>NC_035439.2:80984178-82184178 GCF_002127325.2 Helianthus annuus
GTGTGTAGTGGGGTTCATGCCATCTCAACCAATCACATTTTTTTTCCTTTTTTTAATACTTTACCACTTCACCAAGTGTCTAATCATTGTCAACACTTTTGAGCATAGTTTACCACTTTGACATGGCACACTCTCATTGGTTGATTTTTTAGTTTGCCACTCTCAAGTGTCAAACCACTCCCTACACCCTTAAGTATTATAGAGAGTCTGAATGGTTAAGACCTCTAATCTGAATTGGTCAAACATTTGCCTCTAAAGGATTAAGCATTATACTGCATCTTAATGGTTCAGACCTTTTACTGGTTTAATGATTCAGACCTCTTACTAGTTCAGCACTTAACCATTAGAAGTTGTCAAACTGTCCCTTAATTTATAAAATTTAAAACATCTTTAACCTTAACAGAAAAAATAAACTGAGCTAGTGGTTTGGATGAAAATATATAAAAATTATCTGACAAAACTATTAATTTTTTTATAAATCCGCATGTATATTCTGTTTTATATATATGATACAAAATTATTTAAATAAAAGAAAGAGTAAATTGCCAAAATCGTCCATGAGGTTTGGGCATGTTTGTCATTTTGATCAAAAACAAGTTTTTTGTAACATATAGTCCTTCACTTTTGGGATTTTTTTGCCATTTTCATCCAAACATCATACTTTTTTTTGCCAAAATCGTCCCTGAGATTTGGGATTTTTTGCCATTTTCATCCAAATGTTTAATAGAAAAATAAAGCAAATTAAAAATTTGGATGAAAATGGCAAAAAAAATCTCAAAAGTGAAGGACTATATGGTACAAAAAAAAATATTTTTGATGAAAATGACAAATATGCCTAAACCTCATGGACGATTTTGGCAATTTACTCTAAAAGAAATTAAAAACAATGTGAGTAAATTGCCAAAATCATCCCTGAGGTTTTATATTTGTAAGTTCCATACAAATATCATTCAACTTAATATAAAAAAATAAATTAAATTAGTGGTTTGAATGAAAATGGTAAAAAAAATCCAGAGGTGAAGGGTTGTTTGACATAAAAAAATAATTTTGGATGAAACTGACAAAAAAGCCTAGACTTCAAGGACGATTTTGACAATTTACTCTATTATGCCTCATTGCTTTGAAATAGAGTATAAGGGAAGTCAAACCTATTGTTAAACTTCCGACAGAACGTGTTAAGATTCCTATTGTTTAGGCTTATGTTTTGGTTTAACTAATTCCTCGAGCTATAAAAGTTAAAAAACTATGTCCATTTGACATGGCACTCTAAATTGAGGCTTATGTTATGGTCTTTTAATTAAGAGACGTAAATACCAAAATCTACCTATCTATACTTTCTATAAAAGGAGAAATCCAAGTGACATTAGAAAAGCTGATGTGTCAGCGTGAGAGCATGTCCAACAAGGCTTTTCGTATCTCATTATTACATCATAAAGTCTAATATATAAATCACTTTAAAATTCAAAGTTGGCCCACATTTAGATTCCAAATGTCTGCCCATTCAAAATCTCATACGAACCACTGTCCATTCAAGCCACTGTAATCAAAACCATTGCCCATTCAAAGGTCTGCCCATTCAAACGAATGTAATCAAACCACTGTAACCAAACCACTGATGATTAAAAATTCAAACTTCAAAACCTCTGACGATTCAATATTATGGCTCCAAATTCAAAATTCAAAATTCAAAATTACAGTGGCTCTAGATATATAACATATCATCTTCTTCAATCAATTACTCTCTCTAATCAACATCTTCTCCAATTCAAATTCTGGATCCACATTCAAAATTCAAAGTTCAAACCATATTCAAATTCTATAAATAAGACATAATTATCTGGCTGCACATTGAAATCTCTCTCGCTAATATCTGCAAGCGTCTCTCTCTCTCTCTCTCTCTCTCTCTCTTTCTCTCAAATGCATCTTTCTCGACTCTCGTAATTTAGCCGCTATTCTCCGATTCCAATTTTGTTCGAATGTTTGATGATTCTGTTTACGTGTTATCGTTCCGGTATCATTGTTCCAACATCGTCGTATCAATGATGTTGCCATCACACATCAACCTTTCAATGTAGATGTTACAATATAATTGTTGCAACATCATGAAAAGTTGCATGTGTTACATTCTTTGATGGGAGAGTTGCAACTTCAACCGACGATATGTATCTTCTATCGTGAAAAAGTCAGTTGTGTTACACACCAGTTGAGAAGAGACCTTTGCATTTTAGGTTTGTTTCTTATTTTTTATTAACTGTTAAGATGCATGTTTATATTATTAAAATGAACTACTAAAGAGAAAAATATTGAATTTAATGAAATATTTATAAAGTATTACATGCTAGGGTTAACACTTGCTAAGATTTCGTAGACTCTAGCCTTTCTCCATGTGATTTCATGCTCTCTTTTTAATTTCAGGTCAGTTAGATGTTGCAGATTTTCTGATCCTGTTCTAGAAGTTGTGTAAGAAACTCTTCTGCATTCTTCTGGAAGTCTGATGGAGGAGAGTGGAGGACTTCATCGAGCAATGCTATTGTCACACCCCAACCAATGGCGGAAACATCGGGATGAGACGAAGTGTGAAGATTGCTCGAGACATCATAACGCTAATAATTGTGACAAGTATTTAAATAATCCGATTTCATTTCATAAGATAAATTGTCAACATTACAAGAAATTCAAATACAACAAGTTTAACAAAAATAACATGACATCATGTAACAACTGTCAATAAAACTCGTAATTAGGATAATAATTATCCAATAAGAAAACCTTAATTAAGACAAGTAGTTTGGCATAAACCCTGAAATTTCCGGAATAATCGGAATCAGGATCAGGGCCCCTAAAACTCGAGGGGGGCAAACCCTCGTTGGTAATTATCTTAATAAATTCGTTGCTCAGTTCTGATTTGTTAAAATTGTTGAATCACCTAAGCTACAACCGAACTCAGCTAGGCTAGGAAGTAGGCTGCACCCTTTACGGACCGTAAAGGGATAGCCTTACGGACCGTAAGCAGACCGGGTTCCCTTACGGACCGTAAGGAGTTAGTCATACGGTCCGTAAGCGTGTCGAAATTTCTGCTATAAATAGCCGACCTTGGCATGTAAACTGAGATGTTAAAACGACGTAAATAGCTACTGTGTACGTCGAGATCAGGCTGTTATACTACAATCACACACACACGATCACGAAACACTGCCGCAATCAGGGTAATAACTCGATCGCTATTACGATTCAACGTCCGATCGATTATAACTATCCAACGATAGTCCGGGTGCTGCTCAATTGAGCTTGTACTTTGATTATTCGTCGTGATTTCGACTTGAATATTAGAGTGTTGTTCGAATTCGGACTATGCTCTGTTATTCGTTGTGAATCCGATTGAATTATCGAGTATTGCACTGATTAATCGTTGTGAAGGTTTAATCTCGTGAATTGACGTAACTGCTGTATTAGTTACTAACCTGTCTGTGTGTGCATTTTGTTAAACTAGGTATAATCAAGGCAAATCAGTAAGCTTATCTATTTGCTCGTTAATCTGCGATGTGAGTCATTCTTCTTTTTAAACTGTTTTCTCACAGTTTGTGAGTAAGTATTACAAAACTCCAAATTATTTTTAAAGGTTATAATTACAGGGATTAAGTCTTTGTAATCACCAAATTACAGCTGGTATGTGGGGTATTGTGCACATTACTATTTTTATCACTCTAGGTGAGTGAGCCTGATATTCGTCACTATTAGGGCGACGGGACCCAATAGTGGTATGACCACAGTCACAGATCCGGTCGAGTGACAAATACCCATTCTTGATAATTGGTTGATAAAAACATTGTAATCGCCCTTAATACTGTAATTTATAACTAACAGGTCGTTTTGGAAAACTGAATGATTCACTCAGTATTTCCCCGCTGACAAAACTTTTTTTTTAACATGTTTCAGGTGATCTGTGTGATCCAGGAAAAGTGCAGTAAAGCACTATCAAGCTCAGAACCAAATTACAGCTGGTATGTGGGGTATTGTGCACATTACTATTTTTATCACTCTAGGTGAGTGAGCCTGATATTCGTCACTATTAGGGCGACGGGACCCAATAGTGGTATGACCACAGTCACAGATCCGGTCGAGTGACAAATACCCATTCTTGATAATTGGTTGATAAAAACATTGTAATCGCCCTTAATACTGTAATTTATAACTAACAGGTCGTTTTGGAAAACTGAATGATTCACTCAGTATTTCCCCGCTGACAAAACTTTTTTTTTAACATGTTTCAGGTGATCTGTGTGATCCAGGAAAAGTGCAGTAAAGCACTATCAAGCTCAGAAAAGTGGCTCAGTGTGAATAAATCAATAAAACGTGTTTTGGAAAATAAAGATTTCTGTGTGAAATCAACTTATTGTAAATTATGGGATTTATCCCTTAAACTTTGTGTAATATATTAAAAACGAGCATTTTCCGGTGAAAAGATCCTGTAATAAAAGACTTCCGCTGTCGCATAATAATACCACGGGTACCATTGAAATCTGGTCCGCGGCCCCCGGCTCCGTCAGGGTAGGGTCGGGAGCCGTGACAGAGAAGGTGGTATCAGAGCTAAGAATTAATAACTATTGAGCCACTGATCGAGCCGCTGATTAAGCCTAATACTAAATTAAGTATTTGACAAAATACTTAATTTTACTAGTTGTTATTCTGTAATTATATGTTTTATTAATTGATTATTTGTTAGTTACAGTATGGGTAAACAAAAGCTGTCTACTATCTACCACAAACTAGATGTTGCGTCTTCTTCTAAAAACCCAGTAAACCTAGAAGAAGGAATCTTTGTCCGCAAGGCAAACTACGAGAATCCTCTTTCCCCAGAGAAAAGGGATTCGATACTTAAAAAGAGTCAGGAGAACAAGAAACCCCGAACCAAGAGAGTTAGGTTTAACCCAGAAGTCCAAGAATTGGGTAATAGTGCACCGTGGGAAGATAAAATAGACGGGAAATGGGCAAATCTCTATATGCTAGCTACTGTAGCAGAAAATGCCAACCTCTAAATTTCCAATGAATCGAGTCTAATAGAAAAATCACTATCCCGTAAATAAATAAAATCCTAGTGTGTTTATTTCCGTTGTTTTATGTATAAATTGGTATGCAATAAAACTTCAGTGTTGTTTGTTAAACTTTGTTCCAAAGTTTTAACAGTGCATTTTGCATATATACTATGCAGCATGAGTGAGATATCGGAAGCATTTCAGAATCTCAACTTATATCCAGTGCCTATCGAAGTCTCTTACGACTTTACTGGTTATGTTGCTGACATAGAAGAACCTGTGGAATTCCAAGCTCCACCGCTGGATAAAGCCAAACCTAAAAAGAAGAGAAGATACGTAGGGTGGAGGAAAGTACGCCGTAGGAAACCAGCAACTAGGAGACTCCCTAAAATAGAAAATCCTGTGATCATGAGCAAGGGAAAAGAAATAGAAACTGGAGAAAGTTCGAAACCACCAGAAAAGGAAATAAGGATAGATCTTAAGCAAAAGGGTATAGAAACTGGCGAAAGCTTTAAACAACCAGAAGAAATCACGTTCCAAGACGAAATAGACCGTCTATTAGGAAATTGTGAAGTTATAAGCCCAATTCGTACTAATTTGTATCCTTACCCGGCTACAGTCCAATTTCCCTTAAACGTAGCACCAACTATTCCTGAACCTTTAATCCACACCCGACCACTAGGTGAACTGGAAGAATGGTGGACAAACGACTGGCAATTCCAAAACATAGTCAATAGTCCTTATAGTTTCCTTCCACAATTTGACCCAGAACCAATCCCGAATCTTCCCATGAGTAATGAAAACCTGGCTGAACTCCGTCAGTTCGGTGAAGAACTGATAGGTACGGGTAATAGGATCAAGGAAATGGGAGAGCATCTAACTTGGAAGTACGACGAGAGGGAGCATCGTTATTAGGACTGTCAGTCAAACTAACGAAAAAGTCAGGGACCCGTATTGTATACTAGTGTAAATAGTAACTTAAAACTCTGTAAATGGGCAATAAAACTCTGTAAGATACGGTGTGTACGGAGGCATCTACAATATACAATGACAAAATGAAAGTCGAGAAATCGACAATTTTGGTTATGCTTGTATGTTGTAATAATTTATGTGTTCATCTGTGCTAATTTTGTTAGTAATAAGTTAGACACTAATAATTCCTACCAATTAGCAGATGGAAAACGCTAACAATGAACCAATTAATGAAGTAAATCAATCTGAGCAAGAACAAGAAGATCAATATATAACTCGACAAGATATCGAGCATTTTATCGCACAAGGGATAGCCCAGGCTATTCCAGCAATTGTAGCTGCTGTTCATAAACCTGCCAAACCACAACAATTAAATCCTAGTAAACGTACTCTGGAAGATAACGGCAGTAACAGCATAAATGGAGGCGGCAATCATAACGATCATGATCCGCAACAAGTCCCACTTCTAAAAAGAATAAAAGCTGCAACGTCTGGTTGCACTTACAAGGAGTTTCTTGCTTGCAAACCCGCTGAATTTGCAGGTAACGAAGGGGCAACTGCAACACTGCGTTGGTTAGAGAAAACCGAAGCAGTAATTGCAATAAGCAAATATGCTGAAGAGGATCAGGTGATGTATGCATCAAATCTATTCAAAGAAGAAGCGCTAGAATGGTGGAACACGGTCCTCCAGGCAAAAGGAAGAAGGATAGCCTATGTCATGAGTTGGGAAGAATTTAAGAGTCTTGTAGAAAGAAAATTCTGTCCCGAATATGAAAAAGACCAAATGGCAAACAAATTCCTAAGTCACCGTATGACAGGGGTAGATTGCCGGGGCTATACTTCGACATTCTTTGAATACGCAAGGGTGGTGCCAACACTGGCTTCGCCAGAACCGGTACTTATTTCTCGTTACATCTGGGGATTAATTAGTGAAATCCGAAACATCGTTAAAGCTGCGAGACCTCGTACTATTGACGATGCGGTAGAATTAGCTAATACCCTAACGGATGAGTTGGTACGCACAAGAGAGGAAGATCGCCAGAAGGAATTAGCTCAAAAGATTACCCAAGGATTTCGTGTGGGTAATACCAAGAAAAGAGGAACGGGGCAATCTTCATCATCTCCTTTCTGCAAAATTTGCAAAAAGAAGCATTATGGACAATGCAACATGGTTTGCAATTTTTGCAAGACAAAAGGTCACCGGGAAGAAGACTGCAGGAAGAAAACAAGAATTTGTTATAATTGCAGAGAAAGGGGACATTTCCAATTTGAATGTCCTAAATTAGCTAAACCTGTAGCCAACCAAGCCAAACCAGCTGAAGGAGCAACCAAGAGAAATGCGCGTGCATTCCAGCTAACCACTCAAGAAGCCGAACTCATTCCAGATGTGATAGCTGGTACGTTCCTAGTACATGATGTGTTTGCCAAAGTATTATTTGACTCTGGTGCGAACCAAAGTTTTATAAATACTTCATTTTGTCAAGATCTTAAGTTACCTTTAACCACTCTTAGGCAAATCTTCACAGTAGAAACCGCAGAAGGAAATTCTGTGAAAATAAATAAAGTCTGGCAAGAAGGAAAAATAGAACTATTAGGCCATAAGTTTTCTGCAAACCTGTTACCAATGAATTTAGCCGGATTCGATGTCGTGTTAGGAATGGATTGGTTAATAGCCAACCATGCTCGAATCCTATGTGATAAAAATGCTGTAGAAATTCAAACACCTTCCGGAGAAGCAATTTTAATTACTGGAGATAAACCCCGAAAGCCACTGAAATTCATTTCCGTAATGAAATTGGCTAGTTATTCAAGAAAGCAGGAAATGGTGTACATGATTTCGGTAATCATTAACACTAAAGATAAGGAACTTCAGGACATCCCGGTAGTGTCAGAATACCCAGACGTTTTTCCAGAAGAATTACCTGGGTTACCACCTGATAGAGAAGTAGAGTTTAGAATTCATTTAATTCCAGGTACTGCACCAATAGCTAAAGCACCATATAGATTAGCACCTACCGAAATGCTAGAATTGAAAAAGCAATTAGATGAATTATTAAGCAAAAGATTCATACAACCTAGTTCATCCCCTTGGGGTGCACCAGTGTTGTTTGTGAAAAAGAAAGATGGATCGATGAGAATGTGTATCGATTATAGAGAATTGAATGAAGTTACGATTAAGAATCGATACCCATTACCTAGGATTGATGATCTTTTTGATCAACTACAAGGAGCTAGGTACTTCTCAAAGATAGATTTAAGATCCGGATACCATCAATTGAAAGTGCAAGAAGAAGACATACCAAAAACTGCTTTTAGAACTGGGTATGGTCATTATGAGTTTACAGTCATGCCCTTTGGATTAACGAATGCCCCAGCAGCATTCATGGACATGATGAATCGAATCTGTAAACCATACTTGGATAAATTTGTAATCGTTTTCATCGACGATATACTTATTTACTCCAAAAGCCAAAAAGAACATTGTGAGCATTTACACGTTCTCTTAACCTTGTTAAGAAAAGAAAGGCTTTATGCCAAATTCTCGAAATGTGAATTTTGGCTGCAAGAAGTACAATTCTTAGGACATGTGGTAAATCAAGAAGGTATCCATGTAGATCCTGCTAAGATAGAAGCAATTACTAAATGGAAAGTCCCACAAACAGCAATGGAAATAAGAAGTTTTCTAGGCTTAGCTGGATACTATAGACGATTTATCCAAGATTTTTCTAAGATAGCCGTACCTTTAACCAAGTTAACCTGTAAAGCTGCTAAGTTTGAATGGGGACCTAGACAAGAAGAAGCTTTTAAGATTTTAAAGCATAGGTTGACAAATGCACCAATCTTAGCGTTACCCGAAGGAACAGAAGACTTTGAAGCATATTGTGATGCTTCAAAATTAGGCTATGGATGTGTGCTGATGCAGCGTAAGAAGGTAATTGCGTATGCTTCTAGGCAATTGAAAAAGCACGAAGAAAATTATACGACTCATGATCTAGAATTAGGAGCCATAATTTTTGCCCTTAAGATCTGGAGACATTATCTGTACGGAAGTAAGTTTACTATCTATACAGATCATAAAAGTTTAAAATATATATTTGGGCAAAAAGAATTAAACATGAGGCAAAGAAGATGGATGGAGATGCTAAGCGACTACGACTGTGATGTTCAATATCACGAAGGAAAGGCAAATGTAGTTGCCGATGCCTTAAGTCGTAAGTACAATAAGAAGCAGAAACGAGTCCGTGCTCTGAGGTTGAATCTACAAGTAGATTTAATGGCACAAATCAAAGAAGTTCAGAAAACAGCAATCCAAGATGATGCGGAAGGAATGAAAGGTTACCTGAAAGAACTAGAACAAGGAAATGATGGAATTTGGAGATTCCATAAGAAACGAACTTGGGTACCTAAACAAAGAGAGTTACGAAATAAGATTCTAGAAGAAGCTCATAAATCTAGGTATACCATGCACCCAGGAAACAATAAGATGTACCAAGATTTAAGAAATAATTTCTGGTGGATAGGAATGAAAAAGGATATAGCCGAATACGTATCCAAGTGTTTAACTTGTTCACAAGTTAAGGCTGAACACCAGAAACCATCAGGATTACTTCAACAGTTAGAAATGCCTGTATGGAAATGGGAACTTATAACAATGGATTTTGTTACTAAGTTACCCAAAACCAAAAGAGGTAATGATGCAATTTGGGTAATTGTAGACCGATTAACCAAATCAGCTCATTTCTTACCAATGAAAGAAACCTTTAGCATGGAAAGGTTAGCGCAACTGTACGTGGACGAAGTAGTATCCCTGCATGGAGTCCCACTCTCCATCGTATCGGATAGAGATAGTCGATTTACTTCTCATTTCTGGAAAAGTTTTCAGAAAGCAATGGGAACTCGACTAAATCTAAGTACTGCATATCATCCACAAACAGACGGACAGAGTGAAAGGACAATACAAACATTAGAAGACATGCTCCGAGCATGTGTAATTGACTTTGGTGGTAATTGGGATAGCCATTTGCCATTAATAGAATTCTCCTATAACAATAGTTATCATTCAAGCATCGAAGCTGCACCATTCGAAGCACTGTATGGACGCAAATGCAGAACTCCAGTATGCTGGGCAGAAATCGGAGAAAGTCAATTATCAGGTCCTGAAATAGTACAAGAAACTACTGACAAAATAACTCAGATCAAGGAAAGACTGAAAACAGCTCGAGATCGTCAGAAGAGCTATGCAGATAATCGTCGCAAACCTTTAGAATTTCAAGTCGGAGATAAAGTACTTCTAAAAGTTTCTCCTTGGAAAGGTATAGTACGATTCGGTAAGAAAGGAAAGCTAAGTCCGAGATACGTTGGACCATTCCCTGTGATTCAACGAATAGGACCAGTAGCTTATCGGTTACAACTACCAGACGAATTGGCTGGAGTACATGATGTATTTCATGTATCCAATCTCAAGAAATGTTTATCAGATGAATCCCTGATAGTCCCTCTTCAGGAAGTAGAGGTAAATGAAAAATTGAAATTCGTAGAGAGACCATTAGAAATTGAAGACCGAAAAGTCAAATTCCTCAAGCATAAAAGACTGGTGTTAGTCAAAGTCAAGTGGAATTCAAAGAGAGGGCCAGAATACACTTGGGAGCTGGAATCAGAAATGAAGCGAAAATATCCTCATCTATTCCAGTAAATCTCGAGGACGAGATTTTTCTTAAGGTAGGGAGGATGTAACAACTGTCAATAAAACCCGTAATTAGGATAATAATTATCCAATAAGAAAACCTTAATTAAGACACCCAAGTAGTTTGGCATAAACCCTGAAATTTCCGGAATAATCGGAATCAGGATCAGGGCCCCTAAAACTCGAGGGGGGCAAACCCTCGTTGGTAATTATCTTAATAAATTCGTTGCTCAGTTCTGATTTGTTAAAATTGTTGAATCACCTAAGCTACAACCGAACTCAGCTAGGCTAGGAAGTAGGCTGCACCCTTTACGGACCGTAAAGGGATAGCCTTACGGACCGTAAGCAGACCGGGTTCCCTTACGGACCGTAAGGAGTTAGTCATACGGTCCGTAAGCGTGTCGAAATTTCTGCTATAAATAGCCGACCTTGGCATGTAAACTGAGATGTTAAAACGACGTAAATAGCTACTGTGTACGTCGAGATCAGGCTGTTATACTACAATCACACACACACGATCACGAAACACTGCCGCAATCAGGGTAATAACTCGATCGCTATTACGATTCAACGTCCGATCGATTATAACTATCCAACGATAGTCCGGGTGCTGCTCAATTGAGCTTGTACTTTGATTATTCGTCATGATTTCGACTTGAATATTAGAGTGCTGTTCGAATTCGGACTATGCTCTGTTATTCGTTGTGAATCTGATTGAATTATCGAGTATTGCACTGATTAATCGTTGTGAAGGTTTAATCTCGTGAATTGACGTAACTGCTGTATTAGTTACTAACCTGTCTGTGTGTGCATTGTCTTAAACTAGGTATAATCAAGGCAAATCAGTAAGCTTATCTATTTGCTCGTTAATCAGCAATGTGAGTCATTCTTCTTTTTAAACTGTTTTCTCACAGTTTGTGAGTAAGTATTACAAAACTCCAAATTATTTTTAAAGGTTATAATTACAGGGATTAAGTCTTTGTAATCACCAAATTACAGCTGGTATGTGGGGTATTGTGCACATTACTATTTTTATCACTCTAGGTGAGTGAGCCTGATATTCGTCACTATTGGGGCGACGGGACCCAATAGTGGTATGACCACAGTCACAGATCCGGTCGAGTGACAAATACCCATTCTTGATAATTGGTTGATAAAAACATTGTAATCGCCCTTAATACTGTAATTTATAACTAACAGGTCGTTTTGGAAAACTGAATGATTCACTCAGTATTTCCCCGCTGACAAAACTTTTTTTTTAACATGTTTCAGGTGATCTGTGTGATCCAGGAAAAGTGCAGTAAAGCACTATCAAGCTCAGAAAAGTGGCTCAGTGTGAATAAATCAATAAAACGTGTTTTGGAAAATAAAGATTTCTGTGTGAAATCAACTTATTGTAAATTATGGGATTTATCCCTTAAACTTTGTGTAATATATTAAAAACGAGCATTTTCCGGTGAAAAGATCCTGTAATAAAAGACTTCCGCTGTCGCATAATAATACCACGGGTACCATTGAAATCTGGTCCGCGGCCCCCGGCTCCGTCAGGGTAGGGTCGGGAGCCGTGACACATCATAACAAAATTGATACAACATATTAAACCCTAACGTCTATATGTGTATCTAGGCATCAACGCTACTTCTTTTCTTAGCATCATCCTCATCAACCTGTAACATGTTTAAAATAATTCAATGCAAAAGCAAAGGCGAGTATACAAGTTTGATACATACATAGCAAAAGATAAGTTTTTAAACAATTCCTCATAGCAAGCATGTGATTCAAGATAAACATTTAAACATGGCATGTGTCTAACATATCAAACCAAGGAAACGCAATATGCTCATGACATTACCGATGATAAAGGGCGGGTCGTTAATCCTATAGCGCTACATATGTCACGGTTTGGCTCGTACGAAGTTAATGATAAATTCAACACATAAGTTTCACCCAAGTTTAAAGTATCAAGCCATCACGTATACAAGCATGTTATAGGAATGTTCATGTGTTTAAGCAAAATGTTCATGTGTAAGTTTGTTGATAGATAAAACATGTTACACCCCAAAAGTGATAAAAGTAAAAGGGGAAATACGAGTATACTCACAAAGTTTGCATATGCTTTCCAATTATCCAATTATTGACGAGTGGATGAGGTTAGAAGATTGAATGTGTAGGGTTAAAGTTCAAGTATGCTTGAAGTCAAGATTCGGTATTCAAAACAACATAAAAGTAAGATATGAGAATAGCATGTGAAAATAATCATCTTCAACACTTAACACTTGTATGACACTTGGTAACCACAAGGGTTATGATAATGTTTTCATGAGTTGAACACCCATAAGAATCACAACAAGGTTTAGGTCTTAGGTGATGTTCTACTACTTTAACATATAAACACAAGTTCAACATCAAAGGTTCGAATGAGTGTATATATATATCTTGGTTAAGTACTACATATTATTTAGTCCAATAATTCAAGTAGGAGGTAGAAGATTAGGATCTTCATTTAGGCACCTCGTGTTATCATAGATGTCATGTAAGGGGTAGGAAGAACATGCTTCCATTTAGGAACCCCTTGAATGTTCACCACTTCACTTGATGTAAAAACAACCAAGGAGGGTCACGAACTAGGATTAGTACAATATTACAAACAACCTAACTAACGAGAAATCATCAAATCATGTGAGGATTTTATGTTGGAACAACCCAAGTTGTTCCGTAATCACTCTTCATCAAGAACCAAGCTTGAACATGACTTGTGGGTGAAATACCCTCATAAAACAGAAAGTATTTGAGGTTTTAACCTCTGATTTATAGTGTCTCAACCTTGTTTTTAAGCTTAACCAACCATAAGAGAGGTTGTAAGCATTGGGACATAGGTATGAGATGTGTTAGACACAAGTTGGATAAGTTTAAACAAGTTTTTGAAGAACATAAAACAAAACAGAAAGTTTTTGGACAATTTCGGAGCAATTCCAGGTCTGATTTCTCCAAAGAGAAGTCAAGGAATCAAACTCCATGATTATCCAAGCAAGTAGGAAGAAGAATCGAGTGATTTCGTTAAGAAATGAGCAAGTTATACTCACTTTTGTGTAAGAGTATGAATCTGTCCGAAAATGCAGATTTGCAACTGATTTGAGAGTGAATTTGGAGTGATTTGAGAGTGTTGAAAGTGTAGAAATGCTTGGAGAAGGTGTGGTATTTATAGGGAAGTGTTAAGGTTAGGTAGTGGTTGGTTATTTAATGTTGAAAGTGAGTTTAAAACTAAAAGAACTAAGAAAATTGCGCTAAAAATCGGACCTGGAACGAGCCTGATCATCCTTTGCGCGCTGGGCCAGCTTGGCGGGCCGCGGAGACCAACTGGGCCTGATTTCGGACCGCCTGGATCGATCTGGACGAGTGCTTAAGTGAATTGTGTGCCGGGTTTCTTTCGATGTGAAGGTGCAGCCCAGCTGGTTATGTGCGCGCGTGTGAGTGTGGTGAACCGGGTTCGAGTCCCTGCAAGCCCCCTTTATTTTTGTTTTGATTTTTTTAACTTTTAAAACTTACACAAATGGTCCCTGCAGGTTTAAACTTTCAGTTAATTGCTCTATCGGTCCCAGGACTTTAACTAACCCTTGTTTATGTTATATATATATATTTAAAAGGATTAACTTTATAATTAAACTAACTAGGTTAGTTTACTAACTTTAATATCTAACTAGATATAAAAAAAATAAACTTTTTAATTATTAATTAATTTATTTAAATAAATTAAACCATGAATAAATAACCATTTTCATAACGACTGAAATTAAAAATAAAGATTTTTCGACAATTATAACGAATACCAGAATACAAAGTTTTCCAAAAATAGGAATACGAACAACGGGTTTTTTTTTAATATAGAAAGTATGAAAACGCAGGGCGTTACAGTCTCCCCTCCTTTAGGAAATTTCGTCCGAAATTTAATACAGAGGAAGACTTGAAGGAGTTTTGGCAAAAGATGATTTTTTTTTAAAATTGAAATTCTGAAATTTTAAAATATTTTGAAAGTGCGAACTTTGAAGAACGAAAAAAAAATAGGTTCGTAAAGGGATCTTTATATATAGAATAGGTTGAAATCAATAAAAGTGAGGTAGCTTGCGTATGAAGTTTTAAGGATAGTAAAAATCACACATTACAAAATTGTTCATTGAAAGGGACAAGAAGGTAAGTGATAACGGCCTACTAAGTATGTTGCATAAGAATAAAGAATAGAAAATCGGTTCTAAAGGTAATAAGATAAGTTAGGATTCGAATGTTTAAACAAGCTTGATTGTGAACGAGGTTCGTATGAAAGAAAGGATAATGGAGAATAATAGGAGTTTGGGGCGTACGATTGACTCTTAATGAAGGCAAGTATAAGAATAGCGTAAGTGTTAGATGGATGAAAAGTAGTGTGTTAAGAATGAAGTCTCATCGTGGATAATCGGATATAATGCGTTTGTGAGTTGTTTAAAGTTTGTATTAGGTCAAAAGGTCTGCGAAACACTGAATTTCTCATGGCACGTTTTACGAAAGTTTGGTAACATGGTGAAAACACTTATATATAGGAAGTACCAACGGCGTATCCACCATGTTTTGACCATGTTATGTCCGTCTCGTTATTCGGTGTCATGTTACATTCCGTGTCTTACCATACACAGTAGTACACTCTATGGTTCTCATACGCCTATCACTATAATCTCGTGTGCACCCGCGATTATTTTGATCGTCGCATGATCCGCATAGCTTGTACCAGTTATGTATGAATCAGGGTATACGAAAGAAATAAAAGAAATGTGTACGTATAAGAATATAGTATATAAGCAAGTCCATGCTTATGTATGTATGGGACCCACGTAAGCAAATCCCTCGGATTACGCTCGCGTATAGGTACGAATGTATGAATCATGAGTATGGATGGAAGTATGAGCATAAGTTTAAGTATGAATACGCATGTATGTATGAGCATAAACATAAAACGTGCAAGTAGTATGTGTACAAGCATAAGCATAAAACGTATAAGTAGTATATGTATAAGTATAAGCATAAAATGTATGAATATAAGTGTAGGTACGAATAATAAAATTTACGTATATAGTGTATGTTGGGACATCACGGATTTAAGTGTATAAAAGCGTTTAAGAGGTTAAGTATGTAAATACGAACGGTATAAATGAAATTGTCGCGATGAAGCGACAAAAACGTGTATGATGGTATGCATGTATAGTTGTTTAAACGAAACGTTGAGTTTATTGAATCAAATTTAGATTGAGCTTGGTTTAAAAGGTTGAATATAGTTTGCATGTGTAAGAGGATATAAAGAACTCATTGGTCATGCATATCGAATTTTGTAATGAATGGAAATGCTACTTCTGTTTTAAAAGAGTTTACGAAATCCGAAGATGGTCGGTCCCCATGAAGTCTTCTTGCCCACGTGTTTTGGAAAATCGGTGTAGGAAAAGGTCTTCGAAAAAAAAAGGTAAGTTCGTTTCATCAAAACAAGAAATTTTGAATTTAGGAGGTTTTTGTGAATACGTTGATCCTTGGAAAAGGGATTTATCAAAGGTCTTTGTGTTCATTTTAAAGGGTTTTGACAAATAGTTCGTTGATGTTGGAAATAGTCTTTGGGAAAACGACCTTATAATATCTATAAGATCCTATAAGTAATTGAGAAAGGTTGGTTTGGTTTCAATTAAGAATGGAAGTCTCTAGTACGACGATATAATGTGAGCATCTTTTAGTGATTAAGTCGAATATGAAGCTCATGGGCAAGAGTTTCATTGGATCGATTAAATTGATATGTAGCATTTCGTAAGGTTTTGAAGTTCGAGTAATAAAACGTTTTAAGATATGATTAAGAATCTCGTGTATATGAGTTGAGTAAAAATAGATTGTAGAATAAGAAGTACGTTTGATAAAACAATGTATTTTGAAATCGGTATGAGTGGGTATTTTGAATAATGATAAACAATTTGGGTATAAAATATGATCGAGTTTGCGTAATAAGATATTTTGAAGAGGCGTTTTGGTAACGGTCACCTAGGTAAGGGAATCACCCCTAACTCGTTGGTGATGTCGTTTTTTTTTTTAAGAAAAGGGGAGTGGAGTTAATCGTCAAGGTAAGGAAATCACTCCAATCTTAATGATATGTCTCCACTCGTCGTTACAAGGAATATGAATTTAAATTATATGAAATCATGCATATATATAAATGTATGGGAAAGGTTCGATATGTTGTGTGGGTGAAAAGAGAAATCGAAAGTAAACTCGAGTTTGAAAATTTGCATCGTATGAAATAAATAATAGAAACACATGTTTGACTAAAATTTGGGATGGTTCCAAGCGGAACTTTGACTAACCAAAGTGGTCGAAAGGTCTTTCGAATTTGAGAAACATGTTTTGGCCTAATAGGTGAAATACTCTCTCCGACAAGTCGGTTAACGGTATTTACCCTTCCGGTTACTACATGTCCCAAATCAATTGAAATTTCGAGACTTGGCGGGATTTATGAAAATCAAGGAGTGGAACTAGTCAACAAGGAGCGGGTTTCACCCCTAACTTGACGATTTTGTACCCTAATGTGGTTGGTGCTTGTCGGATCAAAATATAATTTCGACACTTATGACGAGGGTCCACTAGAGTTTGAATTGGAAATTTACCATTTAGATGTGGATTTCACTCCTAGCTAAATGGCAAAATTTCGTGCAAAAATAATAATAATAAGCGGAATGAGAGTCGTTTACCAAATTGTGGGTTTCACGCCTATTTTGGTAAACTCGTCTCTATTGTATAATACGAGTGTTTGTGGATTTAGAATAGTCGAGCAGAATGTATGAGGAAAAGATTATGTAAAAGATTAAACAAACAAGTATAAACATGTCAAGAATGGCACATAAGGAATAACATATTTAAACCAAATATTAACACATAATAAAACATGTATTAACACATAAGAATAGCATGTCAAGTATGTTACATGAGGATAAATGACATATATGTTAAAAGGCTCAAAGAGAATAAATAAGAAACACATAAAGTGACATGCATGTAGTTTCAAACAAAATACAAGAAAGGCTCTAAAACTATAGACTAGGTAAAAAGCATGGCAATTTTTCCTAATTCCATATAGTTATGGCTCTGATACCAATCTGTCACACCCCAACCAATGGCAGAAACATCGGGATGAGATGAAGTGTGAAGATTGCTCGAGACATCATAACGCTAATAATTGTGACAAGTATTTAAATAATCCGATTTCATTTCATAAGATAAATTGTCAACATTACAAGAAATTCAAATACAACAAGTTTAACAAAAATAACATGACATCATAACAAAATTGATACAACATATTAAACCCTAACGTCTATATGTGTATCTAGGCATCAACGCTACTTCTTTTCTTAGCATCATCCTCATCAACCTGTAACATGTTTAAAATAATTCAATGCAAAAGCAAAGGCGAGTATACAAGTTTGATACATACATAGCAAAAGATAAGTTTTTAAACAATTCCTCATAGCAAGCATGTGATTCAAGATAAACATTTAAACATGGCATGTGTCTAACATATCAAACCAAGGAAACGCAATATGCTCATGACATTACCGATGATAAAGGGCGGGTCGTTAATCCTATAGCGCTACATATGTCACGGTTTGGCTCGTACGAAGTTAATGATAAATTCAACACATAAGTTTCACCCAAGTTTAAAATATCAAGCCATCACGTATACAAGCATGTTATAGGAATGTTCATGTGTTTAAGCAAAATGTTCATGTGTAAGTTTGTTGATAGATAAAACATGTTACACCCCAAAAGTGATAAAAGTAAAAGGGGAAATACGAGTATACTCACAAAGTTTGCATATGCTTTCCAATTATCCAATTATTGACGAGTTGATGAGGTTAGAAGATTGAATGTGTAGGGTTAAAGTTCAAGTATGCTTAGAGTCGAGATTCGGTATTTAAAACAACATAAAAGTAAGATATGAGAATAGCATGTGAAAATAATCATCTTCAACACTTAACACTTGTATGACACTTGGTAACCACAAGGGTTATGATAATGTTTTCATGAGTTGAACACCCATAAGAATCACAACAAGGTTTAGGTCTTAGGTGATGTTCTATTACTTTAACATATAAACACAAGTTCAACATCAAAGGTTCGAATGAGTGTATATATATATCTAGGTTAAGTACTACATATTATTTAGTCCAATAATTCAAGTAGGAGGTAGAAGATTAGGATCTTCATTTAGGCACCTCGTGTTATCATAGATGTCATGTATGGGGTAGGAAGAACATGCTTCCATTTAGGAACCCCTTGAATGTTCACCACTTCACTTGATGTAAAAACAACCAAGGAGGGTCACGAACTAGGATTAGTACAATATTACAAACAACCTAACTAACGAGAAATCATCAAATCATGTGAGGATTTTATGTTGGAACAACCCAAGTTGTTCCGTAATCACTCTTCATCAAGAACCAAGCTTGAACATGACTTGTGGGTGGAATACCCTCATAAAACAGAAAGTATTTGAGGTTTTAACCTCTGATTTATAGTGTCTCAACCTTGTTTTTAAGCTTAACCAACCATAAGAGAGGTTGTAAGCATTGGGACATAGGTATGAGATGTGTTAGACACAAGTTGGATAAGTTTAAACAAGTTTTTGAAGAACATAAAACAAAACAGAAAGTTTTTGGACAATTTCGGAGTAATTCCAGGTCTGATTTCTCCAAAGAGAAGTCAAGGAATCAAACTCCATGATTATCCAAGCAAGTAGGAAGAAGAATCGAGTGATTTCGTTAAGAAATGAGCAAGTTATACTCACTTTTATGCAAGAGTATGAATCTGTCCGAAAATGCAGATTTGCAACTGATTTGAGAGTGAATTTGGAGTGATTTGAGAGTGTTGAAAGTGTAGAAATGCTTGGAGAAGGTGTGGTATTTATAGGGAAGTGTTAAGGTTAGGTAGTGGTTGGTTATTTAATGTTGAAAGTGAGTTTAAAACTCAAAAAACTAAGAAAATCGTGCTAAAAATCGGACCTGGAACGAGCCTGATCATCCTTTGCGCGCTGGGCCAGCTTGGCGGGCCGCGGAGACCAACTGGGCCTGATTTCGGAACGCCTGGATCAATCTGGACGAGTGCTTAAGTGAATTGTGTGTCGGGTTTCTTTCGATGTGAAGGTGCAGCCCAGCTGGTTATGTGCGCGCGTGTGAGTGTGGTGAACCGGGTTCGAGTCCCGGCAAGCCCCCTTTATTTTTGTTTTGATTTTTTTAACTTTTAAAACTTACACAAATGGTCCCTGCAGGTTTAAACTTTCAGTTAATTGCTCTATCAGTCCCTGGACTTTAACTAACCCTTGTTTATGTTATATATATATTTAAATGGATTAACTTTATAATTAAACTAACTAGGTTAGTTTACTAACTTTAATATCTAACTAGATATAAAAAAATAACCTTTTTAATTATTAATTAATTTATTTAAATAAATTAAACCATGAATAAATAACCATTTTTATAACGACTGAAATTAAAAATAAAGATTTTTCGACAATTATAACGAATACCAGAATACAAAGTTTTCCAAAAATAGGGATACGAACAACGGGTTTTTTTTTAATATAGAAAGTATGAAAACGCAGGGTGTTACAGCTATGCTGTTCCAGGTTTTGTTGTTATTAGTGTTGTTGTTTATGTCGACTTTCCTGTTTACTTCTTGGTTTGTTCTTTGTTCTTTGAGTGACCACATCGAGAATTGTGTTTTAAGATCGCTGGTGTCTGACCAGTGGTAGAAACTGAACTTTGCCATGTAGATTTTTTGTAGGTTTTCTGATTTGGAACTATTTTTGACAGAAAGTGATTTGTAGGACGAGTTGTTGATGTTTTGAATCAAAACTAATCATCGGTTTTTTATAGAGTTTAAAAAACGCGTTTACATGGAAAATGAATCGTTTAATTGTAATTTTCATAATCTGCTTTTGTTCTTTGAATTTCGATATTTTATCCCTTAGGTTTCTTGGTATTTAATTTTACGGTTTACCCATAAAAGTTGGGGTTTTGAAAAGGTTTCTGCATTAAAAGACTGCTGTTTTGAATTTTACATTAATATGTTTATATATATTAAATCTACACGTTTTCATAATTACAAAGTTCAGTATATAAACTCATAGTCACTTCACCTGTTTTTTCATCACGTTTTCCTAAGAAGATATCATACTTTCAGGAAAGTTGAGTTATATAGTTTATTCAAATGGCCTCATTCACAGATGCAAAATCGGATGATTTCAAGCAGCGTTTTGTCAGCCAAATCGAGGAACAGGTGTATGAAGACAGGGCTACTCTTCAAGAGTTGAAGAGATGTTTTGATGGATTGCAGGTTGGCCTGTTCACTAGAGAGCAGGTTTCCAGAGATCTTATGTGCATGCCTTCAACTTCCGTTCGTGAGCTTTGTGTTGTTAGTAATATAGAGTGCGGTGATAGAGACGAGGAGTTCATGGCGATGCTGAAGGACATACATCGAGAGGTTCAGCAATCGATGGAGTTGAAGCTAAAGTTTCTTCATTCTTGCTGTTATTGTTAGATTTGAACTTTAATGTTGTTCAGTATGTGATGTAATTATTGGACTTTTAATGTCATGAATAAATGAATAAATTTTAAACTTATGAATCTTTGTTGCCTTTTAGTTTTACTTATTTAGTTTTTTAGTTTGATTTAGTTTATTTATTGGTAAGTCAACAGAAGTTTAATAATATGAAGTGTTGGTTTGATGGCGAAGAGATAATGTTGATGTTGTATTGTGTCTGAACATCTGTTCGGTAAGTCAACAGAGGTTTAATAGTTTCAACGGTTGGTTTGATGGTTAACAGATTATGTTGATGTTGAATTCTGTCTGAACATCTGCTTGGTAAGTCAACAGAGGTTTAATAGCATCAGGGGTTGGTTTGATGGTGAACAAATGAGTGCAAAGATAAAACAAATGTTCAGAATTTGATCATTGATAGTAGTTTTTTGAAGAATCTACTGATGATGAAACAACTATGTATGCTCACGACTGTTTGATTTACCACTGTTGACTAAATGACATAAATTTAAATAGTATTAATCTTTGTTGTCGCATCTTCATTTTAATTATTTCAGTCATTCCTAACAGTGGTTGCGCTAATAGCAGATGTTAGACTTACCACTGTTGAGTTACACTGATTGAAAACAACTGTTTTTGAAACTTATGCTTGCCTAAAAACACATCCACTGCTAAATGATACCGTCTGTTATCATAATTTCTGTTTTTCCTAATGACTGTTCATTTACTATAGTGCTGACTGCTGACTGTCATGCATTATGATAACAGAGGTTCTGACGTGGACAGATGTTAGCTAAAAATAAAACAACTGCTGAAAGTTAACATCTGTTGTCATAACTTCTGTTTATCTAACAACTGTTTGACTTACACTGTTTCCAACGACCAACAGAGGTTTCCAAACACATTTTGTTAGACATCTTTTATTAAGTTTTTAAATGTAAATAACAAATTCAATAAGGGGTCTATGTGTAAATATTTTTCATTTGTTGAAAATATGGGAAAACGAAAACACAACTGTCATTATTACACATCAAACATCTATCATCTGACTTCTTTCAAAAATCTCTTATTCCCAGTCATTTTCTAGGGTTTCAACTTTCTTATTCTCCGTCTTCTACACTTGAATCACTGGAGGTTTTGTTGTTTTTTCTTCAACAACTGGTATGTAAATTCATATTGTAATACTTTATACTTTTTAACCGATTTTAATTCAAAAAAAAATTCAAATCCTATCTTGCTACAAATACGATTTTAAGTTTATTGCTATACATTCAAGAAGGGTTTAGTTAGGTGTTTGAATCATTTGTTGATAACATATTAAAATAGTTATTATTTGCAGAAAATTTTTAACTCATACTCTGTTTCTATGATTAATTTCAGTAGATACTCTGTTAATACAAAAAGTTAATGTTCATCTTCAAAGCCAACTTTTTAATTTCAATGTTTTAACATCTTTACTGATTCAGGTTTTGTCATGTATACTAGATTTGTCAAGTTTCTTGATAACCCAGAATCTTTGAAACTGGTATGACATGTTTTTATATACATAATTTATTTTTATTGAGATATATATTTAACAGTTGTTATGGTTTATATTTTCTTACACTACTTAAAAATTAGGCTAAATTGCATTTTTCGTCCTTTATGTTTCAGGGTTTCTGCAGGCGCTGTCCTTTAAGTTTAAAAATTACACTCTCTGTCCTTTATGTTTTCAACCTGTTACATGCGGTGTCCTTTCTCATCAACCCAGTTAACTTTTGATGTTAAAATCCCTCTTTGTAAAACTTCTTACATGAGGGACCTTTTATGTAAAACCTTTATAAAATTGCATTTTTCAGATTAGAGAGAACAAACTTGCATTATAAAATACAATTTCAGATCCTCTTAATCCATAGTTAAATCCTTTATCAAAATTAATTCTATAAATCAGTAACATCTTTTAGTTCTACAAGATCAGAGTTCAGATCTAGGAAGTAGATCGAAAGCAGTACCGAGATAAATCAAAACATACAAAGCACGAATAAATCAGATTTATCCAGATCTTCAACTCCAGTTCTCAGATCACTAATACTCAAATTACCAAATCCTTTAACATCAACAACATTACTCTCGGATAACGCAGTCGGTTTGTAATTATCATCATCATCATCATCATTCACCAATTTATCAAAAAAATCTTCATCAGTATCCTCAACAAATGAAGCCATCTAACAACACTACAACCCTAAAATGAGATCAAGCAAGCAAAATTAAACTGATTACGTTCTAGATCGGGAACAAAAACTACTGAAACTGGAATAAAACTCGTGAAACCGAATAAATCCCATCTTGTTCTTTCTTTTTGAAATCAATCAACCGATTTTCAAAACCCCCAATTTGGTTCATAAGATTCGGGTCGCTATCATCATCTCCATATACTCCACTGTTGATCAAACTTGAGAAATATGAACTGGGTGCGGATTGGTATCGGGTTAAACCCGAATTCATGGTTGATTGACCCGATTGACCCGCCTGATGTTGTTGGTGAAGATCTGAATCCGTAAAGAAACCCTAAAAACAGTTGTTATAAGAAATTGACCCGCCTGCTGCTGTTAAGGTTACGATGGTTCAATCGAGAGGGAGAGAACGGGGTAGTGTAGGTGTAAAAGGATGGTGGTTGTGTCGGGGTGTGTCGGGCCGGAAAACCAGCGCCGGTTTGATGCCGGTAAGACGTCTTCGGCGATCGAAGAGGTGAGGATGACAGAGAGAAGAGAGTGAAGGTCTGGTGCGCAGTGAAGGAATGAGGGTGTTTAGGGTTTTGTAAGGTTACGATGGTGGTGGGTATAACAGGGGAGGAGGAGATGTTGATGTTCTTTAAAATTGGTCCAACAGAATTTGGGTATTGCACATATGGTCCCTGCTGTTAAAGAGTTTTACAAATAGGGATTTTAACATAAAAAAGACAACTGGGTTGATGAGAAAGGACACCGCCTGTAACAGGTTGCAAACATAAAGGACATAGAGTGTAATTTTTAAACTTAAAGGACAGCGCCTGCAAAAACCCTGAAACATAAAGGACGAAAAGTGCAATTTAGCCTAAAAATTATATACAAGATGTACCTATAGCCTTTGCTAATCAAAAGTGGGGAGATTGTTGGCAAAAAAATAAGTTGCGAATCTATCATGAGTCTGGTAAAAAATGGGTTATGAGGGTCAGAACAGAAAATTCAACACCAATAATAACTGACGGTTGGGACAATGTTGTTAAAGATCTCAATCTGTCGAGGGATACTTTGTTGATTTTCAAAGCGTTAGGTGATTTTGGGTTTGAACTTTCATGTTTTGTTGATGGGATGTGTGGTGAATCTTATTTCACGTTTAATCGTTATGCAAGATTTGGTTTTACGGTATGACTATTGATCTTAACTTCAATCCTTTTGTATCTTAAACGTGTCAACACTTATTCTCATAAGTTACATACTTCACATATAGTATTCATTATTTTTAATTTTATGCAGGTAATCGAAGACTGCTTCATTAAACAATTTTATGTAAACAGCCCACCAAGTGGCAAATTTCAAATCTGTTATAAGGGTTCCTATTGGAATGTTGAGGTGTCTAAGGTTGATACAAACTTTGGATTTGCTAGAGGATGGCCTGAAATGTGCAAGGATGTTGGGATACTTGAGGATGATTTGCTTGTGTTTAGCAGAATTGATGATGTTGTTTTTGAGGTAGTAGTTTATAGAGATGAGACTGAGATTTGCTTTTCGAAGAAAGCTGAATCTGACGATGATAGTGTACTTGAGATATCGAAGGCTGATTATGTTGAGAATGCATTCAAGGTACGTATTTATTTAGCATTAGCAGTAAAAGTTTTAATTATTTTAGCATTATATTAATTATTTCATTAATGTTGACCAGGACATCTGTGAGGATGAAGAAGTTGTATCTGTAGGTGAAAGAAGAACCGTTACTCAGGTACTTACTAAATTATTAAAATTATTTATTTTTAATTTAACACATATAAGAATTTAATGTTTTTACAACTATTAGTAATGCTGTTTACTGATGTTACATTTATCCAATAATGTATTATTTAGAAGAAGTTACGAACGAATGCCGAATGCACGTCGAAGAGACGCATGTCTTCACGATTGAATAAAACACAAGATGTAAGTTTACTGTGTTAAAGATTGTTATATTACTATGGTTATTAAAATCACTCTATGACAACAGGTTAAGAAGAAAGGTAAAGTTACTTCTGAGAGAAAGGAGACGGTCAAGAATATGACTAAAGGAAATGCTGCCTTACCTGTCGACATAAGTAATCATATTGGATGTTCTTCATCTGCTCACAAAGTTAAGGTATCTATACTCGCCACTTAATCAGTATATTTTATATAAACTGTTTTTTTTGTTCATATATTCAACATTCCTTTAATTCACATGTATATGTTTACTTTTTCATCAAGGGGAAGAGAGCCGCCAACGTTCAGAAAAAGCTTATCTGTAGAAATAAGATTATAAAGGCTGCAAAAAAAACATTCTGGACATCTTCTCGACCCTGAGTTCTTTCATTTTGATCGCAAAGGAGACTATAGGCTGGTATACTGTAACAACTGCCACTAAAATCCATAATTAGGATGGTAATTAGCTATTAAGGAAACCCGAATTGAGACACCCAAGTAATTCTGCACTAACCCTAAAATTTTCATAACAATCGGAATCAGGATCAGGGCCCCTAAAACTCAGGGGGGTTAAACCCTAGTGGATGTTTATCCTCTAAATTTGCTGTAGAAACGAAATTTGTTCGTTTAACTTACTCAGCAAGGTTACTTGGACACGAAGCAACCTAGGCTAGAAAATAGACCCGTCGCGCCACGCGACGGGTACACATGTCTTCTTCGCGTGGCGCGAGGGAGGACATTTTCCAGCTATAAATAGGGGACGTTGGCACTTGAATTTTGGTGTTCATTCGATGTCCAAATTCTCTGTAACCATCGAGTTATAGCGAATATCGTTCACAACACACACAATTCACGAAGTGCTGCCGCAATCAGGGTAATAACTCGATCGCTATTACGATTCAACGTCCGATCGATTATAACTATCCAACGATTGTCTGAGTGCTGCTCAAATTGAGCTTGTACTTTGATTATTCATCGTGATTTCGACTTGAATATTTGAGTGCTGTTCGAATTCGAACTATGCTCTGTTATTCGTTGTGAATCCGATTGAATTATTAAGTATTGCACTTGTTAATCATTGTGAGGGTTTGATCTCGTGAATTGACGTAACTGCTGAATTAGTTACTAACCTATTGTGTGTGCATTATTATTAAATTAGGTTTAATCAAGGCTAATCAGTAGGCTTATACCTTCCCCGTTAAATCTGCAAGGTGAGTCATTCTCTTTTATCAACTGTTTTACAATACTCCAAATTATTTTCAAAATGTTATAATTACAGGGATTAAGTCGTGGTTATCTTGACCGCTGGTTAGTGGGGTATTGTGCACATTACTAATTTCTCACCGTTAGGCAATAAGCCCTAACATGGGTTAGGCTAATAAGACCTAACAGTGACAAAAACGTCACTAATTGGGTGACTAGACCCAATAGTGGTATGACCATCGTCACACGGGTGGCAAGATACTGCCATAGTAATCGCTCTTATGCTGTAATTTATAACTATGTGTCATTTTTATCAAAATGAATGATTCACTCAGTATTTCCCCGCTGGCAAAACCTTTTTACAACATGTTTCAGGTGACCTACTGAATTAAGTACACGTGCTACGGAGCACTATCAAGCTTGAAGTGGTGGCTCAAATAAAATAAATAAACATGTTTGTAAAATAATGAAATTATGATATTCACGGGATTATCCCGAAATGTAAATAAATAATACTCGGGCAAAATTTTCAAGTTTAAAACGATCCTGTTAAGACTTCCGCTATAAAAATAAATACCACGGGATTTTCTGTCCCGCGGCTCCCGAAACGGGTCAAACCGGGTCGGGGGCCGTGACAGAAAAAGGTGGTATCAGAGCCACTGATCAAGCCACTGATTTAAGCCTATTAAGTATTTAGAAAATACTTAAATTTTATTAATTACTACTCTGTGATTATGTGTTTCATTATCTGATTAATCGCATATAGCATGAAACAAATTTTATATAGAAAACTAAAACTTTAGTGTCTTTACAAGTCTAGAAGCCTTATTCCAGTAAATAAATAAATTTTTAAATAAAACCTAGGATGCTTTAAAATTCTAGTTGTTCGGATAATTACACCCGTATTTCTATCAAAATTATTACAAATACTGACCTAGTAATTATGTGTGTATTTTCAAACAGCATGAGTAATTTGTCTGATACCCTTCAGAATTTAAATCTCTATCCAGTAAGAATAGAAGTTTCCAGAGATTTTAATAGGTATATACCAGATATGGAGGAACCTATAGAATTTAATGCTTTACCTCTCGAGCCTAAGAAAACGGAAATTGAAGAAAGTTCTAGGCAAATTAAGGGGTTACCATCTCAAGAAGAATTAGATCTTACAATAACAGACTATAGTATTATCAAGACTATTAATGAAACACAACTATCAATGAACTTAGAACCAGCTATTCCAAACCTTTCAGTACACTCGCGACCTTTCGACATAAACGAATGGTTGACTCATGAAATACAGTTACAGAACAATCCCCATAAGCTTTTTCCTCAGTTCAATCTAGAACCTTTACCGAATCCACCAAAGAGTAACAAGAATACAGCTAGACTTCACCACTTGGGTCAAGAACTAATGAATGTTGGGAATAGGATCCAAGAGATTGGGAAACAAATCTCCTGGAATTACAATCCAAAGGAAACACCGTTATTAGACTATTATCTAACGAAAGGATAAAGGAGTTATGAAATTACGATTATGTAATAGTAATAAGTAAAATCAGTATGTGTAAAATAAATAAATAAAACGGTTGTATATAGAAGCATGATATAATGGAAATCTTAGAAAATTTACAGAATTGGGTTCGTATATGTGATTATGTGCAATTAAATGTAACATTGGATTATTTCTTATATACTAATTATTGATTCATAAATTAGTTATCCAATGGAAAATGCTAATAACGAACCAGTTAACGAGGGTAATCAATCTGAGCAACAGTCAGGGGGTCAATATATGACTAGGCAGGATATAGAAAATATCGTTGCTCAAGGGATAGCTAACACTATTCCAACAATGATAGCTCAAGGGATAGCCAACGCTATTCCAGCAATCGTTACTGCTGTTAAAAATCCAATAGAACCACAACAAATCATTCCTAGCAAACGTATTTCTGAAGATAACTTCAGTAATAGCGTAAATGGAGGCAATGATCATGTTAATCATGATAAGGAACTAGGACAAGCTCCGCTCCCTAAGAAAAAGAAAACTGCAACGCCTGGTTGCACTTATAAGGAGTTCCTTGCCTGTAAACCCGTAAAGTTCGCAGGCAATGAAGGGGCAACTGCAGCACTGCGGTGGTTAGAGAAAACCGAGGCAGTGATCAGAATAAGTAAATGTGTTGAGGAAGATAAGGTTATGTACGCTTCACACCTTTTCAAGGAAGAAGCATTAGAATGGTGGAATACAGTGTTACAAGCCAAAGGAAGTGGCGTAGCCTATGCCATGGGGTGGGAAGAATTTAAGCGATTAATAGAAAGGAAATTCTGTCCCGAATATGAAAAAGAGCAAATGGCAAATAGGTTTTTAAGTCACCGAATGGTGGACGTAGATTGCCGAGGGTATACTTCAAAATTCTTTGAGTATGCCAGAATTGTACCTACTCTGGCTTCGCCGGAACCGGTACTCATCTCTCGCTATATCTGGGGTTTGATTAGTGAGATTCGTGACATTGTCAAAGCTGCGAGACCCCGCACGATTGACGATGCGGTAGAATTAGCTAACACTCTAACTTACGGATTGGTACGCACTCGGGAAGAAAATAGGAGGAAGGATTTAGCCCAGAAAATTACCCAAGAATTTCATATAGGTAATAGTAACAATTTCAAGAAAAGAGAAAACGGGCGATTTTCCACTATCCCATTTTGCAATACCTGCAAGGGAAAACATTTTGGAAAATGCAGAGGATGCTGCAATTACTGCAAAATACCAGGACATCAAGAAGAAGACTGCAGGAAAAAGAAGGCAATAACTTGCTACAATTGTGGAGAACCCGAACACTTCAGAACAAGCTGCCCGAAATTAGGCAATCCAGCAAACGAAAAGACGAAGCCTGCAGAAGGGACTACCAAGAAAAACGCAAGAGCTTTTCAATTAACTACTCAGGAAGCTGAACTCATTCCTGACATCATAGTTGGTACGAGTATTATTTGACTCTGGTACAAACCAAGGTTTTATAAATACTTCATTCTGTCAAACTCTTAACCTATCATTAATCAAACTTAGGCAAATCTTTACAGTCGAAATAGGAAAAAAGGAAAATATAGAACTCTCAGGTCATAGAATTTTTCGCCAATCTAATTCCTATAAAATTAGCCGAGTTTGATGTGTGTTAGAAATAGATTGAGTAGTAACCAACCCTGCTCGAATTCTCCGTAATAAGAACTTTATAGAAAATCCAGGCACCCGCCGGAGAAGTATTTATGATTACAGGAAATAAACTACGTAAGGTCACATGATGAATCATGAAGATATTCACTTAGATCCTGCTAAGATAGCAGCAAATCACTAAAATGGAAGATTTCGTAATTCTTAAATGGAAATTAAGAATCTTGTAAATTTAGCCAGATACTATAGGCAGTCTATTAAGGATTCTCTTAGATAGATATATCCTTAACTAAGCTAAAACAGTTAATCCTAAATAAGAACTTAAACAAAAAGAAGCCTCTAGCATAAATTAACAAACATTCCAATCCTAGCCTTACTAGAAAGAACAGAAGATTTTAAAGGTATACGGTGATGCTTCAAAGCTAGAAATTGGGTGTATGGTAATGCAACACAAAAAGGTAGTTGTGTATGCATCAAGGCAATTGCAAAAGCACGAAGAAAGCCTTACCCCTTGTAAGCTTAAATAATTTAGAAACCACAAAGTTACCCTTAAAATTAGAAAACACTATCTAAGTAAGTTTACTATCCATATGGGTCATAAGAATTTAAGATATATATTGGAGCAAAGATTAAACATGAGGATAAGGAAATCCTCAGTAACTACACCTGTGATATTCAGTATCACGAAGAAAAGACTGAAGACGGTTAGAAGAATTATACAAATAATAAACAAGAGCCGTCGAAGTTCGAGTTGGAGACAAAATGCTATTGAAAGTATTTTCTTAGAAAGGAATTTATAAATTCGGTAAGAAAAGAAGCTATACTTAAAGCCATTCCCAGTGATCCAACGGATAGGACCAGTAGCTTATCGTTTACAACTACCAGAAGAATTAGCTGGAGTACATGATATGTTCATGTATCCAACCTCAAGAAATGTTTATCTGACAAATTCCTGGTAGTACCTCTTCAAGATGTAGAGGTAAATAAAAAGCTGAATCTGTAGAGAAACCACTACAAATTGAAGATAGAAAGATCAAGTTTCTCAAAACCCAAACGACTAGTGCTAATAGGAATCCAGGAAAGGACCAGAGTACACTTGGGAACTGGAATCAAAGATGAAGCGAAAATACCCTCATCTATTTTAGTAAATCTCGAGGACGAGATTTATTCTTAAGGTGGGGAGGATGTAACAACTGCCACTAAAATCCATAATTAGGATGGTAATTAGCTATTAAGGAAACCCTAATTGAGACACCCAAGTAATTCTGCACTAACCCTAAAATTTTCATAACAATCGGAATCAGGATCAGGGCCCCTAAAACTCAGGGGGGTTAAACCCTAGTGGATGTTTATCCTCTAAATTTGCTGTAGAAACGAAATTTATTCGTTTAACTTACTCAGCAAGGTTACTTGGACACGAAGCAACCTAGGCTAGAAAATAGACCCGTCGCGCCACGCGACGGGTACACATGTCTTCTTCGCGTGGCGCGAGGGAGGACATTTTCCAGCTATAAATAGGGGACGTTGGCACTTGAATTTTGGTGTTCATTCGATGTCCAAATTCTCTGTAACCATCGAGTTATAGCGAATATCGTTCACAACACACACAATTCACGAAGTGCTGCCGCAATCAGGGTAATAACTCGATCGCTATTACGATTCAACGTCCGATCGATTATAACTATCCAACGATTGTCTGAGTGCTGCTCAAATTGAGCTTGTACTTTGATTATTCATCGTGATTTCGACTTGAATATTTGAGTGCTGTTCGAATTCGGACTATGCTCTGTTATTCGTTGTGAATCCGATTGAATTATTAAGTATTGCACTTGTTAATCATTGTGAGGGTTTGATCTCGTGAATTGACGTAACTGCTGAATTAGTTACTAACCTATTGTGTGTGCATTATTATTAAATTAGGTTTAATCAAGGCTAATCAGTAGGCTTATACCTTGCCCGTTAAACCTGCAAGGTGAGTCATTCTCTTTTATCAACTGTTTTACAATACTCCAAATTATTTTCAAAATGTTATAATTACAGGGATTAAGTCGTGGTTATCTTGACCGCTGGTTAGTGGGGTATTGTGCACATTACTAATTTCTCACCGTTAGGCAATAAGCCCTAACATGGGTTAGGCTAATAAGACCTAACAGTGACAAAAACGTCACTAATTGGGTGACTGGACCCAATAGTGGTATGACCATCGTCACACGGGTGGCAAGACCAGATATTAATTAAGATACTGCCATAGTAATCGCTCTTATGCTGTAATTTATAACTATGTGTCATTTTTATCAAAATGAATGATTCACTCAGTATTTCCCCGCTGACAAAACCTTTTTACAACATGTTTCAGGTGACCTACTGAATTAAGTACACGTGCTACGGAGCACTATCAAGCTTGAAGTGGTGGCTCAAATAAAATAAATAAACATGTTTGTAAAATAATGAAATTATGATATTCACGGGATTATCCCGAAATGTAAATAAATAATACTCGGGCAAAATTTTCAAGTTTAAAACGATCCTGTTAAGACTTCCGCTATAAAAATAAATACCACGGGATTTTCTGTCCCGCGGCTCCCGAAACGGGTCAAACCGGGTCGGGGGCCGTGACATATACCGTTTTTTGTAACAAACTAATGATTTATGTTTATTTGTCTGACTATTATTTTTTTCTATACAATACATGTAGCGTCTTCCTGTTGAAGTTGCCAGACGAGCAGGTCTTTCTGTTGATCTTCATCCTTTGAAAGTTCAAAATATGGTTGGAGTTGTGGAGGTTTATGATGTTAAATCGGAGTTAAATGATTTGAAGCCACGTTATGCGTTGGACGGTTGGCGAAAGTTTATGACTGAGAATAAGTTGAGATTTGGTGATATGTTGCACTTCACATACGTGTCTTCGGAACAGAAGATCATATTAAATCAAGTTACCTCAGTTTAACAACGACATTTAAGTATGTTCTGATATCAGATATTATAATTATGAATTTTTTGATGTTGAAATTGTATATTATTAACTTGATGTTTTGCTGCTATGTATAGCTAACATGATAAAACACTGTTATTAGCACTTTATGTTTTATATATAGATGATATCATGCTTCTTTTTGCTAATAGTAACTGCAATTAGTAGAAACTTGGTTTATTAATCGCAAATGTGACATTCTTCTGCATTTATGGGTTTATGAATTCAGAATAATGGATGGATGTATATGACTGTATTTGGCATGATGATGTTGTGTTTCATGTTGTCAAAACCAGGGTTTGAACATCTGTTTGACTTTTGGTCAATAGTTAATGGAAATACAATAACAAACAGTGGTTTGAACATCTGTTTGACTTTTGGTCAATAGTTAATGGAAGCCCATGTTAGGTTCAACAGTGTTTTGAAGAGGAAAACAGTGTGAGAAGACAGTAGATCTGATTAAGTTAAACATATGTTCAGATTTAAACAGATGTTTGGCCTTAAATAGATGTTTGGCCTTTAACAGATGTTTGGCCTTTTATATCAGAGGTTTGGACTTAAACAAATGTTTGTGCTTAAACAGATGTTTGGTCATAAATAGATGTTTCACCTTAAACAGATGTTTTGCCTTAAACAGATGTTTGGCCTTCTATATCAGATATTTCAACTTAAACAAATGTTTGGCCATAAACAGATCTGTGGCGTTAAACCAAACATCTGTTTAAGGTCAACATTTGTTTGACTATTGGTCAACATCTGATTGACTTTTGGTCAACATCTGTTTCAATTTTGGTCAACATCTCATTTAGTATTCAACAAAACTTTGAATAACTCAATATTTGTTTAATTTGTTGTTTTGTTTTCTTGAATTCTATGTAATTTTGTAAAGTAGTGCAAAAACAAACATTTTTAAAAAATCCCAAGTCACCCTATCATTAAAGTAATTTTGTAAAGTAGTTTGCTCTCAACATGATGGAATTGTTATTGAATAAAGCTATTAATCATTAATTTATATCAATTTTGTAAGTCTACAGTAATTATTTTTTTACTATCTGTCAATATATGTTATACATGATTTTCTAAGAAATGACCCGTGTTTGCACACGGGTCTTACCGCTAGTCTACTATAATAAAAGAAATCAACTTTTGGAAGATATCTTTAAATCTATACTTATCTTATATTAAATAAATAAATAATAAATTAATATTAAATCTTATCATACTTTAATAAAATATTATCCTTAAATCTAAATTTTTAACTTAATATATTTTTAAAACGAATACCTCTCTTTCGTACTTATCTTATATTAAATATATAAATAATAAATTAATATTAAATGCTATCCTAATTTATTAAAAATATAACTTTTTTTTATTATTTGGTATACAAAATTATATTTATTCAACTCGTGTAAAATGCGGGGTTTTGAAAAATATAACTTTTTTTATTATTTACTATACAAAGTTACATTTATATAACCCGTGTAATACACGAAGTTTTTATTATCATTTGCTATATAAAATTAGATTTATTCAACACGTGTAATACACGGGGTTTTTAAGGATATAATTTTTTTATTATTTGGTAGATTTTTCAACCCGACTATACACGAGTTTTTTAAAGATACGACATTTTTAATATTTAATATATAAAATTACATTTATTTAATATGTGTAATACACATGGTTTTTAAAGATATAACTATTTTTTAGATTTATTCAACATGTGTAACATACGGGGTTTTTAAGGATGTAATTTTTTTTATTATTTGGTAGATTTATTCAACCCGATTATACACAGGTTTTTTTAAAGATACGACGTTTTTAGTATTTAGTATGCAAAATTACATTTATTTAATCTGTGTAATACACATGGTTTTTAAAGATATAATTTTTATTATTTGATATATAAAATTACATTTATTCAACCCGTGTAATACACGAAATTCTAACCTAGTATACAATAAATTTGGAGAGAAAATAAATATCCGGGCGCATAAATAACTAAATATACATACAATAAAATTGGGAAAACTTCAAATACATTACATTACATTTTTTTTAAAGTTTTTCTCTCTTTCCTTTCCTTTCTCATATTCACTCCATTTTTTCTCTTTTCATGGGGTGCAAATACCTATACCCTTAACTTTGGTTGATTTAGTGCCATTTTTTTACATAAAAACAAATGAACCTTCATCATCGGACTCGCTTATGATGAAGGATGAAGAGAAACGGGGACAATTGAGGGAGTTGCAGGATGAATCTTCTTGAAAAAACTCGGGAAGCAGCCATTATCGTTGTTGTCGGGTACGCTTTGTTTGTTTGCACAATGTGTATTGGAAGTAGTATTCTTCTTCTTCATCTTCTTTTGTTGGAGTTTGATCGTTATGTAAGCTTCAGCTAGACCAGAACCTGCCATTGACATCTTTAGAGATGGAATATAGTATGAATTGGTTATGGATAAATGGGTAATAGGTTGGTTGTGCCTTGTGATGGTGTGGGGTGGGGTGGGGTTTATTTTATAGGATAGTTTGGACTTTATAACCACGTCATCGATGACGTTTTTTTATTTTTAAATCATTGGACACTTGATAATCTATTTTTGTATGACGTTTTAGAAAATTAAATAATCATGTCAAATAAGATAAAATGGCTTCCTTTTTTATATAACAAAGATTGAAAAAAAAAAAAAAAAAAAATTATTATAAAGTCTTTATCCTTGAATTTTGATCAAAATATTATGCTTACGTCAACATTTTATTTTATAAATATAACTAGTAATAACCACCTCGCGTTGCGACGGGGGCATGTATAAATTCTTTCGTAACACATCAATTGTAGCAACTCCAATTCTTTCGTAACATATCAATTGTAGCAACTCTACTCGATTAGGCCCTAGAAGACACTATTTTACAAATATGTGTAAAAAGATTTTAAACCCTAAAACCAATCAATGAAAAGTATAGAGAAGTAAATTTAATAAGATTGTCTGTATATTTGCAATGAATTTAACAGTTAACTATATTCAATGAATTCAACGGCTAGATTGTTGTTTGTCTTCCACCGTATAATATAATCCACTCCCATTCACTTGCTAAATCTAAAAGTAAATTTGGATCAAGATATAATGATCCATCCTTGGTTGGTCGCCACCGAAGATAGAAGAGGTGTGGACCCGGATTGTGTTGTGTACCGTTTGATTAGATTTTGTGGTTAAGTCCACTCAACATTCTTAGTTCAATACTCCAAAGGATAAATTATCATTGAAGTATTTCTTTTTCAATGCATTGAGAACCAATTTTCCTTTTCAATTCATTGAGAAACTCCTACATTTGCAACTAAATATTTTTTATTTATGCGAAATCATCAACACATTATCTTGATTTTCTCAAATCACCACCACTCGTGATTGCCACCACCACCCTCTCACGAATTTCGGTGAACGGTTTCATTCATCGGCAACTCCTCCTTTGCTATCATAAGCTGTTTCCGATGACGTCAACCCATTATTATCATTCACCTTTTGATGTGCACCCGTTTAAATATACCCATTTAATAAACGCCTTACCTAACCATCTAAATCTATACTAATTGTTTTATAGAAAGGTTCAAAGAAACATGTAAAACTACTCATATTTCTATATATTTGATAATTTAATAACCAATTATCTACTTATTTATAGCAATACAGTTTACTTGCAAATAAGATTTGAGTTCAACCAACCGGCATTTTTAGTATCATTCGACTTGAAGTGAATCGATTACCAATATTCTACCTTTTTTTATTTTTAAGTGCAATAAGTTGTTTAAAAAAACCTCACTCAGCCCCACCGGGTACGGTAGTTCTTGGATCTATAGAGTCCCATTTCCATAAAAATATATAAAAGTTCTACATATCCAAAAAAACAAACAGCAAATCACTGTTATAATTGAGTAAATTTGCAAGCAAGATCTTAACAAAATACAATACCAAATGATCAATCTTGTAACAAAATATAATACCAAAAGAGGGAAAAGGAAAATCATGTCATGAAAGTAGTCATAACTCATAAGGGTAAGCATCAAATACAAACCACCGTGGGTGAAAACACCTAATCATCCAAAGATGATTTTTTTTATAAAGATGAAACCCTTGTGATTGACTGCCAGTGGGTTTAAAAAGGTTGAAATTTTAAGATAAAATTTCAAGATTCACATAAATCTTGAATCTTGAAGTGGTTTACGGAGGTTCTCCGGCGTTGACGCCGACATAGAAGCGGCGGTGGGTGGTGGCAGATAGTGTAAAACTCAGAAGAAAGAGGTGGCGCCACCATCGGTGGTGGCCGGTTCCGACAGCAAGTCGTCGGAAAACCCTCAATACCACCACCTACTCTCTACTATGTCTATCTCCCACACCATCACTCCCACTGCCTTAACACCCCAACCGTCATCGTCACAACCATAGCCACCGCCATGCACCGGCGGTTAATGTACCTTTATAACATGGTACCGCTGTGGTGATGGCTGAGAAGTGGTGTGTAAAACGGTGGTGGCTTTTTGAAAAGAGAAAGAGCATGTAGTCTTGAAAAGAAAAGAATGAAAATAATAATGGATGCCAGGTTTTAAACAAATACAACCATCACGATAATACAGTCCTTGGTTTTGTATAAACCACCATACAATACTTAAAGCATTAGGTACAACTATGAATGCAACACTATCTTGCAAATTGATATTATATAAAACTCAGAAGAAATAGGTGGCGCCACCATCGGTGGTGGCCGGTTCCGACAGCAAGTTGCCGGAAAACCCTCAATACCACCACCTACTCTCTACTATGTCTATCTCCCACACCATCACTCCCACTGCCTTAACACCCCAACCGTCATCATCACAACCATAGCCACCGCCATGCACCGGCGGTTAATGTACCTTTATAACATGGTGCCACTGTGGTGATGGCTGAGAAGTGGTGTGTAAAACGGTGGTGACTTTTCGGAAAGAGAAAGAGCATGTAGTCTTGGAAAGAAAAGTGTGAAAATAATAATGGATGCCAGGTTTTAAACAAATACAACCATCACGATAATACAGTCCTTGGTTTTGTATAAACCACCATACAATACTTAAAGCATTAGGTACAACTATGAATGCAACAATATCTTGCAAATTGATATTATATAAATGGTAAAAGATTAAATACAAATAGTCTTATCGTACAAAACGTACGAAAGATAGAAAAGGTAAAAAAACATGGTGATATTTTTGTAATTATTTACTCATAGAATAATTATCAAAATTACCCTACAAATGATCTTATAGGGTAATTTTGATCTTTTAGGGTAATTTTGTAGAGTATCATAATTAATCTACAGATGATCTTTTGGGTAGTTTTGATCTTATAGGGTAATTTTGATCTTGTAGCATAATTACGAGTAAAATAATTACGAAAATAGCACCACATTTTTTTTTACGATAAAGCTATTTATATAGGATCTTTACCCTAAATATAAGACCATGCGTAGTCGTTTGTTGAATAATGCCCCCACCCTAGGGCGTTTTCTACCATGTGGCAGTCCCGTCAGCATGGGGGCATTATTGGGCGTTTTTGCAAAAGTAGCGTAGTGTGAATAATGCCCAATAACGCCCCATCCAATCATTACACAATTATTTATTTTTTTAAATTAAAAACTTAAAATACTTCGTTAAATTAAAAAAATACAACACTTAAAAATTACATTGCAAAATTTTAAGTTTTATAAAAGATCCAAATGAGACATTTAATAAACAAAACTTTAGGGACTGATATAGCATTTTTGAAACTTGAAATATTAAAAATATTGAAGTTTAAAATCACAGGGGCCTAATGTGACAACTGAGCAAACTTTTAAATTCCCTTCATCCCTTCTTCTTCTTCTTCGTTTGACCTGCAACATATCCGACCAAACCCAAAAATTCCGGCCAAACCCACAAAAAAATGTAAATGGTCAACCTGGAAAGAAACAGTTGTGATTGGTTAAACCTTTGCCCCCATAGCGTGATTTAAACCATGCCAAATCAACATTTCCAGCCAAACATGCCCAGGAGGTGGTGGGGCGGTGTGTTTGGGCGTTTTTCAGCGAAAAAACGCCCCTTTGGGCACGACTACTGATCTAATAACTATTCTATAGAAGTTTTTCATTTCCATTTTTCAGTCAACTAATGAATTAGAGAATAAAGATAGATATTAAAAGGATTCTCAACTTTATTATATAATTTACTAATTACTATATTATCATTTTATAATTTATTATATGCATTAATTAACAAAGTAAAATGGGCCAAATTAGCAAGAACGGGGGATAAAATGGTGAGAAGTTAGAACATCATATAAAACGTCTTGTAGCTTATTTTTATAAAACTAGTTTTAATTGTTGGTATGGTGACCCAACTGATATGCGTTAAGTTTCACATTACACTTAATTTAATAATACTTATAATAGTTTTCGAGTATTATTCTTTTTAGTGGAATCAACTAATAATTAAAAAATATTTATATTTATATACTATTACATTAAAACAATCTTTGGCATAATTGTTTGTACTTTGTGCTAACATGGCATTTTCCCATTGTTGCACCTATTGTTTTAGGGTTTAGACGTTGTTCGTCAGCGATGTTCATATCTTCATTTCCTCTGCACTCATTATGAAGCTCTTGGCCCCTCCATCTCCTGGGCGGAGTGAATTTTGGGGTGAACTTTTCCCGTTACTACTGTACCACCACCTGTAACAGAACGTCTCACGACGAAGGAGACGACCGCGACGGTGCTGACTTTGCCGGACCTTTGCATTCTCGTCAGCGATTGAACACCGCCGTCTGACCGGAACCGTTCCTCAAATCTCCATCGACGCCGCTCTCTCCTTCGGCTGCCTCGCCGCTGCTCCGGCGATCTCCAATCTCTTCCAGGTATAATCAGATTGTTTATTCAGTCTGTTAGGGTTTACAGTTGCGATACACTGCAAATACTTGAATCGTATTGTGGTTGTCTCAAAACACCGTTACATTATGTGCCTTACACCGTGATTGTGTTGTTAGGGTTCATGCATTGTTTTCGTTGATTATTGTTCTGAATCTGAACGATTTGTTCAGCTTTTTTGTGTTTAAAACGTGAAATCTGATGTTGATTTTGAATTTTTGATCATCATTTTACACTGAACGAGTTTAAATTCAACACATGGGCTATGGTTTCATAATCTGGATTATATGCTATTTAATGTTTTATTAACCAATTTGAATACGTAATTCTGGAATCTATCACAGGTTGTGAGGTATTTGGTAAAATTGTAAGTCTCTAAGCAAGTGTCATGCATTTTTATTTCAGGTCCACCTAAAATTAAGTTTAAGGTATGGTTTGATTTCTGAATATTTGTATATATGCATATTCTTCAAGCGGTTGGTATCGATGTGCTAAGAGAGACGCTGGAGGTAGGTGGATTTTATATTGGTTGTAAACTTGCAAATAGATAGGTAAATAGTTTACTTTAAATTGTGTCTCTTTTGCTTATTTGTTTGACCTTTTAGACTGCAGAGGAATCATGAGCTATGAAGAAGAGAAAAAGAGCCCCTTTTTGTGGAGCAGAGAAGGATTCGATTCGATTGATCAGAAGTCAATAAAGTTAAGCCAATGAGCAGTTTTAAACAAGTAATCCCAAATACTATGGTTTCTGTTACTTATGATTCTTATATTGTGAGAATCATGTATATGGTATGAGTAGGACTTAAGCTCTGATGGTGGGTTTTAATTACTTAAATTACACGCAAGACATATCACTTAATCTTTTTGCTATACACCCTTTTTTTCTCCACATTTAATTACAACTAAGTAACAAACCATGGTCAAGGCCGGCCCTGAGCATGGGTGGGGTGGGCGCCGGCGTGAACCCATAAATATAATTAGAGGTGAATCCATATACAAGAAATAGTTATAATGCAATGAAAAGGTCTCTTTCATCCAAATGGTACCCGGTTCAAGTGTCTTCTCTATCATTTTTATGGCCCCTTGGCCCCCTTCTCTGGGTATTTTTTGTCCAGTTGACATGGTTTTTTTAAGGCCCCTTCCCTGGGTATTTTTGTCCTGTTTGAGTGCCTTCAGTTGACATGCTTGAGAAGTCTCAAGATATTAAATGTCAATATTAATTCTAACCCCTTTACCTAATAAAAGCTTATAAATTAACCCTTTAAGTTTAGTTTGAGTTTTATAAGATTATTAATTAACATTTAACCCTTTAAGTCCAGTTTGAATTTTAAACTACACTTATGCATTAGTTGTAACTAATTAAATTAGATAAATTAATAATATGTTATGTTGTATAAATCAAGTTATTTATCAGTGATTTTTTTTATTTTCTGATTATCATTGCTTTTAGTTCATAATTGCAATTTTAGGCCAACTAAAGAATTGTACAAGTTCAAACAAGATTGTATTCGTAAAAGCAGATAAGTGTGAATTAAAAGGCTATGTCGGCACCAACCATAGCTCAGTCGGTTGCCGACTCGCCTTCTAAAGTTCAGGTGTTGGGTTCAAGTGTATGTGTTTGGCTTTTTTTGTTTAGCCGGCTTACTCTATTTCTCGCAATTTCTTTATTTGCTGCAAAAAGCTGGGTAGGGCCCGTTAATATTATCTCGCCCAGGGCCTAATTTTTTTAAGCATTGTCGGAGATGGCCCTGACCATGGTTCATGCTGAAATGCAATAATAACACTTAAAATCTTAATAAATAAGCATTTTCTTAAAAAAGGGTCCAAAATATTGTGTTAATCTCTGAATCTATGTTTTCGCACTTTGTTCCAGCTCACGTGATGTTACAAACGTTAATGTTTCTTTTGGCATTTTTATTATTTTATAGTTTTACGAGATGACTACTTTCTTTAAGCAAAATGATTTTGAAGGTTTTATGCGACAAGAGGTTGGATGGTGTAGGTGGAGGGCAGCCACAAGGATATTATGCGACAAGAGGTTCCCTGATAAATTAAAAGGGAAATTTTATAGGGTTGCAATTAGACCCTCTATGTTATACGGAACAGAGTGTTGGGCCATCAAGAAAATTCATGCACGAAAGCTAGAGGTGGCAGAGATGAGGATGCTAAGATGGATGTGTGGGCATACTAGGTTGGACAAGATAAGAAATGAGGTTTTTAGGGTAAGATTAGGAGTTGCTGGTATTTCTGACAAAATAAGGGAGGGAAGATTGAGATGGTTTCGGCATGTCAGGACGAGGCAGATGACAGAACCGATTAGAATAGTTGAAACACTCACTGTAGATGGAAGGAGGAGTAGAGGTGGGCCGAAAATGACTTGGGATGAGCGGATTAGGCAAGATTTGCTAGATTTGCACCTCTTCGAGGACATGGTCGAGGATAGAACTGCGTGGAGACGTAGGATTAAGGTTAAGGACTTTTAGGAGTTTGGCTTGGTTTTTGGTTTAGGTTCTTGTCTTATGATATAGCTTTTATAAGTTTTCACTTATTCCCGACGTCGTAGTTTACTGACAACTGCTTATTTATTTATTTATGTGTTTATTTTTATTATTTTTTTTCCACCTTTTTAGTAGTTGGGTGCTTATATATGTTTTTCCAGAAGCTTATGTCTTTGTTTTGGTTTTTTAGAGCCGGGGGTCTCACTGGAAGCAGTCTCTCTATTCCCTGGGATAGAGGTAAGGCTTGCCTACATCCTACCCTCCCTAGACCCTACCAATAGCTTCGCTATAGGTGGGATTATACTGGGTATGGTTGTTGTTGTTGTTGATTTTGAAGGTTTTATGCATTATATACATTGAACGACCCATTTCCTGTTTAGTGTTCATGTGCCACCTTACGCCTGTTTGTAGCAAATTGATTTCTAAGGCTGCAATGGTGCAGCTATGTTCTCTTTATTCTATTGGTTCATGTGTGTGAGGAGTTATGCTAATACATTTCAGCAGCCCTTACATCTTTGTCTGGAAATTTGATAAAGATTCAAAATGGTTATGCCAGTACAGCAACATTTTGTATGAATTAAGCGGATGTAAAACTCAATTAGTCAACCCAGGGCCGGCCCTGAGAATTCATGTACCCTGTTCGAGCTCAAAAAAACGTGCCCTTAGGTCTTAACTAAATAAAAAATTTAAACTAGTTTTTCATACAACGTTGAACCGAATGAAAGCGTTGCCGCCCAGAATTCATTTGTTTATTAGTTTTTAGAAAATATTTGGGTATTGGGCTCACTAACCTAATGGGCTAAATAGTTTAAACAATATGATTTTTTTAAGTGGGCCTATGTTAATATTTTTTTGTTTATACCCTATTAAAAAAAATTTACATATATAATATCGGATTTTTTTTTTAAATTACGTGCCCTACGAAATCACGGGCCCTGTTCGGTTGTCCTCCCCGCCCTCCTTCAGGGCCGGCTCTGAGTCAACCTGTTCGTTTACACCAACTCCTACAGCAAGGTGCAGGGTCTTCATGTCAGTTATTTTGTAATATCTTAAATTAAAGGTTGGCTTGAAGCTGATTGAAGTCTTACGAGTTTCAGCAATTTTTCTTTAACTCTCCGAACTGCATTTTGTTGGCGGCTTATTATTTAAAATCATGTAAGAGTAAAACCATATAAGGGAAGTTAATATTTGTCTTTGTAAAAGGGGTTTAGGTGATTGAGAAGTTGTAGGTAGGTATGGAGGGAAATCAAGCAGAGGACAGAACAAGACAGGCGTGCACATGGCTGCAAATGTTGCCGAACTGGTGGCCTTGGTTCGATTTTTAATCTTGGTTGTCGTTCACAACCGGATTATTTAAGTTTTTACGCCGCCGCAACGCGCGACGGGTATAAATTCTAGTTTATTATAATAAACATACGTATTTTCATGTATCTACCGGTAAATAGAATAGTTTACGTTTTTATATTTTTTTTATTGTGTAAAGATTAAATACAAATGGGTTTTAACATAAGAAGTGAATGAACCTTTTCTTTTCAATTTTTTTCCATCTAGTTAAATATGATATTTAATTGCAAAATGTAAAATAAAAAAAAGTTCTTGATTTTACACTAATATAGTAATTATGTAATTACTATAGAGTAACTATAATTATTCTACTACATAATTACTATACTAGTATAAATACACAATTTTTTTAGATTATGTGACTAAAATACACTTAATAAGATTGAAAAAAATTTCAAAAAGAAAACATCTCCTTCCAGTGGCGAAGCTTGACCCGAATGACAGGGGGGGTCGAAAACGTATATACCAAAAAATTTCTATAGAACCGGGGGGTCGAAAACTTATATACCCAAAAAATTCTATACAAAAACTACATATATAACACTACTGAGTGAAAAGTTCGGGGGGTCAGGCCCCCTCCCCGCTCCTTATATACTTCACCACTGTCTCCTTCACTTTTTACGTTAAGCCAATTTGTATCTTAAGACTCATTCGTACCGTAAACTAATCTAATTTTATTTTTACGCCAACTTACCTCATCTATTTATTTCGATTTAGGTGTGTTATTTAAACTTTTAAACATAAAAGTTACACTTAATGTTTACATATTTATAAATAAGTAACTAATAATAATCAACTAAATTTGCGGGAGAGGTTCTCGCGTAGGTCTCCATCTAGACTTCAATGATCATTTGGATCTCTTTCGCTTGGCCTCCAAGGATGGCTTTTGACGTCATCATACACGTTTCTTTCAAAAACTAAACAATAAAGTATTAACTTCGTTTTTGGGTTGTGTTAAATATACCCTAAAGTCAACTTTTTTTTTTTACTTTTTACCCACAAGTCAACTTGTTGGCCATGTAATAAATGCTGACAACATAGCTATATAGATAGTAAGATCATGTGTAGTGGTTTGAGTAATAATGCCCACACCCTTTGGCGTTTTGCGACACGTGGCAGTCCAGTCAGTATGGGGGCATTATTGGGGGTTATTGCAAAAGTGGCGTAGTGGGAATAATGCCCAATAACGCCCCTTCCAATCATTAAACAATTATTTTTTTTAATTAAAAACTTAAAATACTTCATTAAATAAAAAAATACAATACTAGAAATAAAAAAAATAAAATCCGACTAAATTAAAAAAAAATACACTAGTTTTCGTCTTCGCTTTCTTCAGTCTCGCCAACTTCGTTTTCCTCGTCCTCCGTTTCTTCTTCACCCTCAGGTGGTACATACCGAACCGATCATGCGTGTTGTACCAAATCAACCGTTAACACGGAATGGTACGGTTCGTAACGCAACTCTCGCGCATTATTCACTCTTTCTTCCATTGACGCCTGTGGATGCTCCTCTTGAACGGCTTCTGGCACATAATTCTGGCATATCGCCTTTCCTTCGTCTTCCAAAATCATGTTGTGCATGATTATACAAGCGTACATAGCATCTCTCATTTTTTGCTTGCTCCATGCACGACAAAGATTTTTCAAATATTGCCAGCGTTGTTCAAAAACATTTATATCATTGCATGACCCGACCACGCCAAAGTAAGCCGACTAAACCCAAAGGTCATGTGAAGCAACCGCCTGAACAATAACAATGGGTCCTTTTTGGTCACCCCGTGTGTGTTGGCCTCGCCATGCGGTCGGGCAGTTATCCCAACGCCAATGCATGCAATCTATGCTCCCGATCATACCAGGCAAACCATGCTTCGCCGAATGTACCTCGTATATCTTTTGAAGGTCGTCCCATGTGGGCGTTCTAAGATAACGCGCACCATACACATCAATAATACCTTTATAAGAAAAACATACACAAACATAAGCTTCCAAAAAAAATTGTAAACATTATAGTAAAGTATAGGAACTGTACCACGACAAAAATGCTCCAAGGTGTCTCGCGTTGTTTTCTCGCCCATTTTTAGATACTCGTCGTTGATGTCGGTTGTGTTTCCATAAGCAAGGATTCGTAACGCCGACGTACACTTTTGGATACCGGTAAATCCAAGTGCCCCTCTCGCATCCGCTTTTTGTTTAAAATAATCGTAGTTGGCTTCCAAGTCGTCGACTATGCGTAGAAACAACCGCTTACTCATTCGAAAACGACGCCTAAACATTTGGTTCGAAAATGTCGGCGCCTCATCAAAATAATCTTTCATCAAACGATTGTGTGTCGCGCGTCGGTCTCCGTTCAATATAACCTCTTTTATTTTTTTCTGGTTGGGGGCGACGACAATGCTTCACATATCTCACCGCTAGTTGACAAGCACTCGTAACCGCCTCTTTCTCGACCTCCTCATCGGTGGAATCATCGCCATCCGTAAAAAACTCTTTGTAGTAAAAATTTACCATGGATGAAGAACTAGGGGAATCCATCAAGTTTTTTTATAAAATGGTAGTGTTTTTGAGAGAGTTTTGGTTAATTTTGAATGAGTTTATATATATATATATATATATATATATATATATATAGGTAAAAGTCTAAAAAAAAAAGAAATAGCCGTTAAAGAACTAGCCGTTGCTAGTGTATGATTGGTCGGTCAAAATGCTCACAGCGTGTTTTAAAAAACGTTGATTCAATTTAAAAAAAACGCTAAAAAACGCCCCCATGTAATGGGTTCCGGGCGTTTTTCGGCGTTATTTATGAAATTTAAAAAAAAAACGCCCCACCACGGAGGGTCTAAACTAGTATTATATATATATTATCTCTCTTCATAATCTTTTTTTAAAACAACCTCTTCATAATCCTTTTATTTCTACAATAATTCATACCATAAGCAGTTTTATATTTTTAAAGGAGTTAATTACATAGTTAGTCCCTGTGGTTTGCACAAAGTAGCATACTTAGGTACTAATAGTTTAAAATCACATTCTAGGGTATTAACTTTTTTTAACGTTTGGAGGTATTAATGTTATTTGTAGGTTTAAACTCACATTCTATTAGTACCTAGCTATGTTATTTTGTGCAAACTACAGGGACTAACTATGTTAATACCCTAGAAGTTAATACCTCCGAACGTTACAAAATGAAAAGTTAATACCCTAGAAGGTGATTTTAAACTATTAGTACCTAAGTATGTTATTTTGTACAAACCACAGGGACTAACTATGTAATTAACTCTTTTTAAAGCTTTTTAATTGATATTTATGTTTAAGTAATTTAGAAGGAATTATAATTTTCTGTTAGTTTCTAAGACCGCCCGTACTGGGGCGTGTTTTTTAAAAATTTTTCAATTAAAACGCCCTATAACGCCCCACATGCCATTACACCCGGCGTTATAGGGCGTTATTTTCGATAAAAAATTCGTCCGACGTTTTAATTAAAACGCTTAAAATTGAGAGGGGGCCCACTTTTTGACAGTTGACAGCGGTCATATTATTTATTATTTTTTTTTAATTTAAAATATTACCCACTATAAATATATACCCCACATTCTCGCTTTTTTTTTATAAAAAACCCACTTTCTCTCCTACTTTCTCTCCCACTTTCTTCTAATTTTTATAAAAAACCCACTTTCTTTTAATTTTTATACAATCATGCATCCATTCCGCCCCCCTTTTGGTGTCCCCGCAAGACCCACGAACCCGAACACAACCCAACCGCAAACCCCGTACAACCTTCAAGACATGGACCCGGGCTTTTTAACTTACGCGGCTTACTTGAGCGGCGCCCCTCCGTTTGTTCCTCCCACTTTCGGCTATGGTCAAGCCGGCGGGTCTCAACCGTCACAACCCGAAGCCGAACCCGATGTGGAAGTCGTACCGGAGACGCAACCCGAACCGGTGCAAGAAACATCGAAACGCGGCAAAAGGTCGCATAAGAAGAAGGAAAAAGACGCACCGCGGCGTACAAAAAATATCATTAAATGGACGAAGGAAGAGGAATTCACGTTGACTCGGGCGTTTCTCGACATTTCGGAGGACGAAGTTACCGGTAACTATTTTATATAAATATTATTTTACTTATTTTGTTACTTTAATTTTTAACATACAACTTATAATTTTTTTTTTTTGTAGCAAACTTTCAAACGGGCCCGGTTTTTTGGGATAGGGTTCGTGCACTCTTCTTTAGCACGAGGGGTCAAGGCGAACATCGGGACAAAGATTCCATTTCTAGCAAATTGACCGACATCAACAACAAGTGTCATGTGTTCCAAGAAGTCTTCCAACGTAACTACGATAATCGGCCGAGCGGTGAAGGTGACATGGGGGTTTTAACGAAGACTTTGGAGGAGTTCGAGAGGACAAAATGCCCTTTCACGTACTATAAGTGTTGGGAGCTACTACGAAAAAGTCCAAAGTGGGCGGTAGTTAATCCAATGACGTCTAGTAGTAGACGTCGGGCTAAAAGGTCAAAAACATCATCCTCCGTTGACCCGTCAACTCCGACATCGGATGCCCGCAATGTTGATTTAAATGAGGCGGTGGACGTTGACGAGGGAATTCAAGAAGAGTTGGTCCGACCCACCGGTAGAAGAAAGGGAACCGGGAAAAAAACGGTCGAGTCGTCTTCCGATCTCGAGTTAAAGGAAGATTTCGAGGAGATGAACCGTCGTCTCCAAGACATTCGCGACCTCGGCCACCAATGTTATGAGATTATGAAGGAACGAGTGGCCGAAACCAAAAAATTTAACGAGATGCAAGAGGCGAGGCAAATGGAAAAGGACATTGAGTTTTTGTCCAAACCTATCGACCACCTACAAGGCGATGCGTTGATCCTTGCGCAAATGCGTCGCCAAAAAATTAGAGAAAAATATGGACTCTAGATCATGTTATTTTTTTTAAGTTTATTTTTTTTGTTTCGGTTTTTTTTTTCTGTTTTTTTTTTTATTTTCAGTTTTTTTTTCAGTTTTTTTTTTAGTTTTTTTTTATTTTCTGTTTTTTTTCAGTTTTTTTTTTATTTTTATTTCAAGTAATGTATTTTTTTTAATTAATGAAGTTTTTTATGTTTTAAATTAAAAAAAATAATTGTGAAATGATTGAATGGGGGTTATTGGCATAATGCCCCACTACGCCACTTTTGCTATAATGCCCCATCGCTGACTAGGACGCCACGTGTCGGATAATGCCCCATGGTGGGGGCATTATACCACATTACCACTACACATGGTCTAATATGATTTCAAATGTTAAATTTCGTGTCTTAAATACTTGTTAATAAAATAATAATTTATTTGACAATAAAATTTAGAAGATGAGATTGGGGACGATGCAATAAAAGTTTAATTATTGTTTGGTTGATATTTGATAGATAGTAAGGATACATTATGTTACGAAACTAGTTTTTCATTACAGGTATAGTAAAATTACAATTTTTCGTGTATGTGGTTTAAAGAATTGAACATTTTAATCCAAAATTTTAAAGATTTTAAACTTTTGTGAACACAACAAAAAATACTTAAAAAAATCTTAAAAACACATAATTTTTTTTAATATTTAAAAAAAATCACTATATTTCATCCATAAAAAAATTTCGATTAACAATTATCGATGCACATGTGCATATGTATCACTTCTTTGACAAAGTCTGTAATACATTACCAGTATTAGACAATTGTACTTTCATTTACACTATCATCCGTAATACAATACTTTTTACATTACCCAACTTTATCATCGTGAAAGTGGTTTTGTCGATCTAGGTGATTAATTGTTTTAATGTTTGCACATTTAATTTTTTTATTAGAAACTTGTTATTTATTTATTTAGGGTAAATTACACTTTTCTTCTTTTATGTTGGTAGTGGGTTGCAATGGATAACATTTAACTTCAATAATTACAGTCATAGTCCTTTATTTGGAAAATTCATTACACTCTACGTCCTTTGGCCCTAACCAGGTTATAATTTTCAGTTAAATATGGCATGTGCAATGGATAACCTTTAACTTCAATAATTACAATCATAGTCCTTTATTTGAAAAATTCATTACACTCTCGCCAATGAACACCCCCCCCCACCTGAATGATAGATCTGAACGCCGCCAATTGTTCGAGTTGAATGAAACTGAAAAAAAGGATTGCACATCTGCTATTTTTACCTTCTTAATTCTTAATTCATCATAAAGGACGAAAAGTGTAATTTATCCATTTATTTATGATGTAGTTTTTCGCCGGAACCGCCATTTGATTTCGCCGGAGCCGCCATTTGATTTCGCTGGAGCCGCCGTTTAATTGCTAATAAGTTTGGTGTAATCGTCCATTCTTTAAGAATGTCAGGCAGTTTCACTATTTTCCCGTTTTGGTGTAATCGTCCAACTTCTTCACTTTCGTGTTTACAATAAAGTGTCTTGATTATTTATTTACTAGGTTTTTACCCGGGATTGCTTCCCGGGCTTGGAAAAGTTATTTAGATTAATTAATTACTATTTGTTATTAATACGGCCACATTACATCAACCATCTTATTCTATTCAACAACATTGTCTTAAAATCACGGAAATAGATCATGAACCGATATTATAGATCAAACAAAAGCACAACAGGACCACATGAATAACATCGTTTCCAATTTTACTTCAATGCACTTAAATGATCGGGTGATTTGGGATTTTGTAAAAATGTTTGTTCTTGTACTTCTTAACAAAATAAGATGTTCACCAAAATTCAAACAGATGTTGACCAAAAGTAAATCAAATGTTCAACATAAACACTGAATCTATAACAACAAATACTACAGACACTGATTATATTCAAACTACTGATACATAAACATTGATTCTTCATTCCACTGTTGTAATCTAAGCACTGATGTTAAGGATCAGTGCTATCTTCAAAGGGTGATCAGACCTTGAATGACAATGCTTTGATCTTCAATAATGCTTGGATCCCATCAGTAGTTTGAGCTTCAATTTTTATGCTTCATCGGTGGTTGGATTCCAATGTATGTTGAAGCTTTGCTGACCTGTCATCTTCAAGTGCCATTTTCTTCATAGCCTCTTTAAAATATCCAGCTTCTTGCTCTTTCTCTTCTGCATCAGTCAACTTTTGCCTCTTTCTTTGGTTTAACATAATGACAGAGGTATCTGATGATGTGAACAGTGGTTCAGAATTGTGGACCTGCTTCTTTGACATGTTAATAGTTTTGTAATCAGGCTTCTTTGGAAGGCTAGGATCTGTTTCTCTCCTTTTTCTCAGCCTTTCATAAGCTTCATCAGTGTACTGCCTTGTCCATTTTGCTATGGCCTTGGCAGGTGCAACCTTTGCATCAACCAACTCTTGTTTCTTTCTTTTATACTCCAAGGTAAGATCATCAATAGCCTTTTTGTATTTACGCCAGTTTGGTGCTGACCTTTTCATGCTTGGATCTCTTTTTCCTCTTTCAATTCTATTGAGTTCTGCTTTGAGACCAACAAGTGGCCAATCTTGGAATTGTTCTTCCTTGGCAGGGTAGAACTTCTCACTCATGATCAGTGCCAGAATGTCTTTTCTCACATCTTTTTGCAGGCCAGGTTCTGGTGGTAAATTTGACATTTCTTTACTCAAATCTCTAGCATAGTCTTCCATGAGCTTGACTTTCGTGAGTAAAAACTGATAATGACTTGAATACACATTGTCATTTTCTCCTTCGCATTCAACCCTAGCTATTATTTGAGCTTGTTTAGCTTTTAGTTTTAGATATTCATCCATGTTTTTTGGATTTCTAAAACCAAGCAGAGAAGGGAATTTCCTTTTTGAAGGATCATCCACTGTGTAGAACTGCCTCATTTCATTCTTTACTGCATGGACTTCCAGCGGATAACTGGCAGCTACTGGGTAGTATCTGCAGAGTTATATCCTTGAAGAGCTATTGGATCTTTGATTGGATTGACCAATTTTGGAGGAATGAAAGATTCAGGTTTGGTGATTTTAGAAGGTACAGATGAAACAGGATCAGGTGCTGGTATGTCATCATCATGCACTTGAAGATTTTTTCTTCTAGTATACACACTTTCAGGAGGAGGTGTTTCTATTTGAGGTTTTGGAGCAAACAGAATTATGGCTTGGGAAGGATTGTTAAAAGTGGTAGGTAATTGACTAACAGTTGTCGAAACAACTGGTGTCTCAACCACTGTTGTCACTACAACTGTTGATGTATTAACAGTTGTCTTTTGCTTTAAGGCAGGTGGTGAGTTTTGTGATGATGGTTTTGTTTGTGGTGTTTGAGTAGTGATGGTGTGTGTTTGACTAACAGCTGTTGAAACAACTGGGGTTTCAACTACTGTTGCAATTACCACGGATGATGTGTCAACTGTTGTCTTCTGCCTTTTAGCAGGTGGTATTGGTGGTGGTGAAGGGATTTTTGGTAATGGGGATAAGGCACTGGATGTAGTGTGTGTTGAAGTGCTAGTGGTGAAAGTTGTTTGGATAACAGATGTTGAAACCACTGAAGAAGCAACAACTGTTGATACAACAGGTGTTTTAACATCTGTTGGTTTGGAAGATTGATGTGTGGAGCTTTTGGAAGGTTTGGGATTTTGTTTTGTGGATTTGGGAGGTGTGGTTTTGGGTTGTATGACTTTTCTAGTAGACTTTCTTATGGGCTGAGGATTTTCTAGATCCTTTGGCTCAGAAATACCCTATTCATTCATCTCCATAAAAACTCTCTTCTCCTGTTCAAACCTTCCTTTATCCTTTTCCTGCATATCCTTTTTCACCCTTGCTTTTGCATCAGCAATGGCATTTAAGGTTACATCAACCTTTTTGGAACCATCTAGCAAGGGGATGTGTGCAAGTATTGTTGAATTATCTGGTGCAATGTACAAACCATTTTCATATCCCTTTTTCTTCAACTGCCTCATTTTCTCCGCCATTTTGGCATTATTTGGTGGTGGTTTGTCCACAAAGATGATAGAGGGAGGAGCAGTGCCAATGGTGTTCATAAAGTGAGCCTTCAGGGTTTTTATATCTGCCTGGGTGTCTTTGAACCTGGCTTCCATGATATTTCTGATATTTTGAAGCTGGATTTCATGTTGCTGATCAGCATTTGCTCTTTGTTGGTGAAGCAGAGGTTGAAATAATGCCCAAAGGTCAGTGGGAGCAGGTGGTGCCTGCTGTTTTTGTAACAACTGTTGCAGTATGGTTTTGATTTCTGCAACAGATGTATCCAGTTTGTTAACCCTCTCCATCCATTTTGCGGTACATTAAACCATCATCCAATTTAATGGGATCATCTGATTTCCCACCAGAGGTGGTTGTAACAGTGGTTGACTGAGGGAGACTTTCCCAAAAGTCATCCCCTGTTGCCCCTTTTTCTTGGATCTGGGGACTTCTTTCCTCAGCAGAGGTTACCAATCTAAGCTCACCAGTGCATACAGGATACACACCAGTATTTAGAAAGGTTCCGATAGAAGAAATTGCCTTCAAGGAAGTCTGATTAATGAAACTACTGTCCAAGTGTAAACCAATGGGTTCAACACTTGTAGTAGCTGCTTCACTTGAACTACTGTCAGGAAGTACTTGTACATCCTGCAGTGTAACCTCCTCAGGTGTTGTTGGTGGGTTAGCAATGATAGGGAGCTCAGACTCAGTCACTTTCTGTGGCATGCTCTCAGTGATAGGTGGTTGAGAGGAACTGATTGCTATCTGAGTTATATCAACTACATCTAACAAAAGTTTTGTTTGTGGTGGAATTGTAACAGTGAGTATGGGAGTGGAAAGAGGATTTGCCCCGGGCAGTGGGCTGGGGATGATGGATTCAACTGAGTCCAAAGCAACATAATTTGATGTCCCTATTCTTACAACCTGTTCTTTTTGAAAAGAAACAGGAGGAGCTTGAGGCTCAGGTTGAGATATTTCTACCATCTGCTGTGAGGAAGTAGCAGCAGTGGTTTCTGGTGACTTTTGTGTTTTCACCGTCAGTTGCTCTGGGATCTCATCTTCCAGAGTTGCCTTTGTTTTAGGTTTGAGGGGCTTTTGTGTTTTCTTTTGTCTTGGTCTTTTGGTGGATTTAGGTGTGGGTTTCACAGCAGTTGTTTTGCTGCTGTGATCACCTTGAGCAGTGGGCTCAGCGGCAGGTGCCTGAGGAGCAGTGGTAGCTGCTAAAGTCTGCTCAGGAGCCTCTGCTTGTGCTTTGGACACTTTTGATAGCTTTGTAAATGTTAACGGTGTAAGACCATTTATTGGAAAAGATTCACCCTAGATGAGTACATGAGCATCATCCTTTCCAAATTTCTTTTGAAAATAAAAGCTTAGGAACCTTGGAAATAGTAAAAATGATTTGCTATCAACATTTTTTACCAAGTCATTAAAGATCTCCTGTGAATAGTTAAAGTTTTCCCCATGCAAGATAGCATATGCCAGGTATTGGATCTTTAATGAAATTTCATTGAAAGCAGTGGTCTTATTAGAAACACACATTAAGAGGGTATGAAACAAAAACCTTGGGGCAGGGGGAAAACTGCCTTTTTGCAAAGTGTCTTTTTTCATTTGCTTTGCATACCCTCTTTCTAAAAAATCTGTTTGATACTCTATTTTAGGGAAAGAAGTCTTACCTTTAAGATCATTGAGTTCAAACACCTCAGAGATGGTTTGTGGTGTGATTTTAACATCAACACCCTTTACCGAGGAATTGATCGCTATGGGTGTTTTATCTTGATATTCAAGTTTTGCATTTTTCCAAAATTCCCTCTGGGTTGCCAAGTAAATCGGAGCATCAGAAGTCAACAAAGTTTTGTACTTTGAAGACGAAAGGACATCTATGACGGAATTGAACGTTTCAGTGTTACTTGGTTTTGTCAACAGACCGAAGTAGTTATGGGGAGCTTTGTATCGACTTTCTATGACCTTTTGACTGGATTTCCTTTTAACTGATGAAGACCTTGATTTTGCCATTTGAGGAAGAAGGACGATGAGGAATTTTGAGAGGAATGGAGGATAACTGCTTTGAAAAAGGAAAAATGAATTCAATTCGACAGTTAAAAAGCTGTTTGGGGGTTTTGATCAGGGTTTTATAGCAGAAAAAGTGAATGCTGACGTGGCAGCGGTTACAAAAGATCTGACGGCTATGAATTGTCCACGAGCCAACCCCTGATGAGTAATGGAACAAAGTTGTTTTATAAAGACACTGATGGAATAATAAAAGTGGTTGCAATGATTACAATGAAAACAGTGGGAGACTTTAAGTTATCAGTGGATAGCCTGAAAACATTTTAATGCTTATAATTCATAAAAAATTTTCATTTTAACTATTTTTAAGATGAATGTTGAAATTTTTAAAATAAAGTATTACATATAATCCGTTAGCATGCTGGGGTGATGTGATAAATACTGTTATATCTAAACAACCCAGTGATATGAAATTTAACAATCTAACAGAGTATAAAACACTGATGTGGTAAATATGTTAACATAAACAAAGGTAGAATATCTGCTTTTAATTTGAACAACTTTTGTTATTGGGCAGTGGTTCGTATTTGAGTTTGTATAGCGTTTGTCTCGAGAGATAAACTTTATGAACCACTGCTACACTAAACACTGTTACATAAGAAACACTGATAAATAAATAATAAAGTTGAATCCGCTGTAGTTGCTGAAACGCAGCTGCTACTGAGCAGTGGCTTTCCTTTCGTTGATCAGCCTTTAGGTACATAAGTGGTTGTCTTTAACAGGGCTTTGTCCTCAACAGTGGAATGCTCTCATCAGTCTTTAAGTACATCAGTCTTTATTGAACATCTGATTTACTTTTGGTCAACATCTGTTTGAATTTTTGGTCAACATCTTATCCTGTTGTGCTTTTGTAAGATCTATAATATGGGTTCATGATCTAATTCGGTGATTTTAAGACAATGTTGTTGAATAGAATAAGATGGTTGATGTAATGTGGTCGTATTAATAACAAATAGTTATTAATCTAAATAACTTTTCCGAGCCCGGGAAGCAATCCCGAGTAAAAACCTAGTACCGTTATATATAAACATCTCAGTGATATGAAATCTAACAATCTAACATAGTATAAAACACTGATGTGATAAATACTGTTACATATAAATACTGTTAACATAAACAAAGGTAGAATATCTGCTTTTAATTTGAACCACTTTTGTTGTTAGGCAGTGGTTCGTCTTTGAGTTTGAATAGGGTTTGCCTCGAAAGATAAAATATAGCTAACCACTGCTACAGTAAACATTGTTACAAAAGAAACACTGGTACATAAATACTAAAGTTGAATCCACTGTAGATGATGAAGCACTGCTGCTACTGAGCAGTGGTTTTCCTTATACGGATTGATCAGGCTTTAGGTACATAAGTGCTTGTCTTTAACATGGCTTTGTCTTCAACAATGGATAGGCCTCATCAGCCTTTAAGAACATCAGTCTTTATAAGGAGCAGTGGTTAATTATAACAGTCCTTAGCATAATCAGCTGTTATAACCACAACATAACCCTTTGAGAGGAAGCATTGACACTATTAAACCTCTGTTGTCTTACCAAACAGATGTTCAGACACAATTCAACATCAACATAATTTAAATCTTACTCAAACACTAAATAATAAATAAAATTAAAATATAACATAGATTCATAAAATTAAATTTATTCATTTATTCATGACCTTAAAACTAAAAGTCCAATAATGACATGACATACTGAACAATATTAAAGTTCAAATCTAAGAATAACAGCAAGAATTAAGAAACTTTAGTTTCAACTCCATCGATTGCTGAACCTCTAGATGTATGTACTTCAGCATCGCCAAAAACTGCACGTCTCTATCACCGCACTCTATATTACTGACAACACAAATAACAAACAAACCTAAAATGCAAAGGTCTCTTCTCAACTGTTGTAGCACATCTAAGTTTTCAAGATATTGCACGAATCTATCCATACTTTCTATAAAAGAAGAAATCCCAATGACAAACCTGACGCAAGAAAACCTGACTTTCGATTTAACGAAAATCGAACAATGCAACTTTTCACGATGTTGCAACAATGATACTACAACATCGATATTGAAAGGTTGATGTGTGATGGGAAGCTTCATTAAAACGACGATGTTGGAACAATGATACTGGAACGATAACATGTTCAACAAAAATTGGAACAAAGAAGTGTAATCGAAGATTAGCGCCTAAATCACGAGAAAGATGCATTCGAGAGAGAGAGAGAGATACGCACACATATATGAGCGAGCGAGATTTGAATGTGATAGCAGATAATTATATCTTATTTATAGGATTAGAATATACGGTTTGAATTTTGAATTTTGAATTTTGAATGTGGGAACTGATAATTATTAAATTATCTTATTTATTGGGAACTGATGTTTATTGGGAACTGATGTTTATTGGTAATCGACAGTAGTATATATCCTTATATCCTCCTTTATTAAAATATTAAATATTAAATATTAAATATTTGAATTGTTATGCAAAGTAGGAAAAAAAAGAGAGAGAAGGTCAATTGTCATGATGACTTTTCTGTAATTACTGATATTATCAGTAATTACTGATCTGATTTGAAAGCAACTGTCATGATGACTTTTCTAATTTTTAAAACATAATAACCGTCAGTTTGAAATTCACATTTTGCATATTTTAAATGTCCAAAGCTCAAGAAATTAGCATTAATTACTGATTTGATTTGCAACAAATAGTCATCAAGAATTTTTTTTATTTTTTAATATAATTTTAAATTTTATGATCAAAACAATGTTGGAGGAAATCTTACCTCATTGGTATGTAACGATGACGTAAAATGGTAATTTCATTGTAATTCTAGTTTTTATTTGATAATTTCAATCTATCACTAATTAACACCATCAATAACAAAAAAGTGAGCAGTGGCTATTTTTCCTATCAGATGATACCCAACAGTTTTTTAAACACTGATGTTTGGATAGTTAATGGTCAACAGAGAAACATATGTTTTGCCTTATATATCAGTTGTCTGGACTTAAACAGAAGTTTGACCTTAAACAGATGTTTGCCAATAAACAGAAGTTTTGACCATAAACAGGTGTTTGCCCATAAAGAAATGTTTATCTGGTGGTTTAAAACCACTGTTGGGTTAAAATTGTTTTTGTGGAGGTTGAAGGGGATTGAAACGACTGTTGGGTTAAAATATTGTTTTTTTGGAGAAGGAACATGCTTAAAATGGTGGTTTAAAACCACTGTTCGGTTAAAACTGTTCAACCTAACATGTGTTTCCATTAACTATTGACGAAATTGCAAACAGATGTTAAAACCACTGTTTGTTATTGTACTTCTTTACAAAATTACATAGAATTCAAGAAAATGAAACAATGACTTAAAGAACTATAATTTAACACATAATCTAATCGGGGAAAGCAATCTATTATATGAGAATTCACTGATTCTTACAACATGAAACAAAACATCATCATCTGCAATAATCAGATGATCAAAATGCAGTACATGAAAACGCTTCTTCAGCTGTTGAAGAGTAGCCCTTTCCTCATATACTTAATCCTTAACTTTGTTCATAAAGAGCTCCTTTAAAACAAATTTTATGCTTCTTTTAATACAAAAAAGGCAGGAAACACCATTACTCTAGTAAGATAAAATCTTATCTTAAAACAATAGCAGATCCTTTCTTGCATTTAGTAGGAAGTACTGTCGGTTCTACATCATCGTCTTCTACACAAGTCAATTATAATCATCATTTAGTCATAAGCAAAAATTATTTTACCTATAAATTTAATAATCTTTCTTTGTGTTTAATTAAACTTTATGCTTCTTTGAATAAAAACCTATAATAACCCGCAGCAGATTGTATGAATTTCAAACAACTGTGATTAGACTGAAATATAAACCGAGAATTAGAGTATATCACTTCAAAATTAAAAACTCAAATTTGAAAATCGGAGTAGCAAAAAACACATACTTTAAACGATGTTGGAAGAATAATACTGGAAACAACCGTAGAACAATCATCATCATTATCATCTGCAACAGATCATTGACAATCATCATTTAGTCAGAAATCAGATAACAAAACTTTAATAAAAATCAAAAATAAAAACACATAGCATGATTATGGCAAACCAGATATCAACAAAAATCAACAGATGAAACCCTAATTTCAAAAAGAATAATCGGTGAACATATTCACAGATCAATAATCAACAGATGTTGTACTCATATCATAACCATTAAGAAAAATCAACACAGATCTATAAACATACAAATCAAACCTGAAGATGAAACAATCTTGTAAGAGAAACACCGCAGAACTATTAGCCGGTGCCCCATCTCTTGATCTAACTCTCGAACGAAACCCTAGCAATGGTTACATGAAAAGACCCAAAACACAAAGGATTACTGTAAATAAGAGGAAATCATGAAAGTATTTCAATAAAAAAAGAAGAACAAACCTTTTGATGAAGTAATGGATGAACAAATGAAGGATGTACGCCAAAATCTAATTTACAGCGTTTGTGAAATTTGAATCGCCGGAATATAGAGAGAGAAGGAACCCTGGGCATTTGTAAAAACCTAGTGTGTAAAGAAAGAGGAGAAGTGAGAAGAGAGATATATAAGGAAAAGGGCAGTGGTACTGTTGGGCGGGAAAAGAGAACTGAGGATGCCCTAATTTAGTGACACGTGGCCCAAATAACTTTCAGTTATTATATATAATAGACTAATATTGCTATTAATACTAATAATAGTATAACAAAATATAAAAAAGTAACAAAAGTATTATAAAATAAAATAACATAAAAAACATAGTTATTACTTTTGACTTTTATAATAAAATAATGTAATAAAGTAAATAACATAAAAAACATAATTATTACTTTTGACTTTTATAATGAAATAATGTAATCAAGTGCTTAATCATTACCAAGTTTGACTAATTGGTATATTAATCCATATCTTTTCCCTATTTTTAATTGTTGGTATGGTGACCAAACTGATATGCTTTAAGTTTCACATTAAATAGGTTTTAACATAAAAAGGGAAGGAACCTTTACTTTTGAAATTTTTTTCCATCTGCTGCAAAATGTAAAATAAAAAAAACTTTGTAATTTTATACTAATATAGTAATTATGTAATTACTATAGAGTAACTATAATTACGCTACTAGTATAAATACTGTACTAGTATAAATACACAATTTTTAGATTCTGTGACTAAAATACATACTTAATAAGATGAGAAAAAATTTTTAAAAAAATATCTCCTTCACTTTTTACGTTAAACCAATTTGTATCTTTAGACTCATTTGTACCCTAAAACTAACCCAATTTTATTTTACACTGAACTTGCCTTGTCTGTTTATTTCGATTTGGGTGTGATATTTAAACTTTTAAACATAAAAGTTACACTTAATATTTACATATTAATAAGTAACTAATAAGGGGAGTGGGGTGGTCACAAGTGATAAAATTCTATTACTCACAAACATCCAATCAAGTTCCGCCATGTCATCAACCACTATTCTATCACTCACAAGCTTTTTTTAGTGGGGGTGGTCATCACTAGTGATGGAAAAAAAAAAAAAAACTAAACATTGGAAAAAAAAAACTAAAATTAAATGGGTGGCATCTCCTAACCCCACCTTTCGCAAATCTCGCGCCTTTGTTGAATTACGACCTACTTAAACGGTTCGTCGAGATGGGCATGCGACTCACACAAGATTTTTAAATCATTTTGTCTTTCTACCGTTTTCAAGTGTCCCATGTACGCGTGCTCGCATTCAAGTTTTACGGACACAAGTTTTTCTTTTCTTTGTTTGGCCTCGTTGTATTGCGCCAATTTCGCCTCTTCGATTCTGAAGATCGACTCTGCCACCGCTTCCTTTCCTTTTGCTTGACGATTCACCACTTTTCTTGCAGCGTGGCCTTGTAGGTGTATCTTCTTCAACGTGGTCGTCAACGGGTTGATCGGGTTCGTCAAGGAGGTCTTCGTTTAAATTCATTTGGGGCAAGTTATCCGACGCGGAAGTCGTGTTGTTCCCCGAATCCGAGGTCTTTGATCTTTTCGGACCTCCTCTTTCTTTTGGAGCCGTAGGCCCACCCATGTCGACCAAATCAACCGGGACCCACTTCGGGTGACGTCTCGCAACCTCCCATGACGCCATGTGTGGAAAACTCCTCTTATGGTAGAGTTTGCAATACTCTTCGGTGGCTTGTTGCATTATTGTCGCCTCGCTTGCTCCACTTTGTGGATTTTGGTTCTACAAAAAATATAAAAAGTTATGTATTTTAAAAAAAAAAATGTTTTCTGTTTTTTTTAAATAACAGTTTTCTGTTTTTTTAAACTGTTTCTGTTTTTTTTAACTGTTTTCTGTTTTTTTTAAATCACAGTTTTCTGTTTTTCTTTAAACTGTTTCTCTTTTTTTTTTAAATTACTGTTTCTATTTTTTTTAAAATAACAGATTTCTGTTTTTAAAAAACTGTTTTCGTTTTTTTAAATAACAGTTTTCTGTTTTTTTTAAACTGTTTCTGTTTTTTTAAAAACAATTACTGTTTTCTCTTAAAAAAAAAAACTGTAACTGTTTTTTTTAAATAACAGTTTTCTGTTTTTAAAAAAAATTATTGTTTTCTCTTTTTTTTAAACAGTTTTCTGTTTTTTTTAAACTGTTTCTGTTTTTAAAAAAAAATACTGTTTCTGGTTTAAAAAAAACAGAATTCTGTTTTTAAAATAAAAAATAAAGTTTTAAACTTTATAAAAAAAAACATACCTTTTGAATGAAACAACCATTGAACTTACTAATTTTTCCATTCAAATCCGTCTATTTCGACGTCATTTGGTCCATGTTTCGTTCCGTTGAACCGGGAAGTTGGCTAAAATGATTAATGACCCGTCTCCAAAACATATCCTTTCTTTGCTCGTTGGCATATGTTTCTTGTTCTCGGAGATGTGCAAGTGCGCCTTCACCAAGGCGACCTCCTCCTCGCTCGTCCAATGTTTTCGAACACATGATGGGACAATTTCTTGAACGTCATCATTTTCTTCTTCTTCTTCCTCGTCTTCTTTTTCTTCTTCTTCTTCTTGAACGTAATCATCATCTTCATCGTCGTCGAGACTTGGTTGTGTTCACGATACGCATTTGCAAATTGATGGATGAGGGTGTTATCTTCTAGTAGTGGGTCGAGTTGGTGGGGTTGGGTTTGAAAGTGTGGAAACGATTGGGGTTGAAATTGGTGAGGTTGAAACGGTGGAACAAACGGTTGGTTTTGATACGTTTGAGATTGAAAGGGTGGATATTGTTGGGTTTGAAAGGGTGGATATTGTTGGGTTTGAAAATGTGGGACTTGGTCGGGTTCGTCTTGCAACGTAAAGCGCGTCGGCTCGCCAAGATTCGCTTGAACCTTGGGTCTTACGTGATTTTCTTCGTACCCGAGCCTCTTTTTTTTCGAACCTGCACCTCTCTTGCTTGAACCTTCCATGTTTGTTGTAAAATTATTTTTGAAATCAAATGGAGAATTGTTTGATTTTTTGAAGTGAGTTGGAGTAATTTTTGATATGGAATGGATTGAGTTTGATGGATTTTATACAAAAAACATTCAAAAAAAAAAAAAAAATACCCCCAACGTTCAAATATTCCCCCTAAACGGTCACAACCAACGTTCACTTTTTGATTTTCAACGCGTAATTGATTCAACGCGTTGATTGTTCCAGGCGTGATGTGTGTAGGGGAGTGGGTGTGCTATAAAAAATAACGAGTGATGGGGGTGCCATCACGGACCACCCCCACTCCCCTAATAAAGGGTGGAGGGGGTGCTCCCTAAATGGGGAGTGGTAAACTTTTCCACTAGCCAATAATCTCATGTCATGTCAACTCCCCACTCCACTGCTCATTTTGCACTCAAACACTAGGGGTGCTCAAACACATGGGGAATCTATTTCTTTTTTTATATATTTTTTATTTCTAGAAATTATGCATTAATAAATAAAACATATTTTAAACAAAATAAAAGTACATTTAATTAATAAAATATTACATTAAATTAAAATAAATAAAATGACATTAAAATATAAAAAGACATTTTAAAACTAAAACTAATTTAACATGGTGTTGTTTAAAACTAAAACTAATTTAACATAGTTGAATAGAAGTGAAAAATAGTGTTGAATGGAGAAGAGAACTTAAAAATGGTGTTGTTTATAAAGGAAAGTTATATGTTTTTTTAAATTATAAAAAAGGGCAATGGCTTTATTCTCAACGGTCACCTACACCTACAACGGATCCTTTTCCATTCGGTGACTACTCACCGAGATACTCGCTCACAGAAGGAACACCGGTGCCCCCTTACCGCTCGGTAAAACTCACTCACCGAAGGGGTCACCGATGGTGCCCCTTCCACCCTAATCAAATAAATATGCGGGAGAGGTTCTCGCGTAGGTCTCCATCCTAGCTAGACTTCAATGATCATTTGAATTTCTTTCGCCGGGTCTCCATCCTAGACTTCAATGATCATATGAATTTCTTTCGCTTGGCCTCCAAGGATGACTTTTGACGTCATCTTACACGTTTCTTTCAAAAACTAAATAATAAAGTATAACTTTGTTTTAGTTTAGAGTAAAATGTCAAAATGCTTATAGTTTAGGTCACTTTTACTACTTTATTTTAAAAATAAAAACTTTTGAATCTAATCCTTTAGGTTTTAATTTTGTTGTCATTTTTATCCAAAAGGCAAACTGAGTCAGAATTTTCTGTTAACGTCCAGCTTTTTTTTCGTGTTCCTCATTTTAATTAAGATATTTTAAGGATAAAAAGACAATTCTACCATTCATTAAAATGAGGAACACGACAAAAATGTGAAGGTTAAGAGAAAATTATGACCCACTTTGTCTTTTGAATGAAAATGTCATCAAAATTGAAACCTCAAGGACTCATATTCAAAAGGTTTCATTTTTTGGGCTAAAGTGACCTAAACTTATTGTTGTAAACGAGCCGAGCCGAACCGAACCAGGGTGGCCTCAGGTTCGGCTCGTTTAAAAATCGAATCGAATCGAGCCAAGCTGGCTCATTTTTTTTAACATTGGGCTCAGGCTTAGCACATCAAAAGCTCGAGCCAACTCGTGGCTTGTCGAGCTGGCGCATTTGTTTAAAAAAAGTTTATATTTTTTTGTATTTTTTTACACATAATAATATACATAAAACAAAAATAAATAAATAAAAACACTATTTAGGGTAATAGAAAATTTTGGACAAACTATAAGATCGCAGGATGTGGGGACTTGAGTTGGGGACATTGCTCAACACGTGAGAAAACGTTGACACACTTTCAATTTTTGACCCTTTTTTTATAAAATTTGACTTGGGTATTTGAATTTTGATTTTCTATTTAATATAAAAATACATATTATCTACCTTTCTCTCTCTCACTCTCTTCCTCTTAAGTCATTGCCGTCCAAAAAAGTTGTCTATATTGGTCCTGTCAGTTATGCATGAATAAGTTACTAATTTATAGAGTAAAGTTCTTTTTGAGTCCCTATGGTTTGTGAATTTTAACCATTTGAATCCAAAAACTAAACTTGTCTTGATTTGAGTCCCTGTGGTTTTAATTTTAACCATTTGAGTCCAAAACGTAAACAACATTCAAATTAGAAACATTTGGTTTTTGGATTCAAATGGTTAAAATTAGAGACTACAGGGATTCAAATAGTTAAAATTAGAGAGCATAAGGACTCAAATCAAGACAAGTTTGATTTTTGGATTTAAATGGTTAAAATACACAAACCACAGGGACTCAAAAAGGACTTTACTCTTAATTTATAGGAGAGTTTTGACTTTGAAATCATGTCATCTGTGTCGTCTTATTTTCTAGAGGTGTGATTCGGTGTCGATTAGGAGGGTTTACGAGAGGACCAGAACGGATTTTTATGGTATCCATGTTAGAAATTACCCATTAATGTGGCCTAACGGATCATTTGAATAATGTTACCAATATGACATAACTAGTCTCCTACAATTACTTGATGGTAGTAATTGTAAATATTGATAGTTCAAGGGGCAATTATGATTTTCCTTTAGGTACCTTTAATAGAGAATGTAAAGAGTTTCATAACCGATGAATATTCATGATCATGATTCATTGATCTTTAATGTTGAATATATAAAGATGAAAACTCCTATGAAGAACACCAATACTAATAATTCTCTCTAGTGTGATCCATCAACACAAGTTATCATAATGGGAATCATGATCTCATCTTTATCCTCAAAGATAATCATCCCTACAAGTAAGTATCTCTAACTTGGCATCTATATTTACATCATGATTGAATAAACATGATTAGAGTTCTTTATTTTTTGACCCATGTTTAAAGATATAATCAACATGTGCTATCAGAGCATGATGTTGATTATATCAATTCAATCTTCACGAATCGCTTATTGTAAGCCAATTTGTGATTTCATAAAATAAAATGTCACCAACGATTATTCTCTTTTGGTGTTGGTGGATTAAATCTCACTGCAAGTTAATGTATATAGAAATCATTGTTTCCTAATTTCATATATTATTATCTTCATATCATGCAATCCAGTACTTAAACCATACATCAACTTTTGTTGGTTAATTTAAATTACTACTTTTATGCAAATGGTTTTTGCAATAAAAAAATCAAATTGAGTAATTTGTTTGAAAAGTTGGAATTTGGAAGGTTTCATTCTTCCATTAATATTGTATTTTAATGGATCACTTATCAATATAAATCCATATTTAATTCATGAAACACACGAAAGATTATTAGCTACCTCATGTTATGTTGATGATATGACAAGATGTCACTAAACTCCTTTTGGCTTATTTTTTGTTGGTGACAAAGATTTAGATAAGTATATATGAATTACATTAAATAATTTACTTTGGTAGTAAACCTTACAGTTGTCGCATGCGGATACAAATAATATGTGTGATAATATTAGTGAATATTAATTTTGATATTATCAATCAAACCCATAAACTCATGCGGTAATCTATGTTTATGATTAAAATTAATGGTGGTAATAACTAATAGAATGCCATATTTTACTAAACATTAGCATACCTTAGAACTGTTGTATGCAATTTTCATGGCAACTTATGTAAGATTGGATGATTGAACCAATAAGGTATCATTTAATATTGAAGTTTAAGTTAGTCATTTTATGTAATTATGCGTATTGTTGAATAGTGAAACTTTCGGGTATTCATTTGATTATACACAAAGTGAATTCCTAGCCTAATTTACATAATATAGCATTTCTTGCCCAAAAGTGTTATGTTATATTTATGTGCTTTACCTTATTGTGTATGTATGTTCATCATGATACATGAATTTTGGTCAAAGCCAAAGCGAAGCCAAAGTTCATGTAAAACAATGAGACAGTCTATATTTATGTGTGTTCATAATATGTGAATTTTGGTCAAAGCCAAAGTGAAGCCAAAGTTCATGTAGAACACTAAAGACGGTCTATTATTTATATCGTTCATAATGCTGAATTTTGGTCAAAGCCAAAGCGAAGCCAAAATTCAGGTAGAACATTAAGTTGGTATTTATTTACGTACGTTCATAATACATGAATTTTGGTCAAAGCCAAAGCGAAGCCAAACTTCATGTAAAACAATAAGTCAATCTATTATGTATGTTCATAATACATAAATTTTGGTCAAAGCCAAAGCGAAACCAAATTTATGTAGAACATCAAGACAATCTGTTATTTATGTACGTTCATAATGTCTGAATTTTGGTCAAAGCCAAAGCGAAGCCAAAATTCAGGTAAAACCTTAAGTTAGTATATTATTTTGGTGTTATAGTAGACTATATCTTAAATATAATAATTTGTGTCGGCCTTACTTGATTACCCCATAATGTAAATCACTCCAAGCTTCTTCTTAAGTTTGTATCTCATCTATTTCATCCACTCTAATTTCAAAAACCTTTTGTATCTCATCTATTTCATCCACTCTAATTTCAAAAACCTAAAATGTTTTGCTTACTAAAGAGTTTCTACAAAATTTGCTCTTGTTGGATTGTTGATTATTTCTTAAGATATGATAATCCTACTGCTCTTTTCTGATTAAAGTTTTACAGAAGAAAACTAGAGCATGACTAGTGGGATAAGTCAAACATTAAATCTCTTATGATAATCAAGAACCCACTTAATTATTACTATCATGTGAGCCATTCTAGATTCTAAATTTCCTAAGACTAATTTATTTTCTTTGGAAGAATCAAAATAACTCCTAAGACGCATGCATTACTCTAGATTCTTACTATAAAGATTAGTGACATATGTGAATACATCATGATGTACAATACCATGACCCATAATTTAAAGGTTTACACATGGAAATCAGTACACTTTTCCGGTGCATTACATATAACTTTTCCACTAATACCATAAGTTGCCTTAAGAATCAACTATTACACTCAAGAGTACCAAAGGAAAATGAGTGTGTTGATTAGCAGCATATGTATAGGAAAAGGAATGCATGAAACTGGAAAATTAGATGCTGTTTGATGTGCTGAAAATGGGTCAAATAAAACTAACTAAATTACCCTATTTCTAGACTCTCTAAGCTTTAAATTTATAAAACTAAGACTCGACCTAAACCCTAAATCACGCAACCGGCAAGTGAACCGATCGACGTAGTAAAGCTAAAGTAAGTCCGAGTGTCGAACCCACGAGACTCTACTGACTACGCTACGACTCTATCTAGACTCAAACTGACACGACATACTAAATTGTTTATTAATTTGGGGGGGGGGGTTTCTAAAAATCCTAAATAAAATAATAAAGTAATACTAGAATGCTAGACACGAACTCAACGAAGGGTCTGATCAGTGAGAATGAAGACTTCCTAGGCTAGACGCAGGCTAAACTCAGAATGGATTCTTATATGATAATGATGTGGTGTGGAACCGGGATCTTCTAATGCTAAACCTATTAAGATACCACTAAGCCCCTCAAACACTCTCGAGGCGATTCTTGTGGCACTACCTAGGATGTTACGCTCACCGGTTTTCTAGATTTCTTGTCCGTCCTCTAGTTTCTTGAAAGTGCTTATGTAAGACGCTCTACTTTGCCGCGCGAACGTCTAAAGCAACTATGGGTCTAATCTTGGCTTAATAGACAATGGGTGGTTAATTCCTTATAACTACTCCGAGACCTATCAATATCCTCGAGCCTTTCCGCGACGAGTCTAGCAGCACACTTGATTTTAATTAATTACCGAATATTGTTCCTAAGGTTACTAGTGCACTTTTCACCCTAAAGAATTAATGACCTATTATGTGATATAGACACTCACCTAAGTCAAGAACTCTAATTCGACTCTATTCCGTGATAAAGACCGTCACCAAGAATCGAATGGAACAAATAAACAATAAATAAATAATCACAAGCACACATATGCACCAAGACAAACTATCATAGTGTTTACAATACAAGAAAAGTCCACAACCACATCAATGATCAAATAAAAATCCAAACTTTGTCATGCCATAGTCATCGCCTAGGTAGTTTATGGTTTTAGCCGGAAAACATCATCAAAAACAAAGTCAAAAACATTGTATCAACTGAATTCATTGGTAACAAAGTCTAAACAAACAAAGAACGAAAGAAAAAGGTATGTAGAACCCGAATCTTCACTCCCGAATGCTCAAAAACGCTATCCCAATGATTCCAAGCTTCCAAGATGCTTCAAGCACGTCCACAGCCTTCAATCAGCAGCCAATTCTTGCCCAAAGATGCCCAAGTTCGTAATAATCCGGCTGTGCACTCGTATATGTTATTATATAACCAAAAACCCTAACTTGCCATGCAATCCGCAACCTTTTGCCGACACAGACTCTTCAGGCGGCCCGCGTGAAGAAATGGCTTGAGCTAACGCGGGTCGCCTAGGGTTTACAATCCTGATTCGCTTTACAAATCTCTCGCGACCCGCCTAAAATATCTGACTAAGTTCACGCGGGGCGCGAGAGGATGTTATTCCTCTATTTCTCCTTTAAGTCAATGCGGGGCGCGTGAAGTTGACTGTTAAGTCTATGCGGCCCGCCTGGGAGCTCCAGAACTGCAAATTTTCTTCGTTTCAGCTCCCGACTTCCTCGGTTTCCGTGCCAGCCTTCCGCCATTCCAGATTTCTGCTCGTTTTCGCTCCTTTTGGCTGTAAAGACCTGGAAACACAAATAAATCAATAGTATGTACATTCTAAACTAAACCGACACTAAAACTAACTAACTAACGACTAAAACCGACGCGAATACCGATGTACTTTGCAATACATCACTGTTTCATCTCACCGCCACTAAACCTGAAAGGAGGATATTTTTAAGATTCAAAGATAGTGTACAAGTACTACTTCCAGCTATAAGTTTCTTCAAAGGAAAGTCTCACTGCAGGTTTATGCCATTAAACTAGGCATGAGCATCGATATTATCCATAATTCAATGGAACAGCTGGCTAAGATAAGTAGTTAGATATTTATGATATTTAAGTCTGCTAATGGTAATATTCTAACCAACACATGACCGGTTGACTCTAGTTCTATGTGTTTCCTTACTAGAAATCAACAAATAATTAATATGAGAGTTAGTGGCAAAATTTTATGTTAAGACTATAAGAACCATAATAAACTGTTTTATAATTGGGCTTTATGATACCTTATATATTCTGTAAATTATTCAGAATTTAGTATCAATACGAAAGCTACATTATGACAGTTGTGAGGCTTGCATGGTCATGCCAAAGTCACTCTTACCTTAAACTCTCATATTATTTGTCATCACAATCTGGATAGAAATCTTATAAGATAGAGCTAGATGATACTACATTTTCCACAACTTTTGTTATCATGAAAATGAAAATTTAACAAAAGAAAAATGAGATCTACAAACTTCATCCATTAAGACCAAATTGCATGCAAAATTTGGACCAGGTTAATGAAGGATGAAATATTATCAATTCTCATTCTTAGTAATTTACGAGCATGTGTTAAAAGCCTTAATGTTTAAATAGTTATGGGAATAAATTAAGTTGCATCAGAATTTATATTTCATTGGAACTTATCCCAAAATGGAATATTCAGACATAATTCAAGACTCACTAACTAAAAGTTCCCATCCCCACACTTGAATGTTGCATTGTCCCTAATGCAAGGATGTAAACCTGACTCCTAAAACCTAAAAACAAAAATAAATAAATAAATATACAAGTATACAAGTGGAACGACTTAGCTGAATCATATGTGAGACTGTCAGTATGCCAGTCGATACCACACATGCCCTCCAATCCAAAACGCGCTCAGCAAACTGTACTAACTCGGACACGCGAACGGAAGCGGCATCAAAACAACCTATCACTCAAACATACCAAAACCAAAATAATATATACATCAAAGTATCATCAACAAGTATCATCCAACCCAAAAAACCCGACCAACCAAATATATCATATCAATACAAACCGACTAACGAGGATCAAAAACAGCATAAAAAAATAAAACAAAAGATATAACTGCTGTAAGCACTGCTGCTCATCCTCATGCATCCCCTGCTCCACCCTGTCCTCCACCAGCAGGCTCCTCCTCTCCACCAGCGGGACCCCCCTGCTGTGGCTGCAATACCGGTGGTAGCTGTATATGGAAGTAATCATACAAACCCTGAAAACCCAGCTGCATCTCATGCCTAACCTGCTCAACCTCCTGTCTAACCTCCTGTCTAACCTCCTCCACTCTATCATACAAACCCTCCAAAGTCAGCGGCACTGGCCGCGGCTGCCTGAAAGGATACTCCCGTGCTGGGAGCTGATGTCTCTGAAGTGGCACCTGGTACCGTTCCGGAATCGTGGTGGTCGCTGCCTCCTCGGCAGTCGGATCCGGAGACGGTGGTGCTGGCAGAATCTCTGTCCATGCTAGCGGCTCGATAAACGTGACGATCCTAGCTAGCTGTAAACTCCTCAACTCCATAAGAGATGGAGCGGGTCCCTCAGTCATCCTCTCCGCCGGAAACTCAGCAAACACACCCAAATTGGCTGCCAACATAGTGATATACGGCCCACCATACAATCTGGCCGTACCACCCCCTTCTTCGGCCTCGCTAAGGACCATGCCAAAATACTAGCTAGGTTGGCCGGCCGCCTCTCAACCATGCACATCAAGCAAAACAAACTGTGCTGGTTTACCTTGTCTCCCTCGTGCTTTCCTATCAGAGTAGAACATAAAATCTTGTGCACGAACCTGTAAACCGGATCTCTAATGTCTGACGCCACCAAATTGCTAGAATATGGTGAAATAGCAATGGTGTGCCAGAAACGTGCCAAATCCTCCTTCACGACACACGCCTCTGCCGGGTCTCTCAAAACCTGCCTCAATAAACCTCTAAACTCATCTGACCCAACCTCCTCAGCTGAATACAACCCTGTCGCCTCTGCAAACTGCATCAGACTCATATTGTAAACCTGTTTACCCAACGCAAACGAAACCACATCCGGCTGATCGAACCCCCCTGGGTGCCTATAAATGAATGTGGAGTGAAACTCCATAGTCAGCTCCAGATACTGAGGCATCTCACAATCCATCGCCCACCTAAACTTATCCCCTAGAAGCTCCTGAACTCTCTCGACCTGTCCCAACTTCCTAACCAAATCCCAGTCAATCCTTTTACTCTCTAACAACTTCACCTTCTTAATTGCCTCGAATTTCATAAACTCATATGACCCAACCGTAAAACGCAACAACGGGCTCTCAACCAGCCTCTCACTCTGCCCGTGTGGGGTCCCAGCATCCCTGTATCTAATCTCTCGAAGCACCGGAGCATCCGGCTGCTCCTGTGCAGCTGCCTGGGCACGAGTAGTGCGCCTCTTGCGCTTGACACCCGAAGATGATCCTTCACCTGACATCCTGTTCACAATAGATCAAATAAACATGCAAAACAGGTGAACCGTTAGTAATCACAAGCTATTTTTGGTATTTTTGAATTTTTTTGATTTTTTTGGAATTTTTTTGTTTTTTTTTTGTTTTTTTATATATATATAATAAAATAATATTATAATAATGTACAATCGGACGACGGCCGTATAGCATTTCATTCGCGGCCGTTGTTCGATATAAGTGCATATCACAAAACAACCCGAAACTAGGCCAACCTCGCCCGAATGGAGATTGAGTACGGGCGACGCGGCCTAAGATCGAGCGATGCAATAGTACGTGCACGACACGACACTAACATGACGCAACTATGACTCGAAACACACTAATGGACCCTAAACGACGCAAAATGACGCACATAACCCTAAAAACGACACTTATGACTCATCTTACAAAAATTTACACTTTTACCCCCTCCCGGCACCTTGCTCGCCCTCGAGCAATCCTAAGTGCCGAGAAAACATCACACACCAAGTGCGGAAGCAACGGAAGCAATGCGCGCAAAGTTTGGTGAAAAATGGAATCTTGATGTGAAAAGTGCGCGCAATACCTCCCCACACTTGAAGTTCATCCTGTCCAAAAACAAACGCCCAAAAATTTTCCGCGGACAAAACCACCCCCTTTGATTTTCTTATGTCACATCCCGTTCGCACGCCTCTCAAAACAAATCAACCAATACAAACAAACCAACCCAAACCGCCCGCACCCTGGCAAATATTCAACAACGCAGAACATAGGGATTCGATGTAACCACCTGCGGACTCAGTGACCTAAACATACCGACACTGACTGACCCGAACCATAATTATGTACAAGACTGACGAAACGAAACTTACACAAGACCTGACCCAAACTTAAAACCTACTGACCCAAAACAATCAGACCTACTGACTCAACACAAACAGACGGCAGATGACTTTCTATACCGAACTGGACTCGACACGACTCAAAGAAAAACAAGTAAGTAATTGAGCAGGATAACATACCTCGCAGTCGACCGAACCGAGTGAACAGAAAATAGTGGTGGTTGTGCGGTGGTCAGCAGGTGGGAGAATGGTCGCCGGCTGGATATGCGGTGGTGGTGGACAGGTGGTGGACGTGATGACTGTGGTGGCAGGCGGTGATTAAAATGGACGGGGTGATGGTGGTGTTGTATGGCAGTGGTGAAGATCGGTGGTGATGGGGTTTTAGCGGTGGTGCACGAAAATGGTGGTAGTGGGGTGGTGAATGGTGGGTTATCGTGGTGGTGATGGGTGGTGAAGGGAGGCGGTTATGGGTGTGAAATCGCCGGAGAGAAGTGCTAAAAGGGTTAGGGTTTCAAATGACACCGATTTGGGGGTTTTGAAGATGACACCGACTGCGACTGTTCACGCGACCCGCATGAAGTGTGAAGCCAATATGAAGCGGGTCGCTTAAACTTTATTATTTTTAAACCCCTTTAACACCCAAGCGACCCGCGTGAAGTGTAACGGCAAGTGAAAGCGGGTTGCGAGTGTTCGTTTAATCTGCATTTCCTTTTAAGTCCAGGCGGGCCACGTTAAATAGGGAAAAACCCTACGCGGGCCGCATGGACAGTGCAGAACTGCTGTTTGGTTAACAGCAACAGCAAGTTTCAGCAAAAATTCATTTTCATTAATCCCCATTTTACCCCCTGCATTTATTTACGCGTTTTCAGCGTTAAACGTACCTGTGCAGCTATTCGGTGATCGATCTCGGCTCCGTAAAGGCGATGAAACCTGCAAAAATACTCACGACACACACACGACGCAAAAACACACAAAACGACGAAAATGACGCAAAAATGCACAAAAACTAAACTAAGGACACGACACGGACAACGACGCAATATACAAACTCTACACTTGAGTTTTCACTCAAGAACCTACGTGGCGGTGCTAGGCGGGTCCGAAAGAGGAACGGTTTCCTCTTCGGCGGTATCGATGGGACCTCCTATGTAGTGTTTCAACCTATGCCCGTTTACCTTCCACACATGCGAACTCTCCTCATCAAACAACTCAACGGTACCGTACGGGAAAACCTCCTTCACGACGTACGGCCCGGACCACCTCGACTTCAACTTCCCAGCGATCAATTTCAACCTCGAGTTGAATAATAGCACCCGATCGCCCACTTTAAACTCCTTCAACTTTCGCAACTTCCTATCATGCAACGCTTTCGACTTCTCCTTGATACTCCAAGAACGATCATACGCGGCGTCACGAAGCGCCTCTAACTCATGGATTTGGAAAAATCGTCTCCTAGCGGCCTCGGTCAAATCTAAATTCACCGTTTTGAGCGCCCAAAGAGCCCGATGCTCTAACTCGACCGGTAAGTGGCACGCTTTCCCGTAGACGATCATAAACGGTGTCGTACCTAATGGCGTCTTGTAGGCGGTTCGGAAAGCCCACAACGCATCGTCCAACTTGTCGGACCAATCTTGCCTACTCTTCCCTACCGTCTTCTCTAAAATTCGCTTCACTCCTCGATTTGCGTTCTCCACTTGACCGCTCGTTTGTGGGTGATACGCGGTGGACAAGCGGTGCGTAACCCCATATCTCTCCAACGCCTTCTCCATAACCGCATTGCAAAAATGCGTGCCGCGATCACTAATAATGGCTCTAGGTGTACCAAATCGCGTAAACAACTTCTTCAAGAACCTTACCACCACTCGTGCATCATTCGTAGGCGAAGCTTGAGCTTCCACCCACTTCGAAACGTAGTCAATCGCAACGAGGATGTACCGATTTCCACTCGAAGATGGAAATGGTCCCATGAAATCGATGCCCCAAACGTCAAAGACTTCCAACACTTGAATGGGATTCTGGGGCATCTCATCCTTGGATGAGATGTTGCCGGTCCGCTGGCACCGGTCACACTTCCTAACAAACTCGGCCGCATCATCTACCACCGTCGGCCAATAGAAACCACAATCAAACACCTTCTGTGTGGTCACATGCGCACCATGGTGTCCTCCAGTCAAACCTTCATGCACGTGCCTCAGGATCCCCGCACCTTCTTCCCTACTAACACACCTCCTCAGGACTCGATCACCGCCTATCCTGAAGAGATAGGGATCGTCCCAAATGTACTTCCTAGCGTCCCTCGTCAACTTGCGCTTCTCCTGCAAACTCAAACTCTCCATCACAAACCCGTCAGCCAAATAATTTGCTATGTCGCTAAACCACGGGAGGTCTACGGCTCCTGCCGTGACAGCATCAATAGACTCGTGAGGAAATCTGTCTCCTATCGTCTCCTCACGAATCTCCTCACGCTTCGGATCCTCTAGGCGAGACAAGTGGTCCGCCGCCACATTTTCTGCCCCCTTCTTATCCTTAATTTCAATGTCGAACTCAGAAAGAAGCAGAATCCATCGTATAAGACGCGGCTTCGCGTCCTTCTTCTGAAACAAGTGACGCAGAGCAGAATGATCAGTGAACACGACGGTTTTCGAAAGAACGAGATATGATCGGAATTTATCGAACGCGAACACCACCGCCAACAACTCCTTCTCCGTAGTGGTGTAATTTTCCTGGGCATCATTCAGCGTTTTACTCGCGTAGTAAATCGGGTGAAAATGCTTCTCCCGTCTCTGCCCTAACACCGCACCAACTGCGTAGTCACTCGCATCGCACATCAGCTCGAATGGTAAGCTCCAATCAGGCGATACGAGGATCGGTGCACTCACTAACCTCTCCTTCAGAAACTCAAACGCTCGAAGGCACTCCTCGTCAAAGACGAAAGGAACGTCCTTCTCCAACAATCGCGTCATGGGGCGAGTGATTTTGGAAAAATCCCTAATGAAGCGCCTATAAAATCCCGCATGACCGAGAAAACTACGAACCGACTTGACACTAGTCGGTGGAGGAAGCTGGCTAATCGTATCTATCTTCGCTCTATCAACCTCAATACCTGCTTGCGAAATCTTGTGCCCTAGCACAATCCCCTCAGTCACCATGAAGTGACACTTCTCCCAGTTCAGCATCAACTTCGTCTCCACACATCTCTTCAGCATCCTCTCAAGATTCGTCAAACACTGATCGAAAGAACTACCATACACTGAGAAATCGTCCATAAACACCTCCATCGAACTCTCGACCATATCCTGAAAGATCGCGATCATACAACGCTGGAATGTAGCAGGAGCGTTACATAATCCAAATGGCATGCGTCGGTACGCGTATGTGCCATATGGACATGTAAAAGTGGTTTTTTCCTGATCCTCTGGTGCAATAGGAATCTGGAAATAACCCGAAAACCCGTCGAGAAAGCAATAGAACTGCTGACCCGCGAGACGCTCAAGCATCTGATCAATGAATGGGAGCGGAAAATGATCTTTACGAGTGGCGTCATTTAACTTTCGATAGTCAATGCACACACGCCAACCCGTAACAGTGCGAGACGGAATAAGCTCATTCTTCGAATTCAGAACAACCGTCATCCCCCCTTTTTTCGGGACAACCTGCGTAGGACTCACCCAAGCTGAATCAGAAATGGGATAGATCAACCCAGACGCTAACAACTTCATTACCTCCTTGTTCACTACCTCCTGCATATTCGGATTCAACCGACGCTGCGGCTGCACTACAGGCTTGAAGACGTCCTCCATCAGAATGCGATGCGTGCAAAAGGTAGGGCTGATGCCCTTGATATCGGATAGCCTCCATGCAATCGCATCACTGTGCTCTCTAAGCACCTCAATCAACCTCGACTTCTCCTCCTCTGTCAACTTCGAAGAAATGATGACAGGCATACTCGGCTTCTCTCCTAGAAACGCGTACTCGAGATGGGATGGAAGAACCTTAAGTTCTAAAGGCGGTGGAATCTCTACCGGAGTACTCTCATCACTAATCGCATCGATCCCTAATGGCTCAGCACTAACCTCATCGCTCTCATCTAAACACTCCTCCTCTACCTCCTCTATCTCATCCTCAGAATGCTCGTCAACAACTCCCTCACCTACCAGATCGGCTCCACTAATGTACTCGAAGCACGTGTCGACACAAGATATGAACGAATTGAGAAAATAGACGGAATGACACGGCCCACTAACATCATCTCCACAACTAGGATGCTGCATCGCTCTATCGATCTCAAATGTGACAACCTCGTCACCCGCACGAAGAGAAATCTTACCGTCAAAGACGTCAATGATCGCCTTTGCGGTTCGAAGGAATGGACGGCCAAGAATAATAGGAACTCTCTCATCGGCCTCCATATCAAGCACAACGAAGTCTACTGGGAACACAAACCTATCGACCTTCACCAGCAAATTCTCTACTACCCCACGAGGATACTTGACTGATCGGTCAGCCAAGGACAATGACATGCGCGTGGGTGTAAGCTCTCCTAGACCAAGACGCTCATACAACGAGAATGGCATCAAATTGATGCTGGCCCCTAAATCGGCTAAGGCGTGAGAAGGGGTAGCGGCTCCCCCAAAGAAACATGGAATCGTGAATGTGCCGGGGTCAGTCAACTTCTCTGGTAGCTTATTCAAGACTACCGCGGAACAACCCCCTGTCAATGGAATGTTCGAAAGCTCACCGATTCTCTCCTTACGCTTCAAAAGATCCTTAAGGAATTTCGCGTACTTAGGCATAGCCTGAAGCGCCTCGATGAACGGAAGATTGATCTTCAACTGAGTAAACATCTCAAGGAATTTCCCGTATTCCTGAGCATATTTCTGCTGCCTGGCACGGGCGGGAAATGGAAGGCGAGAATGATCAATAACTGGTGCCGGCCGACCTCTCGTCGGCTGCCTCTCCACTCTCTGCTCTACTGGCGACTCCTCGGCGTGTGCGGTACTTGCTGGGGCTAGCCTCGTGTGCACCTTGCCTGGAGCCTCCATCTCGATCTCCTCATCAACCTCCTCCTCTACTTCTTCAACCTCTCTCTCTCTCACTACCTCTCCCAAACTCTTCCCACTACGGGTCGTAATCGCCTTCGCTGACTGATTCGCGGGATTCGGGAAAGTGTTTCCCGAAAACTGACCCGGTGGGTGCTCCTGTAACTGCTGAGCAATTCCGCCTACTGTCCTCTGAAGATCGAGGAGGGCGGCCTGCTGATTCTTGAACTGAAGATCGTTATTCTTGTTAATCTGCTCCTGATTTTTCATGAATGCATCGCTCCGCGTCATCATCTGAGCAAACATCTCCTCTAACCTACTCGTGCTAACCTCAGGAGCTTTCACACCACCTTGACTCTCCTGAGGTGGTCCCCTACTCGAAAACTGACCACTAGGCCCCGACCCACTAAACTGCCCTGAACTAGACTGCGTGTAAATACCGGGCCCTCTACTCTGATACTGACCAGATGAAAATCCAGGAGGATTTCCAGACGAACGATACCCACTCGAATTACCACTACCGCGCCAGTTGGAACTAGAATTATTGAATGGATTCGTGGGACCCCTAGGCTGACCGGCTATATACTCTACCTGCTCAAGAGTGAGCGTGGGGCAATCTATGGTATCGTGCCCTCCTCGACAAACTTCACACCTATCGACTTTCTTCTTTATCTCACTCAACTCCTGCCTCATCTCCTGCCTAATCTCCTCTTTCGCTCTCTCGACTGCAGCAGCTACCGATGAATCCAAGCTAACTTGGTTTACCCCTCGACCGGCCGAGGTGGTACGCACAGGAATGGAAGTCCTGCTGGTAGTGCTGTAGTCCATATCGGAGTGGGCAAAACTCTCAAATAAATCATTGCACTCCGCCACTGTCTTCTTTCCCATAAGCTGGCCTCCTGCTGAAGTATCGAAACGAGCCCTAATCTCCGGGGTAAGTCCATTGTAGAACTTCTCTACTAACGCCCAGTCAGATAGACCATGCTGAGAACAACGGGTAATCAGGGTCTGAAAACGCTCCCAAGGTAAGTGATAAGGCTCATCTGGCTCCATACGAAATGAGTGGATCTGGTCACGAAGGCGAGATGCCTTGGCTGGCAGAAAATATTTGGCTAAGAATGCATCGCGAAGGCCTGCCCAAGTACGGAAAGTGCCAGCAGGCTGGGAATCGAACCAGACGGCTGCGCGTCCAGCAAGTGAGAACGGAAAAACCTGAAGATACCTAGCATCAAGATTGACACCCTCATTGGAGAAGGTGCTGCAGAGATGAGTGATGCGATTGATATGGGCGGGGGCATCCTCGTCGTCACGACCATGGAACTGGCAGGAATTGGTGATGGCGGTCATAATGTAGGATGGTATCTGCCACGACCGATCGTTCGGGATCTCAGGAAGGGTGATGGGGGAATTACCACCGGCGAAGCCAGTGGTAGCCTGGTCGTAAACTGTCCTACGGGCCATGTGAGCTACGGGTGGTGGACTAGGTGGGCGGGTGGGTGGTGGGGAATTGTGGGGTGAAGATTTTGGTGTAAGATCGAAAACTGGGGTGGACTGAGAAAATGAAGTAGAGCTAGAAGCACGTACCTCAGACGTAGATGACGAGAAGGAAGACCTGAGTGCAAGCGGCAACGGCGGCGGTCCCTGCGAGCGCGTATGGGGCATCCACTGCAAAAACCGAAATCAAACAAGTAAGAAGACTCTACTAAACGACTCGACTAACTATAAAAAGACACTAAAATACTTAGACACCTACGACTCAAACAAAGAAACAAAATAGCACGTAATATGTCAAGTAAGTCCAAACAAAGTAATCAGCGCAATCGCCAAGAGTCCCCGGCAACGGCGCCAAAAACTTGATGTGCTGAAAATGGGTCAAATAAAACTAACTTAATTACCCTATTTCTAGACTCTCTAAGCTTTAAATTTATAAAACTAAGACTCGACCTAAACCCTAAATCACGCAACCGGCAAGTGAACCGATCGACGTAGTAAAGCTAAAGTAAGTCCGAGTGTCGAACCCGCGAGACTCTACTGACTACGCTACGACTCTATCTAGACTCAAACTGACACGACATACTAAATTGTTTATTAATTTGGGGGGGGGGGTTTCTAAAAATCCTAAATAAAATAATAAAGTAATACTAGAATGCTAGACACGAACTCAACGAAGGGTCTGATCAGTGAGAATGAAGACTACCTAGGCTAGACGCAGGCTAAACTCAGAATGGATTCTTATATGATAATGATGTGGTGTGGAACCGGGATCTTCTAATGCTAAACCTATTAAGATACCACTAAGCCCCTCAAACACTCTCGAGGCGATTCTTGTGGCACTACCTAGGATGTTACGCTCACCGGTTTTCTAGATTTCTTGTCCGTCCTCTAGTTTCTTGAAAGTGCTTATGTAAGACGCTCTACTTTGCCGCGCGAACGTCTAAAGCAACTATGGGTCTAATCTTGGCTTAACAGACAATGGGTGGTTAATTCCTTATAACTACTCCGAGACCTATCAATATCCTCGAGCCTTTCCGCGACGAGTCTAGCAGCACACTTGATTTTAATTAATTACCGAATATTGTTCCTAAGGTTACTAGTGCACTTTTCACCCTAAAGAATTAATGACCTATTATGTGATATAGACACTCACCTAAGTCAAGAACTCTAATTCGACTCTATTCCGTGATAAAGACCGTCACCAAGAATCGAATGGAACAAATAAACAATAAATAAATAATCACAAGCACACATATGCACCAAGACAAACTATCATAGTGTTTACAATACAAGAAAAGTCCACAACCACATCAATGATCAAATAAAAATCCAAACTTTGTCATGCCATAGTCATCGCCTAGGTAGTTTATGGTTTTAGCCGGAAAACATCATCAAAAACAAAGTCAAAAACATTGTATCAACTGAATTCATTGGTAACAAAGTCTAAACAAACAAAGAACGAAAGAAAAAGGTATGTAGAACCCGAATCTTCACTCCCGAATGCTCAAAAACGCTATCCCAATGATTCCAAGCTTCCAAGATGCTTCAAGCACGTCCACAGCCTTCAATCAGCAGCCAATTCTTGCCCAAAGATGCCCAAGTTCGTAATAATCCGGCTGTGCACTCGTATATGTTATTATATAACCAAAAACCCTAACTTGCCATGCAATCCGCAACCTTTTGCCGACACAGACTCTTCAGGCGGCCCGCGTGAAGAAATGGCTTGAGCTAACGCGGGTCGCCTAGGGTTTACAATCCTGATTCGCTTTACAAATCTCTCGCGACCCGCCTAAAATATCTGACTAAGTTCACGCGGGGCGTGAGAGGATGTTATTCCTCTATTTCTCCTTTAAGTCAATGCGGGGCGCGTGAAGTTGACTGTTAAGTCTATGCGGCCCGCCTGGGAGCTCCAGAACTGCAAATTTTCTTCGTTTCAGCTCCCGACTTCCTCGGTTTCCGTGCCAGCCTTCCGCCATTCCAGATTTCTGCTCGTTTTCGCTCCTTTTGGCTGTAAAGACCTGGAAACACAAATAAATCAATAGTATGTACATTCTAAACTAAACCGACACTAAAACTAACTAACTAACGACTAAAACCGACGCGAATACCGATGTACTTTGCAATACATCACTGTTTCATCTCACCGCCACTAAACCTGAAAGGAGGATATTTTTAAGATTCAAAGATAGTGTACAAGTACTACTTCCAGCTATAAGTTTCTTCAAAGGAAAGTCTCACTGCAGGTTTATGCCATTAAACTAGGCATGAGCATCGATATTATCCATAATTCAATGGAACAGCTGGCTAAGATAAGTAGTTAGATATTTATGATATTTAAGTCTGCTAATGGTAATATTCTAACCAACACATGACCGGTTGACTCTAGTTCTATGTGTTTCCTTACTAGAAATCAACAAATAATTAATATGAGAGTTAGTGGCAAAATTTTATGTTAAGACTATAAGAACCATAATAAACTGTTTTATAATTGGGCTTTATGATACCTTATATATTCTGTAAATTATTCAGAATTTAGTATCAATACGAAAGCTACATTATGACAGTTGTGAGGCTTGCATGGTCATGCCAAAGTCACTCTTACCTTAAACTCTCATATTATTTGTCATCACAATCTGGATAGAAATCTTATAAGATAGAGCTAGATGATACTACATTTTCCACAACTTTTGTTATCATGAAAATGAAAATTTAACAAAAGAAAAATGAGATCTACAAACTTCATCCATTAAGACCAAATTGCATGCAAAATTTGGACCAGGTTAATGAAGGATGAAATATTATCAATTCTCATTCTTAGTAATTTACGAGCATGTGTTAAAAGCCTTAATGTTTAAATAGTTATGGGAATAAATTAAGTTGCATCAGAATTTATATTTCATTGGAACTTATCCCAAAATGGAATATTCAGACATAATTCATTTATCATTTCAAATAATATTTACTTGTATCTAATATGTCTCATATGGATCAAGGTATTAAAGAAACTAATTCATATATACTATGAGTCCTTCTAAATATGTCCCTCAATTTTTTTTTAAACATCTGGACATTAAGGAAATCTAGTCTAACATATATGACATGTTCCCATAGCATGTAAATCATTGAAACTTATCTTGTAGCATTCCTAGAGATCTAAAAGTTTAGTGGGAGCATTAAATGTCTTTATCTTAACTTGCGAGAGTTGCAAGAGGTAGGGGAGTGAAAACTTGTTGTTACCTTAATTTGTACCTCTTGTACAAGACATTGCTCCTTCACAAATTTTCTCTTTAAGAATCTACTGCTACTCTAACAAAAGTTTTATTGTTGTTTAAACGTGGGCACACTCAGATTTCTTACCAAAAATATTATCCTCAAATAGAGAAACTACAATGCATTACATCATTAACTTGTTTCTCTATTAGAATCTATTGGCCTTCTAATGTTGACCATAAGCATGCTAAATTTCTAATGATTTCTAAAATTAGTGGGAGTAGTAAAAGTCCTTATCATGACTTGCAAGAAGTACAAGAGGCGGGGGGAAGAGACTTATTAAATTTTATTTCGATTACACCTCTTGTACACCATACTCCACCAAATCTTAGACACTTAGAATCTTGAAACTGATTGCAACTTAATCAAGAGTTAATTCATAAAACTGAAACTCATAATATAACCCAATAATCAACTACGGAGGTCATCTAGGTTTAACTTTGATGATTATGTATCCTTCCTGACTGAAGTTGAAATGGATATTGGAAAGTTTACTGATCCTACATTTTCTAATTAGGTCATTTGCATCAATCAATTTTCTAAATTGGAATAAAAATTGTTTTTAGCAAAATTGATTTTATGTGTAGAATAACGTTTGTTATCAAAGAAACATCATACCTTTCTTACAAAATGTTTCTTCGAGGATCATTGTTGTTCTAGTGGCTTATAATCATTTAAAGCTACATTATATGAACAATAAAACAACTTTCCTTAAACAAAGACTTACATGTTCATAATACAACCTGAAAGTTCTAAACTGAAGGTCAAGAACACTTACTTTGTATGTCAATAACTTCCATGTATGGATTGAAGCAAACATCAAATACGATGAAATATTAATGCAATTCTTTTCATCAAGAGTTAAGTGTTTTTATGTACCTACCTCAAGATGAGTGGAGCAATTAATGTAAATTTGTCCTTATATATGACATTCTTTTGATAAGTATATGTTACATAAGTCAAATAATTGTTCACACATACTTTGATATAATGAATCTCGTAGATACAACTTACGTGAGAGATATCAAAATATACCAAGATAGACCCAACGAGACATTAGTTTCGTCCCATAAGCTTTACTCTAAAGCGGGCCCTTACATGTGTAACAAACAATATTGCTCTCCTTTAGAGGACAAAAATGATAAATGAGATTACTTCCTTATGCTTCATTAATTAGAAGCCTTACGAAGATTTAAGTCTATACTCGTTTAGATATTGCTCACATTGATGAATATTAGACCACTCTAGATTATCGTTTAGGTCTTGAGTTGACAATAACTCAATGACTGTATTTTTCTGTTACAACATCAATTTGAAACATTACGTAATTTTTCAATTTGGCCAAACTTACTTATGCTTATCACAAATGATCACTTGGTCAAGTGGGAGAATGTTAGAAATTACCCATTAATGTGGAATAACGGATCATTTGAATAATGTTACCAATATGACATAACTAGTCTCCTACAATTACTTGATGGTAGTAATTGTAAATATTGATTAGTTCAAGGGGCAATTATGATTTTCCTTTAGGTACCTTTAATAGAGAATGTAAAGAGTTTCATAACCGATGATTATTCATGCTCATGATTCATTGATCTTTAATGTTGAATATATAAAGATGAAAACTCCTATGAAGAACACCAATACTAGTAATTCTCTCTAGTGTGATCCATCAACACAAGGTACCATAACGGGAATCATGACCTCATCTTTATCCTCAAAGATAGTCATCCCTACAAGTAAGTATCTCTAACTTGGCATCTATATTTACATTATGATTGAATAAACATGATTAGAGATCTTTATTTTTTGACCCATGTTTAAAGATATAATCAACAATCCACACCTACCCTCACACCCGCACCACCCCCAAAACAGTACCACGAAGATGAGTTTTAAATCGGAGATATGTGGCGCCTTTGCTTGACCCTGAAACTGAGAAGTATTTTATGTGTGAGTTGGAAAGTGATGATGGTCGGATGGAAATGTGTACTTATTTTGGTGGGTTGTGCAAGATTTTTGGAGTGAACCAGAAAGCTTTTGTGGATGATGAGAAGAAGTCGAAGTCTTTGGAGTTTTTGCTTGGGCATCATCCGATTGAATTGCTTCATCCTTATGCTAAGGAGTGGAAAGCTAAGTTGGAATAAATGGAGTTGGGTTTTGATGCTCTGATGAGAATAACAGTGGTGGTTTGAATCTTGAAATTTTAGATTGGGTTGAAGATGAATGGGTAAAAAAATTTTGTTGGAGGTTTGCTTTAACGTTGATGGAAGACTGGTTGCCTGAGACGATGAACAGGGGGAATTGATTTAGGGATAAATGATTAAGGGGGTGTTTAAGGTTCCTTTTTTCCACCTCCTTTTGACTTATTAACTTTCATAAGTTAATAAATTATAACAAAAGTGTTTGGTAAAGTAAGAAGTCCTTTTAAAATGACTTTTTGTTTGTACTGTGAGAAGGCAAATATGAGAAGTAAGATTTATAACTTCTCAAATAGCAAAAGGAATTTTGAAAAATTTATGACCATTACACCCTTCACCTACCTGCCCCTCTAAACACTGCCGCCATCTTCAACAACATTAATCTCCATCTTTGTTTGGTTTAGCTTATTTAATTTTTTTTCTCCCCTGCATATCGGCGATTGTTGGGGAGGCATTATTTGGTGGAAAAGTTTGGGGGAAGATGTGAAAGGTGGAACAAATGACATATTTGCCCTCATGTGACCTGCACATGGTCACATTTAACTAAAAATATAAACTGAGTTAGGTTTAAAGGGGCATAACGTGCAAGATTTTAAAACATTAAGCATAGAATTCGTCAATTTTATAGATAAAGGACATCGTCTGAAAAAAGATATAAAGATAAAGGAGAAAACACATGATTCACTCAATATGTAATTAATGTGTTAAATAAGGGGATATATGTAATAATCCCTTTTGTTTTTATACATATTCTGGTTTTTCATTTGTTTATAAAGATATTTTTTTTAAATAAATGATTACATTTAAAAATTACCCTTATATAACTAGAATTAACTTAAAATTTTAACAAGGTTACAACCAATTGACGTAAGATGTAATGAGTTTTACAAATAAAGCATTGTGATTGTAATTATTAAAGTTAAATGATATCCATTGCAATTTGATACAAAATAAAGAACGAAAGTGTAATTTCCCTTTTTATTTTCTATGGTTCAAGATCCAACGAAAAGCTTTTGATTTTTCCGTTTGTGAACCTTGGTTGGTTATTTGTATTTGAATAATTGGTAAAAACTAGGCCTGTAAACGAACCGAACGAACACGAACATATAGGCATGTTCGTGTTCGTTCATTTAACTTTAACTGAACGAACACGAACATAGGCATGTTCGTGTTCGTTCATTTAACTTTAACCGAACACGAACATGTAATCGAACACATTTTTTTTTTCATCTTTGTTCATTAAGAAATCAAGCATGTTCGTGTTTGATTATGTTCGTTCATTTAAAGCCGTTCATTTAAAGTCTAAACGAACAGTTCACGAACATAAACAAACACAAACAAACATAAATTAACATGATTGAACAAACATAAACGAACACAAATGAACGTGATTGAACAAATATAAACAAACACAATTTAACATTAGTGAACACAAACAAACAAGTCTAATATATTACAGTTTATCCGAAAACACATCTAAATTTAGGTTCATAGATGCTAAAATTAAGTTTGTTTTTATATAAATATTAAGTAAGTTTGTTTTTTACAGTTTATTCGAAAACACATCTAAATTTACGATCTAAGAAAAAGTTTAAAATTTCATTTTTTTTTTTCACTAGAAAATTTAATTACTAGTTAGTGATATTTATGTAAGTAGTTAGAAAAGCCAATATTCATTTAAATATAACTATTTATGTATTTACTAATTTTTTTTGAACGGCCAACAAATCAATCCCGAGCACTCTTGGGGCACCCACTGGACAAATGGAGTACTCCGAGAGTAACCCGAGTGGTCCACCACCAATTCCGGGGAAAACCCGGTAACCCACCCGCCCATAGGCACGACGGTAAATTACCAGTAAAACCCGTTTGGCTCAAGGATCGAACCCAGGTTTCCCTGAGTCTCAGTCTCCTATCACTGCCCACCAGTTCCTCACTCCTTTTTTGAACCAAATGAGAATTGAACTTGAGTCTTCAAAGAAGAACTAAAGTCCTCCTACCATTTGAGCTAAAGATCATTGGCGTATTTACTAAAATTTAAACGAACATAAACGAACGTTCACGAACATAAATGAACGAACATAAACGAACGTTCACGATAATTAATGAACGAACACGGGTGTGTTCATGTTCGTTCATTTAATTAAACGAACAAAAATTTTTGTTTGTGTTCGTTCGTTTGTTAAACAAACGAACATAAACGAACTTCCCGCCGAACAAGTTCACGAACAGTTCATGAACGTTCGGTTCGTTTACAGGCCTACTAAAAACGCAAGAAACGAGCGAAAACGTAATTAGATAATAAAAGGAAATGAAAAAACAAAACAAAAGAATTCTAATAAAGATAAATAAAAAAACTATAAAAAATAGGTAAATATGTAATTTATAGAGTTTTAACTAAAAGTAAGGGTAAAATAATTATTATATAATTTATTTTTAATAAATAAATCAAAATAGATAAATTTACAATATTTTTAATAAGGGAGAATATCCTATTTTAATTTGAAGTTAGTTAAATACTGAGAAGGTATTTAAAAAGACATACACAACGGTCCCTAAAAAAATTGAGCTTTAGAAATAAAGGTTGACGTCTTGACTCATTTACATTCTTAATTAAAGTGATCATAAAAACTAAAAAAATAAAAGAAATGAAGGCTATTTTTCATTTAATAATAAAAATATAAATGGATGTTTCCTTAATGGAAAATCAAATTTCCTAGAAATAAGCCAAGTCTAAATGAATAAGGAAAATGGTCAAAGTTGTAAGCGTATTCCCCAATTCAAGATTTTCCTATAAATACCCCAACTTCAACATTCCCCAAAACCACCTTTCATAGTTCATCTTTCTCTCGTTGTCAAAAATGTCAGTTGCCACTTCTGCCCTTGCTGAAGCTTATGTGATGAGAAAGCATCATCAAGAAAAGATGAAGAAGACACCCTTCGATGCACACGGTGCAACCAAACACATCGTACTAGACACCGATGATTGTGTTGATTCTTCAACCACTGGCTGCTTCCCAACTTTGTTCAAAAAAATTCACCCTACATCTTCAAAAACTCTAAAAGTTTCTGACTCTTCTCTTCATCGTCACGATAGCTAAAAACCAAATGGCTTCGGAGATCTTGAATCCTAGCGCAAGTTGTGGTTTACCTGACTCTCTTGATTTATAAGATGTTGGCGGTGTCTCTTGATTTATTATGATTTTTTTTTTTTTTTTGATTATGTAAGACTAAAACAAGATATCGTGATTAGCTTGATAAAAGTTTATTATACTATAATTTGTAATGTAATTGTATACTTATAATTGTAAGCTTGATACGTATTTATAAACTTCAAATTTTATTAATAGAATGGGTTGGTTTGTTCCTTTCTTGTAGTTTTGAATGATATATTAATTTGTAATGAAGAAAATAATGCATATTTCCATTGACGAATTAAATTCTAGAATATAAGCCTTTTCTTTTGTAAGTTTCCGATCAATATTTACACATCAACTTAGCAATTACTACATTATAATGATAATTATATTGATCAAGTGTCATGAACTTTAAACTATTAATTAGGGTCGTAGTTATTTGCGCCTTGCAGAGGAACGCGGTTGGAATTCAAAACGTATTGCACACCGTGACAATCAATAAATAAATTTGTAAACTTAATTAAAATGATATATTAAACGGTTATGGTTATGCTATTTGTGTCGTAACTTGACTTTGAACATCAAAATAGTAACAAAAGGTAAAATGATATAGTAAATAACAAAGGTAAAATTAAGGTAAACGAAAAAGAAAATGATAGAAGCTTGGTCGGTTTTGGCGTGCTCGTTAAAAATTATTTTCAAAAGAGTATCGGCGTGTTCGTTAAAAAATATTAAACTAAAAACCTTTTGTCACACTCGTTATAGCATAGAAAAAAATAAAAATATATGTCTAAATTGGTATTAACGTGTTTGTTAAAAAACTATTTGGGATTGAAAAGTAATTTAGTTAAAGTAAAAGAAAAAAAACAATAGTTAAAGCACATGGGTTGTAAATGAAATAATTTACACTAAATGGCGAAATAGAATAAAGGACAAAAAAATTGATGAACTTGTAAAATATTACTAGATGTGGTAAAACACTATTCATTTTCTCTTCTTTAATATTATATATAATATTTAATATATATAATATAGAAACAGTTCGGGTTAAAAAATAATAACCAATCAAACGGTGTTAAACGTTAAAAGAATTAAGTTTTATGTTTACAAACCATATTATTATTTTGTTTTATTTTTTTAAACCCATTAGACTAGCGAGTGTGTGTCGTTGGTTGGGGCGGGGGATGCCAGACAACGGTGACTAACTTATACCGTGCCAGCGTTAGCGACACCAAATAAAAAATCTTGTTAAGCTAAACCCACATCAAAAAACCAAACATGGTGCATTGGACGGAGGAGGAGAAGATCACACTTGTGACATCGATTGTCGATGCACAACGTAGGCTACAACGAGGTCAAATCACGTATTGAGGACAAGCGTTCCAGCAATACCAACAACACGTTGGGAACGCTCGTCACAATTTAAACACCTACCAACACAAGTGGCATGAACTCAAACCGAAGCTGGATCAGTTTAAAGTTTGTTTCGACCGTATCCCTGCAGCTGATTTGAGCCACAACGATCGGGTAGAGATCGCGAAGATCGAGTGGAGGCACGACAGGAATTCGGAATTTAAGTGGGTTCCCCACTTTAACATTTACCGAACTTTGTAATTTTTTTTAGGATTTAGTGACCACTTCTTTTTAAAAATTTTAGGATTTAATAAGTAAGTTTTTTAAGATTTTTAGAATTTTATGTAACTTTTTTTAAAATTAATATAAGTTTCTGTTTTATTATATAAATGTCAACTATATAAAAAATATAAAAAAACAAACATGGCACCTCAATGCCATCTGGTCAAGCCGCTTCCACACCCCACCTTTTTCGGGGTGGTCTGGTGGAGCCCACACTCGCCACGTGTCGAGCAATGCCCCCAACCCAAGCCCCCCCACACCCCATAGTCTTATGGTCTTTTCATTAAAATATAGCAAACTTATGAAGTTATATCAAAACAGAAGGTAGGCGGACAACAAACCGTACCGCCACCTCTTTTTGAGTTAGAGAAGTGTGCATTGATAGATTAAAAAATTATATCGCTTTTCCCGACAGATTTTATTTGTTTATGTTAATTATGGTTGAATTGTATTGTGTAGTAATTAAGACATCTAACTATTTACTAAAATTCTCCTTAACAATGTTATATGCAAATAAATTTCAATCATCCTACACGTCATGGATATATAACATAAAGTAACAAAGTGCTCTAAAGTCAAAATGGAGAAAGAAAACGTCATGGATTACGTGGTCTCATGACTAGCCGGAATTAATGTGATTTCATTTGAATGTAAAACATTAAGCATTTTGTTATTTTTCTAGTAATAATTTGTACTTTGGATATTTTATTAGATTATGTATATGATTAAAGTATTAAACGTTCATTTATAATACACGAAAAATATTCATTATTGATGTTAACACAATATTCTTCCTTGCAGCCAAAGAAAAAAATAGGTAGTCAAATTTGACCTGTGTCTGAAGTCTTGAAATGGATACTCAAACAAGAAGCTTCCTCAACTAAAATTTACAATTTTGTTGTTCATTTGTTAATTATGCCTATGAGCCTATCACAAGGGGCATACATGCATGTAACACACAATATGGAGATCCACCGAATCAATGTACAATTGTTTTGAGTATATGATTAGTGATATGCTAATAATTTTTTTTAGACTAGTGATATCAGGTGTTTATCCTTACAAAAGTGATGTGAGTTCAAATTAAACAAAGTAATAGATAGATTTTAAGAGTAGATTTTAAAAGAGAGTGAGTGTTTGCCGTTCAAAAAATAAATATATACATGATTAATCATAGGATCATAAGATCTGTACAAAGTAATTTCGATATCTTCACGTAACTTTAACATATTTGGTTAACAAATGTCAGCATAGATGACTTATTTAGCTTTTAAACTCCATAAGCCTAATCCAAGTGCACCTTCTAGCTCTAAGAACTCCTTAGGCAAACCTTACTACGAGTTCTGCAAAAAGACAGGACATAAGCAAAAGGAATGCAATGATTTTAAGGAATAGTTGGCTAAGAAAGGTAATAATCTTTTCATGATACTGGAGTACTATAATTTAAATGTTCCTGCTAATTCTTGGTGGTTTGATTCTGGTGTTATGGTTCATGTGACCAATTCTACCCCAGGCATTCCTTTCAATCCAGATGCTGGGAAGAAACCAAAGAACACTTAAAGTGGGGGATGATAGAGAACTGGAAGTGAAGATCAGAGGAACCTTATAATTATTTATGAAAACTGTTTTATGCATTAAATTTTATGATACCTTATATGTTCCTAAGGTAACTCAGAACCTTGTATCAATAACGAAGTTAGACATAGACGGTTTTTATGTTTCTCATGATCATCGCAAACTCTCTATTCTCTATGATTATGTGGTTTATGGTTCTGGCATTCTGGATGGTGGTCTCTATAGATTAGAACTAGATGATTGTCACACCCCCAAAATCCACATGCGGAGTACCACCGCTTGGAGGCGTGACTGACCAGGATCCAGCCACCAATTATACTGAGCAATATAAATAATAATATAAGTAATACTCACCAACCACAAGGTTAGCAAATATCATAGTTAAAGTTCCAAAGTTTTTAAGTTTAAATAGTAGTTCAGATAAGTAGCGGAAGCATAGACAAAATGCATTAAAACAAAGTTCTTAGTTCAAGTTTGTTAAAACCCAACACACGGGTTAGACGACCACTACACATCCCCAAGTAGCAAGCTCTTGAGTCACTGGGTACCTGCAAAGCATGCAGTAGAGTGTCAACAATAATGTTGGCGAGTCCACGAGTTGTCCAGTTTTTAATTACCAAAAACTTGTTTCACCAGTTAATTTACCCGTTTATACATGCCATGGGGAGCTACCCCATAAGTAAGCGACTAAACTGTTTTTCCAATACCGAATACTTCATGTAACCGTACGTTTCCGTAAAGTGCCCCGTTTGTCAACGTTCTATCATCATTGACGGATTTGCCAGAGTCTATTAGTTCACTCCCGATCCCATACACGGGCACGGTGTGAGGCTGGTAAGACCTAAATAGCGCTATCAACTAATAACCCGTTCGCCTGGCCCCGGCGACTAATCGGTATTAAGTAGTAGGGACTTAAGTGATAGAGTTTCGTTTAGCGTTGCTCGTTGCATTCCGTATAAACAGTAATTAACTAAGAGTTCCCAATAACAAGGGAAGAAAAGTAAGTTTGGATCCCTCTCAAGGGGATAGTGTTGTTTTAGTTCTGTTTCCCAAACCACCGGGAACGCATGCTTTAAGTTGTGAACTCACCTTGGGTTGCTCGGCAGATTAGCTTACTTGGTCAAACTTGTTGGTCACCACGTCCTAACATGGTTACCAGTATAGGTCAGGTTTGGGGGTACAAGTAATCACGTATATCCTACTAGAATCTAACACATAGAATGCATACAAATACATGTTGAGTTATTGGGCCTGCTCCACTATTGGATCAGTCAACAATTAACACACAGTTCAGTTAAACAAGCAGCCCAAACGAATCACTTTGTGGCCCAATAACTAAAGTGAACAGCCCAGTCGAGACAAGGTGGTCTCGACTCGAGAACATGCAGTCTCGAGTCGCAACCAGGAGGTCTCGGCTTGTAATGGTTGGTCTCGAGTGGTGCAGGCATGACTCGCAACTTCGGAGGTCTCGAGTCCCGTCTCGAGTTGTCACGATGTGGTCTCGAGTCGAGACCTTGATGATCTCGAGTCCCTGAAGTCTGTTTTGAAGTTGCTTGGCCTAGGTCTCGAGTCGCAACCGTTGGTCTCGAGTCGTTTACCTGCTGATTCTGATACATCTGCCCGAATTGTACTATGCAACAGAATTCTGATTTCATGCCCTTATGTACTATCCAATAAGGTTTCACAAACATGTTCCCTTGTCTAACACTTAACCAAAATGGATCAAACAACAAGTTTTCAAATTTTTATAACACCTTCATATCATATTCATGTTGTTCATCCTTAGGGTTTTCATAACTTGATTATTCAACTAACACATTCACTATGATTCACCGGTTTATTCACGTGGACATAGAAGCAAATCAATAAACCTTTAACACACCCAAACATGTATTTCACAAGCAACAATCATTAGGGGTGAGCAAATTAACCACCATAACCGATAACCGAACCATAACCGACATAACCGAACCACTAATAACCGATAACCAATATAACCAATGGTTATGGTTATGAAACTTTGTATAACCGCTCAATCGGTTATGGTTATGGTTATCAAGCTTTGGTTAACCGATATAACCGAAACCAAACCGAACTTGTGATTTTAACTTTATATAATGGATTTGTGTTTTACAAAAACATATAGACGGTTTTTACTAAGATAAAAGTATGTTAGTAATAAAATGATCTTGATGTAGATGCCATTTATTTTGATAAAGAATTAAGGTGTTATGGCCATAGTTGTTTTTGTTTGAGAATTACCTTATTAAAAAGAACCCTAAATCGGTAGTTTAACCAAAAAGTTTAGTCTCCGTTATCTTATAAGATAGGCTCAAGCTAAGTTCATATCGTGCACAACCCTATTTATTTCAAACCTTGCTTGGTTACTTAACCGAAATTAACCAAAACCGAACCATAACCGACTTCATAACCGATTAACCGTAACCGAAGTTTGGTTATGGTTATGGTTACCAAAACTCCATAACCGAACTAGCGGTTATGGTTATGTTTAATAGTAAAAACCGAACCAAACCGACCCATGCACACCCCTAACAATCATGTAGCATTAGTTCTAAACACTATGACCTATAATAACAACATAAATCGTATGATCATAAACACCCTACACCATTAATCATTCATTATTCAAATCTCAAGAGCTCACACATATCATCTATCATTTCAATCATTCAAAGCAAATAACATTATTATACACATAAACACCTAGTGAAAGGCAAAGATGCTAACCGGTTGATGAAAAGGTACCGAGTCAAGGAAGAAGGTGAGAAAATGAGGTATCCGGGTGATGATGATGAGCTTGACCGAGATTCCTTGTTGTTGCCGGTTGAATCCGAGAGAAAGGAGGGGATGTCTTGTAGTTCTAGGGTTTTAGTGAGGGAGAGAGTGTGTGAGAGTGTAAGGGAGAAGGTGGATGAGGGGTTTTATACCCGGTTTGGGTGTTGCACCCTACAAGGGTTTCGAGTGGGCTCAAAGGGGCGTATGGCCCAATCCGGCCCAACCGTTACTGTTTACTCGAGACCGAGAGTGGTCTCGAGTCGGGTTCGTGGTCTCGGTTCACTATTATAACCGTATATATATATATATATATATATATATATATATATTACATGCACATAGTTTAATACAAGGATCACATAGTACACCCATATAATTTACAAATTTCCATTTAATAATATATGCACACACCGTGCTATTACAAGAAGGTTGTTCGGGGAAACCCGAAGTGTCATATTATCCCTAAGTTTTAAGAACTTTCGTCCCGAAAGTTAAGGCAGCCACTGACAAGCTAGTACGTGTGAGAGTGTTTCAACGAGGTCACATCATCCCCCCGTTAGTTTGGAATTTCGTCCCGAAATTCGGTTGTAGCTTCATTGCTGGGGGTTTCGTTTGGGAACAACTGGGGATACTTGCACTTCATCTGGTCTTCCCGCTCCCAGGTGAACTCTGGGCCACGTCGCGAGTTCCAACGAACTCGCACGAGAGGTATCTGGCTACGTTTGAGGGTTTTGATTTCTCGATCCGTGATCTCAATCGGTTCCTCAGTAAAGTGTAGCTTTCATCAATAGTGAGTTCCTTGAAGGGGATTATGAGTGTTTCATCTGACAGACACTTCTTCAGATTAGACACGTGAAAGACATTGTGCACCGCACTCAGCTCTTCAGGCAGATTCAATCTATAAGCAACTTTACCGATTTTTTCGGTAATTTCGAATGGTCCAACATATCGTGGATTTAGCTTGCCCCGTTTATCAAAACGAACCACACCCTTCCAGGGTGAGACTTTAAGTAGAACCCGGTCCTCGACCTGGAATTCTAGCGGTTTCCTACGCTTATCAGCGTAGCTTTTCTGACGGTCACGAGCTGCCGCCATGCGTTGTCTGATCTGGGCAATCTTCTCCGTTGTGTCTACTACCAGTTCTGGGCCTGTGACCTGGCTGTCACCAACTTCCGCCCAGCAAAGAGGTGATCGGCATTTACGACCGTACAATGCCTCGAAGGGTGCTGCCTGAATGCTGGTGTGGTAGCTGTTATTGTAGGAGAATTCCACTAGCGGTAGATGCTTCTCCCAATTCTTGCCAAAATCGATCACACATGCTCTAAGCATGTCTTCCAGGGTTTGGATGGTGCGTTCAGACTGCCCATCCGTTTGTGGGTGATAAGCAGTGCTCATGTCCAAACGTGAGCCGAAGGATTTGTGCATAGCTTGCCACAACTCCGAAGTAAAACGAGCGTCTCGATCGGAAATAATGGAGGTTGGCACCCCGTGTCTCGAAACTACTTCCTTTAAGTAAACCTCCACCAAAGTAGAAAACTTGTCTGTTTCCTTAATGGCCAAAAAGTATGCGGACTTGGTCAATCGATCTACTATCACCCAAATAGTGTCATTCCCGCGTTGGGATCTAGGTAGGCCAGTAATGAAATCCATGGAAATTTGCTCCCATTTCCACTTCGGGATTTCTGGTTGTTGGAGTAGGCCTGCTGGTTTCTGATACTCAGTCTTGACTCTTGCGCAGGTCAAACATTTGCTGACATATGTTGCTATGTGGGCCTTCATGCCAGGCCACCAATACGTAGTTCTTATGTCGTGGTACATCTTATCCGAACCAGGATGTACTGAGTAACGGGACTTATGGGCTTCGTCCATCACAAGTTCACGTAGATCTCCATAGAGTGGAACCCAAATGCGCCCTGTCACATAGTAAGCGCCATCTTCTTTTTGTTCTAATCTCTGCCTCGATCCTCGTAGGGACTCAGCCCTGATGTTTTCCGGTTTCAGAGCTTCAACCTGAGCATTTCGAATTTGAGTAGGGAGGTTAGACTGGATGGTGAGTTGTAGCGCTCGCACGCGCTTGGGCGTAGTGTCTTTCCGGCTGAGGGCGTCTGCCACGACATTGGCCTTGCCCGGATGGTACTTGATTGCGCATTCATAATCATTCAAGAGTTCAACCCATCGGCGTTGTCGCATGTTTAATTCCTTTTGCCTGAAGATATGCTCGAGACTCCTGTGATCGGTGTAAATAGTGCACCTGGTACCGTATAGGTAATGTCTCCATATCTTAAGACCAAAAACCACTGCTCCCAGTTCCAAGTCGTGCGTAGTGTAGTTTCTTTCGTGAGTCTTAAGCTGTCGAGAAGCGTAGGCAATAACTTTCTCGCGTTGCATCAGCACGCAACCGAGCCCATGAATAGACGCATCGCAGTAAACCACAAAGTCGTCGGTACCTTCAGGTAACGAGAGGATAGGAGCACTACAGAGGTTATCCTTTAGCTTCCGAAATGCAGATTCCTGAGCTTCATTCCACTTGTAAGCAATACCCTTCTGAGTGAGAGCCGTGAGAGGCTGAGCGATCTTTGAGAACCCCTTGATAAATCTACGATAGTATCCTGCCAATCCCAAGAATTGACGAACTTCGGTCGGAGTCTTAGGGGTAGGCCAATTCTTTATAGAGTCGATCTTAGCTGGGTCGACGCGAATTCCGTCCTTATTGACCACATGCCCAAGGAAATGGACTTCTCGAAGCCAGAAGTCGCATTTCGAGAACTTGGCGTACAGTTGTTCCTTGCGAAGGAGTTCGAGGATAAGGCGTAGGTGCTGTTCATGCTCTTCTTGACTTTTCGAGTAGATCAGGATGTCGTCGATAAACACAATCACGAATTTGTCGAGGTAAGGCTTGCACACTCGGTTCATGAGGTCCATGAAAACCGCAGGCGCGTTAGTCATTCCAAAGGGCATGACAAGGAATTCGTAATGACCATAACAAGTTCTGAATGCAGTTTTGGAGATGTCTTCATTACGGACTCTTAGCTGATGATAGCCCGATCGTAGGTCGACCTTAGAGTAGTAGCTCGATCCCTGCAACTGATCGAATAGATCGTCGATACGCGGGAGAGGGTAGCAATTCTTGATGGTAACCTTGTTCAGCTCACGATAGTCGATGCACATTCGGAATGTGCCATCCTTCTTCTTAACAAAGAGTACGGGTGCTCCTCAGGGTGATGAACTAGGGCGGATAAATCCTTTATCCAATAGTTCCTGTAGTTGCGTAGAAAGTTCCTTCAGTTCTGCGGGGGCTAGTCGATAAGGCGCACGAGCTATAGGCGCTGCTCCGGGAGCTAGCTCGATTTGGAATTCGACCTGACGGTGGGGAGGGAGTCCAGGTAGTTCTTCAGGGAACACCTCGGGGTAGTCGCGTACTACCGGAAATCTTCGATCCTCTTTTCCTTTTCCTGTGTGTTAGCGACAAGTGCTAAGATAGCGGTGTGCCCCTTTCGTAAACATTTCTGGGCTTTCAAGAACGAGATGATGCCTGTGACTTCTCCGCCTTTGTCACCTTGCACGATGAGGGGTTTGCCAGAACGACGGGGAATGCGAACCATTTTCTCTTGACAAAGGATTTCCGCGCGATGTTTGGATAACCAATCCATACCGATAACGACGTCGAAGCTTCCAAGAACGATAGGGAAAAGATCGATGCTATAGGTCTGTCCAGACAGTTCTAGTTTGCAGTCGTTGATAACATGTGAGGCCTCGATGTTTCTACCATTAGCTAGCTCGACGATATGTTTAGAACTTAGTAACGAAGGCGGGTTCTTAAGCTTCTTACTAATACGTAGAGACACATAACTAGCATCGGCTCCAGAATCAAATAGTACAGAAACATAACGATCATCGAGTAGGAACTTACCCGCCACGACGTTGGGGTCATTCCTCGCTTCTCCAGCTCCAATCACAAAAGCCCTTCCTCTTGCACCATTCCTAGCATTGTTGTTTTGGTCGTTGTTTCCAGCTCCCTGATTGTTGTTGCGGTTCTGGTTTAGTTCAGGGCAATCCCTTCGCATGTGCTCCGTTGCTCCACATTTGTAGCACCCACGGTTATTTCCTTGCTGCTGTTGTTGTTGCGGTTGGTGCTGATTCTGCCTGGCTGGGAACTAACTCCTACAATCCTTGGCTTCATGCCCCATCTTGTTGCATCGCTGACACTGACTTTTGCTACATGGCCCGTTGTGATGTCGATTACACTTGGTACACTTGGGGTGGTTCCCTCGATAGCCACCCTGTTGCTGCGGGCCTTTGTTGTTTTTAGTTTTCCTTTGCTGAGTCGGGGCCTGAGTGGGGTTAGCATCCTTGCTTTGGTTTCCTTCCCACTTACGCTTGTTATCACCAGAAGTTCCATCAGTGGCACTGATCCTTTTGGGCAACTTGCCCTGTTCCACAGCCTGATCAGTGAGTTTGTGAGCAAGACGGACGACGCGCTGAATGGTAGTGAGGTTGGCTGAGGTCACATGGCTTCGAATTTCTGGGGCCAAACCCTTGATGTACAATTCGACCCTTCGGTACATAGGTCGAGACATGTTTGGGCAAAGAGCAGCATAGTCGTTGGACAGTTTGGTGTATGCCTCGATCTCTGATCCAACCATCTTGAGCTCATAGTACTCGTTTTCGAGCTTGTGGATGTCATCCCTGTGACAATACTCCTCCTTAATCATGTCCTTCAAATCCTCCCACGCGGTAGCATTAGCAGTTTCCAAACCAAACATCTGAATTTGTGCCTTCCACCAGGAAAGCGCGTTTCCTTCAGCGTACCAGTGGCAAACTTCACCCAATTTGCAGGGGGACACTCACAGACAGCAAAGACAGCTTCGACTTTCTCAATCCAGTGCAGAAGACCTATGGCACCCTCAGTGCCTTTGAATGGGAGAGGTTTGCAATCCATGAAAGTTTTGAAAGTACACACGTGTGGTTGTGCAGGTGCATGCTGACCTGTTGTAAGAAGCGAAGCGAATAGGTTTAGGGGTGAAAGACGATGCGGCGGTAGGATCTAAACATCCTAGGATAACGAGTTTACCTCCAGGGTGAGCTGCGAAAGCTGCAGCCACTGTGTTGATCAGGTTAGTGAACTGAGCCTGAGTCATGTTAACGTTTCCTCTTCCGCGTCCACTCATTGTCTTCATAACCAGAAAACATAGTATGAGTGTGATGTCGTAGTATAGCGAGAATGAGATGGAAGAGGGAGGCGTATCTATCTAACTAGGCACACTAGTACGTATAGCAGAACAGAACCAAAAAGCATAAAGCAAGCACGCAAGTAAATACTAGTCCGAGCTTTGAGGTCTAATGGGTCGAGTCTTGCACTTGGAGTGTAGTGTCGTCATGAGTCACGGGTTATAGTTTGGTTTTTCTCAAAAAAATATTCCCCTTTTTTTAAAACCATGTTCACTATAACCAATGGCTCTGATACCAATCTGTCACACCCCCAAAATCCACATGCGGAGTACCACCGCTTGGAGGCGTGACTGACCAGGATCCAGCCACCAATTATACTGAGCAATATAAATAATAATATAAGTAATACTCACCAACCACAAGGTTAGCAAATATCATAGTTAAAGTTCCAAAGTTTTTAAGTTTAAATAGTAGTTCAGATAAGTAGCGGAAGCATAGACAAAATGCATTAAAACAAAGTTCTTAGTTCAAGTTTGTTAAAACCCAACACACGGGTTAGACGACCACTACACATCCCCAAGTAGCAAGCTCCTGAGTCACTGGGTACCTGCAAAGCATGCAGTAGAGTGTCAACAATAATGTTGGTGAGTCCACGAGTTGTCCAGTTTTTAATTACCAAAAACTTGTTTCACCAGTTAATTTACCCGTTTATACATGCCATGGGGGAGCTACCCCATAAGTAAGCGACTAAACTGTTTTTCCAATACCGAATACTTCATGTAACCGTACGTTTCCGTAAAGTGCCCCGTTTGTCAACGTTCTATCATCATTGACGGATTTGCCAGAGTCTATTAGTTCACTCCCGATCCCATACACGGGCACGGTGTGAGGCTGGTAAGACCTAAATAGCGCTATCAACTAATAACCCGTTCGCCTGGCCCCGGCGACTAATCAGTATTAAGTAGTAGGGACTTAAGTGATAGAGTTTCGTTTAGCGTTGCTCGTTGCATTCCGTATAAACAGTAATTAACTAAGAGTTCCCAATAACAAGGGAAGAAAAGTAAGTTTGGATCCCTCTCAAGGGGATAGTGTTGTTTTAGTTCTGTTTCCCAAACCACCGGGAACGCATGCTTTAAGTTGTGAACTCACCTTGGGTTGCTCTACATATTAGCTTACTTGGTCAAACTTGTTGGTCACCACGTCCTAACATGGTTACCAGTATAGGTCAGGTTTGGGGGTACAAGTAATCACGTATATCCTACTAGAATCTAACACATAGAATGCATACAAATACATGTTGAGTTATTGGGCCTGCTCTACTATTGGATCAGTCAACAATTAACACACAGTTCAGTTAAACAAGCAGCCCAAACGAATCACTTTGTGGCCCAATAACTAAAGTGAACAGCCCAGTCGAGACAAGGTGGTCTCGACTCGAGAACATGCGGTCTCGAGTCGCAACCAGGAGGTCTCGGCTTGTAATGGTTGGTCTCGAGTGGTGCAGGCATGACTCGCAACTTCGGAGGTCTCGAGTCCCGTCTCGAGTTGTCACGATGTGGTCTCGAGTCGAGACCTTGATGATCTCGAGTCCCTGAAGTCTGTTTTGAAGTTGCTTGGCCTAGGTCTCGAGTCGCAACCGTTGGTCTCGAGTCGTTTACCTGCTGATTCTGATACATCTGCCCGAATTGTACTATGCAACAGAATTCTGATTTCATGCCCTTATGTACTATCCAATAAGGTTTCACAAACATGTTCCCTTGTCTAACACTTAACCAAAATGGATCAAACAACAAGTTTTCAAATTTTTATAACACCTTCATATCATATTCATGTTGTTCATCCTTAGGGTTTTCATAACTTGATTATTCAACCAACACATTCACTATGATTCACCGATTTATTCACGTGGACATAGAAGCAAATCAATAAACCTTTAACACACCCAAACATGCATTTCACAAGCAACAATCATGTAGCATTTGTTCTAAACACTATGACCTATAATAACAACATAAATCAGATGATCATAAACACCCTACACCATTAATCATTCATTATTCAAATCTCAAGAGCTCACACATATCATCCATCATTTCAATCATTCAAAGCAAATAACATTATTATACACATAAACACCTAGTGAAAGGCAAAGATGCTAACCGGTTGATGAAAAGGTACCGAGTCAAGGAAGAAGGTGAGAAAATGAGGTATCCGGGTGATGATGATGAGCTTGACCGAGATTCCTTGTTGTTGCCGGTTGAATCCGAGAGAAAGGAGGGGATGTCTTGTAGCTCTAGGGTTTTAGTGAGGGAGAGAGTGTGTGAGAGTGTAAGGGAGAAGGTGGATGAGGGGTTTTATACCCGGTTTGGGTGGTGCACCCTACAAGGGTTTCGAGTGGGCTCAAAGGGGCGTATGGCCCAATCCGGCCCAACCGTTACTGTTTACTCGAGACCGAGAGTGGTCTCGAGTCGGGTTCGTGGTCTCGGTTCACTATTATAACCGTATATATATATATATTACATGCACATAGTTTAATACAAGGATCACATAGCACACCCATATAATTTACAAATTTCCATTTAATAATATATGCACACACCGTGCTATTACAAGAAGGTTGTTCGGGGAAACCCGAAGTGTCACAATGATGACTTTTCCAAATCTTTGTTGTCATATAATATTAATGAATCAATCACAAAGATGAAACAAAAACGAGACTTAGAGACTTCACCCATGTTGTGGCATCAATGTTTAGGCCACATCTCAAGAAAACGATTAACTCGACTCGTAAAAGATGAAGTCTTACCACCTCTCGATTTCACTGACTTTGGAATATGTGTCAAATGCCTTAAAGGTAAAATGACATCAGCGAATAAGAAAGGTGTCACTAGGAGCTCTAATTTATTAGAAGTCACTTATACTGACATTAGTGGTCCTTACCCCATCGCTGGTATAACTAGACATACTTCATTTATCACTTTCATTGATAATTATTCCCGTTACATGTACTTGTATCTCATTAAGGAAAAATCTGAATCTCTTACAACTTTTAAAGATTATAAAGCTGAAGTTGAAAAACAACTAGATCTTCAAATTAAAGTTGTGAGATCAGATAGAGGCGGTGAATATTATGGAAGACATACAGATGTGGGTCAAGCTCCTGGTCCATTTTATGAGTTATGTAAGGGTCAGGGGATCGTAAACCAATACACTATACCTGGTATACCTCAGCAAAAAGGTGTCGCTGAATGTAGAAACCGTACCCTAATGAACGTCGTGTGCAGTATGTTAACCAACACTAATTAACCATTATTCCTCTAGACTGAAGCATTAAAAGCGGTTGTTCATATAGTCAATAGAGTTCCTTCTAAGTCTGTCCCTAAAACTTCTTATGAACTTTGGACAGGAAGGAAACCGAGTCTTAAATATATGAAAGTATGGGGTTGCATTGCTGAAGTAAAACTTTACAATCCTTTCCTAAGGAAACATGACCCTAAAATAGTTACCTGATTCTTTATCCGGTGTCCTGATCACTCAAAGGGTTATTGTTTCTATTGTCCTTCCCATGTCACTCGTATTGTAGAGACCAAGCGTGTCACGTTTGTGGAGGATTTTAAGGTCAGTGGGAACATTACCAACCCTTACGAAGAATTGCAAGAAGTTGGGGGGGGGGGACTCGTCGCTTACCGTAACTCTGTATACTCCTCTTGTATCCGATGCAACAACTGCACCTGAAGTTACTGCACCAACTCCAAATTTACCTCCACAATCAGAACCAATTATACTTCATAACGAAGGCACATCAAACGATCAAAACCAAGACAACGTTGAACCCGATAATCAGCTCAGTAGGTCATCTAGGCCTAGAAGGCCTACTAATTGTGATGATTATGTTACCTACCTGACTGAAGCTAAAATGGATGCCGAAAAGCTCAATAATCCTATCTCTTATAATGAAGCCATTAACAATGATCAGTCTTCTGAATGGAATAAAGCAATGAACGACGAGCTTAATCCATGAAGAAAAATGACGTTTAGGATTTTGTAGAATTACTCAACGGTGTCAAACCCGTAGGATGTGAATGGGTATTCAAAACAAAACTAGATACGAATGGGAACATTGAACGCTACAAAGCGAGATTGGTTGCAAAGGGCTACACTCAGAAAGAGGGAATTAATTATCAAGAGACTTTTTCACCTGTCTCTCGTAATGATTCATTATGGATCGTTATAGCCCTAGTAGCTTATTTTGATTTAGAGCTGCATTAGATGGATGTTAAAACCGCTTTCCTTAACGGAGACTTAGACCAAGATGGGTACATGAAACAACCTGAAGGCTTTAAACCTGAAGGTCAAGAACATCTAGTCTGTAAGTTAAAGAAATCCATATACAGGTTAAAACAAGCATCACGTCAATGGTATCTCAAGTTTTGTGAGGACCGTTTCGGGTCTCCGAATGCTTCGGCCGGTCAGATAATCTTCATATCACATGTAGAACCCATGTATGAAGTTGACAAACACAAGAACAATTTAATTAAACTGGTTTATATTGATTATATTCAAGTATAGAACCACGAAACCAAATGGACAGAGTTTCCCCTCTCAAGTCCACAAAAGATCTAAATGACAAGTCCTAAGCCTCCTATTTATAGGCTAGCCCTATCGCATGAGCTTATCTGGAGTGACAGGGACTCTCTCGTGCGAGAGAGTTTGGGACGACAGAGTTGGCCTTTCGCACGAAAGGTCCTTTCGTGCGAAAGGGATTATACATTACAAACCCGCCTCTTCAACACGAAAACCTATACAATGAACTACGACTCGATACATTGACGGAGCTATTCATAATTGACGGAGGCAATAGACATAATGCACTCACAGACTCCCCCTTGGATATTGCCGCAGTCAATTTTGAACTTTGTCAATTTTCCGTCAATCTTTTCATCAATCTTCAAACTCTTCAGAATCTTCATTAACTTTGACATTCACAGACTCCCCATATCATTTAGCTTCCAATACTTCTCCCACTTTCTATCAACTCTTTGTCAAATCTCACTTTCATTCAAATAAACGTTTTAGATTTCACTTGTGAGAAAACCAAACATCTATTATCAAATTTGACTATGAAGCATTATCAACATCAATAACCCTCATAGATAATTAAGTTCAACTTAATGACCTTGATTATCTAAATTATCTACCCAGTCCAAATTAATGACCTTGAATGAAAATTTTAAACAAAATAACATTTTCAATTTTCAAATTCAAATTTCAAATTAATGAACTTGTGATTATTTCTAAACCATGTTTAGCATATTCAGATTTTGAAATTTAGCATCGCTACATTGATTGTCGAAACATAAAATGAATCAAAATCTTTGTGTATTTTTCAAACTTTATGCTAAGACAGTCCCAAAATATTTTTGGATTTATCTGAAATGAAGTATAACACTATGTACAAACATATTTACAGACATATTTTTGTTGAGTTTGTGTTAGAGGATCATATCAGTTTTTGACAAATCACAAACATCGTTGATCTATTTAAACTTTAAGTTCTAAACAGTTCACTTAGATTATCAGTATACTGATCCATTTAAATTTCTACACAGACTTCGATTGTTTCAAGATACACGCTTAATGTTTTAGGAACTAACTTAACAACGTGTCCCACCTCAGAATATACTCTCGTATCAAGATTCCCTGGATTCGGTCTTACAGGTGAATATACCTAATTGATATTTTTCTCTGGGTTAGTGCGAGACCTTGAGAGCTCAGGTTAGTGTCACCGTACCAACAAAGAGATGAAGGCTCGACTTAAGGTGTGTTCCACTTAGGAATCTTCTAAACTACAATTGATATATCCTTCGACATTTTCAATTTTTTGTGCAGTTTTAGGGTTTAAGCATGAAAGTATTCTACAAGATCTAGGCCATTGCTGATGCAAAATCAGAAAATCTTGTATAATACCCCAGATATCAATAAGTATAAAGACTTAATATCTCAGAATCAGGCAATCTCTCAAACGAAATTTCGGAGTACTAAGTCCATTTATCCGAGAGATGTTACCCACATATTAAGACAATTTTTGATATAGGTTTATATCTCGAAATCAATCTACTGAGTGTGTAAAAACCTACTGGCATATCATCAGTGAGACCGTTTATCACTTTTTAGCTTTCCATTTCTTTAGCATGTCGTGATTGTCTACTGATGTACTATCATTTCCTCCTTTTGCACTAAAACTCTTTAATTTTTTCATGTTTTTAATCTTTTTTCAAAATTTTCAAATGTTTTTGAATTTTTAAATTTCTCTTTCTTCCCCTAAAATATAAAACATTTTAAAGAAAATTTGACAAACCGATGTAGATAGCTTTATCTCACCATCCGTTTCTGCTTACACGTTCTTTGTTTCTTTTTCACCCCTCATGATCACAAAACATTGATATTTTACATTTTCAATTTTTCAAAATTTTAAATTTTCTCAAATAAACTCATCATATCCTGTTTTACAACACAGGATTTCTCTTCAAGTGCCAGACTGCTCCGTTGTCCATACTGTACTTGGATTGACCTCCGGAACACCTGCACATCCACAAACTCAATCATTTGAATAATGCAACCCAAGTTTGCTTAGATTCGGTTAACTGAACATAAATTGTTTCAGACAAACTTGGAAAATCTTTTTCAATTTTCACAAAAACATCATTTTTCTTGACTTCAACTTTCTCAGTTGAATCAATTTTCTTTTTGATCACCCAAGTTTGACCTTTTGAAACATTTCTTTTTACATACAACTTTGAGTCTTTTTGAATGCTTTCTTTTGAAATTTGTTTTGATACAAAACTTGGTGATTTCAGTTTCAAATTTTCTGATTTTTCCTTTTTCTCAACATAAACAGGCTTTGAATTTTGTGAACAATTGCGAGCAATGTGTCCAACTTGTTTGCATGTGAAACAAGTTTTATTTGAAACATCTTTAGCCTGTTGATGTTGCTTCTTTTGAGCAAAAAATTCCTCGTTAGTCTGTCGACTAAAGCGGGATTCTCTCTCTCTTTTTGAACTTGTTCCATTAACAAAGTTCATCTTCTTCTCAACATCTGACTTTTGAAATCTTTTATTTTGATTTTTCTTCTTTTTATAACCTAAACCAGTTTTTTTCATTTTTAAAATTCTTCTTTTGGTAGTGCGAGCTTCTTGGTTTGTTATAAAAAGATTTATTTTTCTTCAAATTTCTTGCATCAGTTGGAAGATTTTCAATCTTTGAAACATCAATTTCCACCAGCTTATACACTTTCTCGAGATTTTTCAAATTCACATTTTGAATTGGAAATTCATTATCTGAAAACAATTTGTCCAATCCAATCATTTTGTACATCACCATTGTTGGATCATCATTCATTTTGGAATCAGATTTTTAAGATAATTCTTGTGAAAACTTTCCTCATCTACAACTTGTGAATTAGAACTCTCACTTTTGGTGGAATCATTATGTTTTTCATTATCAAAAACTTTTTCGACCACATCATTCACCAACTCTGACTCACAAACATCAGATTTGGTGTATGTCATTTCAATATCATCAGGTAATTGATCAATTTCATTTGAAACAAATTTTAATTTGATATTCAACGCCTTTTCCACCCCCTTAAATTTTCTTCGGAAATAATTTTCCATCATTGGAGGTAGAACCTGATGATACCCATCCCTTTTTCCGTTCCCAACATTTTTCTTCTCATATTCATTCTCTTCTATTGGCTGTTGCAAAATACGATCAAGTACATATGATGAAGATGAGTAACTAATCAATTTTTTTATTGACCCTTCCTGTTTCAGCCAATTTTTGTTTAAGCAATGTAATTTTATCAAGATACTTATATGTTGCATTTTTTTAGCTTCCAAAGTAGCTTCAAGTATCCTTTTAGTATCAGCATCTTTATGGCTTACTTCAATAAATTGTTTTGTTTTGCTACTCATCTTATTATAAGCTTATTTCATTTGAGAATAATCGTATTTCAAAAAAATCATTTTGCTACTCATCTCTTTTTGAACACAATCATTGCACTTTTCTGAACATTTTTGTTTCAAAATTTCATTTGTTTGTTCAAGCTCTTTGCATTTCTGTTTCAAACCTTCTTCCTTTTGATATAATACCTTTTCTTTTTCAAGAATTTCTCTGCATTTTTGTCTAAAAAATAATTCCTTTTTCTCAAACTCTGACTGAGTTTGATTTAAAAATTCAACATTTTCAATTACTTCTCTGTGTTGTTGTTCCAGAAATTCTTCTTTTTCAACATCTTCTAAATACTTTTTGTTTAAAAAATCTTCCTTTTTATCAAGAACTGTGCATTTTTTTTTTGAAAATTCTTCGTTTTCTGCATAGATCTCATATGGTCCAGTGTAATTTTTATACTCAATTTCAATTTTGTTATCAGCTTCTGAAAACTTGTTCATTTGCTCATCAACCAGCTTCTGCTTATCTTCTTCAACAATCCGAGCTGCCATAGCTTCTATCTTTTCTTTTTCTCTCTCCTCCCTGCTAATTCCAACGCTGTTGTAGTACATTTTTTCAAAATGATTATAAATTTTATCAGCTAAAGAATAAGAAACATCAGAATTTTTAGGAATTCCATCAAAACAACACTCTTATTTATCTTTTTCAAACGTCTGCTTAGGTTCTTCAATAATTTCAGCAAGCATTGCTCGTCCATCATTTTGATGAAACATATTATTCCAATTAAAACCCTCGTCTTCTTGAATGATGACTAATGCTCTGTTTTTCGACTTTGAAGATCCAACTTCAATTTGAGGCCTTTGTTGTGATGAGGGCTTGTGATATATTGCTTGTTTATAATAGTCACTATATCACTTTGATTTTCTTGATTTGTACATTCTCTTTTAAAATGTCCTTTCTATTTGCATCTGAAACAAGTTACTTTTGACTTGTCAAAACCCAGCTTAGTATCTGATGTAAACAAACACTGTCTCCCTGTAATTTCAGCAAGTCTCTGTGCTCGTCTGAGAATACTCGTCATGTTCCACATAATATCCATCAGTTCTAACTCTTCTGGATCTAGTTGATCATAGTCCTCTTTTGTCATATTACAATTTCCGATTTTTCCAGCAATTAAACTGTCATATGACTCAAGAACTGATGCCAGAAATGCCATCTGCTATTTCACTGTGGATTCATTTAAACCCTAAGCATTCTTCAAATTTACTGAGACATTACATTGAAGCACATGAACATTTGAATTATTTTGATTTGAATGTGAGTTAGAGCCTTGTGATGATTTTGAATTTGGAGTTGAAGAATTTGAATCACAGCTTGAGAATGTAGTAAACCCACTGCTGTTTGAAGTATTTGTAGAAAAACCAGAAAATCCTATTGAGCTGTCTGCACTGTATGCAGTCTGTATTTTCGGACTCTGAATATCTGATGAGCTACCACTCTTGTATTACAGACTCACATCTTGCTGTATATTCTGCATTTTTGTTTTTTTTCTCAGCTCTAACTCATGTGATTCCAGTTTCTGGATTAACCTATTTAAACTCATAGTCTCATACTCTAGACTATTTTTCATGATCATTACATGTGTAGACCAATCATTCCCGTTTGGAAGTGCGTCTATGAGCTTATCCACTAATTCTTCTCGACTTTTTCTAAATCCCTAACAACCTAAATTCTTTTATCAAATGACATAATCTTTCAATAATCTATTGTATTGATTCTCCTATTAAACTTGTAAACTTTTCAAATTCTTTTTTCATTAACGCTCTCTTACTATTCATCATTTGTTCATTACCTTCATATTTATGTTTCAATGCATTATCGATCGAGTAAGCAGTTTCGTTGTGTTGTAATAGAGATAGAATATTTTCTTTCACTGATTGCTGTAAAAAGTTTATCATTTTCTTTTCACTTTTGAATTTTAGTATTTCTTCTTCATCATATTGTATTAGTGTTTTCTTTTGACCATCGTTCCCTACTTGTTCAGCATATTCAATTAATACTGAATACCAACATCCAATATGATAAGCTTGAATCCAGTTTGCAAATCGATCTTCCCAACTTTTAAATTCATCTATGCTCATCATTCTAGGTGGTATTTGTTGTGTTCCATGTTCAGTTTCTAAACTCAAACTCTGAACCACCCAGTCAGGCATAGTTGCCAAAACCATTATAAAACTCTGAATCCATGTTCAATACCTTGAATTAATTGAAAGATACCTGAAAAACTAACAAATAATCAAACAAGTTTTTCAAACGAAAGAAACCAACTCCTTTTGTACGAGAGGGAATGCCACTCGTGTGGAAGAATCAAATTTAAACAACTAACAACAATCAGTCTCTTTCGCACGAAAGGGATTGCCTTTCGTGTGAGAGGGTCAAATTTTCAAAACACTCAGTTGTATATCTGATCCTTTCGTGCGAAAGGATTTGACGTTTCGTGCGAGAGGATATGCTCTCTTGGACGACATGCTCTATTTTTCGAAACTCAAGTTGTGTTTTTTGACATTTTTTCAAGATTTTTCAATGATTTAGATCAAATTAAGGTCTGATTCTTTCAAGATTTGAATTTAACTGATTTCGCAAAACATATTTGATTTTCAGCAAAAATTTGTCCATGAATTCTAGGTCAATTTTAAGTTTTTAGCAGAAAGTGTAGAAGTAGAAGAGATATGATGTGAAATTGATTGAAATCGGCTTCAAATCGGTTGATATCTTGTGTTATTCGTTACTAAAACCGGCCCCCAAGCTCGGATACCATTTGTGAGGACCGTTTCATGTGTCTGAATGCTCCGGCCAATCAGATAATCTTCATATCACGTGCAGAATCCATGTTTGAAGTTGACAAACACAAGAACAATCTAATTAAACTGGTTTCTATTGATTATATTCAAGTACATAACCACAAAACCAAATGGACAGAGTTTCCCCTCTCAAGTCCACAAAAGATCTAAATGACAAGTCCCAAGCCTCCTATTTATAGGCTAGCCCTATCACACGAGCTCATCTGGAACGACAGGGACTCCCTCGTACGAGAGAGTTTGGGACGACAGAATTGGCCTTTCTCACGAAAGGTCCTTTCGTGTGAAAGGGCTTATACATTACAAACCCGCCTCTTTAACACGAAAACCTATACAATCAACTACGACTCGATACACTGACGGAGCTATTCATAATTGACGGAGGCAATACATATAATGCACTCACAAGTTTGATAAAGTCATGAAGAAACAAGGTTTTGCAAAGAATCAAGTGGATCAATACACTTTTCTCAAGATGAGTGGGATCAACTTTACTATACTTGTCCTTTACGTAGATGATATTCTATTGGCAAGTAACAGTTTAGACATGTTGCATGAGTCGAAGCGATTACTCTCGCATAACTTCGAAATGAAGGATCTCGGAGATGCTTCTTACGTCATTGGCATCGAAATTCACCGAGAAGACACAAAGGGATCTTAGGATTATCTAAGGTTGGCGTAATATCTTCTTCATTGCTTTTCTCACCTTCATTGTTTATCATAATTTCATCATCACTTTTTGTTGAATGTATTTAAGAAAGACCTTTTGTTTTTTCAATTTGAATTTGTGCTGGCATGAAATTACGCAATCGACATTGACTGTTTACCAAAATTTTTTCTTTATTTCCTCCTAATGGTTTTTCAAAGAAATGCCCCCATGATCCTCCACTTTCTGTTGGGGTTTTTCAGTTTCATGGGTTTTATTTGGGTTGTTTTGAGTATCTTCTTGTGCAATCCTATTTATTGCAGCAGTTAGTAAGGTGTTATCTTCTTCTATTTGAACACAGTTTACTTGGCTGTTTGGTTGTTCTTTGATGTGCACAAAATGCAACATATAAATTACGTCAATTGTGGCATAAAACTAACCCTTTTTTTAGTACTAATGTTAGAAAAAGTGTGCTTTTGTCTTTCTTTTGTATTTTCAGGATTAAATGAGCTCAAATGAACAAAAGAAGCAAAAAGACAGCTAAATCTAACATAAATACAAGAAAAGGAACAAAAGTGGCATGCCTGACCCCAGACAGCATCTTCCAAAGCAAAACAAAGAAGACAGAAGACTGAACACGCCCCGTGCTTAGTGAGCACGGGGCCGTGCCCAAGTGTCAGCAGAAAAGACAAACTCATAGAAGCTTCTGTTGCCCACCATGGGGTCGTGCCCAACGGACACGGTGTCACAGCCCCCGATCCCTAGTTTCCGGGAACGGGCGGCCGTGAGCCAGTTTTGGTGGTATCACTTTTATTTATTTAATTTGGCAGCGGAAATTTTCATCAGGACCGTAGTTAGGAAATGTTAAATCAGAGTAAACCACCTCGTTTAATAACATTAAACATATGGGTAAAACCCAAGTTTTTAATACACACATTTCATAGGAATAAATCCTATTTATTTAATAAAAACATCCATTTTTTCTTAGGTAACTTTATTGCCACTTTTCCAAGCCTTCAGTGCTGTCCAGCTGGCTTCTATTTGGCTTTCACATTTTGTTACCTGAAACGCGTTTTAAAAACATTTTGTCAGTGGGAAATACTGGTGAGTGAATCCCAGTTTAATGAAGTTTAAGTAAAACCATTTTCACAGTGTACAGTTGTGACAACCCGATTTTCCGAGGTTAGTAACGTTTTACTTTGCAATCTTAACTCTTCTTTATCTCTTGCTTTCATGCTAAAACGTCCTATTCATTTGTAACCCCGTTAAACTTTAATAATTTAGCGAGGTAGTGTACTGGCATTTATTGGACGGTGCACACTTTGGACCGAGTAGTCTCACTCCACGGTTAGAAGGCCACCACCCAACTTCGCACATCTAAATGTTAATTGATGTTCGGCCCAGTTATGTGCAGCCCAAAGCTACATGACCGGCCCAGAAAGGTGGGGTTTTAACTCTATATTTAGATGCACAACTCTATATTTAGATGCACGTAACTCCCTTATGCCCTCACCTCCTCATCGTAGCAAACCCTACTCTTTTGAAGAAGTGTGTCGGCAATAGCAGCCCCCCCCCTTCGATACTTGGTCTCATTTGGTGCCCTCGGTTAGTCTTGCACTTTAATTCGTTGTCCGTATAAAATTAATATTAGTTGTTGTAGTTCTGTCGAATTTTTATTTGTGAAAAACTGCATGGTGGGAATTCTTGGTAACCTATGTGCAATCGGCTCTAAGAATATGGGAATCGGTTTTAAACATATCTGCATATAGTTGCTTGTAATCGATGAACACATGAATTTAGAGTGCATGATAATATAAATTCTATACACTGAAATCGATAATGGTTATTGATGATTATGTTTATTGTGTGCAAAAGCATGAAGTTGATTAAATTAAAGTGGTCCAATAGAAGGTATATTAGTAGCAAAATGGACAAACCAACTAAGGGATGTCGGCCATAGTCTTGAGAAAATCCATAGGGTTGTATGTGGTCAAATAATGTACTTGTTAAGTGGAGTAGCCATGTGCCATATTTGAATATTTGATTGAGGGTTGATAGCCAAACATGTAAACTGATCCTTGCTTTGACTTAAATACAATTGCTATTGGTGACTAAGTGATTCAAAAGGGTCCAATAAAATGATAATTAAGTGGTTTAGGGGTCCAATAGTATTAAAGTTACATGATTGTAAACATCAAAACCCAACAACTTGAGCATGAACATGGTGGCTAGTTGACAAAATCAAATCAGGTAATTAATGATGTCAGTAGGGATATTACATACATGGATGATGAGTGCATGACCATTGAAGTAGTAATAGGACTTCATGTTAAAGATATTGTTGATTATTAGTTGATGGTCATGAGATATTTTCATATAATTTGGATTGTTATTCATTTAAACTGATCTCGAAATTTCCGAATGATGATGATATGTTGGCTGAACCGTACCTGATGAATCTGTTGTGATGCATGTCTTAATGTTACAAAATCCTGATTCGGTTTGTGTGATCTATAGGCATCAGGACTAATAAAAATTATGGGTTGCCTTGGGAATGTTCGATTGGTTGTCTCTATGATTGGTTGTTTTATTTCTAATGTGAATATGATGGTTGATCATGTATGTTAAACTGTAAGGGTGTTACTTATAATTGCATAATTCGATTGTCCCTAAGAGTACATGTTTGAGTTGAACTGTTGGGCCATCAACAATGGACATAAAGCCCAGCAGCGTATGAATGGAATCAGCACTGTGTGGGCCCAGTCGCACAACATGGTTTGGTCCGGGTTACTGCATTAGCTGGGCCGGCATGGTGGGCCAGCCGTTGGTTCCCGTTACACGTTAAATGGTGGTCCAGGGTTGGGTTTATGGACCACTAAATGGACCAGGTTGCTAAAACCTTGGGCCGCGAATGAAACTCCGAGTGGTATAGCATGTTTGATTGACTTGGGTGGTATCACAAAGTGTTTAAGTGATACGTGAATGTGCTATGTGGAATGTATGAAAACCAAATGCTTATTCAGTGATTACATGTAATTGTTACAAGTTATGTTGCACGCATGATTTGGAAAATGAGATACTAACGAATAGTGGTAACCACATTAGGAACTAACTGATCAACTTGGGGATACGTGCGTTAGTCTTACCGAGCAACCTAAGGTGAGTTCACTACATTCGAGCATGCGTCCCAGTGGTTGGGGACAGTCAGTGGGTATCCCATGGGGGGATGAGTCTTTGGGTAAAAACGGGTATATTGGTTAATATTCTCACCTATCATCTTTTGTAAGTCCCTCATCAGGTATTAGTTAGTAGCGCTACTTAGGTTTGGCACCCTCACCCCGTGCCTGTAGAGGACGGAGGTGAACTAATGACCCAGTCTGGCCCAGTACTAGATAGGAGTACGCGGGAAGGGCAGTCGTGTATTTCAGGAGCCGTCATTGTTCGGAATTGAGATATTAACAATATTACTTGCATCGATTATTGAACTGTTTTACATATAACGGGTAACAAACGTTTTCTAAAACTGTGAACTCGCCAGCTTTGTCTGATACGTGTGTTACATGCTCGCAGGTCCTTAGGTACTGGGAACACAGGAACTTGCTGGCTGGAGGACGAGAGTGGTCATGGTCATATTAACGAACTTAGTTATCAGACATTTATTTATTGAGGTTGTTTGGATAGTATTTACAGTATGATACATTAACGCTTCCGCTGGATTTATGGTTTTTGAATAATTTATGTTTGGGATTTCAGTATTGTTAAATGATGAAACTTTATTTCAAACTTGTGATTCAATGTAATTGGTGGCTCATTACTAGTCGTCACACGCCTAACAGGGACACTCCCTAGGTGGTAATTTGGGGGTGTGACAACAGTTTTGAGGGCGCATCCGCAATTACATTTGTTTACAGGTAATACCAATTAACATCCATGGTACTGTCATCTGACTTATGGTCATGTTACTCCTCTCCCCAGGTGGTAACAAATTTTGTATACAAAACCCCAAATATACCATCATAATTGTACCCTTACAAATACTCAATAACTGTCTTTCCCATGAAGAAATATTTAAGGTTTTGTAAAAACAGTTAACAAAAAGATTTACAAAAAGTGGATCAACTCACATTGCTGTTTTAGGTTATCCTTTAGGGTTTCCTGGTGAATATCTATAAATTACACAAATGCACGTGTGTTAGTATAATAACCCATTTTAACACTAGTAATACCCTCCCCGAGACGGCATTCCAACGACTACGTCGGGCAGAACCACGACAGCCGTTACGGAACCCTAGATCAATCGGGCAGCGTATCTAATACGTCTCCAGGGGTTATAATACTTACATCGTAGCAGAACCTCGCTATTTTAGGGGGTATAATACCCGGGTATAGTAACGCCACTACAGAAAATTAAGAAAGAAAGAAAGGAAATGAGCGAACAGACTGAAGGCCCATTGCCTTCTATTTATAGGGCTGATATCGCGTCTTCACGAGGCCCGCGTTAAGTAAGGCTAACCCTTACGCGGCCCGCGTCAACCTCCGGTCAACGTATAGCTTGGCCCGGTCATCCTCTTGACTTGACACGGTGATGACACGTGTCATCACCGGGCTGCGCCACATTCTAGGTCACGCGCGGCCCGCTTTAACTTAAACAAAATCGTACGCGGCCCGCATCAACTAACGGTTTAAACGGAATCCAATTACATCCTAATGCGGCCCGCATGAGCTTGAGGTGAGGCCCTACGCGGCCTGCCTCAGCTTACTAATTATTGTTTTTAATTTATTTAATATGTTATATTGTATTCTAGGTTCGGTTTTCACATACGGGGCACATACAAAAACATATTGGGGTATTTTAAGATATATTAGGGTGCCAAAAATATTATGAGGGTGTCGGTTTTACCGAGGGTTGTTATATCCTCCCCACCTTGTTTCAGAGCTCGTCCTCGAGATCTATTGGAACAAGTGTGGATATTTCTTTTGCATTTCTGATTCAAGCTCCCATGTGTATTCAGGTCCTCTTTTGGAGTCCCACTTCACTTTGACCAGAACTAATCTCTTATGCTTGAGATTCTTAATTTTCCTATCTTCAATTTGTAGAGGCCTTTCTACAAATTTGTGTTGTTTATTAACCTCTATATCCTTGAGAGGTACTACGAGTGATTTATCAGCTAGACACTTTTTGAGATTAGATACATGAAATACATCATGTATTCCTGCCATTTCCTCTGGCAGTTGTAGCTGATAGGCTACAGGTCCTATTCTTTTAAGAATTTTGAAAGGTCCAATATACCTGGGACTAAGCTTTCGTCTTTTAATGAATCTTACCACTCCTTTCCAAGGAGAGACTTTTAATAATACTCTATCTCCTACTTGAAATTCTAATGGTTTGCGTCTGTTATCAGCGTAGCTCTTTTGTCGATCACGTGCTGCTTTCAGTCGTTCCTTGACTTGAATGATTTTGTCAGTTGTTTCTTGTACTATCTCAGGTCTAGATAATTGTTTTTCCCCAATTTCTGCCCAACAGACTGGGGTTCTGCACTTTCGTCCATAAAGTGCTTCGAATGGTGCAGCATTGATACTTGTGTGATAACTGTTATTATAAGAAAATTCTATTAAAGGTAAGTGTTCGTCCCAATTACCTCCGAAATCAATTACATAAGCTCTAAGCATGTCTTCCATTGTCTGGATTGTCCTTTCGCTTTGCCCGTCTGTTTGAGGATGATAAGCCGTGCTTAAATTCAACTTGGTTCCCATTGCTTAAATTCAACTTGGTTCCCATTGCTTTTTGGAAACTTGACCAAAAATGAGAAGTAAAACGACTATCTCTATTGGAAACAATTGATAAAGGAATTCCATGTAATGAAACAATTTCATTTACATATAATTTGGCTAATTGTTCCATACTAAAGGTTTCCTTCATTGGTAAGAAATGAGCTGACTTGGTTAACCTATCTACAATCACCCAGATTGTATCATTACCCTTCCTTGTTTTGGGTAGTTTGGTAACAAAATCCATTGTTATCAATTCCCATTTCCAAACTGGTATTTCTAATTGTTGTAACAATCCTGAGGGTTTCTGATGTTCAGTTTTAACTTGTGAGCAAGTTAAACATTTAGAAACATAGGCTGCTACATCCTTTTTCATTCCTATCCACCAGAAATTTTTCTTTAAATCCTGGTACATTTTATCACTTCCTGGATGCATTGTATATTTAGACTTATGGGCTTCTTCTAATATACGGTGACGTAAATTTCCTAATTTAGGTATCCACATTCTCTTTTTATGGAACCTCCAAATTCCATTTGTTCCTTGTTCTAATTCTTTAATCATTCCTTTTAATTTTTCAGTATCTCCCTTGATTACTGATTCTTGTGCTTTTCTAATCTGATCATTTAAATCTACTTGAAGATTTAATTTAAGAGAACGTACCCTTTTTGGCTTTTCATGATACTTTCGACTTAAAGCGTCTGCCACTACATTTGCTTTTCCTGCATGATACTGGATATCACAATCATAATCACTAAGTAATTCCATCCAGCGTCTTTGTCTCATATTCAACTCTTTTTGCCCGAAGACATATCTTAAACTTTTATGATCTATGAAAATAGTAAACTTACTACCATAAAGATAATGTCTCCAAATCTTAAGGGAAAAAATTATAGCTCCTAGTTCCAAATCATGGGTTGAATAATTTTCTTTATGACTTTTAAGTTGTCTAGAGGCATAAGCTATAACCTTTTGACGTTGCATTAATACACATCCATATCCTAACTTTGAAGCGTCACAAAAGACTACAAAGTCTTCAGTTCCTTCTGGTAACGCTAGTATGGGTGTATGGGTTAATCTTTGCTTAAGGATTCTAAAGGCTTCTTCTTGTTTTGGTCCCCATTCAAATTTAACAGATTTACAGGTTAACTTTGTTAAAGGAATGGCTATTCTAGAAAAATCTCGGATAAATCTTCTATAATAACCGGCCAATCCTAAGAAACTTCTAACCTCAGTTGGTGATTCTGGGGTTTTCCATTTGGTAATTGCCTCGATCTTTGTTGGATCTACATGAATTCCTTCATGGTTAACTAAATTTCCAAGGAATTGCACCTGTTCTAACCAAAATTCACACTTTGAAAACTTAGCATAAAGCTTTTCTTTTCTCAATAAATTTAAAAGTAATTGCAAATGCTTTGCATGCTCCTCTTTACTTTTAGAGTAAATTAGAATATCATCTATGAAAACAATTATGAATTTATCCAAATATGGCTTACATATTCGGTTCATCATGTCCATAAATGCGGCTGGGGCATTGGTTAAACCAAATGGCATGACAGTAAATTCATAATGACCATACCTTGTTCTGAATGCGGTTTTAGGAATGTCCTCTTCCTGTACCTTTAATTGATGATATCCTAATCTTAAATCGATTTTAGAGAAAAATCGAGCTCCCTGAAGTTGATCGAACAAATCATCGATCCTCGGTAATGGATACCGATTCTTAATCGCGACTTTGTTCAATTCACGGTAGTCAATGCACATACGCATTGATTCGTCCTTCTTTTTAACGAATAAAATCGGTGCTCCCCATGGTGATGAGCTTGGCTGTATAAATCCCTTCTCTAACAATTCGTCTAATTGTTTCTTCAGTTCTTGCATTTCAGCGGGTGCCAAACGATAAGGTGCTTTGGCAATTGGTGTTGTCCCTGGTAGCAGGTGAATTCTGAATTCAACTTCCCTGTCTGGAGGTAGTCCTGGCAATTCTTCTGGAAAGATATCTGAAAATTGGGATACTACTGGAATATCTTTTAACTCTTTTCCTTTAGTGTTAGTGATTATAGAAATCAAATACACTATAGATCCTTTCCTTATATAACTTGCAGTTTTCATCACAGAGATGAATTTAGTGGATCTAGATGATTTATCTCCTTTAATTGTGATCTTTTCACCTCTTGGTGATTTTACTTGAATTGACTTTTGATCACATAAGATATTGGCTTTATTGGCTATTAACCAATCCATTCCTAACACGACATCAAATCCTACTAGATTTATTGGGTAAAGTTTTGCAATAAATTTTTGATTAAAAATTTCTATTCTTGCTCCTTGCAAGATTTCAGAAATCTTAACGGTTTCTCCATTTGCTGTTTCTACTAGACATTCTTGTGGTAGTTTAGTTAATGATTGATTTAGGAGTTTGCAAAATGAAGTATTAATAAAACTTTGGTTGGCACCAGAGTCAAATAATACTTTAGCAAAAATATCATTAACTAAAAACGTACCAGCAATGACGTCTGGAATCATCCTGGCTTCGTCTGCAGTTAGAACGAATGCTCTAGCATTTTTAGTGTTCTTGTTGTGTGCAGCTGGAATTAACTTTGGACAGTTTGTCTTAATATGACCTTTTTCTCCACAGTTTTAGTAGAATCCATTACTGGATTTCCTCTTGCAATTCTATTCCTTGTGTCCTGGGGCCTTGCAGAAATTACAATAAATAGAGCATCTTCCGGAATGCTTCTTTCTACAGGCTTTGCAGAGGTAGAACCTACATTCCTACGGTTGGAATTCCCATAACGGAATTCTTGAGTAAACTTTGGGTTAGGTTTCTCCTCTGGTCTTCTTCTCTAGTTCTCACTAGTTCATCAGTCAAGGTATTGGCTAGTTCTACAGCTTCTTCTATAGTTTGGGGTCTAGTTGCCTTGACTACATGTCTAATCTCTCCAATTAATCCCCAGATGTAACAGGAGATTAACACTGGTTCAGGTGATGCAAGGGTAGGTACTATCCTAGCATATTCAAAGAATGTGGTAGTGTAACCCTTACTGTCTACCCCGGTCATTCTAAGATTCAGAAATTTATTTGCTATTTGTTCCTTTTCATTAGGAGGGCATAATTTCCTTTCTACCATATTTTTGAATTCCTCCCATTCCATGTTATAAATCCTATCACTTCCTCTTGACTGGAGGATAGTGTTCCACCATTCTAAAGCTGCGTTTTTAAACAGATTTGAAGCAAACATTATCTTATCTTCTTCAGCACACTTGCTTATTTTCAGAACGGCCTCAGTTTTCTCTATCCAGCGTAAGGCTGCAATGGGTCCTTCATTGCCCGAGAATTCTATTGGTTTACAGGACCAGAATTCTTTGTAAGAACAACCATATGGCATGGTTCTTCTTCTTTTGGGAATGGGCGCTTGAAGTACGGGTCCATTGTTCACGCTGTGTTCCGGTTCACTTGGTCGTTTACTGCTATGCTTACTTTTATTATTCGCTTCTTGAACTGTTTGAATAATAAATGGCATTGCATCTATAATTCCTTGTGCCACTATATGTTGAACGGCACTATTATCCAATTGGTTTCCATTGTTGTTTGGATTCTCATTAACCACGTTATTGTTACTCTTGTTATCGTTATTCAGATTATCCTGATTTTCCTCGTCGGCCATCTGAATTTTACACAATTACCAAATATTAATATTACAAATAATATTTGAATATAGCTAATCACATGACACGCACTTTTAACCAAAAGCGTGGAGCATTGCGACTTTTACTCTATTTATATAGTATGCATCATTACACACTAGTACTAAAATTTAAATTACAGTACCGACTGAAATGTAAAGCTACAATACTAATAGTAGGCATCCGTAGTTTTTTTTTCTAATACATACACACATATACTATTTTATTATTATTATTATTATTATTATTATTATTATTATTATTATTATTATTATTATTATTATTATTATTATTACTACTACCGTTCCTGCCATCACCTTCACTGATATGGATTCATCCAAAAATCCATATTACGGTCATCGTATTTCCATACGAGGCGTTCTCCCACCTGTCGCATTCTATCACTGCTTTCTAAAATTTCCTTCCCAAAAGTCCTAAGTTCTTGGACATTTTTCTGCACTCATTGGGGGTGCAGGTTCTAGGACTGGGTTCGGAATTTGTGGTACGGGTTCCTGATACGGAGGCATAGGGGCCTGGTACGGGTATGGATTCTCTAAAATTTCCCTAACATATGCATCACTAATGTTGTAGGGATCTTGAGGATCTAACCCTGGGTAAGCTCCTAAGTTGGGCATTGGCATATTTTCCTGTATTGGATTTTGTTGCACGTAGTCCCTAACATCGTCCCACCAGGGGTCGTAGTTGTTTGGGTCTAGGGGATCTGGTGCAGGTACCCTAGGTATCTCCTCCGGGTTGTAATCAAGCATTTCTATCTGGTTTTCTACTTCCATGGGTTGGTCAGGATTTTGTGGTTGGGGTGCTAGCATTTGTTCCAGGTTTGGGTCAGAAGCAGTGGTTGCTAAAATATGGATATTAGCGATACCCCTATTGAGCATATCCTGATTATAAGCATCAGTTTCTCTTTTTACTGCGGCTAACACTCGCTGCTCCTGCAACTTTTTCATTCTTTTCCTACGCTCGTGCGCTCCCCTACTGAACCATCCCCTCTTTTTCTGAGGAAATGGCTCTTCAGACTGAGCCTTAAACACAAAGATTCCTTCTTCTGTGTCAGCAGAATACCCTGAGAGGGCAGGCTGAGAAGAGTAGGTGCCTTCGCTCCTAGGCGAACCAGACAGTTGACGATAAGCGTCAGAAGGTCCTTGGTCGCTCATACTGTAAACTAACAAATAGTCAGATAACACATAGCAAGAAATACACGTATTTCCATAATTTATTTCCTAACACTTTGAATTTTGATGTCAGCAGAACACTTCTGTGGCTGAATCAGTGGCATAGCTCTGATACCACCTTCTGTCACAGCCCCCGATCCCTAGTTTCCGGGAACGGGCGGCCGTGAGCCAGTTTCGGTGGTATCACTTTTATTTATTTAATTTGGCAGCGGAAATTTTCATCAGGACCGTAGTTAGGAAATGTTAAATCAGAGTAAACCACCTCGTTTAATAACATTAAACATATGGGTAAAACCCAAGTTTTTAATACACACATTTCATAGGAATAAATCCTATTTATTTAATAAAAACATCCATTTTATTCTTAGGTAACTTTATTGCCACTTTTCCAAGCTTTCAGTGCTGTCCAGCTGGCTTCTATTTGGCTTTCACATTTTGTTACCTGAAACGCGTTTTAAAAACATTTTGTCATTGGGAAATACTGGTGAGTGAATCCCAGTTTAATGAAGTTTAAGTAAAACCATTTTCACAGTGTACAGTTTTGAGGGCGCATCCGCAATTACATTTGTTTACAGGTAATACCAATTAACATCCATGGTACTGTCATCTGACTTATGGTCATGTTACTCCTCTCCCCAGGTGGTAACAAATTTTGTATACAATACCCCAAATATACAATCATAATTGTACCCTTACAAATACTCAATAACCGTCTTTCCCATGAAGAAATATTTAAGGTTTTGTAAAAACAGTTAACAAAAAGATTTACAAAAAGTGGATCAACTCACATTGCTGTTTTAGGTTATCCTTTAGGGTTTCCTGGTGAATATCTATAAATTACACAAATGCACGTGTGTTAGTATAATAACCCATTTTAACATTAGTAATACCCTCCCCGAGACGGCATTCCAACGACTACGTCGGGCAAAACCACGACAGCCGTTACGGAACCTTAGATCAATCGGGCAGCGTATCTAATACGTCTCCAGGGGTTATAATACTTACATCGTAGCAGAACCTCGCTATTTTAGGGGGTATATTACCCGGGTATAGTAACGCCACTACAAAAAATTAAGAAAGAAAGAAAGGAAATGAGCGAACAGACTGAAGGCCCGTTGCCTTCTATTTATAGGGCTGATATCGCGTCTTCACGCGGCCCGCGTTAAGTAAGACTAACCCTTACGCGGCCCGCGTCAACCTCCGGTCAACGTATAGCTTGGCCCGGTCATCCTCTAGACTTGACACGGTGATGACACGTGTCATCACCGGGCTGCGCCACATTCTAGGTCACGCGCGGCCCGCTTTAACTTAAACAAACTCGTACGCGGCCCGCATCAACTAACAGTTTAAACGGAGTCCAATTACATCCTAATGCAGCCCGCATGAGCTTGAGGTGAGGCCCTACGCGGCCCGCCTCAGCTTACTAATTATTGTTTTTAATTTATTTAATATGTTATATTGTATTCTGGGTTCGGTTTTCACATACGGGGCACATACAAAAACATATTGGGGTATTTTAAGATATATTAGGGTGTCAAAAATATTATGAGGGTGTCGGTTTTACCGAGGGTTGTTATACACGGGGGCGTGGTCAACTGTCTGCAGACGCATTTATTGAAATTGCGAATTGCAATTAATGAAGAGAGAGTCAGATGGACACGGGGCCGTGTCTAGCGGACACGGGGCCGTGCCCGAGCTTCTGTTCAGCCTATAAATAGGAGTGTTTGGAGCTCTTGCAACTCATCCCTTGGCACACCACCTCTCTCACACTTCACCCACCACCATCACAACACCATCATCCACCACCATCATCCATTGTCCATCATAGAGTGTGTGAGTCGTCTCGGGATCCAAGATTGATCGTAAGAGTTCTTGACAATCAAAGGCCGTGTTTGCCTAAGTCTCTTACATCACTTGGTGAAGACAAGTGTTTAGTGTAATACTTTTTATTTTTAATCTTTTGCACTTTTTAATTGGTTTTGTATTAATGAATTTAATTACTAGTTTCTTATGTTGAAGGTGATTCTTCCTTATCGTTTGTCCGTGGTGTCTTGGCATTATTTTACTGTCTATATAAAATAAAAGATTTTCACCATTCATATCTCCACGGTATATATGGAGGTATGTTGGCTACCTGGTCGGGGGTTAAGGGAACGGTTTGGTAAGAGTCTTGCCATTGTTCAGTGTATAGATCCTGCAAAGGACCTGGGTTAAATTTAGTAGGACCTCCTTCAATACCCAAAGGTATTGGATGGCGGGGGTCCAAACTCTTTGACCCCCTCATAAGTTAAACTACTATTAAAACTTTAACCCAGCTACTTAGGACTGTATCCCTGCTGACTCAGACTACTTAGTCGAGGGTAACGTCGCCTTCAAAAGAGGGGCCTACCACATTATGCATTAATAACTTAATTAATTATCTTTCAATAATCCGACCCTTTAGGATTGTATCCTTGCTGACTCAAACTACTAGGTTGAGGGTAACGTCGCCTTTAAAAGAGGGGCCTACTACAATAACTAAGATAATCTCTTAAACAAGTGCAAAAGTGCAAAAATAATCAAAGGTTACACTACACACGAGTCGGATCCAAGTGATTCATCTTGTCTATCTGTTTTTATTTTTATTTTATTTTTCAACATTTTAGTTAGTTTTATTTTCCTTGTTTAAAAACCTTTCTCTAACATTTTGATTGATTAGACGTTGAGGATAAACCGGTACTAAAAGCTCTTGTGTCCTTGGACGACCTCGGTATCTTACCAACACTATACTATGTCCACGATGAGTGCACTTGCCCATATGTGTGGTTAGTGTTAGTAAATATCGTGTTTTATAAATTTAAAACTTGGCTAAAAAGTGTAAAAAGGGCTTAAAATATATACCTAAAACATATACACACTTCACGCACATTAAGTTTTTGGCGCCGTTGCCAGGGACACAAGGATTTTAAGAAAGTTAGGAATCAACGGCCTAACCATTTTTTCTTTTTTCTTTTTATTTTTTTAGGATTTTCTAAATTTTTCAGCTTCTGCAGAGCTTAGCACGGGCCGTGCCTGGTCGGACACGGGCCGTGCCCAGCAGTATCACTGGCAGTTTTTATTTTCCGAGTTACAGAGGGCTGAGCACGGGGCCGTGTCGGTGCAACACGGGGCCGTGTCCAACTTTCCAGTATCAGGGATCCGGAAAACAATCGTTGTATCTCCGACCACGGGCCGTGTTCACTGAGCACGGGGCCGTGGTGAACTTTCTGACCAACATTCTTTTCTGTTTTTATTGCATGACTTGGAACCAAACGCCACATCTGAACCTTCTACGTAGTGTATGAGCTCCAGTTCTAATAGAGACATAAAAGAACCTCTAGAAGAACCCGAACGCTTTCTCAGAAAAAGACTTAAAGCTAAAAACCAAGAGAAGGTTTCGGGGGACCTACTTCCAATGGTGGACCAACGTACCCTTATGGATTACCTATGACCCACCGTGGGTAATCTCGGCGTCGCTATCAATGCACCGAATGTTGAAGCCAACAACTTCGAACTTCGGCGGCATTTGATACAAATGCTTCAAAACTCCGCAACCTTCCATGGGCTTGCGGACGAGGATCCCCATCTACATATTACTAATTTCTTAGAAATATGTGATACCTTTCGGATCAATGGAGCATCAAATGACGCCATCCGCCTTCGAATGTTTCCATTTTCACTAAAAGACTGAGCAAAAGCTTGGCTCAACGCCCTCCCAGTTGGTTTGGTAAACACCTGGGATGAACTAGGCCAAAAATTTCTATATAAGTATTTCCCTCCCGCTAAAACGGCTAAATTAATGACTGAAATTAATACATATTCACAAGAGGACGGGGAATCCTTATATGAAACTTGGGAAAGGTTCAAGGAGCTATTGCGAAAGTGTCCCCATCACGGTCTTGCGGTATGGCAACAAGTACCCACTTTCTATAATGGGTTGTTGCCACACACGAGACTAACACTCGACTTTAGCTCTAGGGGACTTTTAGGTAATCGCCGCCTACATGAAATATACAATCAAATCGAGGAAATTGCTCAAACCAATTTTCAATGGCACACTCCCCGAGGCAATAAATCTATTGCCCTAGGCACCCATAAGGTTGATGAAAGCACTTCTTTACAAGCCCAAATCGAGGCCCTTTCTTCAAAAATTAAAAAGTTAGAAATGACAAAAACGGTCTCGGTCATGGCTTGCGAAGGGTGTGGTGGGCCACAAGAAAATTGGAGTTGTATGAAAGAAACAGATGATCAATCAGAGTCGGTAAACTACATTGATAATAGACCTAGGCCGTCGGGTCCTCCAACGGGTACCTACATCCAAGGATGGCGTAACCACCCTAACCTTGGTTGGAGAGAACCCGACAATAGTAGTAACCAACAAAGTCTAAACCAACGAACAAACTTTCAACAACCAAGAAATGAGTCACAAAATTTCCCTCAACAACAAGGTGGACGAGAAAGGCTTGGAGATACTATATCTCGCCTCATCTCCGACACTGAAAAGAAAAACTCGGATCGATTTCAACAATTGGAATCGAATTTTAGAAATCAACAAGCTAGTATACAAAACATTGAAAAACAAATAAATCAACTAGCTCAAAATTTCTCCGAGAGACCACAAGGCGCGTTACCAAGTAATACCGAAACAAACCCAAAAGCACAAGTTCATCTCATAACATTAAGAAACCGTACCGTGGGTCCCGCGGAAGCTCCGCCACCACCAACTGAGGAAAGCACAACACCACCCCAACAAGCGAAGGCTTCTCCTCTACTTCAAGAGCCCACCAAGGCTCCTCCGGTTCCGTACCCCGGTAGGTTAATTCGTCAAAAGACCAATGAGCAATTCGCAAAATTCGAAAGTCTACTAAAACAATTGCATGTTAATATTCCTTTCATCGAAGTCCTAACTCAAATGCCTAAATACTCAAAATTCATGAGGGACTTCCTCACTCATAAAAGGAAAATTGAATCATTGCAATTAGTTAACCTAGGCGAAGAATGCTCCGCCCTCGTACTCAAGAAACTCCCCCAAAAGAAGATTGATCCCGGAAGCTTCACAATTCCTTGCTTGATCGGGGAATCCCCCATTCGTAATGCACTAGCCGACCTTGGGGCTAGCATTAACCTCAGGCCCGCATCAATGTTCAAACGACTCGGCCTAGGAAAAACGAGCCCTACCAAGATGAGTATACAACTTGCCGACAGGTCCGTCAAATACCCGCAAGGTGTCGCTGAAAATCTATTGGTCAAAGTCGATAATTTCGTCTACCCGGCCGACTTTGTCATACTAGATATGGAAGAAGACACCGAAGTCCCCCTCATACTAGGGAGGCCATTTCTAGCCACCGCACAAGCAGTGGTAGATATGAATGACGGAACACTCACTTTGAAGTATGGGGATAAGGAAGTGAAGTTTGAGGTTGGGAAGAGAGTAGAGGACGATGACCTGGTTAATTACATGAAGGTTATTGATTCGAGTTTGGATGATGCTCTCCGACGGTGCAACATGGGATGCAAAACATCCCGCTCAGAAAACATATAACCTCACTTTGGGTCTAGCCAAGGACCCTTATAAACGTGGCGCACCACGGAGGCATTCCGGGGAACTATCCTTAGTTTAGTTTAATCTTTTAGTTTAATTTTAATTTGCAGGAATAAAACACACTCGGGATGGTGAAGGATAACAAGGGAAATGAGAAACATCACCCCATACACGAAAACAGGGCCATCCGACAACAATCTCTTCATTACAGCAAGTTCAGCACGGGTCGTGTCCGCCCAACACGGCCCCGTGCTGAACAACCTGCAGAAATCGCCCAGTTCAGGTAACTGGACACGGGCCGTGTTCACTGAACACACCCCCGTGTCCAGGCTTCTGTTTCTCTTTATTAATTTTTGTCACTGGCACTTGAACACGGGGCCGTGCCCGGTCACCACGGGGCCGTGTCCAGGATGCCAGTAACATAAAATTTTGCTTTCAACACCCTTTTTACACATTCAATCAACCTAAAAACTTATTTTTGGGATACATTGAGGACAATGTGTAATTTAAGTGTGGGGGGGATGCTAAAACCTTGAATCTTGTAAGTCCTAATAACAAGCCTTACACAAAACTCTATTGGAACCGCTAATCACCCCAAATTTTTTGAAAAATTTTCAATTTTTTTTACTTGTCCAAGTTTAAGTTGGGAATTCAAGTTCTAACAAGGTTATATTTTTTACAAGTTTACAACCGATAGCGTCGTGATAAAAAGAACCAACATAAGAAAATTATGAAACGGCATGACAAGCTTAGTTAAAATTTGATTATATATACTTGATCACATAAAAACCCTTTCCCACAAAAGTGAGTTTTGAGCCTTTATTGAGCATACAAATACATATTTTTACACTAAATGCTCATTTTTCGTTTCTTGTGTGAATAGCCGCTTGGTTCGTATGACTCTAGAACTTGCCACGATAATACATTCCCGGTCCTTACCAACTTAAACCCGAGTAAGTAAATGATGGAGGCATTAGGACTAACCCTTTTTTTTTCTTTCTACACCATTATTTTTATTTTTTTACCACCTACCCAAAATCCCCCTAGTTAACCCCTTTGAGCCTAAACCTTTTCATTTCTTAACCCAAATCAATCACCCTTTTCACCCACCTAAACCTTTTTATTTTACCCCTTTCTTTTAGTAACAACGTTCGGTTTTCTTATGACTTAAAAAAAAACAATTTTGATGAAACCAAATAAACAAACAAGTTCATCAAAAATAACTTTGTTTGAAAAAGAATGGTTCATCAAAATAAAATAAAAGTATGAAAAATAAAAAGTCTTTCAAAAACCGACGTTTGTTACGCCTTTCGCCCTTTTACTAACCACTAACCCAACCACCCACCTTTAGGCCAAGCCTAACCCTTCACCCAAAAAGTCCTCTTGATATTTACAAAGGTATATTGTTAAAAAGGAGGAGGATTGATTGCTTGGCAAGCTTATGGTAGGAGTAAGTTCCATGCCGCTCTCGAGTGATTCACTAAAAATACACCTTCGGCCGAGTGTTGAGTGAATCCCCGTGAGGTATGTGAACTTGTATATAAATGGAATTTTAAAGAGGTATGTTATGCCCTAATAAGTAATTTATCTTATGAAACGTTTTTAATAAATCATGACGAATAGGATTGTAAATAAAATAAAAATAACACTTAAATAAAGAATCTTGGAAATCCCGACACTCTATGACAAGCCCAAAAACCTTCTCTTCTACCCATTCCATTTGGGAGTGAAAAAGCCACATTATAAAGAGTTTTGCTTGAGGACAAGCAAAGATTAAAGTGCGGGGGTATTTGATGTACACAAAATGCAACATATAAATTACATCAATTGTGGCATAAAACTAACCCTTTTTTAGTACTAATGCTAGAAAAAGTGTGCTTTTGTCTTCCTTTTGTATTTTCAGGATTAAGTGAGCTCAAATGAACAAAAGAAGCAAAAAGACAGCTAAATCTAACATAAATACAAGAAAAGGAACAAAAGTGGCATGCCCGACCTCCCGACAGCATCTTCCCAAGCAAAACAAAGAAGACAGAAGACTGAACACGCCCCGTGTGTGACAACCCTCACTAAACCAGGTATCCGTACGACTTAATTAATAATTAATTACTGCTTAATTACTGTGCTTACCTGAAATTGTGGATAAACTTTTACTTGAATGTTGATACATGTACATACTTACATCATACTCTATTTACTGTCACTACATTATTTACATGCTGAACCTTAGTGACAAACATGATGCACAAAAGCACAGTAGCACTATGAACGGATAACCTATTGAACATGCTGATAAAGCCAGCATCAGGCAGATACTGCCTCTAAGGCCTGTATGAGCCAGAAATATTTTACTACACCCATAGTGAGTGTAGGGATACAAGGGTTGTAGAACTGCGTCTCTAGGAATAAGTTACAATGACTGGATGTGCCTAAAACGTACACTAAGCACAAAACTCAGCACTTTAATAAACAATTCAGCTTTTAGCTAACTAATAAAGTGCCAAAACATGAGAAAAATATTACTAGACACTTTCCAAAGTGTCGGGAATAAGTTGTGTCACTAAAAATGGTATTAACGACACTTTAAAACTTTGTTAAGCGTTTTAACGGATTAGTATCCAACCGAATAACCGGACTATACCCGGAATATGAAAATATTGTTAATAACATTATTTATCTTTTTCTGAGCCAGTTAGGGTCCCTGAATACCCTAACACCCGCCATAAAGCACAACACACTACTAACCGGGTTAATCCCTAAACTTAACTAGATTAACCTAACTATATCTAACTAATTGGTTAGAAATGAACTAGCTACCCCCCCCCCCCCTTTGGCCGAACTCGGTCACATTGTGACCCCCATGGTACATCATTTGAATATTTTATTTCCCCTTGTCTCATATCTAGAGAGCATGAAAACCTTTGGATAATTGTCACTCTAATTGCCTATAAGTACCAAGTCTTGCACATCATAATCTTTCACCGCTTAACTTTCACCAAACACTCTCCTCTCTCCCTCTAGAGACTCTTGGCCGAACCACACCACAACCAACCATCCATCTTTCGATTTCCTTCATCACATTCCAACATCATTCAAGTGTTAAGGATCATTCACAAGGAGGCTTGGTGCATTCGGAACTCAAAGGACCTCTTCTCATTGCTTTTATCCTCTCATTTTGCGTCTAGATTCTTCCCTAGCCTCGAGCTAGTAGTAAGTTACTTGAATCACCTTCTCGAACTATTTTGAAGCGGTTAAAATGATATGTAATGGTTAAAACTCGTAATCTTACAAGATGACACATAAAAGTCCACTAAAAATGCAAGTAATGATGGTTAAAAGCTTATTTGTTGTGTAAATCTTGTAGTATTTGATTTGTGTAGTTATTTGGACCCGATCTATGTTGTGGTAGCTCGGATCATTGTTTAACCCGGGTTGGTCATGATCATGGATCATGACATAGAGTTGTTTTGGATGTAACAAGGGTTAAAGGATGAAACTCTATCACACACGAATCATGAACTTGTGAAAAAGCGATTTTTCTTGTGAAATAGTGTTTAAAACTAGTAGATCTACGGATCTACAAGTGGTATTTTAAAAGAACCAAGTATCAAAGAAATCATGTTTTCTAAAGACGGATCTTACATTAACAAGAATGATTTTTAGAACACACAAGTGTGTGAACACTTATGTAGCACAAAGTTTCGACAAAATAACTATTTTCGTAAAATTTACAAGAAGATGTAAAGACGGGATTTCTTTAAAAGCAAGGTTTTTACGAAATCGGATTGATCTATATAAAGATCCGCTAAAAGTAATGGGATTTACTTCATAATTTTAGAAAACTACAAGTTCATGTGATTTATGCGATTTACATATTTATTGACTAGTTTGTTGTTCTGAACGTTGTTTTGATTGAACGAGAAAATGGTTGATTTGATTTATAAAAGAAAATGATACGCTTGAAAGCGTGGCCACCTCCAGTTACAGAGGAAACTCTGGCGAAATTTTTCTAAAAACCTAACACTTAGAATTATTTTCACTACAAGTGTTAGAAATACTTTTCGACATGTTTTCAAAATATAGATTTCGCCGCGACTTTATTTACAAAATATCGGAGGTGGGATTTCACAAAATAAAACTTGATAAATATATATTTAGTATATATTTTCATAACAACACTTGTGGATTTTTATGATTATTTTTATGAAGTACACATATATTATTTTTAGGGTAAAAATAATATTATCAAATGTTAACGAATCCAAAATAATACAAACGCTGTCATGATAAACATATCAGTTACACCGGTAATGATTATTACCACTCGATCGTTAAAACGTAACTTACGCATTTTAAGAAAATATTTACGGACGCGTATTTTTGTCAAGGTATTATTTTGGGAAAATTCTATGTAATAGAAAATATAATATTTTTGAGAAAAATATTTATATTTTAGAGTTAGAAATAAAATATATTTTAAGTGAGACTTAAAAATATATTTCGAACTCACATGTATTAAATCCCCCATCCTTGGGAAGGATAATAATTACCAAGTATATACAGAATGTAAACACGAAATAGTTGTCTAACTATTTCCCAAAAACTTAAACCATAAAGCTAAGGCACGGCCGTCCGTCTAATAGAATTAGTACATGTAGGTCGTCGCACAGCTGCTTGATTTGGAGGTATACTTGGTAGAGACGCACCACTGTGAGTTCATGTCCCCCTTTTCTCTTAACTGTTTACAGTTTTCTAAACTGCGGGGGTGAAATACATGTTACTATGATTACGAATACTTTATACATGGTATGGTTAGCGTAAGGAGGTTTACTACTTAGATCATGTGAGTGGGTAGGAGCAACATGAGGTCATTAATCCTCATGGTAGGACCGAGGGACGGTAGCGGTAGATCTATCTGGGTGTAGCGAGCCCAACCCCTGAGCCCGCTTAATGGACCAGGTGGTGACTTTGTACCCAACGCAAAATCCGCTAGGTTTGAGTCTCCCTACTTGCACTTCACACATATCAATGGCCTTGCAAACCATTGGTGATCTCAATTCCCTTATTTGCTACATACCAGGATTTTTATACTTACAAAGGTTTATTTACTCACTTACACATGAACTCGCTCAACATTATTGTTGATTTTTCAACTTACATGTATTTCAGGGAATTAAAGGATCTGGCGCGGTATGACACGTTTTTCCGCTGCACTATTACGAGGTCATCCGGGTTTAGGGGATGTGACTCTTTCCTGGACAAGTCACAGTCCTTAAACTGTGTTTATGTTATGTTGATGTTTATGTTTGTTGAACAATGTTTATGTCGTTAGGGTGTGTTTCCGTTGATACAATGTTGTTGTATTTGGTTTTGAAAACTAAATTAAATGGATGATCTTGCATGGTTTTATTTCATATAGCTTTGTTATGGTTAAGCTATGGTATTAAGTAGTCACACCAAATTAACCACGCTTCTGCAAAACCAGGGTGTGACAGCTTGGTATCAGAGCTCTGATCATAGTGAACTAGGATTCCTTCTCGAGTCTAGACTATGATCACTAGGGCTCTCACGAAAACATTTTTACAGCATACCACTTAAGTCCAGATCCAAAACGTTTTTATAAACAAATGTTGAGCACATTTTCCTTATTATTTTTAGGCTCAGTCTGGGAGGCTGAGGCTCGGTCTGAGAAGCCGAGGCTCGGTCTTGGAGGCCGAGGTAGTCTGAGAGGTTGGGAAAAAATTTGGCTAGTGGGACTAGGAAGAGCAGTCTGAGAGGCTGGGAAAAATTTGGCTAGTGGGACTAGGAAAAGCAGTCTGAGAGGCTGGGAGATTTGGCTAGTGGGACTAGGAAGAGCAGTCTGGGAGGCTGGGAGGCTAGTGGGACTAGGAGAATTATTTGATTGTTTATTGTTGACTAACATGTTTATATGATTATATGATTGATTGTTATACGTGTTTGTGTTACAAACGTCATGCTTTCATCATGTACTAGAAAGATGGACACTACGAATCCCATGGCCATAGTATCAGACGACATAGTTTCATCGGAGCACGAGGTGTACATTTCCGATACTACCGGCACAGACAATGACGACTTTCAGCCCTTTTGCGCTGCCTGAAGTCGTAGCAGAGCCTACTGATGGCCATCTTGTTGGGAATTTGCCACTCGCGGTGATCCCTGCTCCTGTGCCCTTGCCGCTTATCCTGTTGTTGATATGCCCCCCCTCCCCGACGTGGCCTCTGACGACGATAACGATCTACCAGAGGAGGACCCATTCGAGGGCGAGGCCCTATTGCTGCTGGTATTAGCCTATTGCTTGCGGACGCTCCTGCAGGGGAAACTCATGCCCATTCCCCTGTCCCAGACTCATTTGAGTTTCTGACATCCGCATTTTCGCATATACAGGGAGTGGAGCACCATTCACACGACGCCGACCCTGATACGGCATCATCAGCTGCACCGGTTCCCGCACACAGCTTTGAGTTTGATCACAATATTGAGGGTGATCCTGTTCTTCCACCTGGTTTTGATCCAGACCATGACCTTGAGTTCATACACTTAGACCAGCCCTTGGAGGATCCTGTAACCCCCTGTGATGGTTGATCCAGCTAATTTTGAGATGGAGTTTGTTGATCCGGAGCCAGCCGTGGCCCTGAGCCAGGCGTTGCTCTTGACCCCGCATTGGAGCATGACCCTGTTCATGCCGATGCACCTGCTGTTGCTCCTTGATTGATCATCTGCTTGGACGAGGGAAAATTTGGGGTAACTGTGCAAGACAATTTATTTTTACGGGGGCCCACGTAATAACGACTTGTAGTGCACAGAAATCCTGGTGGACTCTGCGGGTCAAGCTGATGAAAACCAATGTAGCAGGAAATAACTAAAACACGAATGACCAAGGCGATGTAGCCTCGAGATCATTCTATTTCAGGCAACGAGCCAAATTGGCAAACCTATGTGAAGGCTCAGAATTTATTTCCTCACTTATACAGTGAATATATTTTCGTGTGAAATTGGGTGATTACATGATGGCTTATGGTGCTATGTATCTCCTAGACAATTGAGATGATGTCTAACCCGCTTCATGCCACTTCGGCAAAAGAGAATGCCACCCAGGCATGACACAAACACCAGTATGTTGCCAAGGATAGAAGCCGAGCTGCAAAATGCAACTCACAGGCAATTGCACGACATGAAGCTCTCCGCTTTTAGCACAGCAATGGCACTACTGGAAATAACCCTCCAACTAACTGTACCTATGAGCAGCACCTAAACTACAAGCCTTTGAACTTCGACGGAACAGGAGGCGCCGTTACATTTGTTCGTTGGTCCGAAAAGATTGACTTCATACTAAGAATGACTAACTGTTCACCCCAACAGAGTGTTACCTTTACCTCGGGGTCATTTCTAGATGGCACACTCTCATGGTGGGACCATCAGGGTCAGGCCTTGGCACAGAATGCTGCTTATGCACTGAGCTGGGACGAGCTCAAGGAAATGATTGAGAAGAAATGTGGTTCTAGGAATGGAATCCAAAAGTTTGAGGTTGAGTTCTGGAATTTGAAGATGGACAAACCAAGGATTCCTGAATACATCCAGCGATCTCACGACTTGTCTAGGGTCGTCCCCTACTAAGTCATTGATGTTGTATGATAGAGTTGGGTACCTGTAAGCCTTACATTTTGGTCTCGATTTGTGGCAATGCAATCGCAGCGATCTATTGTTTATGTTCTATGACATGGGATGTTATGTGGCTGATTTATTTATAACATGAGATGTTATGTGCTGATATTGTTGAATACATACGTACATTTCACCTGCTATGACCTAACCTACGTGAAACATCGTTTAGAAGATGCCACCAAGACGCGAAATGCGCATGCCCACCTCAGAGGCGGAACTTCAAAAGATAATTGCTGCAGCTATAGCACAGCACGAGGCCCTACGCTCCGGACCTAGCAGAGGCACCTCAGAAAATAACGGTTGTTCCTACTGGCACTTCCTCAATTACAAACCTCCGAAGTTCGACGGCACTGGGGGTGCCATAGCTTTTGTGAAATGGATTGAAAGTATGGAATCCATCTTTCGAATGAGTGGTTGTACGCCAGAACAACAAGTCCCATACGTTTCTGAGTTATTTCAAGATGGAGCTCGATTATGGTGGAATCTTCAGGTTCGAATAATGGGCCTAACTACAGCATACGCGTTAACTTGGGATGAGTTGAAAGGAATAATGCGTAAGAAGTATTGCACCCAAACAGAAACACAGAGGTTGTAAGGTGAATTCCGGAGCCTGATAATGGAAGGTCCGAAAATGTTGGAATACATGCAAAGACTTCATGATTTGGCACGAGTCGTTCCATACTTGGTGGAACCAGAATTGAGGAAATTAGGACATTTCATTGGGAACTGGCACCTCAAGTCCTGAGCTTAATGACAGCATCTACGCCACCAACAACTATGGCTGCAAGTAAGATGGGCTTGACACTCGTTACGGAAGTCATTAGACTAGAAAAACTTGCAAACCCTGACAAGGAGACTCACGTCGCGTCATCCGGAGGTAACAAACGGAAGTTCTCGAACTTCAAGCAAGGCACTAGTGGGGTTGTTAAGAAAGGAGAGTCAAGCGTGCCAGCCCAGGTTACAGCTGGTAGTGGAAAGAAAGGAAAGGGATATATGGGCACTCAGCCCAAGTGCAACACCTGCCAGCGTCACCATTCTGGCCAGTGTAGTTTGAAAGTGTGTGAAGCGTGTGGAAAACCTGGCCACTTGAAGGATTCTTGTTGGGCCACTGTTGACCAGGGAGGCCAAGGAGGATTCGGAAACAGAAACAATAACCGGGTTGTAAATGGAAATCGCCCACAAGGAAACGTTGGAGGAAATGGGAATCGAGGCAACAATGCGAATCAAGCGGGCACTGTAAATCGTAACCAGAGGAATAATCAAGCTGGAAATGGTGGTGGAAACGGGCAAAGACCTGAATGCTTTAACTGTGGTGATGTTGGGCACTACAAGAGAAACTGCCCAGAATTGAACCAAGCCCGGGGAAGAGTTTTCAATATCGAAGCGAGGGAAGCGCGCCAGGACCCCAATGTCGTTACTGGTACGTTCCCTGTAAACCAACGCTATGCATCCATTTTATTTGATACTGGCGCCGATTATAGCTTCGTGTCGTTAGAGTTTAAGAATATGCTTGGTTTAGCCGGTAGTAAATTAGATATTTCGTACTCGATCGAATTGGCCAATGGAAAGTTAGTAGAAGCCAATGAAGTTATCAGAGGCTGTGTGATCGAATTGGGAGAGCGTGAGTTTGCTCTGGATCTACTACCAGTCCAGTTGGGAAGCTTCGACGTGGTGGTAGGAATGGATTGGTTATCAGGCAACAAGGCAGAGATAGTTTGTCACGAAAAGGTTGTTCGTATCCCAACCGAAGATGGCGAAACAATTGTGGTTCACGGAGGGCAGCGTGATACGCCGTTAAGGATTATCAGCTGCCTCAAAGCGCGAAAGAGTTTGCAGAAGGGATGTGCTACCTTTCTGGCACACATTGTAGATAAGAAAGCTGCAGAACCGAGAATCGAAGACATCCCTGTCGTGAGGGAATATCCAGAAGTCTTCCCAGAGGACCTGCCTGGATTGCCGCCTCAGAGGCAAGTAGAGTTTCGCATCGATTTAGTCCCAGGCGCTGCACCGGTGGCTAAGGCACCTTATAGACTTGCCCCGTCTGAGATGCAAGAACTGTTGACACAACTTCAAGAGTTGTTAGACAAGGGATTTATCCGACCAAGTTTCTCGCCTTGGGGAGCTCCAGTTTTGTTTGTCAAGAAGAAGGACGATAGTCTTTGAATGTGCATTGACTACCGGGAGTTGAACAAGCTGACGATCAAGAATAGATACCCTCTGCCAAGGATCGATGATCCATTCGACCAACTGCAAGGTTCAAGCTTTTATTCAAAGATCGATCTTCGATCTGGATACCATCAGTTAAGAATACAAGAGGAGAGTATCCCGAAGACAGCCTTCAGAACTCATTATGGACACTACGAGTTCCTAGTTATGCCGTTTGGGTTAACAAACGCACCTGCAGTCTTTATGGATTTGATGAATAGAGTTTGCAAGCCATACTTGGATAAGTTTGTGATTGTGTTCATCGACGACATTTTGATTTATTCAAAGACGAAAGCTGAGCACGAACAGCACCTAAGAGCTATTTTGGAGCTGCTGAAGAAAGAACAGTTGTACGCCAAGTTCTCTAAGTGCGAGTTTTGGCTACGAGAAGTACAATTCCTTGGGCACGTGGTGAATGGAGATGGAATCCACATGGATCCCACCAAGATCGAAGCGATCAAGAATTGGGAAACGCCAAAGACGCCAACCGAGATTCGACAATTCTTAGGTTTGGCTGGCTACTACCGAAGATTCATTGAGGATTTCTCAAAAATCGCTCAACCATTGACGCTCCTCACGCAGAAAGATAAGAAGTTTGATTGGGGAATCAAACAGGAAGAAGCGTTCCAGATATTGAAGGATAAGCTCTGCAATGCGTCAATCTTAGCACTACCGGAAGGTACGGATGATTTCGTGGTATACTGCGACGCTTCGCGTCAAGGATTGGGTTGTGTGTTGATGCAACGCCAAAAGGTTATTGCTTACGCATAACGTCAATTAAAAGTGCACGAAAAGAACTATACCACACATGATTGGGAACTAGGCGCAGTGGTTTTTGCATTAAAGATCTGGAGACACTACCTTTATGGTACAAAGTGTACAATTTTTACAGATCATAAGAGCCTACAACACATATTCAACCAGAAGGAGCTGAATATGAGACAAAGACGATGGGTTGAGTTGTTGAATGATTACGACTGCGAGATAAAGTATCATCCAGGGAAGTCGAATGTGGTCGCCGATGCCCTAAGTCGAAAGGAGAGGATCAAGCCCATAAGGGTTAGGGCTTTAGAGATGATTATTCAGACCGATCTTTCCTTGCGCATTCGTGCCGCGCAGAAAGAAGCTCTCAAGGAAGGGAACCTTGAAGAAGAATGTCTCCGTGGGATGGAGAAGCTATTGGTACCAAACGAGGAAGGAACGTTATGTTTTGAGAAAAGGATTTGGGTTCCTCTGTTTGGTGGTTTAAGGAAGGTTATTTTCGATGAAGCTCACAAATCGCGGTACTCTATCCACCCAGGAGCGGATAAGATGTACCAAGATCTTAAGGATTATTATTGGTGGCCTAGGATGAAGGGCGATGTGGCTGTTATGTGAGCAAGTGTTTAACATGCGCTAAGGTGAAAGCGGAATACCAGAAGCCTTCGGGACTTCTGCAACTACCTGAAATTCCCAAGTGGAAGTGGGAACAAATCTCCATGGATTTTGTTACAAAGCTGCCGAGAACGCCAAAAGGCCATGACACTATTTGGGTAATAGTGGATCGATTAACGAAGTCAGCGCACTTCTTACCTATCAGAGAAAAGGATATGTCACACCCCTATTTCCACGTGTATCACCGGTGGGCCCGGTGGGGGATTACCGTGACGTAGTTGGCAACAATATAGTCAAACCACAATATATGAATGCACAGCGGAAGCATAAAGATAATATATAATTCAACCATTTACTGTAATATCATTGTATCACAAGTAGTTGAATAAAATCCACAAGATGGATCAAAATAAATAAAAATGTAGTTCAACAGATAAGACATCAAGCTTGCGAGACTTCTTAATGATGCTATGGAGCTAATGCCAGCCAATTACGTGTAGTACCTGCACTTAATCTTTTTGGGAAAATACGCCAGTTTACACTGGTAAATACGATCAACTGACTCATTTTGTAAATGATTGAAAATTGGTTTAGATGCACGAGGCATAAACATGTTTGTTTAACTTGGGAAAATTATTTAATATTATAATCTTGTGAACGAATTACATGTTCATTCTTTGCGTTCAGTAGATCGGATCGTGCCGGGTTAAAGATCAATAGACACACCACATTTGTGTAAAACCGAGGTGGGAAAACCATCAGCTACGTCTTTTAATAGTATAGACATCACACCGGGCGTACGCCTACACCCGGGAGTCGAGGTCGTGGCCATTTCGTAAAATGATGCCAAGGATATCCGAGACATGGTCATTAACCCCCCAAAGGCTTTTAAGTAACAAGACTGTTTAAATGAGCCGATCAAACTATTCAATTAACCACCTAAACGATGGAATTATTTGATGCTCAATCAAGCGGTATTTTATATACCGTAACCCAAGCCCGTATAAGGGAAAATAAGTTAAAAGTATTTACCTTTGCAATGTATATTCCTTAATCAATTAAGTCACTGATATCTTTTACTGGGGCTCCTTATTCTGGAACGAAGGTTTTAAAATAACCTATTAGAATCCTAACGGGTCTTTATATTAGCCGTAGCCTAGACCGGTTAGTTTCGAAGGATAGATACGGTTTAATCGCGTGAAAGGCGAAAACAGGGAATAGAATGTGATTCTGCCCTAACAAGTTCAGGGACTTGTTTTATATGGGTCTAACTTTCACACTTTAGATTTTGGGGTCAAAATGATATGATTTGACCCGTATCAGCTAATTTATGTAAACTAGTTACATAAGCCGAACCGTGCGCGCAATAGGCGCAACGGGTAACCGTAGGAGTCCTACACTGTTTTCCTAAGTCAATATACTTTAAAGAGGTTGTGGTATCAGTAGGATACCTTCCATAATGCCCGTAACGAGTTTTTAGTTCATTATACGCCCCGTAGGGGTTTTCCGGTCGTTTTAAAGACTTTTAAAGGGATTTCTGAGTTCTACAGGAAACCTGAGTTTCCCGATCAGTATAATAAGTCTAAAATATCTTATTTATCATTTAAAATCAGTAGCAACTGGAATCGGGTCAAAAGACCTTGTAGAACTCAAGTTTTGGCCGAAAAGGGCATATTCGGTATTTACCGAACCGTAGCCATAACCGCAGGTTATGAACAGGTTAAAATTTATTAAAAATCTTTAAAAATCTCAAAATATTATTTTACTACAGTGGGTAAAAGTTTTGGTGATGAAATCTTGGTTTAGGTAGGCGTTATGCTAATTGCGCCGTTTATTACAAAAGTTTCTTATAAATGCGCTATTTAGCATAACTCCCATTCTAGACCTCGGATTGGCGTGAAACTTTCGGGACATGCTTAGAATTTAGTAAGCAAGGTTATGGCCCCTTCACGTGTCCGAAATACTCGTTTTATTTTGAAAAGGGCATTATGGTCAACTTTTAAGTAATTAACGGAATTGCATAAAAGACTCGGACCAACAATGAACCGGTCACAGAGGTGATACCAACATGTGACCTGGTCCTAAGGGAGTCCTAAGGCATATCTACATTGTACTAAAACGGGTCAGAACTGAAGTCAAAGCAAAAGTCAAACTTTTGCGCCATTCGGCTCCGAACCGTGTCAATATAGCCAATGGCCGAATCAAACGAGCGTAGACAAGTTTATATATTTATTATCATGTTTTATGATTGTCTAAACAGGTTGTATATCATTTATATTACTGATTATGCAAGAATCGCAAAAATAACTTTCTGTTGACTTTTTAAGCATTCGTTTGACTCGACATTTGAGCTAGTTAGAGTGGTGATCATGGGGAACCCTTTCAGAGGTTTATTACCCACATAAACACCAACACATAACCACCTTTGATTCGACATAAGACTGAGCCATTAAGGATTTATCTTGAAGTCAAACCGTAGTTACGACGGTTTGATTTCTAGCTATATTACTAAGCAAACAAGACCATAAATGCTCTAAACAACTTACAGAAGCTTGAGCACGATTTGGGATGCTAGAAGAAGACTTGGGAGCTTCAGAAATGATCAGAGAATTGTGTTTGAGGTGTGTTTAAGTTGTGAACCATGAATGGCCTTTTATAATGCAATGTATGCTCTTAGATGGTTACAACACACCCTACAAGTGAGTATGGATCAATGGCAGGTGTCCCTAGATGTTATGGGTTGAGTAGGGGGTGCCCATGCCTCACTTATTTCCCATTTGATCCTTCACAAGCTCAAAAGGCATGCAAGTTCAAAGTTTCTGCATCTGGGCGTCCCATGCGGCCCGCATGGAAGATCCATGCACTTTATACGCGGGCCGCCTGAGTTCTAATCTCAGACGTGTATAATTTAGGAGGCTCGCGGCCCACCTCAACTTAACCAAAAATGTAAAGCGGCCCGCGAGAGGTCAAGATTTTCAGAATTTTAAATCTTTGGTAATCATGATCAGAATCTGGTAATTAATAACGAAATCTTTCGTAATTATTAACCTGACCTTTCGGGTTTGAAGGGGTAACTTTGCGGTTTGGCCCTCGATTATTTACAACTAAGGGCCTCGTGTTATTTACCCGCATTGTTAAGTCCCCGGTTAGTTTATTAATTATTTGGAAAGCCTTAACTTTCTTCGTTGACGCTTTTAACCCTTCTCGTACGAATTTGATCATAACTTTCTCGTTTTAAAACGGAACTTCGCGGAATTTATATATTATATTCTAGTGAGCGTATTTTACTGTTACAAAGCCTCGGGTACGTCAAAGGGTCACTCAGAGGTATAATTAAACATTATGACACAGTTAACCCCTGTAGCTTGTAATCTCTCACTTTCTTCCGCGTTTCGCTTCCGTACGATCCATGATTTATTCGTTTGAAGGTACGAGCACCATTTAGGGTTACCATACAGTATACTTACCCTTGTTTGACATTTATAACCCTCGAATTTATATACTTTCAAGGTTTGTCAACATTGGTCCTTTATTTAATATGAAACGCCACGTGTAAACTTAAGACACGTGTCAATACATTATTGGACACAAAATTTCGAGGTGTTACATCCTCACCCCCTTAAAATAAATCTCGACTCGAGATTTACTCAAATAAATAGGGATATTTCTCTTTCATCGTGGATTCAACTTCCCACGTGAATTCGGGACCTCTACGGGCATCCCATTTAACTTTAACTATCGGCACATGTTTTCTTCGGAGCTTTTTCACCTGTCGGTCTTCAATCGACAAAGGCTTCTCCAAAAACTTCAAGCTCTCATCTATATGCACATCTGTGTGTGGGATCACTAACGATTCGTCAGCGAAGCACTTCTTTAGATAGCAGATGTGGAACACATTGTGAATTCCATTGAGCTCTTCTGGTAGGTTTAATTTATAGGCAACTGACCCGACACGTTCGATAACCTCGAAAGGTCCTATGTATCGCGGGCTCAGTTTACCCTTCTTACCGAAACGCATCACCCCCTTCCAGGGTGATACTTTTAGCAGCACTTTTTCACCTACCTCGAAGTGAAAATCTTTACGCTTCGGATTAGCGTAACTTTTCTGCCTATCACGGGCAGCTTTGAGACGTTCCCGGATTTGGACAATCTTGTCCGTTGTCTCGAAAACTATCTCTGGTCCCGATAATTGGACCTCTCCCACTTCCGCCCAACAAACAGGCGATCTACACTTCCTACCGTATAATGCCTCGAAAGGCGCAGCCTTTATGCTGGTATGGTAGCTGTTGTTGTAGGAGAATTCGATTAGGGGTAAGTTCTTATCCCAACTACCACCTAAATCGATAGCACATGCTCGCAGCATGTCTTCTAACGTTTGAATAGTACGCTCACTCTGACCGTCTGTCTGAGGATGGTAAGCCGTACTAAAGTTCAAACGTGTGCCCAAAGATTGTTGAAAACTCTTCCAGAAGTGAGACGTGTATCTAGTATCTCGATCAGAGATAATAGACACAGGTATGCCATGTAAAGCTACAATCTTATCTACATATAATTGGGCCAATGTATCGGAGCTATAAGTCTCCTTGATGGGTAAGAAATGAGCTGACTTAGTCAGTCGATCGACTATGACCCATATTGTGTCGTTTCCTTTGCTCGTCTTTGGTAACTTGGTGATAAAATCCATAGTTACACACTCCCATTTCCATTCAGGAAGTTCAGGTTGTTGTAGCAAGCCAGATGGCTTTTGATGCTCAGCTTTGACTTGCGCACAAGTCAAGCATTTGGCTACATAGGCGGCTACAGACTTTTTCAAGCCTATCCACCAATAGTTTGCCTTTAAATCCTGATACATTTTGTCTGTTCCAGGATGGACAGAATATTTGGAACTATGGGCTTCCTGGAGGACAACATCTCTAAGTCCTCCATAAATAGGAACCCATATTCGCCCATTTAATCTCAAAAGTCCATCCTTGTGAAGAGTTAACTGCTCCTCAGTTACTCCCAACTTTTCTTTAGGATAATTAGCTTCCAACACAGCCTCTCGCTGTGCAGCTAATATCCTTTCAATCAAGTTATTCTTTACTTCCATCCTCCTCGCATTGATGCGGATGGGTTTCATCCTTTATTTTCGGCTCAAGGCATCAGCGACTACGTTCGCCTTGCCGGGATGGTACCTGATCTCACAATCATAATCGTTCAGGGTCTCCATCCAACGGCGTTGCCTCATGTTTAGCTCCTTCTGATTGAACAAGTGTTGAAGGCTTTTGTGATCTGAATAGATCACAAACTTGATTCCATATAAATAATGCCTCCACAGTTTTAGTGCGAATACAACGGCACCCAGCTCCAAGTCATGGGTGGTGTAATTCTTTTCGTGCACCTTCAACTGTCGTGAAGCATAGGCAATCACCTTGCCTTTCTGCATGAGCACACACCCCATTCCAGTGTGTGACGCGTCACAGTAAACTACGAACTCTTCGGTACCTTCGGGTAGCGTCAACACAGGAGCGTTGCTCAGCTTTTGTTTCAAAATATCAAAGGATTCTTGCTGCTTAGGGCCCCAAATAAACTTTTCCTTCTTCTTGGTTAGAGAAGTTAAGGGCGCAGCAATCCTTGAGAAATTCTCAATGAATCTCCGGTAGTATCCTGCCAATCCCAGGAAACTACGGATCTCTGTGGGCGTCTTTGGCTCTTGCCAATTCATGACCGCCTCTACCTTAGCGGGATCCACCTGGATACCACTTTCACTTACGACATGTCCAAGAAATTGGACTTCTCGTAGCCAGAATTCACATTTAGAGAATTTGGCATAGAGTTTCTCGCGATGCAGTAATTCGAGAATACATCGTAGGTGTTTCTCATGGCCGGCTTTATTCCTTGAATAGATAAGGATGTCGTCGATGAATACGATGACAAATTTGTCCAAGTACGGCTTACAGACGCGATTCATGAGATCCATGAACGCAGCCGGTGCATTTGTGAGCCCAAAAGGCATCACTAGGAACTCGTATTGACCGTAACGAGTCCTAAATGCTGTTTTGTGTACGTCTTCATCTCTGACCTTCAACTGATGGTAGCCTGACCTCAAGTCGATCTTTGAGAAATAGCTAGCCCCTTGCAATTGATCAAACAAGTCGTCGATCCTTGGTAATGGGTACCTATTCTTTATCGTGACTTTATTGAGTTCACGATAATCGATGCACAGACGCATCGATCCGTCCTTTTTCTTCACAAACAGGACAGGTGCTCCCCAGGGAGACGAACTAGGCTTGATGAATCCTTTTGCTAACAGTTCATCCAGCTGGGTTCTCAATTCCTTCATTTCAGTCGGTGCTAGCCTGTAGGGTGCTCTAGCAATGGGAGCTGCTCCAGGAATGATATCTATCCTGAATTCCACCTGCCTATCTGGTGGCAACCCAGGTAGGTCTTCAGGGAATACTTCTGGATACTCCGAAATGACAGGAATGTCTTCTATCCTTGCTTTGGGTTCTTCAATAATTACTTGTGCCATGTAGATGACACAGCCCCTTTTTAAGCACCTTGAAGCTTTAAGCATAGATACGTTCTCAGGCAGTCCATACTGCGTATCCCCTCGAATGGTGAGCGATTCACCAGTCGGGGCCTTTAGCACAATTTGTTTTCTATTGCAGACTATCTGGGCCTGGTTGTGCGCTAACCAGTCCATGCCCAGAACAATGTCAAAACCAGCTAGATTAAAGGGAAGTAGAGATAGAGGAAAAGAATGGTTCTTACTGGATATCATACATCCCTCTAATATAGTGGAGACGGTTTCTACAGTGCCGTCTGCTAGCTCTACTTCGTATTTCACATTTAGGGTTTTGATAGGCATGTTTAGCAATTTGCAAAATTTTTGGTCTACAAAGGATTTATCAGCGCCTGAATCGAAAAGTACTCTTGCAAATATATCATTCACGAGAAAAGTACCTGTTATTACGTTGTCGTCTTGCAGGGCTTCCTTCACATCCATTTTGAAGACTCTGGCGTTATTCTTTTTGGGTTATTCAGTCTTCTTGGCGATCTTGGGGCAGTTGCTCCTGATGTGCCCCTTTTCACTACAGTTGTAGCAGGTCGCGTCCTTGATCTTCTTACAATCCACAGTCTTGTGGTCTTTAGACTTGCACAGTCCACAAGTGTGCGTCTTTGACTGGGATTGTGAGTTTGGCCCAAACCTGCACTTCCCAAAGTGGAATTTCTGGCAGTTCTTACATTTGGGCTTTTCCCCCGATCGTTGCTCATCCCTTCTCGTCTCGGTCCCTTTCTTGCCATCACCGTTTCCACGGTGTTTCTTTCCCGACCTTCGTGAGGTATCTTCCTCACGCTTTCTCTTTTCAGCTTCCTTGTTCCTCTGCGATCTCAGTCTGACCGCGTCCATCGTGAGGGACAAAGAGAGGTCAGTCACAGACCTGAAGGTCGTTGGCCGAGAGGCCTTCACACTAGCCTTTATCGCGGGTTCTAACCCCCCGATAAAACGAGCGATCCTCCTTGGTTCCGGGGTGACTAGATAAGGAACCAAGCGAGACATCGTATTGAAGCTCGTCAAATAGGCCTGGCAGTCCAGATTGGTCATCACCAATGACACGAAATTGGACTCTATCTTCTCTACCTCATGCTGAGGGCAGTAATTTTCCCTGATGAGAGAAACGAATTCCTCCCACGTCATGCTGTAAAGTACAGCTTTTCCTGAGGCCTGAACCAGCGCCCTCCACCATGCTAGGGCCTCGCCCTTAAATGACTGTGACACAAACTTCACAACATCCCTTTCAGCGCAGCCACTGATGTCCACCACTGTGTCCATCTCGTCCAACCATGTCATACATTCGACAGCACCCTTCTCCCCCGTAAAGTCTCGGGGTTTACAAGATACGAAGTACTTGTATGTGCAGCCCCTGGCCCTGGAAGCATCGGTATACTCCCTCTCGCGACGAACACTATTCTCGTTTGACGAGTGGTTGTCGTCGTCTTTCTTGGGCTTGGACGAGTGTTTATCATCGTCCTTCTTTGGTTTGGATAGTGGTTTGCTGTGGGACTTGGAGTGTTTCTTTGGCTTTGATGGTGGTTTGGAAACTGTTCTGCTTCGGGACTCTGTATACTGTCGATCCAGAGCTGCTTGCACAGCATTGTCGACTAGAGCCTTGAGTTGAGCGCCGTTAAATTTATTTGGTCATTATCATAATCATTTTCATTTGTATGACTACTTCCTCCATTTGGATTCGCCATAGTAGCTTGTATCTGCTGCAGAAGATAATGAAAATTCTATTTAGGAGTTTATCATTGAATTGTCTTTTATGGCAATTCATTAACCATGGTATTGAAGACCATATCTGGTTAATTTGTTACTCACTTTACATTTAGGATTTGAATATACTTATCCTAATCACAATTAATATTGCTAGTGGCATAAAAGCCTAGTCACAAGGACGTTATTATAATATTAACCGAGATTACAGAGAATCAAGGTATGAAGGTTTGAACCGTAGTCCTTTTACTCCTTCTGACAGGGAGTCATAGACCACCACTGTCTTTTGTCTTATTATGACAACAATTATGGCCCGTAGGCACTACATCACTAATGGATGTTTGATAATTTGGCCCTTAGGCACTACATCACTAACGGATGTTTGATAATTTGGCCCTTAGGCACTACATCACTTATGGATGTTTAATAAGTGATCATCTTTATTGATGATTTAACCCATGATTTATTATATCATTAATTTGGGCTTTGGAATCCTTTAAAGGGTTCTTTTATAAGAATGACGTGTGTGACTTTAACGAATCACATCTGTCATGATTTGTTAACATGCTTACAGAGGTTAACAGGGAATCAGAATCTTTTAAATTAGGTCTTAGCATCTTGGCCGGATCTTAAAAGACACCTGGCTAGGTTTCACTCTGAAGATTCTTTATTTAGGCAGATCAAATTAAAAGGAATGGTTTTGATTTATTTCATATATAGTGATAACAAAATGAAATTCGTAATATAACATTCCATAATTTTAATACGATTACACACCGCCCTAAACGGGACTTTTAAATAGTACATACCTACATAGAGGTTCAAAACAAGAGGCAAGTCCACGCAGGGACTAATATAAGATAAGTGTCCATGCAAGGACTAAAGGATAAGTCCACATAGGGACTGAAATATGATAAATGTCCACGCAGGGACTTCTTTTTAAAATAAACATTACATTATAACATACATAAGGACTAATGGTCACGTTTCTTTTTCTTGCCCTTTAGTAGGTTTGCTAAGCCCTTGAGGAATCCTCGGTGGCTCTTACGTTCTTCCTCGAATTCTCTCTCCACACGGCTCAGACGGTGGAGTATTTCTTCTTGTTCGGGAGGAGAGAAACGTGGTTGTGGCGCCTGTTGCGGAACTGGAGGTCTGGGAGGTACTGGATACCCATGAGCTGAGTAGTCCGGTGCTCCCATGTTCCCATGAGCTCCGTCGGGATATCGTGCATTATACCTAGCCGACACCACATATGGGTCGCGCTCATAGTTGTAGTTGTAATGTGCTTGCGATGACGGTTCGAACAGGTTGTAAGCCGTTGGACCCGTGTAAGCAGGTATGGGTTGGTCATACCCAAATGGTGGCGAATTTGGTGCAGCTGGTGCGGAGTTCGCCTCCTGTACAGGACTTGAAGGTCCTTCTTCTTGTAGTGGCGGATAGTGGCTACTACTAGAGTGTCGAGGGGTGCTGAAGTGGAAATCCCCTCCTCCTCGGGTGGACATACGGGCATTTGTCCTCCTACGCCTTGGCGGATCAGGCATCACCGGCTGTGCCGGTGGCGGAGGTGGTGGCGTAACTGCCACGAAATGTGGATCCTCGGAGGGATCTCGCGGATGTTGCGGCTGTTGCGGCTGTTGTGATGACTGTGGCGTATGGTACCACTCGTGTTGATTAAACAACGCCATGAAGCTATCTGGTCCCTGATAGGGTGCACCATGGAAGGATGACCCATCAGAGATTTCTATTGGGTGCGTGGGCGTACCACGAGCAGGTTCTGTTGGATCAGTATCCTCGTCCATATGATCTTCGGAGAAGTGATCTTGCGGCCCTAATGGAACAAAACCTGAAGGTTCCTGGATGTAGTCAGCTGGATTAAACTGACCTCTGAAGTATGGAGTAGGGTCGTCAAAATTTCGGTGTGATACCGAACGCTTGAGAGGTATGAAGGAGGGTTGCGGGTTGTTGGGATCATTTTCTGAATTTGGCCCGAATGAGTGCCGGTACGACGGCGTCGAGCTATGCGAGGTGGAATGCCTCGCAGGTTCATAAAGGTCTCTTCTCCTTTGCGGTTCTTCACTCCTTGTGGTCGAAGGAGCTCGCGTACCTGAAGGCCCGGCTTCGTGATCGTGATGAGTAACGATCTCTCCTCTGCCTCTTCTTCCCCTTCCTCTTCCTCGGAAAATCACTGGCGGCATATTTCCTGCTTTATAAAACTTTAAATACATATAATAAAGGAAAAGACAAAATTGGAATAGCAATTCGAATTTGTCCTATGTTCTTGTCTAGACTCAAGTATGTGCAATTGTGTCACTGAGATTAAACACATTAGGATAGTGTTTAATTCACTCAATGTTGGCTCTGATACCAACCTGTCACACCCCTATTTCCACGTGTATCACCGGTGGGCCCGGTGGGGGATTACCGTGACGTAGTTGGCAACAATATAGTCAAACCACAATATATGAATGCACAGCGGAAGCATAAAGATAATATATAATTCAACCATTTACTGTAATATCATTGTATCACAAGTAGTTGAATAAAATCCACAAGATGGATCAAAATAAATAAAAATGTAGTTCAACAGATAAGACATCAAGCTTGCGAGACTTCTTAATGATGCTATGGAGCTAATGCCAGCCAATTACGTGTAGTACCTGCACTTAATCTTTTTGGGAAAATACGTCAGTTTACACTGGTAAATACGATCAACTGACTCATTTTGTAAATGATTGAAAATTGGTTTAGATGCACGAGGCATAAACATGTTTGTTTAACTTGGGAAAATTATTTAATATTATAATCTTGTGAACGAATTACATGTTCCTTCTTTGCGTTCAGTAGCCCGGATCGTGCCGGGTTAAAGATCAATAGACACACCACATTTGCGTAAAACCGAGGTGGGAAAACCATCGGCTACGTCTTTTAATAGTATAGACATCACACCGGGTGTACGCCTACACCCGGGAGTCGAGGTCGTGGCCATTTCGTAAAATGATGCCAAGGATATCCGGGACATGGTCATTAACCCCCAAAGGCTTTTAAGTAACAAGACTGTTTAAATGAGCCGATCAAACTATTCAATTAACCACCTAAACGATGGAATTATTTGATGCTCAATCAAGCGGTATTTTATATACCGTAACCCAAGCCCGTATAAGGGAAAATAAGTTAAAAGTATTTACCTTTGCAATGTATATTCCTTAATCAATTAAGTCACTGATATCTTTTACTGGGGCTCCTTATTCTGGAACGAAGGTTTTAAAATAACCTATTAGAATCCTAACGGGTCTTTATATTAGCCGTAGCCTAGACCGGTTAGTTTCGAAGGATAGATACGGTTTAATCGCGTGAAAGGCGAAAACCGGGAATAGAATGTGATTCTGCCCTAACAAGTTCAGGGACTTGTTTTATATGGGTCTAACATTCACACTTTAGATTTTGGGGTCAAAATGATATGATTTGACCCGTATCGGCTAATTTATGTAAACTAGTTACATAAGCCGAACCGTGCGCGCAATAGGCGCAACGGGTAACCGTAGGAGTCCTACACTGTTTTCCTAAGTCAATATACTTTAAAGAGGTTGTGGTATCAGTAGGATACCTTCCATAATACCCGTAACGAGTTTTTAGTTCATTATACGCCCCGTAGGGGTTTTCCGGTCGTTTTAAAGACTTTTAAAGGGATTTCTGAGTTCTACAGGAAACCTGAGTTTCTCGATCAGTTTAATAAGTCTAAAATATCTTATTTATCATTTAAAATCAGTAGCAACTGGAATCGGGTCAAAAGACCTAGTAGAACTCAAGTTTTGGCCGAAAAGGGCATATTCGGTATTTACCGAACCGTAGCCATAACCGCAGGTTATGAACAGGTTAAAATTTATTAAAAATCTTTAAAAATCTCAAAATATTATTTTACTACAGTGGGTAAAAGTTTTGGTGACGAAATCTTGGTTTAGGTAGGCGTTATGCTAATTGCGCCGTTTATTACAAAAGTTTCTTATAAATGCGCTATTTAGCATAACTCCCATTCTAGACCTCGGATTGGCGTGAAACTTTCGGGACATGCTTAGAATTTAGTAAGCAAGGTTATGGCCCCTTCAAGTGTCCGAAATACTCGTTTTATTTTGAAAAGGGCGTTATGGTCAACTTTTAAGTAATTAACGGAATTGCATAAAAGACTCGGACCAACAATGAACCGGTCACAGAGGTGATACCAACATGTGACCTGGTCCTAAGGGAGTCCTAAGGCATATCTACATTGTACTAAAACGGGTCAGAACTGAAGTCAAAGCAAAAGTCAAACTTTTGCGACATTCGGCTCCGAACCGGGTCAATATAGCCAATGGCCGAATCAAACGAGCGTAGACAAGTTTATATATTTATTATCATGTTTTATGATTGTCTAAACAGGTTGTATATCATTTATATTACTGATTATGCAAGAATCGCAAAAATAACTTTCTGTTGACTTTTTAAGCATTCGTTTGACTCGACATTTGAGCTAGTTAGAGTGGTGATCATGGGGAACCCTTTCAGAGGTTTATTACCCACATAAACACCAACACATAACCACCTTTGATTCGACATAAGACTGAGACATTAAGGATTTATCTTGAAGTCAAACCGTAGTTACGACGGTTTGATTTCTAGCTATATTACTAAGCAAACAAGACCATAAATGCTCTAAACAACTTACAGAAGCTTGAGCACGATTTGGGATGCTAGAAGAAGACTTGGGAGCTTCAGAAATGATCAGAGAATTGTGTTTGAGGTGTGTTTAAGTTGTGAACCATGAATGGCCTTTTATAGTGCAATGTATGCTCTTAGATGGTTACAACACACCCTACAAGTGAGTATGGATCAATGGCAGGTGTCCCTAGATGTTATGGGTCGAGTAGGGGGTGCCCATGCCTCACTTATTGCCCATTTGATCCTTCACAAGCTCAAAAGGCATGCAAGTTCAAAGTTTCTGCATCTGGGCGTCCCATGCGGCCCGCATGGAAGATCCATGCACTTTGTACGCGGGCCGCCTGAGTTCTAATCTCAGACGTGTATAATTTAGGAGGCTCGCAGCCCGCCTCAACTTAACCAAAAATGTAAAGCGGCCCGCGAGAGGTCAAGATTTTCAGAATTTTAAATCTTTGGTAATCATGATCAGAATCTGGTAATTAATAACGAAATCTTTCGTAATTATTAACCTGACCTTTCGGGTTTGAAGGGGTAACTTTGCGGTTTGGCCCTCGATTATTTACAACTAAGGGCCTCGTGTTATTTACCCGCATTGTTAAGTCCCCGGTTAGTTTATTAATTATTTGGAAAGCCTTAACTTTCTTCGTTGACGCTTTTAACCCTTCTCGTACGAATTTGATCATAACTTTCTCGTTTTAAAACGGAACTTCACGGAATTTATATATTATATTCTAGTGAGCGTATTTTACTGTTACAAAGCCTCGGGTACGTCAAAGGGTCACTCAGAGGTATAATTAAACATGTTGACACAGTTAACCCCTATAGCTTGTAATCTCTCACTTTCTTCCGCGTTTCGCTTCCGTACGATCCATGATTTATTCGTTTGAAGGTACGAGCACCATTTAGGGTTACCATACAGTATACTTACCCTTGTTTGACATTTATAACCCTTGAATTTATATACTTTCAAGGTTTGTCAACATTAGTCCTTTATTTAATATGAAACGCCACGTGTAAACTTAAGACACGTGTCAATACATTATTGGACACAAAATTTCGAGGTGTTACAGGATAATACGAGCAAGTTGGCCGAAATTTACATGAGAGAGATTGTTACACGCCATGGAGTACCTCTCTCAATCATCTCTGATAGAGACGGAAGGTTCGTATCAAGGATTTGGCAATCCTTCCAAGAAGCTTTTGGCTCGCAACTGAATATGAGCACCGCGTTTCACCAGCAGACCGACGGACAAAGCGAATGGACGATACAGACCTTGGAAGACATGCTGAGAGCGTGTGTTATGGATTTGGGCGGTAGCTGGGATAAACATTTGCCTTTGGTCGAATTTTCATACAACAAGAGCTACCACACCAGTATTGGTGCCGCGCCATTCGAAGCTTTATATGGGCGCAAGTGCAGGTCACCGCTTTGTTGGTCTGACGCAGGTGACAGACAGTTGGTTGGTCCTGATGTGGTCCAGGAAACCACAGATAAGATTGCACAGATCCGAGATCGCATCAGTGCGGCTCGTGACCGTCAGAAAGCCTACGCGGATCGAAAAATGAAACCTCTAGAGTTTGAGGTAGGTGATATGGTTTTGTTGAAGGTATCACCCTGGAAGGGTGTGGCACGCTTCGGGAAGCGTGGGAAGTTGAATCCGCGGTATATTGGTCCGTTCAGAATATTGGAGAGAATTGGACTAGTAGCATACAAACTGGACTTACCTGCTGAACTAAATGGTGTTCACGATACATCTCATGTATCCAATCTGAAGAAAAGTCCAACTCAAGATACCGTTGTCATTCCTACCGATGAAATTCATGTTGACGACACGCTCCACTTCGTTGAAGAACCTGTTGAGGTTACGGATTGGAAAGTGAACAAAACCCGCCGGAGCAGTGTCAAACTCGTCAAAGTCAGATGGAATGCCAGACATGGTCCTGAATACACCTGGGAGCGTGAGGACCGGATGAAAGAGAAGTACCCCCACTTATTTCCCAAGAACCCTGCTTCTAGAAGCAGAACTTAAAATTTCGGGACGAAAATTTTCTAACGGGTGGAGAATGTGACAACCCTCACTAAACCAGGTATCCGTACGACTTAATTAATAATTAATTACTGCTTAATTACTGTGCTTACCTGAAATTTTGGATAAACTTTTACTTGAATGTTGATACATGTACATACTTGCATCATACTCTATTTACTGTCACTACGTTATTTACATGCTGAACCTTAGTGACAAACATGATGCACGAAAGCACAGTAGCACTATGAACGGATAACCTATTGAACATGCTGATAAAGCCAGCATCAGGCAGATACTGCCTCTAAGGCCTGTATGAGCCAGAAATATTTTACTACACCCATAGTGAGTGTAGGGATACAAGGGTTGTAGAACTGCGTCTCTAGGAATAAGTTACAATGACTGGATGTGCCTAAAACGTACACTAAGCACAAAACTCAGCACTTTAATAAACAATTCAGCTTTTAGCTAACTAATAAAGTGCCAAAACATGAGAAAAATATTACTAGACACTTTCAAAAGTGTTGGGAATAAGTTGTGTCACTAAAAATGGTATTAACGACACTTTAAAACTTTGTTAAGCGCTTTAACGGATTACTATCCAACCGAATAACCGGACTATACCCGGAATATGAAAATATTGTTAATAACGTTATTTATCTTTTTCTGAGCCAGTTAGGGTCCCTGAATACCCTAACACCCGCCATAAAGCACAACATACTACTAACCGGGTTAATCCCTAAACTTAACTAGATTAACCTAACTATATCTAACTAATTGGTTAGAAATGAACTAGCTACCCCCCCCCCTTTGGCCGAACTCGGTCACATTGTGACCCCCATGGTACATCATTTGAATATTTTATTTCCCCTTGTCTCATATCTAGAGAGCATGAAAACCTTTGGATAATTGTCACTCTAATTGCCTATAAGTAACAAGTCTTGCACATCATAATCTTTCACCACTTAAGATTCACCAAACACTCTCCTCTCTCCCTCTAGAGACTCTCGGCCGAACCACACCACAACCAACCATCTATCTTTCGATTTCCTTCATCACATTCCAACATCATTCAAGTGTTAAGGATCATTCACAAGGAGGCTTGGTGCATTCGGAACTCAAAGGACCTCTTCTCATTGCTTTTATTCTCTCATTTTGCGTCTAGATTCTTCCCTAGCCTCGAGCTAGTAGTAAGTTACTTGAATCACCTTCTCGAACTATTTTGAAGCGGTTAAAATGATATGTAATGGTTAAAACTCGTAATCTTACAAGATGACACATAAAAGTCCACTAAAAATGCAAGTAATGATGGTTAAAAGCTTATTTGTTGTGTAAATCATGTAGTATCTGATTTGTGTAGTTATTTGGACCCGATCTATGTTGTGGTAGCTCGGATCATTGTTTAACCCGGGTTGGTCATGATCATGGATCATGACATAGAGTTGTTTTGGATGTAACAAGGGTTAAAGGATGAAACTCTACCACACACGAATCATGAACTTGTGAAAAAGCGATTTTTCTTGTGAAATAGTGTTTAAAACTAGTAGATCTACGGATCTACAAGCGGTATTTTAAAAGAACCAAGTATCAAAGAAATCATGTTTTCTAAAGACGGATCTTACATTAACAAGAATGATTTTTAGAACACACAAGTGTGTGAACACTTATGTAGCACAAAGTTTCGACAAAATAACTATTTTTGTAAAATTTACAAGAAGATGTAAAGACGGGATTTCTTTAAAAGCAAGATTTTTACGAAATCGGATTGATCTATATAAAGATCCGCTAAAAGTAATGGGATTTACTTCATAATTTTAGAAAACTACAAGTTCATGTGATTTATGCGATTTACATATTTATTGACTAGTTTGTTGTTCTGAACGTTGTTTTGATTGAACGAGAAAATGGTTGATTTGATTTATAAAAGAAAATGATACGCTTGAAAGCGTGGCCACCTCCAGTTACAGAGGAAACTCTGGCGAAATTTTTCTAAAAACCTAACACTTAGAATTATTTTCACTACAAGTGTTAGAAATACTTTTCGACATGTTTTCAAAATATAGATTTCGCCGCGACTTTATTTACAAAATATCGGAGGTGGGATTTCACAAAATAAAACTTGATAAATATATATTTAGTATATATTTTCATAACAACACATGTGGATTTTTATGATTATTTTTGTGAAGTACACATATATTATTTTTAGGGTAAAAATGATATTATCAAATGTTAACGAATCCAAAATAATACAAACGCTGTCACGATAAACATATCAGTTACACCGGTAATTATTATTACCACTTGATCGTTAAAACGTAACTTACGCATTTTAAGAAAATATTTACGGACGCGTATTTTTGTCAAGGTATTATTTTGGGAAAATTCTATGTAATAGAAAATATAATATTTTTGAGAAAAATATTTATATTTTGGAGTTAGAAATAAAATATATTTTAAGTGAGACTTAAAAATATATTTCGAACTCACATGTATTAAATCCCCCATCCTTGGGAAGGATAATAATTACCAAGTATATACAGAATGTAAACACGAAATAGTTGTCTAACTATTTCCCAAAAACTTAAACCATAAAGCTAAGGCACGGCCGTCCGTCTAATAGAATTAGTACATGTAGGTCGTCGCACAGCTGCTTGATTTGGAGGTATACTTGGTAGAGACGCACCACTGTGAGTTCATGTCCCCCTTTTCTCTTAACTGTTTACAGTTTTCTAAACTGCGGGGGTGAAATACATGTTACTATGATTACGAATACTTTATACATGGTATGGTTAGCGTAAGGAGGTTTACTACTTAGATCATGTGAGTGGGTAGGAGCAACATGAGGTCATTAATCCTCATGGTAGGACCGAGGGACAGTAGCGGTAGATCTATCTTGGTGTAGCGAGCCCAACCCCTGAGCCCGCTTAATGGACCAGGTGGTGACTTTGTACCCAACGCAAAATCCGCTAGGTTTGAGTCTCCCTACTTGCACTTCACACATATCAATGGCCTTGCAAACCATTGGTGATCTCAATTCCCTTATTTGCTACATACCAGGATTTTTATACTTACAAAGGCTTATTTACTCACTTACACATGAACTCGCTCAACATTATTGTTGATTTTTCAACTTACATGTATTTCAGGGAATTAAAGGATCTTGCGCGGTATGACACGTTTTTCCGCTGCACTAGTTACGAGGTCATCTGGGTTTAGGGGATGTGACTCTTTCCTGGACAAGTCACAGTCCTTAAACTGTGTTTATGTTATGTTGATGTTTATGTTTGTTGAACAATGTTTATGTCGTTAGGGTGTGTTTCCGTTGATACAATGTTGTTGTATTTGGTTTTGAAAACTAAATTAAATGGATGATCTTGCATGGTTTTATTTCATATAGCTTTGTTATGGTTAAGCTATGGTATTAAGTAGTCACACCAAATTAACCACGCTTCCGCAAAGCCAGGGTGTGACACCGTGCTCAGTGAGCACGGGGCCGTGCCCAAGTGTCAGCAGAAAAGACAAACTCATAGAAGCTTCTGTTGCCCACCACGGGGCCGTGCTCAGCGGACACGGGGGCGCACTCAACTGTCTGCAGACGCATTTATTGAAATTGTGAATTGCAATTAATGAAGAGAGAGCGAGAGAGAGAGTCAGATGGACACGGGGCCGTGCCCAGCGGACACGGGGCCGTGCCCGAGCTTCTGTTCAGCCTATAAATAGGAGTGTTTGGAGCTCTTGCAACTCATCCCTTGGCACACCACCTCTCTCACACTTCACCCACCACCCACCACCATCACAACACCATCATCCACCACCATCATCCATTGTCCATCATAGAGTGTGTGAGTCGTCTCGGGATCCAAGATTGATCGTAAGAGTTCTTGACAATCAAAGGCCATGTTTGCCTAAGTCTCTTACATCACTTGGTGAAGACAAGTGTTTAGTGTAATACTTTTTATTTTTAATCTTTTGCACTTTTTAATTGGTTTTGTATTAATGACTTTAATTACTAGTTTCTTATGTTAAAGGTGATTCTTCCTTATCGTTTGTCCGTGGTGTCTTGGCATTATTTTACTGTCTATATAAAATAAAAGATTTTCACCATTCATATCTCCATGGTCTATATGGAGGTATGTTGGCTACCTGGTCGGGGGTTAAGGGAACGGTATGGTAAGAGTTTTGCCATTGTTCAGTGTATAAATCCTGCAAAGGACCTGGGTCAAATTTAGTAGGACCTCCTTCAATACCCAAAGGTATTGGATGGCGGGGTCCAAACTCTTTGACCCCCTCATAAGTTAAACTACTATTAAAACTTTAACCCGGCTACTTAGGACTGTATCCCTGCTGACTCAGACTACTTAGTCGAGGGTAACGTCGCCTTCAAAAGAGGGGCCTACCACATTATGCATCAATAACTTAATTAATTATCTTTCAATAATCCGACCCTTTAGGATTGTATCCTTGCTGACTCAAACTACTGGGTTGAGGGTAACGTCGCCTTCAAAAGAGGGGCCTACTACAATAACTAAGATAATCTCTTAAACAAGTGCAAAAGTGCAAAAATAATCAAAGGTTACACTACACACGAGTCGGATCCAAGTGATTCCTCTTGCCTATCTGTTTTTATTTTTATTTTTTTTTCAGCATTTTAGTTAGTTTTATTTTCCTAGTTTATAACCTTTTTCTAACATTTTGATTGATTAGACGTTGAGGATAAACCGGTACTAAAAGCTCTTGTGTCCTTGGACGACCTCGGTATCTTACCAACACTATACTACGTCCACGATGGGTGCACTTGCCCATATGCGTGTTTAGTGTTAGTAAATATCGTGTTTTATAAATTTAAAACTTGGTTAAAAAGTGTAAAAAGGGCTTAAAATATATACCTAAAACATATACACACTTCACGCACATCATTCTTCATGAAGTTCTTCAACATCATTGTCATTTTTTTCTTCAGATTCAGCATCATAAATTTCTTCATTTTCATTGTGGGATTCAGATGGACAAACATAATATACAATCTCCTCATCTTTCTTTCTTTTTTTGTTTTTTCTTTTCCACATTTTTCTCTTTTTTCTTTAGTTGTTTTACAACGACTCTCCCCTCATTTTGCGCTACAATTTCCAATTCATCTTCTAATCCTTGTAAAGTTGTATAGTCAATTTTATCCAGAGAGAATTCTTCATTTTGTTCACCTTCATCAAATCCTTGTTTTTGTAAGCATATAGAATCTGTATAAATCATTGTGTTTTAAAAAATAATCAATACTAAAGTTGTTGAGTTTTATAATATAAAGCATTGTTTACAAGGTACATAACTCATTGTTTGTAATTTTATATACATTGTGTTTTAGTTAAAATATCATACAGCTTGCATATTTAGGGTACCAAAGACAACAATGAATAATTATTGCGTTTTATGATACAAAGTTTTGAGCACTGAGTAAAGATATCATTCAGTTAGCATATTTAACCAAAGACAACAATGAGTAATTATTGTGTTTTATGAAATAAAGATAACAATGAATATATGTTGCGTTTTATGATACAAAGCTTTGAGCAATGAGTAAAGATATCATTCAGCTAGCATATTTAACCAAAGATAACAATGAGTATATATTGCGTTTTATGATATAAAGCATTCAACATTGAGATAAGATATAATACAACTGGCATATTTTAAACAAAGCATATTAACAAGCATTCAGCATTGCGATAAGATATCAATAAAGCAAACATATAAACAAGTAAGCATTATTGCGTTTTATGATAGATAAAAAACATAAAGATCAGATTTCATACCGCTAGTAATCCATAGGTCCATTGAAGGTCTTGTCACCTTCAGGCCATTGTTTTCTTGTACGCCTTAAACAATTTAGCATATAATCACACCAACCAAAATCTTGGATATTTATGTTACGTTTAATTGATGGTAAAGAAAACCTTGGGTTAGCATTACTACTTTGCATTGCCTCTACCATGATGGTAAAAAATATAGCCAAGAAGTTTAGTTTGAACATTCTTCCAAGTTCATTTCTTTTCTCAAAATCTTTAATCAAATCGGCAATATACAGTTTCTTCAAAAGTTCTTTGTTGAATTGCCCCCGCCAGAATTTAATTATAAGATCTGTATCTTTGGGACTCAATTTTTCCTCAATCTTTATTTTGCCATTTGGTATTTGAAATACCTTTTGAATCAAATCAGCCATGATCTTAATCTTTTCATCGTCAGTATTTATCATATCATTTTCAGCATCAAAGTTATGTACTAGCCAATATCCGAATTTGCGTGGAACATATTGCAAGTTGACTGATAATGTGCTGCCAAAGCCTTCTCTCACAACCTTTTTTTGCTCTTTTGACAAATTGTTAAGATACTTTGGGAAGTTATTGATTGCACATCTTATGTTGGTTTTTCTTCCATCGCATTCATAATATGGTTGTTGTTTTTGTGTTTTATCCTTCCTCAATGATCTCTTTGTCATTGTTTTCACATTATCTGACTTTTCTTTCTTTTTCTTTGTTTGATTTTTCTCACTCGCTGAAATAACAATATTTTTTTTTTTGTCTTTTTCACTCTTGGTGGGGATCAACGAAATCATCATCTGATATATACAAGTGTATTAGAAACAAATATTTGTTCATAAAATTATGTTTTCTGTGATTTATTTAACCTGAATTTATTTGTTGTTGTTCAGAACTATCCAGAATTATAGCTCTCTCAGTATTTTTCTCTTGTGAAACAGAATCTTCATTTTCTGAAGTCTCAATCACCACTTTCTTTGTTCTCCTTTTGTTTTTTTCGTGTTGTGTTTTATCTTAAAGAGAATAATGAAACAAAGTCAGTTTAAAACGTAATAATGTATAATACATTTTTAAGATAAAATGCATTAGTTAACAATTTTAGGGTTATTGGATTTTAATAATCCTGAGTTTCACCAGTTGGCCGATAATAATCCCAACTTTAAAAATTCCCTCCAATAATCCCAACTTGTAAAAGTTTGACCGCCATTGATCCTTTTCATACATATAAGAATTTGGTCTCCTCGATAGATTCAATTACACTCAGAGACTCCTTAATTGATTTAAGTGCACCTATGTTAGAAAAAAGATCAATGGCGGCCAAACTTTTACAAGTTGGGATTATTGGAGGGAATTTTTAAAGTTGGGATTATTATCGGCCAACTGGTGAAACTTAGGATTATTAAAATCCAATAAACCACAATTTTAAGATAAAAAGCAGTAGTTCACAGTTTTAAGAAAAACCGCAATAGTTAACAACATATCTAACTAAGCAAATACAAAGATAAGATAAAATGCAATGTGTAAAATTACCATTACCATTATCATAAATCTCTTTTTGTTTTCTACTAGTTTTTTAAGATAAAACACATTAGTTCACAATATTAAGATAAAAAGCAGTAGGTTATAGTTTTAATATAAAACGCAATCGTTAACAACAAACCTAACTAAGCAAATACAATGATAAGATAAAACTCATTAAGTAACAATTTATACTCAATATTAGGTACTCTTCTACTTCATTAAATGTAATTTATTGAAAAGAATACAATTTAAAAGACAAAAATAAATCAAATTACCATTATCAGGAATCTCTTTTCGTTTTCTACTAGTTTGTTCTTTCATTGTTGATTTTTTTCCTAATTTTCCCTTGTTGATCAATGTTTTCTTCATCTAATGTTGTTTTTTGCCTCTTTGATGAATTAGGGTTTTGCGATATGGATTTCTCCTCAATAAGTCGAAGGTAACCTTCAAATTATCTCTCGATGATGCGATGAACTTCAACGGAGTTTGATTATCTCTAATTTGAATGTGTGTGTTCTTTCAATAGAAATGTAAAACGTAATGAACTTTTTTACGAACCTTTCTTGGTATATTCAAGAGCGGTTGTTGTTGGAATTTGACGATAATACCCTTGAAAACCCGGACAACATGTTTAAATGAGAGTTTTTTATTTGATTTTAATCTTGGCCGTTGATAGTACAATTGGACGTACCAGATTGCTTCATATCCTTCTTATTAATATAAACTTCCTATTATATCATGACCATATAAACTGATGTGTGTAAAATGCAACATATAAAACACATCAATTAAGGCATAAAACTAACCCTTTTTAAGTACTAATGTTGGAAAAAGAGTGTTTTTGTCTTCCTTTTGTATTTTCAGGATGAAATGAGCTCAAAATCACAAAAGAAGCAAAAAGACCACTAATTCTACCATAAATACAAGAAAAGGAACAAAAGTAAACTGCCCGGACCCTCAACGGCACCTCCCAAGACAAAGAGAAAAGAACAGAGTCTGAACACGCCCCGTGTCCAGTGAACACGGGGGCGTGCCCAGGAAGCAGCAGAAAAGACAAACCAGTAGAAGCTTCCATTGCTCACCACGGGGCCGTGCCCAGCGGGCACGGGGGCGTGTTGAAAGTACAGCAGGCGCATTAATTGTAATTCGCAATTACAATTAATGAAGAGAGAGAATGTCAGACGGGCACGGGGCCGTGTCCAGCGGACACGGGGCCGTGTCCAGCGTTCTGTTCAGCCTATAAATAGAGGAGCTTGGTTTCATTCTCTCTCATCCCTTGGCACACCACCTCTCTCACACTTCATCCACCACCCACCACCACCATAACACCATCATCCACCACCATCATCCATTGTCCATCGTAGAGTGTGTGAGTCGTCTCGGGATCCAAGATTGATCGTAAGAGTTCTTGACAATCAAGGCCATGTTTGCCTAAGTCTCTTACATCACTTGGTGAAGACAAGTGTTTAGTATAATACTTTTTATTTTTAATCTTTTGCACTTTTTATTTGGTTTTGTATTAATGACTTTAATAACTAGTTACTTATGTTGAAGGTGATCTTTCCTTATCGTTTGTCCGTGGTGTCTTGGCGTTATTTTACTGTCTATATAAAATAAAAGATTTTCACCATTCATATCTCCACGGTCTATATGGAGGTATGTTGGCTACCTGGTCGGGGGTTAAGGGAAAGGTTTGGTAAGGTTCTTGCCCTTGTTCAGCGTTTAGAGGTCCTGCTTGGGACCTGGGTCAAATTTAGTAGGATCTCCTTCAATGCCCATAGGTATTGGATGGCGGGGATCCAAACTCTTTGACCCCCTGATAAGCTAACTACTATTAATACTATAACCCGGTTATTTAGGACTGTATCCCTGCTGACTCAGACTACTTAGCCGAGGGTAACGTCACCGCCAAAAGCGGGGCCTACCATAATTTGCATTAATAACTTAATTCATTATCTTTCAATAATCCGACCCTTTAGGATTGTATCCTTGCTGACTCAAACTACTGGGTTGAGGGTAACGTCGCCTTCAAAAGAGGGGCCTACTACAATAACTAAGATAATCTCTTAAACAAGTGCAAAAGTGCGAAAATAATCAAAGGTTATACTAATACACGTGTCGGATCCAAGTGATTCATCTTGTCTATCTGTTTTTAATTTATTTTTATTTTTCAGCATTTAGTTAGTTTTTATTTTTCTTAGTTTAAAACATTTTTTCTAACTTTTTGATTTGGTTAGACGTTGAGGATAAACCGGTATTAAAAGCTCTTGTGTCCTTGGACGACCTCGGTATCTTACCAACACTATACTACGTCTACGATGGGTGCACTTGCCCATATGTGTGTTTAGTGTTAGTAAATATCGTGTTTTATAAATTTAAAACTTGGCTAAAAGTGTAAAAAGGGCTTAATTATACATCTAAAATATATACACACCGACACGCATCAAGTTTTTGGCGCCGCTGCCGGGGACACAAGGATTTTAAGAAGGTTAGGAATCAACGGCCTAATCATCTTTTTATTTTTCTTTAATTTTTAGGATTTTTTTTTAGATTTTTCAGGTTCTGCAGATCTCAGCACGGGGCCGTGCCTGGTCGGACACGGGCCGTGCTCAGCAACGTTACTGGCAGTTTTTGTTTTTCAAGTTAACAGAAGGCTGACCACGGGGCCGTGTCGGTGCAACACGGGGCCGTGTCCAACTTCCAGTAACTGGGATCTGAAAAACAACCACTGTAACTCCGACCACGGGGCCGTGTTCGCTCGACACGGGGCCGTGGTGAACCTTCTGACCAACATTCTTTTCTGTTTTTATTGCAGGACTTGGAACCCGACGCCAACCTCGCGTAGTGTATGAGCTCCAGTTCCAATAAAGACATAAAGGAACCATTAGAAGAACCCGAACGCTTTCTCAGAAAAAGGTTAAAAGCCAAAAACCAAGAGAAGGTTTCGGGTGATCCACCCCCAATGGCGGACCAACGTACCCTCATGGATTACTTACGGCCCACCGTAGGTAATCTCGGCGCCGCTATCAATGCCCCGAATGTCGAAGCCAATAACTTCGAACTTCGACCGCACTTGATACAAATGCTCCAAAACTCCGCGACCTTTCACGGGCTCGCAGACGAGGATCCCCATCTCCATATAACTAATTTCTTAGAAATATGTGATACATTTCGGATCAATGGAGCATCAAACGACGCCATCCGCCTTCGTATGTTTCCATTCTCACTAAAAGACCGAGCGAAAGCTTGGCTCAACACCCTCCCAGCTGGATCGGTAAACACCTGGGATGAACTAGCCCAAAAATTTCTATATAAGTATTTCCCTCCTTCTAAAACTGCTAAATTGATGGCTGAAATTAACACATACTCACAAGAGGACGGGGAATCCTTATATGAAACTTGGGAAAGGTTCAAGGAGCTATTACGCAAGTGTCCCCATCACGGCCTCGCAATATGGCAACAAGTATCCACTTTCTACAATGGGTTGTTGCCACATACTAGGCAGACACTTGATCCTAGCTCCGGGGGACTTTTAGGTAATCGACGCCCACACGAAATATATAATCAAATTGAGGAAATTGCTCAAACCAATTTTCAGTGGCACACTCCCCGGGGAAATAAAACTATCGCCCCGGGCACCCATAAGGTAGACGAAAGCACCTCTTTACAAGCCCAAATCGAGGCCCTTTCTTCAAAAATAAAAAAATTAGAAATGACAAAAACAGTCTCGGTCATGGCTTGTGAGGGGTGTGGTGGGTCACATGAAAATTGGAGTTGCATGAAAGAAACAGACGATCAACAAGAAATGGTAAACTACATTGATAATAGACCTAGACCGTCGGGTCCTCCAACGGGGACCTACAACCAAGGATGGCGAAACCACCCAAACCTTGGTTGGAGGGAGCCCGGCAATAGTAGTAACCAACAACCACAACGAACAAACTTTCAGCAATCAAGAAATGAGTCACAAAATTTCACTCAACAACAAAGTGGAAGAGAAAGGCTCGAAGATACTATATCTCGCCTCGTCTCTGACACTGACAAGAAAAATTCGGAAAGATTCCTACAATTAGAATCAAACTTTAGGAATCAACAAGCTAGCATTCAAAACATAGAAAAACAAATAAGTCAACTAGCTCAAAATTTTTCCGAAAGACCACAAGGCGCATTACCCAGCAATACCGAAACCAACCCGAAGGCACAAGTTCACCTCATCACGCTACGAAACCGGACCGTAGGGCCTGCAGAAGTACCTCCAGCCGCGGAAGAGTCAACGCCAACACATCTGCAGGAGAAGGACCCTCCCCCATCAACAGAGCCTACCAAGGCTCCTCGAGTTCCGTACCCCGGTAGGTTAATTCGTCAAAAAACCAACGAGCAATTCGCAAAATTCGAAAGTTTGCTAAAACAATTGCATGTCAATATTCCTTTTATCGAAGTCCTAACCCAAATGCCCAAATACTCTAAATTTATGAGGGACTTCCTTACACATAAAAAGAAAATTGAAAATTTGCAATTAGTTAATTTAGGCGAAGAATGCTCTGCCCTCGTACTCAATAAACTACCCCAAAAGAAGATCGATCCCGGAAGTTTCACGATTCCGTGCTCAATAGGGGAATCTCCCGTTCGCAATGCCTTGGCCGACTTAGGGGCTAGCATTAACCTCATGCCCTCTTCAATGTTCAAAAGGCTTGGCTTGGGAACCACAAGCCCCACAAAAATAAGCATACAACTCGCGGATCGATCGGTCAAGTTCCCGCAAGGTGTCATCGAGAATGTCTTGGTAAGGGTAAGCAGATTCGTTTATCCTGTTGACTTTGTCATACTCGACATGGAGGAAGACACCGAGGTCCCTCTTATTCTAGGGCGGCCTTTCCTTGCCACCGCACAAGCAGTAGTGGACATGAATGACGGGACACTAACTTTGAGATATGGGGACGATGAGGTAAAGTTCGGAGTTGGGAAGAGAATAGAGGATGACGACCCGGTCCACTACATGAAGGTTATTGATTCAAGCTTGGATGCCGCTCTCCGACGGTGTAACTTGGGAGGCAAGGCACTCCAATCAAAAGACGTATGACCGGGAATTGGGTCTAGCCAAGGACCCTTATAAACGTGGCGCACCACGGAGGCATTCCGCGGACCTATCCTTAGTTTAGTTTAATCTTTTAGTTTTTGCAGAATAAATCACACTCATGGTGGTAATGGATGAAAAAGGGAACGAGAAAAAATGGAACCATGCAGAAGAACAGAACAAACCGACAAAATCTCCATAACAGAAGGCTCCACACGGGCCGTGCCCAACCAACACGGCCCCGTGCTGAGCCCCCTGCAGGAAATCACCCAGTTCAGGTAACTGGACACGGGCCGTGTTCAGCGGACACGCCCCCGTGTCCAGGCTTCTGTTTCAATTCTATAATTTTTGTTACTGGCACTTGACCACGGGGCCGTGCCCGGTCAACACGGGGCCGTGTCCAGAGCGCCAGTAACACAAATCTTTGTTTTCAAACACACTTTTACATATTTTAATCAACCAAAAACTTTATTTTTGGACACATTGAGGACAATGTGTAATTTAAGTGTGGGGGGGATGCTAAAACCTTGGAATTTTTGCAAAATCCTAAAACAAGCCTTACACAAAACTCTATTGGAACCGCTAAACACCCCAAATTTTTTCAAAAACTTTTTCATTTTTTTATTTTATTTACTTGTCTTAGTTTAAGTTGGGAATAACAAGTTATAAAAGGGTTATATTTTTACAAACTTACAACCGATAGCGTCGTGATAAAAAGAACTAACATAAGAAAATTATGAAACGGTATAACAAGTCTAGCTAAAATTCGATTATATATGCTTGGTCACATTAAAAACCCATTCCCACAAAAAGTGAGTTTTGAGCCTTTATTGAGCATAAAAATACACATATTTAGATTAAATGCTCATTTTTCGTTTCTTGTGTGAATAGCCGCTCGGTCTTTACAAATCTAGAACTTGCCACGACGATACATTCCCGGTCCTTACCAACTTAAACCCAAGTAAGTAAATGATGGAGGCATTAGGACTAACTATTTTTCTTTCAAAACCATTATTTTTCATTTTTTTTACCTACCCAAAATCCCCCTAGAAAACCCCTTTGAGCCTAAACCTTTCATTTCATTACCCCCAAAACAATTTTTTTTTTACCCACCAAAAACCTTTTTCATTTTTTCACCTTTATTTTAGTAAAAAACTCGGTTTTTCATAAACATACCCTTTACGTGACGAAAAAAAAAAAATGAAGTCAAAAACAAACATAAGCTACAAAAAGCTTGTTTGGAGAAATACTTCAAAAATAAATGTCACCAAAAATAAGGTATTTTACGAAAACCGACACTTGTTACGATTTTCGCCCTTTTTACTAACCACTAACCAACCACCCACCTTTAAACCCAAGCCTTCACCCCAAAAGACCTCTTGATATTTACAAAGGTAAAAAGTTAAAAAGGAGGAGGATTGATCGCTTGGCAAGCATATGGAGAATGTAAATCCGTGCCGCTCTCGAGCGATTCACTTAAATATACACCTTCGGCCGAGTGATTGAGTGATCTCCCGTGAGGTATGTGAACTTGTATATAAATGGAATTTTAATAAGGCATGCTATGCCCAAATAAGTAGTTTATCTTATGAAAAGTTCAAAATAAACCATGACGAATAAGATTGTAAATAAAATAAAAATAGAACCTATACAAACCTTGGATTCCCGACACTCTAGGACAAGTTAAAAAAAAAAACTTCTCTTCTACCTATTCCATTTGGGAGTGTAAGCCACATTAAAAGAGTTTTGCTTGAGGACAAGCAAAAGTTCAAGTGTGGGGGTATTTGATGTGTGTAAAATGCAACATATAAAACACATCAATTAAGGCATAAAACTAACCCTTTTTAAGTACTAATGTTGGAAAAAGAGTGTTTTTGTCTTCCTTTTGTATTTTCAGGATGAAATGAGCTCAAAATCACAAAAGAAGCAAAAAGACCACTAATTCTACCATAAATACAAGAAAAGGAACAAAAGTAAACTGCCCGGACCCTCAACGGCACCTCCCAAGACAAAGAGAAGAGAACAGAGTCTGAACACGCCCCGTGTCCAGTGAACACGGGGGCGTGCCCAGGAAGCAGCAGAAAAGACAAACCAGTAGAAGCTTCCATTGCTCACCACGGGGCCGTGCCCAGCGGGCACGGGGGCGTGTTGAAAGTACAGCAGGCGCATTAATTGTAATTCGCAATTACAATTAATGAAGAGAGAGAATGTCAGACGGGCACGGGGCCGTGTCCAGCGGACACGGGGCCGTGTCCAGCGTTCTGTTCAGCCTATAAATAGAGGAGCTTGGTTTCATTCTCTCTCATCCCTTGGCACACCACCTCTCTCACACTTCATCCACCACCCACCACCACCATAACACCATCATCCACCACCATCATCCATTGTCCATCGTAGAGTGTGTGAGTCGTCTCGGGATCCAAGATTGATCGTAAGCGTTCTTGACAATCAAGGCCATGTTTGCCTAAGTCTCTTACATCACTTGGTGAAGACAAGTGTTTAGTATAATACTTTTTATTTTTAATCTTTTGCACTTTTTATTTGGTTTTGTATTAATGACTTTAATAACTAGTTACTTATGTTGAAGGTGATCTTTCCTTATCGTTTGTCCGTGGTGTCTTGGCGTTATTTTACTGTCTATATAAAATAAAAGATTTTCACCATTCATATCTCCACGGTCTATATGGAGGTATGTTGGCTACCTGGTCGGGGGTTAAGGGAACGGTTTGGTAAGGGTCTTGCCCTTGTTCAGCGTTTAGAGGTCCTGCTTGGGACCTGGGTCAAATTTAGTAGGATCTCCTTCAATGCCCATAGGTATTGGATGGCGGGGATCCAAACTCTTTGACCCCCTCATAAGCTAACTACTATTAATACTATAACCCGGTTATTTAGGACTGTATCCCTGCTGACTCAGACTACTTAGCCGAGGGTAACGTCACCGCCAAAAGCGGGGCCTACCATAATTTGCATTAATAACTTAATTCATTATCTTTCAATAATCCGACCCTTTAGGATTGTATCCTTGCTGACTCAAACTACTGGGTTGAGGGTAACGTCGCCTTCAAAAGAGGGGCCTACTACAATAACTAAGATAATCTCTTAAACAAGTGCAAAAGTGCGAAAATAATCAAAGGTTATACTAATACACGTGTCGGATCCAAGTGATTCATCTTGTCTATCTGTTTTTAATTTATTTTTATTTTTCAGCATTTAGTTAGTTTTTATTTTTCTTAGTTTAAAACATTTTTTCTAACTTTTTGATTTGGTTAGACGTTGAGGATAAACCGGTATTAAAAGCTCTTGTGTCCTTGGACGACCTCGGTATCTTACCAACACTATACTACGTCTACGATGGGTGCACTTGCCCATATGTGTGTTTAGTGTTAGTAAATATCGTGTTTTATAAATTTAAAACTTGGCTAAAAGTGTAAAAAGGGCTTAATTATACATCTAAAATATATACACACCGACACGCATCATAAACCTATAATGTTTTAAAGTTTATAACATAAATTTATAATGTTTTAAGATATACATGATATAAGTTCTATGATTTCCATAAATTGCGTTTTAAATTATAAATTCAATAGACTTTATAACTACTACAACTTCCATATATTACTCATATTAAAAAACATTTAAATTCATCTAGTACTTATAAATAATTGTTATAAGTTTAAAATAAGTTAATTGTCATAAGTTTATAATAAAATGTTATTGTATAAGATTATGTGATTAATATATTTGTCCCACGACCGTGTTGTTGTGGCATCAACAACATGTGCTCCTTCTGTGATGGCGAGATTAGTTCACGGCATCCCTAGGTACAAGTGTGGTACAAAGCTACTAGGAGGTCTATGGATCAACTTTAGGATTTAAGCTAAGGAGCTGGATAATGGGTATGCCAACTCACCATCTCATGTGATAAATATGCAGGAGTAGCCACATGTCTATTGTTACGTCTTATGTTTGACTCATGTGTACATCCGTATAATACGATTTAGATTATGATATTCCTGCATCGTATCAATTCATCATAAGTTCTATCTGGATAACATTTCACTTAAACATTATTTGAGCCTATTATTTCGTATTGGACATTCGGCTCATTCCATAAACCCTTTTGTATGTAAAGATTCACAAGTTACTTTGAGTGAGATAAAGAGAGAATTGCGTTAGTTGTATGTTATCTTCAGTTATGATTGCCTTTTAATTTATACCTTTAATAAATAAATAAATGAAATTATGAATTTTATTTCTAAAATTATTGGTATCTTGACACGCCAACCTTCAAGATTGGGGTGTTGCAATGCATGTCACGTGCATTTAACTCTTATGATGTGTGGTTTTGTTATTAAACTAGTTCATAGTGAATTTGTACAGAATTGAAAGTTTGAAAACGTGCAATTAAATATGATTATTTGACCATTGCCTTCCTTGCTCTCCAAGTCAAATTGGTCTACCACCTTTCAATGCATTATATATTATATTATACTACATCTTAAATTACAAGGTCGGTGTTTGTCTTCTTCTTCACTATCAGCCAGCAATCTCCTTTTCCCCCCTTTTACCTACACGTGTATAACCTATATTTTCTCCTTACTTAACATGTGTGCTCTGCTCTTCGAACTTTCTTTCAGAACTACCGAGGATTTAGAAAAGTATGAGATGCAATACTATCTTAAAAATGAAAGTCGGTGGCTTTTGCCACCGACCATCTCTCCGATTTTGTCTTTATTCATACTGCCATCAGTTCGTATTGGGCCCAGTTGTTATTTTAATGGGCTTGCAGTCCAGACAAACAAAAAATCCAAGTAAGTTTGCATGTTATCCTTTCAAATATTATGTTGGGGATTTTCTGATTATCAGAGCAAATATAATCAAATAGTTCTTGGTATGGTTAAATAATTCGTAAATATCAATAACCCTTTTTCACACAATAATTTGATTAAAATACATTTTGGCCCCTTGCTTTTAGTTTTTTTAAATTGCTTTTTGAGTCCATTTTGACATTTCCTCTTTTCACTCATACTTTGAGTAAAATACATTTTGTCCCCTTCCTTTTAGTTTTGTCAAATTGCGTTTAGAGTCTCTTTCCTTTCCAAGTTAAACTTCTATTTTTTACCCATACTTTGAGTAAAATAGATTTTGGCCCTTTGCTTTTACTTTTGTTAAATTGTGTTTTGAGTCAATTCCTTTCCAAGTTAAACTTCAATTACATTGCAATATTAGACCATTGAGGTTTAATCTCAAAATTTTATAATGTTTCAACTTTATCGTTGTACCGTATATCTATACATTTTTAGCTTATTGCTTTCTTTAATTATTTTCGTTTCTTTTTTAAAAAACTAAACGTTTGGATTCAACCATACATTTAGGTGAACTGAATACGTCAAGACATACACTTTCATATGGTTTGCGCATGACATAGCGCTTGGACTAATCTGTTTGCAATGTGCCCACGACGTATTTGCCGCGGGTTGTATTATGAATATTAATGTGTCGGTATAAATTCGAGTTGGTATACGTTTCGATGTAAACTTTTTTGGGGAACAAGTCAGGTCAAATATATTTTGTTTTTTGATTGTTTTATGTACGTTTCCAGTTCTACGTTTCGACCCTACCGCAACACTCTAAGGGTATAATTTTTTCCGTTGATATGAATATCACTTTTTATTACACGTGTTATTTTTCCCTTGATATACATTTTATGTTTTTTTGTACGTTTCCTATGTATGAGTCGGGTCACATATAAATACGATATACTTTACATTTTTATCCAGCTACGATGCTATTGAGTTAAATTGAATACGTCAAAATGTGCGTTTTCACATGTTTAACGCATTACATAACGCTTCGACTAATCTATTCGATCTTTGCAATGTACTCGCTCTGCAACGCACGCGGGTTTCCCACCGGCTTTGCCTCCCTGCCCCCCCGTACTTTCACGATGTTGTAATTTTAGCCCCTTGACTTTGGTATCTTCAAAGTTTCATAAAATTGCAAATTTAGTCCCTAAACCTTCTACTTTGGATTTCCAAAATCACAACCTCATCTTTCAAACTTTGTCAGCACCAACCGTCTACTTTGGTTTTCCACCATCACCCCCTAGCTCTTACACAGTTACGTCACCAACCCTCTTCTTTTACATTTCCACCAACACCCCTTAGCTCTTACACATTTCCGCCACCACCCATATACCTTTACACTTTGTCTTTTTTAGACTTTGTTTTTTATCCCTTGCACTATTACTCCATTTTTACACCCGCCAAACTTAAAAAAAATTGCAATTGTAACCCTTAGACTACAACTCATACTTTTGCAAATGCCAATGCATTGTGTTTTCCGAAATGTCTTTGGCATTGTGTTGTACGCTTTGTGTCTTCCTTTGCGATTTACACTTTTTTTTAATTGTCTTTTACACACTGCGTTTTACGAATAGTGTTTTGTCTTACTCTATGTTTCCACCCGTCGCGCGCCGCCAATCCTAGTTATTATTAAAAGTGTGTTAGGATTGTATATTATATGATTATTATTTCTTCTAAATTTCCACCAAAATGCGTGGTAATTAGGCACCAATTATATAATTATTTTTTTTCAAAATTTCCACCAAAATGCGTGTTAATTGGGTTGAGTTATAACAGAGTAAATTGTCAAAATTGTCTTTGAGATTTGGGTGTGTTTGTCAGTTTCATCCAAAACAACTTTTTTGTATCATATTGTCCCTCACTTTTGTGATTTTTTGTCATTTTCATCCAAACGTCTAACTTTTTTGTTAAAATCGTCCCTGAGATTTGGGTTTTTTTTGCCATTTTTATCCAAATATTTGACAGAAAATATAAAGGAAATTAGACATTTGGATGAAAATGAAAAAAAAAATCCCAAAAGTGAAGGGAACTATTGTATAAAAAAGTTGTTTTTGATGAAACTGGCAAACACGCACAAACCTCAGGAACGATTTTGGCAATTTACTCGTTCTAATATAAAGTAGTTTAAAAATAAGAACGGTAAGAAACCACCATAGACAGACAAGTGTCTAAGAAGTATTCAAGTGAAAAGGGTAATTTTGTCCAAAAGAATAAAAAGAATATGCACATACAAGTCACATGCTATTTCCGCCCTAATTTTGTCCGTAACTTTTTATACGTCATTTGTTTTTAAAAAAATTATACTATAAAATCGAGCGTCTTTTTATCTTTAATATGAGTACCCTATTGTTATAGTTTTAAAAAAATTGAAAACCTAGTTGCGTATTACACAATGGACACGTAAAACACAATGAGTATCAAACTAAAAACACAATGGAAACTAAACAAAAACATAATCGATGACAACATATAAAATATATAATGGACAAGAGACTAAACACAATGGACATAACATAAAACACTATCAAACTATAAACGCAATGGAAAGTAGCCTAAAAACACAATCGATGACAATAGATAAAAAACACAATGGACATCATATAAAAGACACAATGGATATCAGACTAAAACATAATGGACAACGACCAAAAATCACATTAAATAACAGATTAAAACACAATGGACAACAGACTAAAAACACAATGAACAACATAATAAAACACAATAAACAACAGATTAAAACACAATGTACAACAAAATAAAAACACAATGGACAACATACTAAAACACAATGGATAACAGACTAAACACAATGACCAAAACATATAACACAATGTATAGAAAACTCACTCAGTTGAAAAACACAATAATCAGAAGTAATAACATAATATATAGAAAACCCAAATATAACATCATTTTCATTATGTTATAAATTATGTTATAGGTTCTGATAAAAGCGCAGTGGCCAGAACCTAAATTAACATTGTGTTATAAGTTTTGATAATAACACAATGTACAGAAACCCTAATAAAAACCAAAACCCGGTTAAAAGACACAATGACCTGAACCTTTAACACAATGCGAAGAAAAATCCAGTAAATTTTTTATTTTATTTTTATATTGCAATTTCAATACTCGTATTAAAGATAAAAAAACGCTTGTTATTATGGTGAATTTTTTTTGAACGTTATAAAAAACGTTTGTCGTATGAAAAAATTATGAACGTTTTAAATTAATGAGGGGATTGACATGTGTCTTGCATGTGAAGAGATAAAGTCAATAAATGTGAGATTCCATTTATACCCTTCTACTATTTTTTTCTCTAAAACTAATCTTAACCCTCCAAATCTAAATCAATGGACCAGAATCTCTCTTATTTGTTTTCTCTTTGTATTTGATTCTAATCCTATGGTACCAATAACCCAAAATTTTGTAAGTGTGTTTTGGTTTCATATTTTTCACCCTACGTATTGTTACGTAGGTATAACTTTTTTTCATGTTTGCGTGTAACTAGTTGGATGCCTCGCCCGCGTTGCGGGGCGTCAAGCCGAAAATTTCTTAGTTTCATAACATGCACGCATGTATTTTAGTTACTTATACATACTACTTATAACACGATCTATAAAAAATCAAGTCAATCAATTAAACCAAAACACTATCATAGTTTTGCTTAAAAAAACTAAAACGATGGCAAACCTTTAATTTTGAGTTGGGGGCGAAATAGTAATTTGTCAGAACCAATGAACGAGTGCTAGACACCTGGTTGACACAAAAGTTAAATTGAATCAACGAAGTAAAATAAAAACTACTATAGTTTTGCAAAAAAAAAAACTAAAGCAATGGCAAGACCACAAATTTTAACTTGGGGTAAAATCGTAAATTTTTTAGCTGAGGGCAAACTCATAATTTTAACCTGAGGGTAAATTCGTAACTTTAAGCTGGGGGCAAAACCATAATTTTATTTTGAATTGGGGCAAAATAATAGTTTTGAACTAAGGGCAAAATCGTAATTTTGAACTCATGGCGCAATGTAATTTTTGGTAAGGGGGCAAAATCATATTTTTGAACTGAGGGAAAATCGTAATTTTTAGCTAGGGAGGAAAAACTAAAACGATGGCAAGACTACAAATTTTAGCTGAAGCAAAATCGTAATTGTAATTTTTAAATGAGGGAAAACTCATAATTTTAAACTGGGGCAAATTTGTATTTTTTAGCTAGGTGAAAACCATAATTTTATTTTAAACTGAGGCAAAATTATAGTTTTGAACTAAGGGCAAATTCGTAATTTTCAGCTGGGAGCATTGGCGTAAATTTGTTTTGAATGAGGGCAAAATCGTAATTTTGCACTTAGGGTGAAAGCGCATTTCTTTGAAAATGGGCAAATTCATATTTTTGAACAAAGGGCAAAATCGTAACTTTGAGCTAGGACCAAAAGCATAACTTTATTTTAATCTGGGGGCAAGACGGTAATAGTAAGCTACAGATAAAATCGCAAATTGATTAGACCAATGAGATTACCTATTTATATTAAAAACTTAAAATAAAAAAATAAAAAAAGGGCCACCGCCCTTTTCCACCAATCGAAGGAAGGAACTATTGCCGCAAAGCTTCGTTATATATGTGGATAATATGATTTTACAAATTTTCACTACTAATTACTCATTAAAATAATTTTTAAACCAAATAATATATAAAACTTAAAAACAAGTGTTAGTGGGGTGAGCTGGATTTTTTTTATTGGTTGTTGAATTAAATCAATGGTACTTTTGCATAGGTCACGTGATGGCATGAAGAAGGCCACGCTGTGAATCTTCCAACAAAAACCCGATGTAATCGGGCAATTAAGATTTAATACGTGGCAAAAGGTCACAGTCGCACTTAGACAGTTAGCGTACGACAATAGTTCGAACATTATGGATGACTATTTAAAAATGTCTGCACGTGTAGCTAGAGAAAGTCTTCACAACTTTTGTTCGTGTATTTTAGAACTTTATAGGAAAAGATATTTGAGAAAGCCCTCGTTCAATGACATGCAACAAATATTGGAACATCACGCTGATTATCATGGGCTACCCGGGATGCTAGGTAGTTTAGATTGTATGCAATGGCCTTGGGAACTTTGTCCACCCGCATGGCAAGGCGCTCACACGAGTGGATTTCACGGGATGCCAGCCATCATGCTTGAAGCGGTTTTGAAGCAGTTGTGTCCCAAGATCTTTGGATATGGCATGCGTTCTTCGGTTTGCCAGGTTCACATAACAATATTACCATCATAAACCACTCGCCCCTTTTCAATGATCGAGTAAATGGTATAGGACCCAAAGGAACTTTCTTTGTAAACCGGGTTGAGTACGTGTATGGGTACTACCTAGTTGATGGGATTTACCCAGAGTGGGGGGTTTTCGTAAAATCATTCACAAGACACGGTACCATAGATCAATGGCTGCACGTAAAGACGTCGAGTGAGCATTCGGTGTTTTGAAGAAAAGGTGGCGAATATTGGCAATGACTTGTCGACTATGAGATAAGGATCAGATTGGAAACGTGATGTACGCATGTATCATTCTTCACAACATGATTTTGGAGGATGAAGGTAGAGCGTTCGTTACCTACTATGATGAAGATGACCCCCAACCTGGTAACGTAACAGTTACAGACGAAGATAAAGCGTCAAATGAATTTTTGATCAAGTCAAGGTATATACATCACAACCTTCGATCTGATTTGGTGGATCATGTTTCAACGATTCCTGGGTTCGAAACCGACGAAGACGACGAAGAATGATTGTTTTTTATTTTGATACTATGTTTTATGTAATTATTATGTATGTTTATGTATTTTTTAATGGTTATATATATATATATATATTAAAAAAATTGATGTGGCTTTGCCACGCCAGCCCAGCCACGCCCACCATACCCCTAGAACTTGGGTTTGTGTATTGAGTGCCCCCATAATCCACGTGTCAACCCATGCCCTAAATCCCGCCCCACCATACCCCACGGTCTAAGACCAAGTCTGCGCAGCGTACAAGATTTGCTAATAAAATATCATGGATGTGAATAAGTAGTTTTCTAAAATTTAATCTCAGATTTTAATCTTGACTCATTTCAAGATTACATTTAGAAATAGAGCTTGATAAGTAGTTTTAAATGTCAACCCTCTTTAAATTCAGACAGACACAAACTTTTATGAATAGTTCTCTACTAGACCAGTCTTCACAAGTGTCTTATCCCGTGGTTCTGGAAAGGCGATGATTTTAGAGGGTTTTTGGTGAAGGCTGTTAAAAACGCGTTGATTGAAGATAGAGGGGAGATCAATCCTCCTAAATTCGAATGGTGTAAATGGGTTCCTCTTAGATGCAACATAATGGCTTGGAGAGGCAATCTTGACAGGCTAGCTACGAGAGTAAATTTAAGAAGAAGGGGCCTGGATATCACTTCTACTATGTGTACGTTCTGTGAAGAATATGAGGAAACTGTGGATCACACTTGTTCGGTAGCCAACAGAGTTTGGTTGGGTTTTAGTGTTTGGTGCAAAATTTCTCCTATATACTATTTCGAGTTCAAAGACATTATGGACATTCACAAATTCTCTCAGTTGGGTAAGAAGGCGAAGAAAATTATTCAAGGCCTCGTGATGATATCTTGTTGGTATATTTAGAAAGGAAGGAATGAGTTGATCTTCAAGCAGTTAAACCGAAGTGCGCAAGATATTTTAGGGGAGATTAAATCGAGGGGTTTCGGGTGGGTTAAAAATAGATCTTCGTGTAAATACATTAGACGGGAGGAGTGGTGTAGATATCCTTTATATATGATGTAATTTGTTGCCCTTTGCCCGTTTGGGTCGGGGGTTTTGTTTTATTTGGCCTTTTGCCCTTTTGGGTCGGAGGTGGTTTTTAATGAACTTTTCTTTTCAAAAAAAAAGCTTATCCCGCGTATATCCCTATGTTTCCACCGAATATTAATAAATTACTGTATTTTGATTATTTACAAAATATAAATTTGCAACATTTTGTTTATTTACATTCTTGTAACTTATGGATTGGGTGTTTTTCAAAAAAGTTTTTATTTTCCATTTTTAACTCAAAAGTCCTTATCTTTTGCATTTAACCTCTTTAACTTTTTTTTTAACCAACTGGGGTAGCCCAGTTGGCCACCGACACCCACCTCTTCCTAGAGGTACCGGGTTCGAGTCATGGGTGTGGCATATGTTGCCCAGGGTAAGAACTCGGCAAGGGGAATTCACCGCGGAGCTAGCTTGGTCGGGTAGCGGCTCCCGGAGTGGGATCACTCCGGCGGTTGGGAGGACCGTGCACTATCCCCCCCCCCTCTTTAACTTTTTTACTTTTAACCAATAGCTTTTGATCTTTTACGATTTAAACCCCCTACTTTTTATTTTTAACTTTTGTCCCCCCATACTTTTCATCTTTTGCAAGTTTTTCGTTCTAAATTTTGCGAGTCAACAAGCCGCAACTTGCGTGTGAGGTTCAACCGTTTTTTGTCTACTTTTTCCTGTTTGACAGGCCAGTCAAAACACACCTATTTTTCTTCGTTTAACAAGTTCGCCGTAACGCGCGGGTCCTAGATCGACTTAGTTATTATTTTTAACGTTTAACGTTTATGACTAATTTCTTCGCATTAATATGTCGCAACGGATGTGCGTGGTTGAACGATTTTACGTCTGTTTTTCGTTTGGTGTTATTTTTTTACTTTTTTATTTTATTTTTACGAGCACTTCTAATGTTGGTGGTCGTTGTTAGTGGTGTGACATTGATGCTACTTGTCACGATTTTAAGCACGTATTTAACCTATTAAGTTATTACTAATAATTTGTTTCGAGTTTACCACCGTACCCCCCTTACTTAAGAAAAAATTAATTTTTTACATGCATATTTTTGTGTACGTGTCAGTATAAATTTGATTTGCTCTACATTTCGACGTAAACTTTTCTAGTAAACGATTCAAGTTTAATATAATACGTTTTCATTTGAAAAACATTTTTTCCTGCACATTTTTTATGTACGTTTCGGTATAAATTCGAGTTGGTGTGTGTTTCGAAGTAAATTTTTTACAGAACGAGTCAGGTGAAATATAATATGATTTCGTGATTATTTATATGAATGGTTTGTAAATTTTATTTTGATCGGAGTGGAGTCAAATTGTGGTTTCTTTTTTCCCTTTTTAAACTCTTTAATTAATCTATTTTGATTATACGTGTCAACTTTTCCGTTATACCACTTACATTTTCTATGTATGACTAGGGTCACATGTAATACGTTATGATTGTACAGTATAAATTTGATTTACTTTATGTTTTGATCCAATCACATTGTTTATATAAGTTACATTGAGTTCAATCGATTACGTCGAAACGTGTGTTTTCATACAGTTAACGTATCACATAACGTTTGGACTAATTTATTTGATGTTTGTGATGTATCCGCGCCGCAACACGCGCGGGTGGTAAGGCTAGTTATTATTAAATAGTAACAATGGAAAAGAATATTATTTCAAATTTCAACCAAAGGAAGAGAAAAAAATATAGAGTTAATTACATATATGGACCATATGGTTTATAACTAGTTTCACCTTTGGATACTAACTTTTTTAACAGGTTTAGGTTTTATTGTTTCAATTTTGTAATACCTTTGGGTGCTAACACCAAAATTAGTTAATTTTATCAATATAATGGCTAAAATACTCTTTATTTTTTTTTTTAAATTTATCAATGTAACACCTTTGGGTACTAACACCTAATTTTATTTAAGTTTAAATCAATTTTACAAAATCTATTTATTTTTTTATTTTCATCCTTTCATTGTATGTCTTAATTAACATAACATCTATTTATTTTTTTATTTTCATCTTTTTATTATATTTCTTATTTAACATTAAATCTACTAGTTACCCCAGTATTTTTTTAAATAAAATCTACCAGCTTTATAGTTTTATGTAAATTAACTATCTTACTCGTTTTAAATAATGTAAACCTTACTCGATTTCAATTTTGGATAGATATGATAGATAATAATAAACATCTTTCATGTAAATTAAAAAATAGACATGTATAAAGCTGTTAGTTTTAAATAATGTAAACCTTACTCCTTTTCAATTTTGGATTCAACTAACATGTTTCGAGTAAACTTTTCAACTGTGTTTTTAATTTTTTAGGACGAAATTGTGCATATAATTAGTTTTATATTAATATGTATTTTATATCTTAGTGATCAATATAATAAATATAGAAACTGTATAAGCTCTAAAATAGTAAAATGTAAATGAACAAAAAAAATACTGGTGTAACTAGTAGATTTTATGTTACATGAGAAATTTAATAATATGATGAAAAAAAGAATAAATAGATTTTATGTTAATTAAGAGATATAATAAAAAGATGAAAATAAAAAAAATAAATAGATTTTGTAAAATTGATTTAAACTTAAATAAAATTAGGTGTTAGTACCCAAAGGTGTTACATTGATAAAATTAAAAAAATGGAAGGGTAATTTAGTCATTGTATTGATAAAATTGTCTAACTTTGATGTTAGTACCCAAAGGTGTTACAAAATTGAAACCATAAAACCTAAACTTATTAAAAAAAGTTAGTACCCAAAGGTAAACTTAGCTATAAAGCATAGAGTCCATCTGTGTAATTAACTCAAAAATATATTAAAAGCACGCACCATTGAATGTTAGAGGTAACATGACAACATCACTGTTTATTTTTGTAGCTAGCACACAACTTCGATATGAGAATTACTTGTTACCCAAGCAACCGTGATGTTCTATAAGGCTATAGGGAGTGGTCATGACCCTCAGGGTCATCATTTCCCTCCACATCACCGTTGTTGGTGCATATTCATCGTGCGAATAGCTAGATAGAACGTGTGTTGAATATTGTATAGAATAGGATTAGTTGGACACGGTTTTGGTAATGTAAAGGTCCATCCGGACGGATGACCATCCGGTCGGATGACAATCCGGACGGATGACAATCTGGACGGATGGACATAGTTAGTGGTTGTCTATAAATAGGGAGTTGGGGCTCCCATTTGGACAAGCTTTTGGTCCCTAAGGGGAAATGCTGTCCAACTTGTCTCGTGGTGTTGTAACATTGAATAATCAATAGAGACCAGATTGTAAGTGACTGCTCGGTGTCGTATCTATCTTCTACTCCTTTCTTAGTAGTAATAAATGCATCGAACACGTCGTTTTCTGGACCGAGGCTCCGTCAAACTCGCCGGTTCCTGGATTAGCAGTGGTATCAGAGCTACGATACCAATTTAATCGGTCTAACAGTCGGTTAAATCACCCAAAGCTCATCAGTTTTGGGTTAAATGGGAGTTTTGACGTTAAACAGAGAAAAAACGTGATTTGGAGTGTTCTTGAGCTGATAGAACATATCCGATCGGATGACCCTCCGATCAGATGACCATCCGATCCAAGTCACTATTGGATGTTTGAAAGATCAGTTGTTTTTCACTCGAAGGACCATCCGATCGGATGACCATCTGATCCACAAACACAAGTTTGTTCCTTTCTGCCATTCGATCGAACGACCATCCGATCGGATGAGCATCCGATCAGATAACCATCCAACTACATGCCATTCGATTGAATGACCATCCGATCGGATGCCCTCTGATCGGATGACCATCCGACAACATGTCATTCGACCAGATTAACAAATGCCTAAAAAGGCATTTTTTGATCGCAACGACGAGGAGAGTCTCCAGAAAAAATTTGGTGATTGACAATTTTTTCGGGTTTTTAACGACCAAGTTGGGTTGTTCGGGGACACCGTCTGGGGCTTCAGTGAACATATTTGATGATGCGATCACAGATTGTGGAAATTAGTGGGGTAGTCATGATAATAGTGCAGAATGTTTATCATTCTGGTTATCTGACTATTTATGGGCCAAAACTTAAAATCCGCAAAGACGAAAAACTGATAGATGTGGCGAATATTGTGATATTCTGGGTTGGTCAAGTTTTTCGGAGAAGAGAATTGAAAACTGAATTCAGTTTGAGGGGGAATTCAGTAATAGAGACGTCAGAATTTGCAAAAATGAGGGGGAATAAAAATTTCAATGTCGTATGTTGAAAATTCTGGCATTTTTGAAATTCGTGACACTGCAACTGTATTTGGGTAGTTTCGACTTCAGATTGATAGGGGAATGTGAATCTGATCGTAGGTGTATCCGAGGTGTTGATATCTGATCGTGGACGAATGCTTCAGAGATCTGAGAGAGATCGTGGTTGAAAGCTTCCGAGATCTAGATTATCCGAGGAGATGAATCTGATTGTGGACGAATGCTTCAGAGATCGGATTACATTACCAGATGATTTATTTTCCAATGAAGATTTGCTGATTGTGGAGAATACCGTTTACATGGATCAGTCATACTTATGGTGCGTTACCGTTGATCACGGTAAACGGGATATCAGATCTTCAGGGGGAATCACGGATTTGAAGTTAACCAGTGGGGTATTTGAAGGTTCTATCATTTACCGGTTGAGTTTTTGTACATTCTTAAATCGAGCAGGCGGAATGCGAGATCGTGGTGCTTACAGGTCATATAAAAAACTGAGCTCGGATGCGCTTAAAGTTGAAACAGAGGATACTCAATTGATTAGTTTCAAGTTGGTGATTATTCTTGAAGGTTGCAGTTTAGCAAATCAGAGGAGAGTCGAGAACTGTGCAAAAGACCTGAAGATTCATTCCAGGGGAATTCATGCTTTACCTTGGCAAAAGCAAACCCGAATCATCAATCGAGGGGGAACTTGGATAGTCAGATTTCAAGATACCTGATTGAAGTTGCAGAAAAGTTGAAGATTACAGAATATTCAAACACGGCTTAAGGCTCTCAAAGTTTTAAAGACGATTCGACAGTGACAGCCGAGGGGGAATCTGTTGGTGCATATTTCGTACGTCTGCCACTGTGCAAATACCTAGATAGAGTGTGTGTTGAATATTGTATAGAATATGATTAGTTGGACACGGTTTTGATAATGTAAAGGTCCATCCGGCCGGATGACCATCCGGCCGGATGACCATCCGGTCGAATGACAATCCGGACGGATGACAATCCGGACGGATGGACATAGTTAGTGGTTGTCTATAAATAGGGATTTGGGGCTCCTATTTGGACAAGCTTTTGGTCCCTGAGGGAAAGGTTGTCCAACTAGTCTCGTGGTGCTGTAACGTTGAATAATCAATAGAGACCAGATTGTAAGTGACTGCTCGGTGTGGTATCTATCTTCTACTCCTTTCTTAGTCGTAATAAACGCACCGAATACGTCGTTTTCTGGACCGAGGCTCCGTCAAACTTGCCGGTTCCTGGATTAGCAACCGTCATGTCACCCACTTCTAATCGATCATCCAAAACCACTACCTTAATGGTGTGGTCATGATATTTTGATTTATTTTGTGAAAAGGAAAATGAAATATTGAAAAAGGAAAGGATGCCCATGGTTGCCGTGGTTTAATCCATGCCAACCATGGTGGCTGAGGCAAGCGGGTGGTGTAGCAATGGTCCTATGTGGCATTGATGACCCAAACCATACCCCCACACCCTTTAGCCTAAATATGACATTTTAAACCCATGTTTCTCATTTTGGTTATTTTGTGTTTCAATAAACTTAGAAATAGGGCCGGCCCTAGGGTGGTGGGCGAGCCGCACCCCCGGCCGAGACCCCTAATATTTTATATATTTTATTACATATATATATATATATATATATATATATATATATATATGAGATTGGTCCATTAGGAACCACTATTTATTGCGAGAACCGCGAGAACCAATATGAACACTACCAAAAATACTTCAAAAATCTAAAAAACAAACCAAAATTTTTTAAATATTTTATTAAAAATTCGATACTTTTTGTTATCAAAATTTTTTTTTGATGACGAAAAGTAGCAAATTTTTTAATAAAAATATTTTTTTTGTGTGTTTTTTAGAATTTTTTAGGTTTTTTTTGGGGGGAGGGGGGTTAGCTTTATGGTTTAGTTTTTAACATTTAATTAGAATTTTTTTAATTAGTTTTCGAGTTTTCACTCTAACTAATGGTTTTCAATTGAACCCTCCCCTAGGGGCAGGATTTAGAGAAAACATCTATAAGTGTGAAAACAGTGAGAACTCTCCTCATCCGTTGGATCAAAACAATCTATGGATTAGACTGGCACGGTGGCATTTTTGTAAGTAACTTCAACTTTCGAAAGTGGACGCGCTTCATTAAGGGCAAATAGGTAAATGTGCATCTACAAAACCTATCAAATGGGACCGAAACATATATACTTCCCAGAGAAACCTCCCCAACTCCAACGAAAACGCGAAAACCCTAGAAAACGCGAAACCACCACTATTATGGCGTCTAAAGATCAAACAAGATCAAGAGGCAAAAAACAGAGTGAGTTAACTTCGATTTACAATATGCTTTTATGATGTTTTTGGCATTTTAATTTTATCAATAAATGTGCAGTTTCTATGGGTGTGGAAGAGGAAGGGTCACCTGCTCCAAAATGCCAAAGAACCACCGAGCAACGAAAGAAGATGACCACAAAACATGGTACAGATGGTTACTTTTTTATGATGTTTGTTTGTAAAACTCCATATATCATGTAATATACTTTGATAGTTTGTTACTAAACGCCAATACATGTATTGTTTGACTGTATGAGAACGTCTTTTACATATATCATTTGTGTTATTAAATGTCATGTATCATTTGTGATTGTCTTATTGAACAACATATATCATTTGTATGTGTTATTAAACGACATGTATCATCTGTCTTATTAAATGCCATGAAAAACTAAAACGCCATGGAAATTAATCATGTTTTATAGGCAAAGAGGGTTTGAGAGTAAGAATAAATGTGCACACCGGCAAGGCCCAAAATGCCAATAAGAGGAAGACCTTAAGTCAGGATGTTGAGGTTGAGGAAGAACCATTTTATCAGTTCAATGGTGCTAGAGTTTTATCAAGAGTAAAACCTACAAACTTGACTGCTTGGTTTATAAATCTAAATCAAAATCAAAGATAGACAGTACACGACATGGGGTTTGGTGCTGCCCTCAGGATGAAAATAGACAGCATACCCACAATGCTTAGGTGCTGGTTGGTTGAAAATTATAATGAAAGAACAAACAATCTGAATGTTGGCAACCATACAATACATATCAATGAAGAATTGATAAACTCTTTAATGGGTATACCGAATGGAGACGTGGCCGTGAAGGGGAAAAAGGTCAACAACTAATGACCAAATAGTGGTTTAGTGGAGAGCACAGTTCAAAGGGCTTGTCTGGATTAATAGACCAAGTGTGAAGCTCTACTTTTATAACATCTTGCCTGAGATGGACAGCTTCGGGAGAAACTTCCGCCTAAATTTCCTTGTAGCATTCTTCACTATAATTGGGCATGCAAGTGATAATGCGGTCGTCAACCAACAGTTCTTACTCAACATTAAATAAAACGTTCAAATAAACCAACTGAACTGGTGTGCAGTGGCGAAGCTTGAAAATTTTCATTGGGGGGTCGGAAGTCACCGAACCTAAAAAATTCTATATAAGTAATTTTTTTATAAAACCGGGGGGTCGAAAACATATATACCTAAAAAATTCTACACGAAACATACATACATAACACTGCTGAGTGAAAAGTTCGGGGGGTCGGGCGCCCCCCGGGTCCCTTGAAAGCTATGCCCCTACTGGTGTAGTTATCTCATCCAATGCTTGCAACATGCCAAAACCGCATGGTCTCCAAAAAAACATTTCACAGGGCCCTTGATTATACTTGCGGTAAGAAAAGAATTTCCATATATAATAGTTTACACAAAATAACAATTTAAAAATAAAAAAATGTCTTGTGTTACAACTTGCCTTGGTGAATGATGCTTGAAATAGAAAAAGGTTGCAACGAAAAGAAGGATACCCGATTGAGTGGGTTACAACAAGAACTCTTGACATGTTTGAGAGTGTACTAGTTAAAAGCAAATATGGCGGAGAGCCAAAATGCCATGATAGCAAAGAACATAAAAAGAAAACTGTTAAGAAGGCTAAGGAAGCCACACCCAAGACAGACAAAATGCACGGTGTTGATGAAAAAGATGCTGATGGTGATGATGTTGACAATGAAGATGAAGTTGATGTTGACAATGTTGATGAGCATGCTGATAATGATCATGATGAGGTTGATGATGATGATGGTTTTGATCATGATGATCATTATGATTATGTTGAACTCGACCCTGAAGTGCAAAACGCCATACAAATCAATGATGAGAATGAAGAGGCTTTCATTCAAAGGGTTGTGGATGAAGATGTAGAAAGCCAGAACAGGATGTTTGAAGTTTCTGCATCATGGAACCATGCTCTAGTCAGAGTACTAACACAATATGAAGACCATGGTGTTGGTGAGGAACAACAAAACAATGAAGCTGAGGAAGTATGTTGCTCGAATAATAAGTTTAACAAAAAAACACAAAGTGTCATACTTAATAATTTCCTTTTTTTATTTGATAGGCAATGGCTGAGAAGTTGGATGGGGCATACAAAGAATTAGAAGACTATTACAATAAAATGAGGACATTGTTAAAACAGTCAAAGATTGAACATCCAAACAGTCTCTTAGTACACATAAAATACTCACAATGTCTGACATTGTTAGAGAACATGTCAAAATTTGTTGATGAAAATGCCAAGGAAGTGGCATCTGAGAGAGAAAAAGGTGAAAATGAAGATGAGTTTGAAAGGGAAGTTGAAGGTGAAAGGGAAGTGGAAGTAGAAGGGGAAGAGGAAGGAGAAGGGGATAGGGAGATGGCTGGAGAACAAAATGCCATAGAAGTGCAATCATTTGTTGATGAAAACACCAAGGAAGTGGCTGATGACAGAGAGGAATGTGAAAATGAAAGTGAGGTTGAAAGGGAAGCTGAAGGTGAAAAGGAAGGGGAAGGAGAAGGGGGAGGGGAAGGAGAAAGGGAAAATGAAGGGGAAGGGAAGATGGTTGGAGATCAAAACGCCAAACCCTCAACTGTTACACCAACCCCCAAAAATGATGATGCTCATCATGAAGATGAAAGGGAGACTGAGGGTGGTGATGAGAATATTATATTGTCAGATGAAGATATAAACAAAAATGATATTGAATGCTGATATTGTGATTTCAAATCACTTGAATATCACATTTTCAGATATAATGGGGAAAAGATAATTAAAAGGAGTATTGCTGAGGTTTTGGAACTGCCGGGAGAACAAATGATTGAACTAAAGGAAGGTTTAGATTGTCCAAAGATAGTGGATCAAATGCTTAGAGCTATAAAAATCACCTGCACACTACTGAGGAGACCCCAAAAATGCTTGTTTTTGATACAACGCCAAAAGTCCCCCCAACGGAAACACAATACAGTTAGGGTTTCATCATTGAACTAGAAAAAACTGAAGGGGAGATGGTGAACAAAAGTGTTGACTAGCAAGATACAGTGGTTGATGAAACGCCATGTCAGCAGCCATCATCTGGAGGTAGGAAGAACCTCATGCAAACTTTTGAAGAAGAAGAGACCCCCAGAAACCCAAGATGAAAACGCCACTGACACATCACCAACCAAAACGCCAAACAGGGCAGATGTACAGGAGAAGGGTGATGAGGACAAAACGCCAGACATCACAAAGTTGATGCAAGATAACACAATTTTAAATCCAAAAAAGCTGCCTGGTGATGAAGAAAATGATGAAAATAAAAAGGAAAAGACTGTGAAAAAAAGGAGAAGAGAGAATCAAAGAAGAGTAGGGTATGTTTGTCACCTTATGTCAGGAGGCAAGTGGTTATACATCAGCAAGGGTGACATAAGAAAACAATATTTCCACATACCTATTCACTGGATGTGGTGACTGGATGTATGTACATTTCTTTCTTCTAAAAATGCCAAACTTTGCATTTGTTACGTTAAAAATATATATACATGCATATGCATGTAAACACCCAAAACGCCATGTCTTATATTAAAATGAGTTTGCATAACTAAAACGCCATACCGTGTTCGAGATTGAAGGAGTGTTAGAACTCTCAAGGGTGATTTGTGAGAGCATAAGATCAAGATTCTACGCACATGTTTTCATTATTCAAAGTTAGGGGCATATCCTGAACTATGAAGAAAGATACAAGGCTCCAGAATCACCCTCAAGATTATTTTGCACACAAATAATGCCGGTAACTCTTTTGCTATGCAATTATATTATGACTTTGTTTTATTGTTAAAAATGTGGTTCCTCAAAATTACAGAATACGCCCGCATATACAAAGACAATGGGAAATCGATACAAAGAATTCAACAACATGAAATTGGTTTTGAAACTCGCCCATTTCAAAGAAGGCCAAAAGGATAGAAAGATAAATGAATTTGATCTCGTCTTCTTGCCAATAATATGGCAAAGACATTTCTATGTTGCCTGCTTCAATATAAAACACAACAAAGTTGATGTATTGGATAACAACGCTGGAGGGGATACACTCAACATAGAAAAAGTATGATGGATGGGTGGAAAAGTTGGTAAGTATCTTAAAAACTTTGTATGTAGAAACTATGTTGACAAAACGCCATACTAATATATGCAAAAATGTGAAGCTGCAGCAAGATGCTTTTGCAGACTACTTGCTTATTCAAAAACACCCAATGGCTAAGATCATGAAGTCGGCGCCTGTTGTCAAACAAAAGATGGACTGGAGGACAAAGTCTAATGGGATCGACTGTGGGATTTTTGCAATGAGGCATATGGAAACCTATACGGGGCAGTTGGCTGGTTGGGAATGTGGTCTAGCAAAAGAAGATGCCCCAAATGACCTACAACAAAAACAGCTAAATTGTCACACCCCCAAAATCCACACGCGGAGTACCACCGCTTGGAGGCGTGACATGACCAGGATCAAGCCACCAATCATATTGAACATGTAAATAAGTAGTAATAGTTATCCATCAATACGAAAGGTGTTTATCAAAACCAACATAAGTAAATGTAGCGGAAGCATTAATGTAAAACCCAACATAAGTATTAATGTTTGAAACGTCATAAGTGTTTAATAAGTAATCACGATCCATCTGTCCACAACGACCTGCTCCTCCTTGTGCAAGCTCCATAGTACCTAAGGTCCTGCAAGGCATGCAGCAGCGAGTCAACAACTAGTTGAGCGAGTTCACAGAAAGTAAGTTCAGTAATAGTAATGGTATAGTAAGCATTGCGTTCGTTCATTTAGTCATGTATCGTATCAGTTCGTATCGCAGCCCTCTAGGCATGTATGCGAAGATTAGGGAAAGTTCTCAAGTATTCTAGACTATGTATATTTGTATCGCTGGCCACCCTGGCATGTGTGCGAAGTTTAGTATGTATAGTTCGCAGCCTTCCTAAGGCATGTGTGCGAAGATCAGTCATAATATCGCAGCCAACCCTTGGCGTGTGTGCGAAGATCAGTTCAAGTAGGTATACTAGTCTAGCCGTATCTTATCATTTACCATCCTCACCCTGAGAACCATATCATTAGGTTCCATTAACTATGTACGCACGAAATCATCATCCAATCCCATTCCCACCCTGGGAACCCCATGCCTTGGCTGTGTGAACTCACCTTGGGTTGCTCGGCAGATACACAAAAGGTTCTTGAACTAAGGGTGGTCAACCACGTCCTAACAGGGTTACCATACAAGTCAGGTTTTGACTTAAGTAATGCACGTATGTTTCACATAAGCTAGCAGATAAAGAACACACACTGATCATGGCAACATACACTAACACGTTCACCAGTTAATAACGTATGTAAGATTTGGACTCGCACAAGCCCAACATCCTTGTGCGGTCCACCCGATGAAGTTCAATAGTACCCGGCCCAGCAACATAAGTAGCCCAAAACATATCGGCCCAAATAAAAACAACGTATAAGTGATTTGTGCGATCCGGGAATCTTGTACGATCGGGACACCTTGTGCGAGTGGGGACTTGGGCTGTCTGGCCCAACAGCTTAGCAATATTTAACATATGCGTGTGTGTGTGGCCCAACATATAAGCAGACATTTCAACTTGTGCGATTCATGCAATTCATATAACTTTGTGCGATCAGTGTCCTTTGTGCGATTGGCCTTTGGGCTGTGCAACAGGCATGTGCGGCCCAATTATAACACTCGGCCCAGACATATTCGGCCCAAAAGCGTGATCCGCCAAAAGTGAGCCTTGTACGACCGGGCTGCACTTGTGCGACTGAAACTGTTGTGCGATTCTAGGTGTGTGATTTGGACTTGTGCGATTGTTTAACTAACTTCCATAATTCAAGCAATCGGTTACAATTATTCAAAGTTTCCAAGTTTACAGTAATCAATTAACAGTTTCTATTCTAGCAATCATCGATCAAACCGGGTTGTTACAACCAAATCTCAAGAACCCTAATCATAACCAAATCATGAACGATCCTCATAACACTTAAACATATTATCACGGTTCATAATCTTGATTACTAGCATGAATTTACTACCATAACAATTTCACAAATCATCCGCACAAGAACTCGTTACAGCCGATTAATATGATGTTCGGTTCTAATTCTAACTCATGTAGTTCAAATTGTATGAACATCATCAGGTATGCATGTAAGCCGATTATCAAGAACACTATATATCATCAATTTACATTACAATCCAGCATATATCATCCTTAAATCACCGTGTAATACAAATAGATCAAAGCATCATTCAACACACAATCGATAACTATAAACACTAACCAGTTGAGAGGTAATGTGAGACGATCCAAACAGTGAACCTTGGTGTCGTCGGCTTCGAGTGAGAGAAAAGAGAGCTAGGGTTTTGTGTGTTTTGTGGTATTTTGCAAAAATGTGAGAAAGTTACAAACACTCTAAGTGTTATGCGTGTAAGGTGGGTGGGCCGAACCCATGCATGGGCCGCCCTTAAGGGTTCGGTCACTATCAATCCGGCCCAATGGCCTTGTGCGATTGATATATGTTGTGCGGTCCGGTTCGAGTAACATTCACATAACATAACATTCACATAACATAACATACCACATAATGCACCTAATAACATAACCTTCATTAAATCAAAGTATCACATAGGCACGTAACGTTACATCAAAGTACAGAGGTCGGTTTGGAAATACGAGTTGTCACATAAATGACCTCAGGATCAAATACATTGCAAAAATCATGCTGCATAGCCAAAATGAAAACAGAAAAAATTGTCAAATCGTTTAATAAATTCTTGGAATTAGGGGCAGCAAGAATATCTGAATTGTATAAAACAGGGTACAGTAGAATAGAACAAAGGATGGAGGAATATGTGGATTAGCTTAAACGCCTTGAATTGCTTACATTTTATAATTTTAATGTTGACTAATGTATTTTAGTTTAGACTATTGTATCCACTTGTTTCTTTATAAAACATATTTCATTATGTGGTATTCATTGTGGCGTTTTTAATAATATGTGTGCCCAGAGGTGAGAAATCCATAAAAACGCCATGATGAATACTTGTAACACCCCGTGTTTCGAAAGTCAAAGTCAAGATTGAAGTCAAAGGAAGAAAAGATCGCTAATTGTGATCTGTCACTCCTTGCTCAACTCCTGTTTTGACTTCTTTGACTTGTAGATGGTCTATTTGTGTTGTTACGTTAGTTGTATTATGTGGAGTGCTTATTAATAATCGAGGTTTAATCGATGTTTATCGCATGTTTTATCGCCTTATCGCTTATCGAAATCACAATCCCATTCGCAGCTGATGGCGAGTGTGAAACATGAGTGTTTAAGTGCGTATCTTACATGTGTTGTGCGGTTTTATATGATTATATGTTTAGAATTGTTTTATTGCGAGAGTTTATATGTTTGCAGGTTAAGCAAGTGAAACGGGTGAAGTTATGGAATTTATGTCGTGACCTACGGCTATGCATGGCTTCACTAAAACAGCATGTTGGAGTTGTGGTTTACGACTTGAGGATGGAACCTACGGTTGACAAGGCAGACAAAGATGAAGGGTGCAAAGTGTGAATTACAATGTGAACACATTTAAATGGACACATTCATTCACGTGATGGGCTGCCATATTCATAAAGCATATTCATAAAGGATGATTATTAAATTAGAAAACCTCAAAACATAAAAGAAAAAAAATAAATAAAGAATAATTCTTGTGGACTTTTGAAAAGTGGGCAACAATCACGTGAAGGCACAGGAGGGATTGGAAGGTGGGCTTTTGTTTTGGCGGCACATCTTAGTAGGTGAGAGGGATTGTTATTTTTAATAATAATATTCATATTGACGGCAACTAAGGTGGGGATTTCGAAGAAGCGCATGGGAGGATTTTGATTGAGAGGAGAATTATAACTCATCATCTTGTCCTTGACGGCTGTTGTTCACGTGAGAAGCCAACAAGCACAAAAGTCAAAAACATCATCATCACATCGGCTGGCTTGATTGGGCCGCATATGATTAGACGTGAGTTTGGCGGCATATGCAAGGAAGGAACACAGTTATCATCACGTGGATTGTTTGGAGATAGTCAACATATGTGAGAAGTGGGCCGATTTGGAGGGGACATGGGCTGACAACATCATCATTATGGGACATCATCATCAAGTAAGTGTCGTCGCTAAAATTGTCCGTAGACAGGAAGTTTGGCCGTCGGCCACTTTTGCACAAAACACAAGGCGTCGCCGACGGGGCTTCAGGCCGTCGGCGACGGCCCTCCGATTTGGCTACGCGAATTGTTTTGTTTCTTTGGTTGGCGGACGAATTAAAACATGGGGGTCATCAATTTTGGGGTTACACCTTAATTTGAAGTTTGAAACTTCATCTTGAATTCATCTACCATCACCTACCATTCCATCTCTAACGATCTATCACTACATCTCCAACCCGAATCAAGAATCATCTACCATCATTCATCACAATCTTGATTCAAAACCCTAGCCATCAATCCATTCATCCATCACCAATCTTCATCATTCATCAATCATCCAATCAAGCTTCAAAGATGACTCCATCCGCATTCCAAACATCCGGTGATCAAGTTGCATCAACCATGAGCGGCTAATCATCTCGGTTTCACCCCGGTGTAGGTAGTTGTTAATTTTAGGGTTTCGAATTGTTCTTGTTTTAACTTAGTGACAATTTGTATTTGATTTTTGAAACTCTTGATAATAGTGTTACATTTGTTGCGAATTCGTGAATTGTCGAGCGATGTTAAAAGTTATGACTTCGCGAAATGGTGATATGTAATTGTGCATTATCATTGTTAGGATTTACTTGTGTTGATTACAAAGTGTCTTTTTGTCCGTTCTTCGGGACGTTGATAGTTAGTAGCACCTAAGTCACGGTACACTAAATCCGTTAATCAAATGCATTTGAGTTGAAACTAAAACTTGTAGAAATCCTAGGTTAGCAATTACCGAAACCGGGTGTGATTCCTTTTTATCATTATTGTTCTAGTATCCAATTTTCTTGCAATCGTTAATTAGTAGTTGTTAATTAATTAATCCATTCCAGTAGTTCAAATTCACATCTTTTTATTAAACAAAAATACAAAAACACTTTAGCATCATCATCCCCAATTCACCATCAAAACCCTAGTTCATCCAATCATTCATCTTAGTGACAATTTGTATTTGATTTTTGAAACTCTTGATAATAGTGTTACATTTGTTGCGAATTCGTGAATTGTCGAGCGATGTTAAAAGTTATGACTTCGCAAAATGGTGATATGTAATTATGCATTATCATTGTTAGGATTTACTTGTGTTGATTACAAAGTGTCTTTTTGTCCGTTCTTCGGGACGTTGATAGTTAGTAGCACCTAAGTCACGGTACACTAAATCCGTTAATCAAATGCATTTGAGTTGAAACTAAAACTTGTAGAAATCCTAGGTTAGCAATTACCGAAACCGGGTGTGATTCCTTTTTATCATTATTGTTCTAGTATCCAATTTTCTTGCAATCGTTAATTAGTAGCTGTTAATTAATTAATCCAATTCCAGTAGTTCAAATTCACATCTTTTTATTAAACAAAAATACAAAAACACTTTAGCAAGCTTCATAATTGTGGCAATTCTTTATAATTCAGTCAAATCCATACACAAACCACATACTCTTCGTGGATCGACCCCTTACTACCACTAACACATTGTTAAGGGTAATTTGGGCTTATAAATATTATCTTTGACCGGAGCGTGACATTCCGATCAAATTTTGGCGCCGCTGCCGGGGAGTGCGTGCGCTTTGTGTTTGGATATTGTTTGAACTTTTTTTGTGATTAACTGTTTAATTTGTTTAGCTTTCTTTTTTGTACTTGTCTTTTTCCTTGTTACATGGGGTGTGTTACTTGTGCAGGTTACAGGTAGTGCATGCATACGCGCAATTCCGGGAGGACTTCGCCTCTAGTTTACGAACCGGAAATCGAAAGAGTAGCAAGAAGAAACCGAACAAGCCGGTTAGAAGCAACCCTTGCTTCTAATCAAACCAACCAAACACCACAACTCACACCAACCATTGAAACCGATTCAATGGCAAACCAAAACTCCAACCAAAACCGGAACCAATACCAATATCGGAGTAATTTTAATCCCGCTCAAAACGCCCAACCTCTACCTCAAGATCAACCGGGTGGTAACGACAACTCTAGACCACCCACACCACCTTTCAGAAACCAAAATCCCAACAACAACCAACGAACACCCCAACAACAAAACCGTCATAGACAAACTTCTTTACCCGTCAACCTCGATGATGGATATGTCAATTCCGATCGTAGAGGTAATCGTGATCGCGGCAATCCCGCGGATGAAGACCCGTTTTTCAACATCGATGACTTGAGAGATGCAATCCCCGATGATGAACCTTATAGTGTTCCCGGTTATCAGCCACCGGAACATGTAAGTGTGCATACAGAAAATTCCGATGATGGGGGCTATTATGATGATCAAGTGGACGATGATGAAGATTGGGGGTACATCAACCGGGGTAATGACTACCGTGCGAGAGGGTACGAAGATGAAGAGTTTGGCTATCAAAATGCCAACTACGTTGGGGAGGACGATTATGGCTATGGGAATAGAAGGAATGACGGTTACGAAAATAACCGCCAACCACGAAACAACTACCAACGGAACCGGAATGATGGGTTTTACAACAACAACAATGCTAACCCTAACCGGATTCCTCATTTCGTGGGAGGTGGTCATCAAGGGGGTAACCGAGGTGGAAATCGGAGAGATGATAGAAGAGATGTTGGAAGGGGTGAGAGAAGGGATGAGAGGCGAGATGAAAGAAGGAACGAGAGAAGAGACGATAGAAGGGATAACCGAAGAATGGATGATCAAGAGGTTAACGGTCCTTATCGTCGTCAACAACCTCCACGGGGAGTAAATGACCGTTTCAGGCCGATTGTCACCGAAAACGATTCACCCATCGTTTGTGAGCGAAGGATGTTTGATTGTAAACCACATTACATCAACATACTTCCTCATTTCAATGGGAGGTCCAACGATGAGCCCTACACACATTTGGCGGAATTTTCTTCGGTTTGCAACACTATTGGGGGGCATAACTTTGCGTTAGAAGAAGTTAAACTTCGCTTGTTCCAGTTTTCACTAAAGGACAAAGCGAAGCAATGGTTTCTTACACTCCCGGCCAATAGCATCCGCACATGGGGGGAAATGCAACAAGCGTTTTTAGATGAGTACTATTCTATGGCAAAGACCGACGACGCTCGTGATGAAATTAGGTCTTTTCGCCAATTATCGGGCGAATTGTTGCATGAAGCCTTCACGAGATTCAAAGAAATGATGCGGAGATGCCCACACCATCAAATTGAGAAGTGGGAATTGGTAAAGTGTTTTGTTCGAGGGTTGGATGACACAACATGGAATCGTCTCGAGTCGACAAGTAACGGGACTCTTCTGAGCAACCATGAATGTCACACCCCAACCGATGGCGGAAACATCGGGATGAGACGAACCCGGGCCACTCCCACCAAACATAAACATATTAACGGGTCAGCCAGAAGACCTCATTTGGACAAATAAGGAAACTAATAACTTTTATACGCTATATCACAGTTTTCCTTTTTAAATCATTACCGCCAAAACGGAACTTCAGCATCACCAACCTTTGACCTTACCATTTTGCCGCACCTGTTCACGCGTAACAGCAGTTTTTCACTCGTGCCAATCATTTCCTTATTTACGGATTGATTGGCAATCACCCGGTCATGATACGATTCGGTTTCCGAAATTACGAGACCTCCGGGGTACTATATAAACCACACCTTGCCCATTGTTCAACACACCTCACAACCACCTCACCTCTCTTCGCCGGAAAACACACCACCCGCCGGAAACCACCTGTCATCACCTTCTCGATCACCTCGACACCACCCCCACTGCCACTAACCGCCGAACACCGTAACTCTCTATCTCTCTCACTCCAGTCGCCGGAGCTACGACTATTCCGGTAAACCGTTCCTCCGACCCTTCTTTCTTTTTCTTCTGCGATGTACTGTTATGAGGGAACTAGTATTATTGATATTATTATTCTTATTAATCAGTTAAACTTTAATAAAATCAGATATTATATAAATTCAGTTTATTATTTTATCAACTTAATAAAAAAATCAGTATAATTCAATATTATTATCAATATTCAGTTATTATTATTATTAATTTATATTAATAAGAAATTGTATTATTATTGTCACTATATAATCAGATTTATTAATTTTATTATTATTATCATTTTTATAAATTCAGTATTTTAATAATAATAATAATCAGAACCATTGGTATTATTTTTTATAAATTTATAGTAATCCAGAATATTATCAAATATTACTATTATAATCAGATTATTATTTCATAATTTTGTATATATATCATAAATACTATTATAAACAGATTCATTTTAACAAGATTATTATTATTTTTCCTATTTAATATTTCAGAATTTATATTTATAAGAATCAGAATTTTTAGGTTATATTATTATTATCATTATTCTATTTTTTTAGTAATATAATTATTATTGTTATAAGTTTTAATCACTAAAATTTATTTAATTACTTGTATAAATACCAATATTAATAGTATTATTGAAATATCACCATTTTTAATTAAAAATCAATTTTATTATTTTCAATAGTTGTTAATATATTCTAGTATTATAAATTTAATTATATTTAGTAATGTTAACATTATCTTTATTTCAACCATTATTATTATTACAATTATAAATATTATTTAACTTATAAATAATGTTATTATTACTAGCTTGATCATTAATAAAATCCTAATTTATTATTCTTGGTGATAATATACTATTATATTTCGTTAAATAAAACATATCATATAAGGAATATATAAATTCTGGTTATTTATTTCTTTACTATTAATATCATTATTATCAAAATCAGAAAATCCTACCATTTCTACTACCATTGATTCGTCAACCTTAATTAACGAATTCCCAAATCAAATAGGGTAAATCTTCTGCAAATCTCTTGGATTAAACTCCTCTCTTTACCAAGAAACACGCAACGCTCTCTAAGGTGAGTATACATGACCCATTTTCTATTTTCCACTTTTGGGTGCAATATGTATTCTATATCAAACATCACAATCACATCAAACATTTTATGCACACTCTATCCTTACTCTATGTGATACATTTTAATCATGTTAGACATGTTATGCTATTGTAAACACTTATGACTATGTGTTCATTAACTTCGTACAAGCCTCCCCTAACAATGGTAGCGCTATAGGTTGAGAAACGCCCCTCCTGTTCTATGAGCAGGTATTGTTAGGTTTAAACTATGTCAAACATACTCAAACTCGTTTGGGTACACTTTAATTGCGTTAAACTTTGGTTTGGGCACATAGAGTAACATCGTTTCGAGTATATACTGTTTACATGATATTGTATCTCACATTTGGATATGAGTAAACATTTTAAACACGTACTATGCTATGTATGAAAACTTGTATACTCGCCAACATGCTTTTGTTGATTTATTTTAATACATATTGCAGGTTGAATGATCAAGAAAACAAGAATCAAGCTAGGCTGGACATTAGAAACCCACTTAGCATTTTGATTATTGTTAAATGTTATGTTTATTTATTTGGAACTATGTATCCCATTTTGAGGTTTAATGAAATCAATTAATTCATATTGTCACAATAGTGTTATGTTGTTTTGAGCAATTTGTTCGTCTCATCCCGATGTTTCCGCCATCGGTTGGGGTGTGACAATGAAGACGATGATTGGGAGATTCTGGAACGAATGAGCAAACGGTCAAAAGAAAAAGAATCGGCCGATCGAGCCAAGAAACATCCTATTTCCCGGTCACTTCCCGATCTTGACTCTAAAGATCGGATTTCTACTCTAGAGCGGGAAATGGCTCGAATGAAGAAGAAAGAAGTGGGTGCAATACAATATAGCGTATGTGAAGAATGTGGTGACATCGTTCACCGGACCGAGAATTGCCAAGCCACCGCTGATGTGAATCAAGTGTATGGAGACCGGAGGCAATATGATATGAACTCCAACACTTACCACCCCGGATTGAGGAACCATCCTAAATTTAGGTATGGTAACGCCTCCAACCAAATGAACCCGAATTTCCAATCGGGAAATCAAGGTGGGTATTCGCACCAAAATCACCAAGGAGGTAACCAAGGGGGTTATCAAAGGAACAACACTCAAACTGGTGGCGATGACTTGAGTGCCAAAATGGATGCTTTGCTGAATATGCAAAAAGAATCTCAAAACAATATAAAAGAATCTCACAATGACATTAAGGAGATAAAGAAGACGAACGAGATTCGGGACATAGCACATGAGGCATTGGCAAAGCAAGTGGGCCAACTCGCGGAGGAAATGGCTCAAATAAGGGGAAGCATGGGAAAGCTTCCAAGTGACACTACAGTTGTCACACCCTGGCTTTGCGGAAGCGTGGTTAATTTGGTGTGACTTCTTAATGCCATAGCTTAATCATAACAAAGCTATATGAATTAAAAACATGCAAGAATCATCCATTAAATTTTAAAACCCAAACATAGTATCATTGTTTAAACGGAACAACACTCTAATAACCATAACATTGTTTCCCAAACAAAACAACTTAAACATAACATAAACACAGTTTAAGGACTGTGACTTGTCCAGGAAAGAGTCACATTCCCTAAACCCCGGATGACCTTGGAAACTAGTGCAGCGGGAAAACGTGCCATACCGTGCCAGATCTTTTAATTCCCTGAAATACATGTAAGTTGAAAAATCAACAATAATGTTGAGCGAGTTCATGTGTAAGTGAGTAAATAAACCTTTGTATTTATCAAAAATCCTGGTATGTAGCAAACAAGGAAAAAGAGATCACCAATGGTTTGCAAGGCCATTGATATGTGTGAAATGCAAGTAGGAAGGCTCAAACCTAGCAGATTTATGCGTCGGGTACAAAGTCATCCCGAGGTCCGTTATGCTGGGCCTGGGACTGGGCTCGCTACACCCAAATAGATCTATCGCTCCTGCCCCTCGGTCCTACCCTGAGGATTAATGACCTCAAGTTTCCGCCTACTCATTCACATGATCTAAAAAGTAACCCTCCTTACGCTAACCATACCATGTATAAAGTAATCATAAACATTGTAACATGTATTTCACCCCCGCAGTTTAGAAAACTGAAAACAGTTAAGAGAAAAGGGGGACATGAACTCACAGTCAGTGCGTCTCTACCAAGTACTCCGAATGTCAGCTGTGCGACGACCTACATGTACTAATTCTATTAGACGGATGGCCGTGCCTTAGCTTTATAGTTTGGGTTTTTGGGGAAATAGTTAGACAACTATTTCGTGTTTATATTTTGCATGTACTTGGTAGTTAATCTCCTTCCCAAGGATGGGGGATTTAATACATGTGCGTTCAATTTATAATATTAAGTCTCACTTAATATATCTTCATTCCAAATATAAATATTTTTCTCAAAAATATTATATTTCCATTTCACATAATTTTTCCCCAAAAATAATACATTGATAAAATATACGTTCATAATCATTTTCGTATAATGCGTAAGTTACGTTTTAGTAATCGTGTGGTAATAATAATTACCGTTGTAACTTATATGTTTATCGTGAGAGCGTTTGTATTATTTTGGATTCGTCAACGTTTGCAAATATTATTTTTACTCTAAAAATAATATTTGTGTATTTTCACAAAATAATCATAAACAGTGTTGTGAAAAATTATATTTACCAAATATATATTTATCACGTTTAGTTTTGTGAAAATCCCACCTCCGAATATTTGTAAATAAAGTCGTGGCGAAATATATTTTGAAAACATGTCGAAAATAATTCTAACACTTGTAAATAATTCTAAGTGTTAGGTTTTAGAAAAAATTTCGCCAGAGTTTCCTCTGTAACTGGAGGTGGCCACGCTTTCAAGCGTATCATTTTCTTTTACAAAATCATTTCAACAACTTCTTGATTCAACCAAACAGTTTCTGACACATCAAACTAGTCGACAAGCATGTAAATCGCATAATCACATGAACTTGTGGTTTTTCCGAAAACTATAGTGTAGATCCCGTTATATTTTGTGGATCTTTGTATAAAGTAGCTTAATCTCGTAAAAACCTCGTTTTTAGAATAAATCCATCTTTACAACTTCCCGTCATCTTTCACAAAGATTGTTATTTTGTCGGATCTTTCATTTCACAAGTGTTTATACGCTTGTGGTTTGTAAAAATCACACTTGTTAGTGTGTTATCCGTCTTCTAGAAAACATGATTTTCTCGACACTTGGTCCTTTGAAAATACCACTTGCAGATACGTAGATCCGCTAGTTTTAAACACTATTTTACAAGTAAAAATACTTTTACACAAGTTCATGTTTCTCGTGTGGTAGAGTTTCACCTTTTAACCCTTGTACCGATAGAAACAAGCTTATGTCAAGATCTATGATCTTAACAAAGTCGGGTTAAACGATGATCCGAGCTACCACAACGTAGATCGGGCCTCAATATTCACAACTTTCAAATACTACAACTTTTACACAAGTATTAAGCTTTTATCCAACAATATTCATGTTTTAGTAGCCTTTAAAGCTTCAAAAGATAAGTTTTCGCATTTTAACCGTTACAAATCTTATTAACCACCTTAGAATGATCCAAGTATGAGTGTTAAGTGTTATACCTCTAGCTCGGGGCTAGGGAAGATTCTAGGCGAAAAAGAGGTGGATAAAAGCAAGATAACGAGGTCCTTCGCCTTCCGTTAGCTCCAAGACTCCTTATGCGTGACCCGAAAGACTTGTATGTGCTTGGAATGAAGGGATCAAAAGCCGAAAATGGGTGGGTGCCAAGGGGGGTGTTCGGCCGTAGCTATGGAGGCAAGAGAGAGAGAGTTTTGTGGTGATGTTGGATGGTGTGTGATCTTGTGTGCTTAGGGTAGGTTTTATAGACAAAAATCAAGTTCTTAATCCATTGGTTACTATGCCTCCTAGATATTAAGCATAAACAATATAATAATCAAGATTGTACTAGAGGTGTTCCCCTCTAGTTACATGGTGGCCGATCGGCCTAAAGGGGGGGGGGTTTCTAGTTCAATTCCAATCAAATGGTTAGAGTTTAGTTAAGTTAAACCAAGTTAGATTTAGGGTTAACTCGGTTAGTTGTATGATGTGTTCTATAGCGGGTGTTAGGGTATTCAGGGACCCTAACTGGCTCAGAAAAAGACCAATAACATTATTGTCAATATTTTTATGTTCCGGGTATAGTCCGGTTGTTCGGTTGGATAGTAACCCGTTAAAGTGCTTAAGTAAGCTTTTAAGTGTCGTAAATAATATTTTTAGTGACACAACTCATTCTACAAAGTGTCAGGAATATTTTCCTCATGTTTTGGCACTTTATTAGTTAGCCAGAAGCTAGTATGTTAATAAAAGTGCTGTGTTTCGAGCTTAGAGTACGTTTTAGGCACATCCAGTCATTATATCTTATTCCTAGAGACGCAGTTCTACAACCCTTGTATCCCTACACTCACTATGGGTGTAGTAAAATATTTCTGGCTCATACAGGCCCTTAGAGGCAGTGTCTGCCTGATGCTGGCTTTATCAGCATGTTCAATAGGTTATCCGTTCTAATGCTACTGTGCTTTAGTGCATCATGTTTGTCACTAAGGTTCAACTTGTAAATAATGTAGTGACGGAAATCAAAGTATGATGCAGGAATATACAAGTACTAGAAATCAAGTAGCAGTTCGTCAGCAATTTCAGTTAAGCACAGTAATTAAGCAGCAATTAATTATTAATTAAATCGTACGGATACCTGGCTTAGTGAGGGTTGTCACATTCTCCCCCCGTTAAAGAAATTTCGTCCCGAAATTTTAAGTTCTGCTTGTAGAAGCAGGGTTCTCAGGAAATAGGTGGGGGTATCTCTCTTTCATTTGGTCCTCACGCTCCCAGGTGAATTCAGGACCATGTCTAGCATTCCAACGAACTTTGACGAGCTTGACACTGCTCCGGCGGGTCTTGTTTACTTTCCAATCCGTGACCTCAACAGGTTCTTCAACGAAATGGAGCGTGTCGTCAACATGAATTTCGTCGGTGGGAATGGCAACGGTAACTTGTGTTGGACTCTTCTTCAGATTGGATACATGGAATGTATCGTGAACACCATTCAGTTCAGCAGGTAAATCCAACTTGTAAGCTACTAACCCGATTCTCTCCAAGATCTTGAATGGTCCAACATACCTTGGGTTCAACTTTCCACGTTTCCCAAAGCATGCCACACCCTTCCAGGGTGATACCTTCAACAAAACCATCTCACCAACCTCAAACTCTAGAGGTTTCCTGCTTCGATCCGCGTAGGCTTTCTGCCTGTCACGAGCCGCACTGATGCGATCTCGGATTTGTGCGATCTTGTCGCTGGTTTCCTGGACTACTTCAGGACCAACCAATTGTCTATCACCTGCGTCAGACCAACAGAGCGGTGATCTGCATTTGCGCCCATATAAAGCTTCGAATGCCGCGACACCAATACTGGTGTGGTAGCTGTTGTTGTATGAAAACTCAACCAGAGGCAAATGTTTATCCCAGCTACCGCCTAAATCCATAACACACGCTCTCAGCATGTCCTCCAACGTCTGAATCGTCCGCTCACTTTAGCCGTCGGTCTGCGGGTGAAAAGCAGTGCTCAGATTTAACTTTGAGCCAAAAGCTTCCTGGAAGGATTGCCATATCCTCGATACGAACCTTCCGTCTCTATCGGAGATGATTGAGAGAGGTACTCCATGGCGTGTAACAATCTCTCTCATGTAAATTTCGGCCAGTTTGCTCGTATTATCCTTCTCTCGGATAGGTAGGAAGTGTGCTGACTTCGTTAAGCGATCCACTATTACCCAAATAGTGTCATGGCCTCTTGGCGTTCTTGGAAACTTCGTAATAAAATCCATAGAGATTTGTTCCCATTTCCACTTGGGAATCTCTGGTTGCTGCAGAAGTCCCGAAGGCTTCTGGTATTCCGCCTTAACCTTGGCGCATGTTAAACATTTGCTCACATAAACAGCCACATCGCCTTTCATCCTAGGCCACCAATAGTAATCTTTAAGATCCTGGTACATCTTATCCGCTCCAGGGTGGAAAGAGTACCGCGACTTGTGAGCTTCATCAAAAATAACCTTCCTTAAACCTCCAAACAAAGGAACCCAAATCCTTTTCTCAAAACACAACGTTCCTTCCCTGTTTGGTACCAATAACTTCTCCATCCCACGGAGATACTCTTCTGCCAGGTTTCTTTCTTTGAGAGCTTCTTTCTGCGCGGCACGAATGTGCAGAGGAAAATCGGTTCGAACAACCATTTCCAAAGCCCTAACCCTTATGGGCTTGATCCTCTCTTTTCGACTTAGGGCATCGGCGACCACATTCGCCTTCCCTGGATGATACTTAATCTCGCAGTCGTAGTCACTCAACAGTTCTACCCATCGTCTTTGCCTCATGTTCAACTCCTTCTGGTTGAATATATGTTGGAGGCTCTTGTGATCTGTGAAGATTGTGCACTTCGTACCACAAAGGTAGTGTCTCCAGATCTTTAAAGCAAAAACTACTGCGCCGAGTTCCAAATCATGTGTGGTATAGTTCTTTTCATGTACCTTCAGCTGACGCGATGCGTAGGCAATAACCTTTTGGCGTTGCATCAACACACAACCCAATCCTTGACGCGATGCGTCGCAGTATACCACAAAATCATCTGTACCCTCTGGTAGGGCTAAGATTGGCGCGTTGCAAAGCTTATCTTTCAATATCTGAAATGCTTCCTCCTGTTTGATTCCCCAATCAAACTTCTTGTCCTTCTGAGTGAGGAGCGTCAATGGTTGAGCGATCTTTGAAAAGTTCTCGATGAACCTTTGATAATAGCCAGCCAAACCCAAGAATTGCCGAATCTCGGTTGGCGTCTTTGGCGTTTCCCAATCTTTGATCGCCTCGATCTTGGTTGGATCCACGTGGATTCCATCTCCATTTACCACGTGTCCAAGGAATTGCACTTCTTTTAGCCAAAACTCGCACTTAGAGAATTTAGCGTAGAGCTGTTCTTTCTTTAGCAGCTCCAAAATGGCTCTTAAATGCTGCTCGTGCTCAGCCTTCGTCTTTGAATAAATCAAAATGTCATCGATGAATACAATCACGAACTTATCCAAGTACGGCTTACAAACTCGATTCATCAAATCCATGTATACTGCAGGTGTGTTTGTCAACCCAAACGGCATAACGAGGAACTCGTAGTGTCCATATCGAGTTCTGAAGGCTGTCTTTGGGATACTCTCCTCCTGTATCCGTAGCTGATGGTATCCAGATCGAAGATCGATCTTTGAATAAAAGCTTGAACCTTGTAGTTGGTCAAACAGATCATCGATTCTTGGCAGAGGATACCTATTCTTGATCGTCAGCTTGTTCAACTCTCTGTAGTCAATACACATACGGAAACTACCGTCCTTCTTTTTGACAAACAAGACCGGAGCTCCCCAAGGCGAGAAGCTTGGTCGGATAAATCCCTTGTCTAACAACTCCTGAAGTTGTGTCGACAGTTCTTGCATCTCAGACGGAGCAAGTCTGTATGGCGCCTTAGCCACAGGCGCGGCGCCTGGAATTAAGTCAATGCGAAACTCCACTTGCCTTTGAGGCGGCAAGCCAGGCAAATCTTCTGGGAAGACTTCTGGGTACTCCCTCACAACAGGGATGTCTTCGATCCTTGGCTCAGCAGCCTTCTTATTTACAATGTGTGCCAGAAAGGCAGCACATCCCTTCTGCAAACACTTTCTTGCCTTCAGGCAGCTAATAATCCTCAACGGCGTCTCACGCTTCTCTCCGTGAACAACAATGGTCTCACCATCATCGGTCGGGATACGAACGACCTTCTCATGACAAACTATCTCGGCCTTGTTACTCGATAACCAATCCATCCCTACTACCACGTCGAAGCTTCCCAACTGGACTGGTAGTAGATCTAGAGCGAACTCGCGCTCTCCCAACTCGATTACGCAACCTCGAATCACCTCATTAGCTTCTACTAACTTCCCATTCGCCAATTCGATCGAGTACGGAGTATCTAACTTACTAGCGGCTAAACCAAGCATATTCTTAAATTCTAACGACACGAAGCTATAATCGGGGCCAGTATCAAATAAAACGGATGCATAGCGTTGGTTTACAAGGAACGTACCAGTGACAACATTGGGATCCTGGCGCGCTTCCCTTGCTTCTATGTTGAAAACCCTTCCGCGGGCTTGGTTCAATTCCGGGCAATTCCTCTTGTAATGCCCAATATCACCGCAGTTGAAACATCCGGGCCTCTGCCCGTTCCCACCATTGTTTCCCGCTTGGTTGTTTCTCTGATTACGATTCATGGCGCCCGCTTGGTTTGCGTTGTTGACTCGGTTTCCATCACCTCCATTGTTCCCTTGGGGGCGATTTCCATTTCCGCCCCGGTTGGTGTTTCTGTTTCCAAATCCTCTCTGGCCTCCCTGGCCAGTAGTAGCCCAACAAGTCTCCTTCAGGTGGCCAGTCTTTCCACATGCTTCACAAACCTTCAACCCACAGCGGCCAGAATGATGGCGCTGGCAGTTATTACACTTGGGCTGGGCGCCCATGTATCCCTTTCCTTTCTTCCTACTACCAGCTGTATCTTATGATGGCGCATTTGATTCCCCTTTCTTAACCACCGCCCCCGTGCTCTGCTTGAAGTTTGAATACTTCCGCTTGTTCCCTCCAGATGACTCCACATGAGTCTCCTTCTTCTTAGGCTCCACTTCATCAAACTTGTTCAAACGAATTGCCTCCTCGGTGAGAGCCACGCTCAAATCAATGGCTTCAGTGATAGTCGCAGGTTTGGAGGAGGTCACCATGCTTATGATTTGAGGAGCTAATCCCCAAATGAAGCGTTCAATTCTCTTGAACTCAGGAGTGACCATGTAAGGTACCACATGCGACAAGTCGTGGAATCTCTGAACATACTCTGCTATCTTAGGACCTTCCATTTTCAGATGCCAGAACTCGGTCTCCAATCTCTGGATTTCGGCGCGAGAACAGTACTTTTTGCGCATGAGTTCCTTTAATTCGGTCCATGTCAGCGCGTAAGCAGCAGCTTCGCCAAGTGTCTGTACTTGCAAGTTCCACCAGGATAGGGCTCCATCCAAAAATAGCCCAGAGATGTAAGTGACTTGCTGATCCAATGCGCATTTGCTCATGCGAAGAACGGATTCTGTTTTCTCAGCCCAGCGGACAAAAGCGACAGCACCTCCTGTGCCATCAAAGTTTACGGGCTTGCAGTCCAAGAACTGTTTGTAGGTGCACCCTGCACATACATTATAACGCATGATTGGCATTAGCACTCTTGCTAAGGGGATCCATTTAGGTCATGGTATGTCTTAATGACTTAGGGTTACCATGAGGTGGATTGTTGTTGTTGCCAGTGTTGCCAGAGTTGCTTCCACTCATTCCTCCTTGAGAGGCAGCATATTGAGCAATGGCAGCAGCAATGACTTGCTGTAGTTCTTCCTGAGTCGTAGGCATTTGCTGTTGTTGACGTCTTGGCGGCATCTTTTAAAGATGTGTTTACGTCGGTCAGGCCATAGTGAAGCGTACGTATATAGTAATAGTAATAGCACATAACATCTCATGTTATCAATACTTCACAAATACTAATCACACAACATCCCATGTCACAAATATTATACACACCACATCCCATGTCATAAAAATATACACACAACATCCCATGTCATAATAATGTAAATAAGCAATCAAGCGAATCAAATATGATGAGAATACTGCGATTGCCATATTTATCGAGACCACAACGTAAGTGTATCAGTACATCACTGTGTCATACAATCATCAATCAACTAGGGGATACATCACCCCTGTCCAAAAGCTATATCAAATCAGTGTCAAATACATCAAATACATCAAGTATGTGTCAAAAGTCAGTATCATCATGTAGTCTCCAAAATGCTATGCAACCAAAAGCAATCGCGGTCCTCTCACCAACGTCTACACAAGCAGTACTGATGAGCTCTATACAGATGGCGGTGGAGGAGGGGGAAAGTAAGTGTAAAGCAAGCGACGTAACTGGAGCCAGTCCTCCTCCATAGCTCGCTGAGTACGGATAACAGAAGCAACCTGCTGCTCTAGTGTAAAGAGACGAGCAGCATAATCTGGGGGTAATGATCGACATGGCTGAAGAGGAGAGTGTGTCTGACCATGGCATGAACATGGTGGCAGCTGAGCTCTCTCAAGCTCCAGGAGATGCTGCGTGTGTGACTCGTGCTGATGAACGAAGGACATCAAAACGTCCTCTATGGTGTATCCCACATGAAATGGATGGTAAGGATCAGTAGGTGGCATGACTGGTGGTGTCGACCAAAGCAAAGGCTCACTGGTGGGGTCAAACGGGGCCACATGAAACGGTGAAGTAGAGGGTGGAACAGATGACATCTGGGGCATGAAGGGAATAGACATCGGTACGTGCCCAAAAGGATGGGCTGAAGAACCCTCTCCAGGCCTCGCTGGAGGTACAATCTGAGGAACCTGAAAGGAAAAATCAACATGTCGTGAAACAGGGATCTGAGGGGGCAAAGGTGGAACGTCCTCATCAGCAGGTATCCAACCGTGCTGTGCATGCTCATCCGGTGGATCCATGTGGTCTGCAAACAGTGCGTACTCAGGCTCAAGTGGAACGGGATCAAATGGGGGAGCAACAATAGGATCAACTGGTGCAATGTGCTCAACAGGTATATCAACAATAGGTGGGGGAACAACAGGATTGACAGCAACAACGACATGATCGCCCTCCAAATGATCATCAACGGGCGGGTCAGCTAGAACAGGCTCAACTGGGATGCCAGCATGTACGGGGTCATGCTCGGGCATAGGATCTAGAGCAGCTGCCTGCTCAGGAGCCAAGGCAGGCTCATGGTCATCAAAAGCCATCTCGAAATCGAAATCGGGATCAATAGGATCAACTGGATCGGCGGGATCCTCCATGGGCTGGTCCATCGGGATAAACTCAATATCATGATCCGGGTCGATTCCCGGAGGAAAAATGGGATCAGAATCCTCTATGTCATCATGGTCAAATGCGAAGCTAGGAATAGGTGCAGCAGAGGATGCCTGGTCAGGATCCGAGTCGTGTGCAAAGTGTTGTGCGCTCACCTCGTGAGAAGGTGCGGATGCCACAGACTCAAAGGAGTCTGGGACCGGTGAATGTGCGGGTGAGTCCTCGGCAGGGGCATCAGCGATCATCAGAAGATCGCCAGCAGGAAGTAGGGCTGCGTCCGGGATCTCATCCTCGATAGGCTCATCCTCAAACAGATCGATATCGCCGTCAGCCTCGGCGTCAAGTAGTAAGTCATATGCGGGATAAACGGCTAAAGGTATAGGAGCCGGAATCACTACTAGGGGTAGGTACTCAGCAGGAGGGCCATCTGCAGGCTCATCAGCACCCTCGGGTAGTGCGAAGGGCTGGAAATCGTCGTCGTCCGTGCTGGTAGAATCAGATGTATACACCTCATGCTCCGAAGATGGGAGGTCATCAGATACGATAGGTAGGGGTCCGGTGGTGTCCGAGTCACCTGTACCGGCTGAGTCCATGAGTCTGTAACATAAACATAAATATGCACAAATAATCAGCCATACAATCAAGTAATCACATAAGTTACCAAGTAAGATATCACATAATCCTCCTAGTCCCACTAGCCTCCCAGCCTCCCAGACTGCTCTTCCTAGTCCCACTAGCCAATTCTCCCAGCCTCCCAGACTGACTCCCTAGTCCCACTAGCCAATTCTCCCAGCCTCCCAAACTGACTCCCTAGTCCCACTAGCCAATTCTCCCAGCCTCCCAGACTGACTCCCTAGTCCCACTAGTCAATTCTCCCAGCCTCCCAGACTGACTCCCTAGTCCCACTAGACAACTACCTCGATCCATTGGATCGAGCCTCGGCCTCCCAGACCGAGGCTCAGCCTCCCAGACTGAGCCTAAAAATAATAAATAAAATGCGCTCAACATTTGTTTATAAAAAGGTTTTGGATCTGGACTTAAGTGGTATGCAGTAAAAAAAATGTTTTCGTGAGAGCCCTAGTGATCATAGTCTAGACTCGAGAAGGAATCCTAGTTCGCTATGATCAGAGCTCTGATACCAAGCTGTCACACCCTGGCTTTGCGGAAGCGTGGTTAATTTGGTGTGACTTCTTAATGCCATAGCTTAATCATAACAAAGCTATATGAATTAAAAACATGCAAGAATCATCCATTAAATTTTAAAACCCAAACATAGTATCATTGTTTAAACGGAACAACACTCTAATAACCATAACATTGTTTCCCAAACAAAACAACTTAAACATAACATAAACACAGTTTAAGGACTGTGACTTGTCCAGGAAAGAGTCACATTCCCTAAACCCCGGATGACCTTGGAAACTAGTGCAGCGGGAAAACGTGCCATACCGTGCCAGATCTTTTAATTCCCTGAAATACATGTAAGTTGAAAAATCAACAATAATGTTGAGCGAGTTCATGTGTAAGTGAGTAAATAAACCTTTGTATTTATCAAAAATCCTGGTATGTAGCAAATAAGGAAAAAGAGATCACCAATGGTTTGCAAGGCCATTGATATGTGTGAAATGCAAGTAGGAAGGCTCAAACCTAGCAGATTTATGCGTCGGGTACAAAGTCATCCCGAGGTCCGTTATGCTGGGCCTGGGACTGGGCTCGCTACACCCAAATAGATCTATCGCTCCTGCCCCTCGGTCCTACCCTGAGGATTAATGACCTCAAGTTTCCGCCTACCCATTCACATGATCTAAAAAGTAACCCTCCTTACGCTAACCATACCATGTATAAAGTAATCATAAACATTGTAACATGTATTTCACCCCCGCAGTTTAGAAAACTGAAAACAGTTAAGAGAAAAGGGGGACATGAACTCACAGTCAGTGCGTCTCTACCAAGTACTCCGAATGTCAGCTGTGCGACGACCTACATGTACTAATTCTATTAGACGGATGGCCGTGCCTTAGCTTTATAGTTTGGGTTTTTTGGGGAAATAGTTAGACAACTATTTCGTGTTTATATTTTGCATGTACTTGGTAGTTAATCTCCTTCCCAAGGATGGGGGATTTAATACATGTGCGTTCAATTTATAATATTAAGTCTCACTTAATATATCTTCATTCCAAATATAAATATTTTTCTCAAAAATATTATATTTCCATTTCACATAATTTTTCCCCAAAAATAATACATTGATAAAATATACGTTCATAATCATTTCCGTATAATGCGTAAGTTACGTTTTAGTAATCGTGTGGTAATAATAATTACCGTTGTAACTTATATGTTTATCGTGAAAGCGTTTGTATTATTTTGGATTCGTCAACGTTTGCAAATATTATTTTTACTCTAAAAATAATATTTGTGTATTTTCACAAAATAATCATAAACAGTGTTGTGAAAAATTATATTTACCAAATATATATTTATCACGTTTAGTTTTGTGAAAATCCCACCTTCGAATATTTGTAAATAAAGTCGTGGCGAAATATATTTTGAAAACATGTCGAAAATAATTCTAACACTTGTAAATAATTCTAAGTGTTAGGTTTTAGAAAAAATTTCGCCAGAGTTTCCTCTGTAACTGGAGGTGGCCACGCTTTCAAGCGTATCATTTTCTTTTACAAAATCATTTCAACAACTTCTTGATTCAACCAAACAGTTTCTTACACATCAAACTAGTCGACAAGCATGTAAATCGCATAATCACATGAACTTGTGGTTTTTCCGAAAACTATAGTGTAGATCCCGTTATATTTTGTGGATCTTTGTATAAAGTAGCTTAATCTCGTAAAAACCTCGTTTTTAGAATAAATCCATCTTTACAACTTCCCGTCATCTTTCACAAAGATTGTTATTTTGTCGGATCTTTCATTTCACAAGTGTTTATACGCTTGTGGTTTGTAAAAATCACACTTGTTAGTGTGTTATCCGTCTTCTAGAAAACATGATTTTCTCGACACTTGGTCCTTTGAAAATACCACTTGCAGATACGTAGATCCGCTAGTTTTAAACACTATTTTACAAGTAAAAATACTTTTACACAAGTTCATGTTTCTCGTGTGGTAGAGTTTCACCTTTTAACCCTTGTACCGATAGAAACAAGCTTATGTCAAGATCTATGATCTTAACAAAGTCGGGTTAAACGATGATCCGAGCTACCACAACGTAGATCGGGCCTCAATATTCACAACTTTCAAATACTACAACTTTTACACAAGTATTAAGCTTTTATCCAACAATATTCATGTTTTAGTAGCCTTTAAAGCTTCAAAAGATAAGTTTTCGCATTTTAACCGTTACAAATCTTATTAACCACCTTAGAATGATCAGAGTATGAGTTTTAAGTGTTATACCTCTAGCTCGGGGCTAGGGAAGATTCTAGGCGAAAAAGAGGTGGATAAAAGCAAGATAACGAGGTCCTTCGCCTTCCGTTAGCTCCAAGACTCCTTATGCGTGACCCGAAAGACTTGTATGTGCTTGGAATGAAGGGATCAAAAGCCGAAAATGGGTGGGTGCCAAGGGGGGTGTTCGGCCGTAGCTATGGAGGCAAGAGAGAGAGAGAGTTTTGTGGTGATGTTGGATGGTGTGTGATCTTGTGTGCTTAGGGTAGGTTTTATAGACAAAAATCAAGTTCTTAATCCATTGGTTACTATGCCTCCTAGATATTAAGCATAAACAATATAATAATCAAGATTGTACTAGAGGTGTTCCCCTCTAGTTACATGGTGGCCGATCGGCCTAAAGGGGGGGGGGGGGGTTTCTAGTTCAATTCCAATCAAATGGTTAGAGTTTAGTTAAGTTAAACCAAGTTAGATTTAGGGTTAACTCGGTTAGTTGTATGATGTGTTCTATAGCGGGTGTTAGGGTATTCAGGGACCCTAACTGGCTCAGAAAAAGACCAATAACATTATTGTCAATATTTTTATGTTCCGGGTATAGTCCGGTTGTTCGGTTGGATAGTAACCCGTTAAAGTGCTTAAGTAAGCTTTTAAGTGTCGTAAATAATATTTTTAGTGACACAACTCATTCTGCAAAGTGTCAGGAATATTTTCCTCATGTTTTGGCACTTTATTAGTTAGCCAGAAGCTAGTATGTTAATAAAAGTGCTGTGTTTCGAGCTTAGAGTACGTTTTAGGCACATCCAATCATTATATCTTATTCCTAGAGACGCAGTTCTACAACCCTTGTATCCCTACACTCACTATGGGTGTAGTAAAATATTTCTGGCTCATACAGGCCCTTAGAGGCAGTGTCTGCCTGATGCTGGCTTTATCAGCATGTTCAATAGGTTATCCGTTCTAATGCTACTGTGCTTTAGTGCATCATGTTTGTCACTAAGGTTCAACTTGTAAATAATGTAGTGACGGAAATCAAAGTATGATGCAGGAATATACAAGTACTAGAAATCAAGTAGCAGTTCGTCAGCAATTTCAGTTAAGCACAGTAATTAAGCAGCAATTAATTATTAATTAAATCGTACGGATACCTGGTTTAGTGAGGGTTGTCACAACAGTGAACCCGAAGCATCAAGGTTTTAGCACAAGCAACGTGAGGGATGCACGCGTTAGCGCGGTAAGTATTCTTTTAAATGATGAAGTTTGTAGTGTTGAAAGCATTCCACCACCACAATTCGTTGATGGTGTAGTGGAAAATATAGGTGAGGAGCCGGAAAGTGAAAATGAAGAAGAAACGATTTCACAAAGTAAAGTTGAAAATATAATTAAAAATTCTTTTTGTGAAAATTGTTTAAATCAACTTAACCCGATTAATGCATCAAAAGTTGAGGAACAGTGCCCACCGAAGGACGAGGGGTGGGAAAATTTTAAGCAAGCTAAAATTAATTTACCGTTACTAGATGACATTAAAAAGGTTCCGGCTCATGTGGAATGCTTAAAGGAGTTAAGCATCGAAAAACGGCACAACAAATTACCCGAACCGGTTGACTTGATATCTCATGTGAGTGCCGTTTTATCGAGTGCCCTTCCCCAAAAAGCTCAAGATCCGGGAGACCCTCTTATTCCAATTCAAATCGGAACATTTAAAATCAAGATGGCGCTCCTAGATCTTGGAGCTTGTGTGAGCATCTTGCCCGGAAGTTTGTATGACCAATATGATTTTGGTCCATTAAAAAAATTTGATACTCCCGTGGTATTGGCCGATCAAACTCCCACGCATCCAAGGGGGATGGTGGAGGATGTGATTGTTAAGGTGGATGATTGCTACTACCCAGTTGACTTTTTGGTAGTAGACTATGTTGGGTGTGTTGGGGACACCCAACCGATAGTCATACTGGGTAGACCGTTCCTGGCAACTGCTAATGCCATAATAAATTGTGCAACAGGAACTGTAAGCATGAAGTTTGGGGACCGGGAATTAAATTTAAATGTTTTTCCAAAATTTACTAACTCACTCGGTGAGGATAAGTGTCCTAAAAAGGACATGAATCCAAACAAAAAGGTTTGTGCTATGGTTGGTAGGTTTGGAGAAACAAAGAAGAAGACGGTCAAGAAGAAGAAAGCAAAGAAGTCACCTCTAGAAAAGAAAAAAGAAGAGGAGGTGCGGAAGTTTGGACCGTTTGGCAACAAATGGTACGAATCACCGGTGGGTGATTTTGAGGAGCTCGTGGATGGCAAGCATGCCATTCGACCACCATGAGGTGGTAAGTCAATTGTTGTTGTATATTTTATTTCGCATTTCGTTTTAGTTGTTATCTGTAGTTTAGTTAGTATTGTTGCTGTTGTATAATTTTGTTATTTCGTTTTAGTAGTTAAATGAACGTTGTGGGTGTGTTCCCTATATAACCCTCACGAGACCTACTCGTCCTCCCGAGCTATCGGGTGGTTTAAAAGGGCTTGTTGCTTAAGCTAAATGCAACCGTGATTCCTACGAAAGTGAGTTAGGCTTGTTATTGTTGTAAATTATTTTTCCACAAAAATCAAGGTAATTTAACGCATGATTTGGTAACACTTTTATAAAAATGGTAGAACTAACCACCTAACAAATTTCAATGGTTGTGAGAAGCATGCTTCTACACAAGGGTTTAGATTTGTAGGTACACCATGTTCGCGGGACAACCGTTTTTGTGAAGAGAAGAAGAAGACAGGAGCATCTAGCGATAAAAAACAAATCAGGTGCATGCGTTTCCTTTTTACCTTGATTCTTAGCTTAGTAATAAGTGGATTGTAATTGTATGTTATTCTTCGGGGTGGAAATTTTGGAAGGTTAGTCGTATCACATCCCTTGTGCATTTTTAAAACTCTAGTTCTTACACATTGAGGACAATGTTTACCTCAAGTGTGGGGATGGGGGAGTAGTAAAAGTTTTCGAGTTTGACCCGTTCATTTAAACACTACACATTGAGGACAATGTTTACCTCAAGTGTGGGGATGGGGGAAAATTTTCAAAAATTTTTCAAAAAATTTCTTGTTTCAAAAGCGATCTTAAAAGCACAAGTAACCAAGTCAACGAGGGATGGCACAACCCATTTGGTCTTTTGTCATGGTCAAGTTCAAATTAATAGCATGACGGGTATTTAGCGGGTGGTTATTTGGGAATAATCCGCCTAAGAAACTAGTATATCATGCATATCACATATCATACCCTTATACGTGAGGTTTGAGCCACTTTTATATCATAGAATTGCATTTACATGTTTCTTTGTTGAGTGGACCATTAGTCGCGTATTGTAGAACTTGCAACTTTTGATACGTTCAAGACCATAGACCGAATACAAGCACGAGAATGATTAAGGCATTAGGTAAACCTTTTCCTTTTACACCATTTTTATATCTTTACCCAAAAACTATCCCCTAGTAGCCAACTTTGAGCCTAAACCTTTCGTTTGACAACCCATCTAGCCCATAACCATAAGCCTTTTCTTTTTAAACCCGTGTGATGAAAATTCGATTATAGGAGTTTTAGTTGTATAGTTGTGAATTACATAAAAAAAAGAAAATGTTATGTAAAAGACGAGAAAATTGTTGAGAAAAGAACACAAATATATGTTCTTAGTTTGAGAAATAAAAGGCTAAAGTTGTGCCTTGTAGTTGATATTTATAGTTTAGTTTTGTTTAGAGTAGTCTTTTGTAATAAAAATCGAATTTTCGTCACCTTAGCCACTTTAAAACATCCTATTTCTTACCCTTAGCCTAGTCCCGTTACAACCCTTACAAAGACCTTATGACTTGTGCCTAGTATTCGTGATCAGTGGTGGAGAATGATTGAGTTGCAAGCTTATGCGGGTACGTGTTCTGATCGGTTTTGAGCGATTAATTGATTGAAGTGCTAATACATGATACACATTAGCCAATTTATAAGCCGAGTGGAGAGAACATTGTGAGGGATGTGCAGGATTTGTTAGTTTTACAGGCGGGTTAATTTTGGATAACCATTGCATATGAGATTATTAATGTTATCGTTAAATATGTCGGAAATTGTAAAGAGTTTGAACTTTTGTATGACAATAGACCTTAACCTTTGTCTCGGGAATGGGAAGTGTGTTTCATGTTCGACCCACGTGAAAGTGAAAGACAGATTTGCTTGAGGGCAAGCAAACAACAAGTGTGGGGATGTGATGGCGAGTGTGAAACATGAGTGTTTAAGTGCGTATCTTACATGTGTTGTGCGGTTTTATATGATTATATGTTTAGAATTGTATTATTGCGAGAGTTTAAATGTTTGCAGGTTAAGCAAGTGAAATGGGTGAAGTTATGGAATTTATGTCGTGACCTACGGCTATGCATGGCTTCACTAAAACAGCATGTTGGAGTTGTGGTTTACGACTTGAGGATGGAACCTACGGTTGACAAGGCAGACAAAGATGAAGGGTGCAAAGTGTGAATTACAATGTGAACACATTTAAATGGACACATTCATTCACGTGATGGGCTGCCATATTCATAAAGCATATTCATTTTTTTTTGAACGGCCAACAAACTCAATCCCGAGCACTCTCGGGGCACCCACTGGACAAACGGAGTACTCCGAGAGTAACCCGAGTCCATCACCAATTCCGGGGAAAACCCGATAACCCACCCGCCCGTAGGCACGACAGTGAGATTACCGGTAAAACCCGTTTGGCTCAAGGATCCAACCCAGGTTTCCCTGGGTCTCCTATCATTGCCCACCAGTGCCTCACTCTACACCAAGTGGGAGTCGAACCTGCATCTCCCAAGAGAAATACAAGCCCTCTACCACTTAATTTAGAGATCATTGGCTCATAAAGCATATTCATAAAGGATGATTATTAAATTAGAAAACCTCAAAACATAAAAGAAAAAAAATAAATAAAGAATAATTCTTGTGGACTTTTGAAAAGTGGGCAACAATCACGTGAAGGCACAGGAGGGATTGGAAGGTGGGCTTTTGTTTTGGCGGCACATCTTAGTAGGTGAGGGGGATTTTTATTTTTAATAATAATATTCATATTGACGGGGAGGAAAGGAGTATGGGGCGTGGACCATGGCATGAAGACCACTACCGGAAACAACGGCGAGCAACTGAAAAGGAGATCACGTTTTATGTGGCAAACTTGCCAGATAGAACATCCAACACCCTTTTAGGAAGAGCCTTCCAACCGTTTGGCACGTTAACGGACGCATATGTGGCAAAAAAAAGAGACTCAAGAGGAAATTGTTTTGGGTTTGTCAGATATGTTGGTGTAAATGATATTCAAGAGGTGTTGAGAAGCATGAATACAGTGAAAATCTACGAAGCAAAGCTCTCAGTTTCTCTCGCAAAGTACAATAAAGACCATCAGAAGTTCAATCATCAGGAGCCACCTATAGGCCGGCAGACTTGGGTTCCGAAAGCAACCATTCCCCCAGCATCAACTGGGGTTAAGGAGGGCCGTATGTATTCAGATGCACTCAAGGGTCAGGTCAAGGTTGTCCAGGTGGAAGGACCAGGGCCGTGCTACCCCAACCATTGTATGGGCAGATCGGTTCTAGGAGTAGTAAGGAGTCTTAGGACTCTCGACAGTATTGACCAAGTATTTCAAAGTGGGGTTTTTACGAATGTGAGTTTGTCTTACGTGGGGGGTATGACGGTGATGGTCACTTTTAAAGATCGGGGCACGGCCACTAAGTTTTTGGAAGAAGGGCGACAATTCTGGTCAAGCTTTTTCTCAAAAGCGAAGATTTGGAATGGGGAAGATATGGATTTTGGTCGCATAGCCAAGCTGGTGATCCATGGGGTGCCTCTTCTGATTCGGGACAAATCTGTATACGAAAGTGTTGGGGCGCTGTTTGGAGAAATAGTTCAAAGATCAGATTTCTCCTGGGAGAACATGGATGTTGCTGAAGGTTCATGCTTCATTCTCACCAAGTCTGGGGGCCGGATTGAAGAGGAAGTCGTAGTGCAGTGGAAAGGTCAGTCTCATCGAGTCTGGGTCTCTGAAGAAGCACCAGCCTGGAAACCAAGCTTTGGGGAGTTACAATCTGTGAAAGTCTCAGAATGGAAAGAGAACATTATTGAATCGACAGCGGAGGAGGCGGAGTTGGAAGAAGGTGAGCTAAGGTGTTCCCGTGAGGAGGGTAAATCCGATGGCCGGAAGGAGGTCGGTGAGTCGGTACCGGAAAACCAACAGACTCCAAGCGCCCCTCCAGTCTTGGAAAACGTCTTGCATGGGAACTCTAATTCGCCTGTTGGAATTCCGAGACAACAACATGATGGGGGAGTAAATGAAAATAACACGTCAGTGGGAGAAATTAGTGGCCCCCACCACAATTTTTTTAACATGAATTGCCCTAATGCTGGTGGCCCATCAAGTACTCCATGCCCAACCCCAATAGTTGCACTGGGTAAAAGAAACAGGAATCAACGCAGCCCACCTTCGTTGGGCTCCACCCAAGGTCCACTTACGAAGGCTTTCTATGGCGATACCCCTCCAGCGGCCCACATAGATCTTAATGTCACGCTCCAGTCTCGTAGTCAATCAGTTTCTGATGATTTTGAACACAATACTGTAGTACCAACTACCCCTCCTGAGGTAACGGGTGGGGAGAAGGGTATGGAAACAGAAGTCGTCGGTCAGAGCCGAAGTGGTTCACCGGAACAGGAGATGGACGCAACCGTGGAAACAACTGCCACGGTTCAGGTAGGCGACGCAATAGGAGTCAATTTAGCTGGGTTTGAGAAAGATACGGTCGAAGTTATTCTTGGTGAAGGCGTTGCAAAGTGTTATCAATGAATTGTTTAACAATCAATCTACGTGGTGTCCGGAATTACCGGAAGGTAGAATGGATTAGAGGGTTAAAGACAAGCAATCGGGTTCAATTTTTAGCAATACAAGAAACGAAATTGGAGGATACCAAAAGTTTTCAGTTTCATAATTTTTGGGGCCGCACGATGTTTCGGATGGCAACGGTAGACGCGATAGGGGCGTCAGGGGGTTTGGCGTCTATGTGGGATCCAACTGTGTTCACATGTACAGAGGTAATTTCGTCTCGCTTCTTTCTGTGTGTTTGCGGTCTTTTGATTCCCACAGGGATGCGCCTGAATATCGTTAACGTCTACGCCTCAAATGACCCATCAACACGCAAATTACTGTGGCTAGATTTGTTGCATCTCAAAAACTCGAAGCAAGGCTTATGGATTTTTTTGGGGGACTTTAATGAGGTTCGTGACGAGTCGGAGAGGGTCAATTCAGAATTCAATGCAACTAATGCAGTGGCATTCAATGACTTTATACTATCTGCGGCTCTTCATGACTTGCCTCTTGGCGGAGCTCAGTTTACTTACATCTCAGACAATGGTGACAAATTGAGCAGGTTGGACAGGGTTTTAGTGTGCCTTGGCTTCATTGAAAATTGGCCGACCACGGCCTTGACTGCACTGGATAGATACATCACTGACCACCGGCCACTTCTGATGAACGTTATCCCCTCAGATTTTGGTCACATTCCGTTCAGGTTTTTTAATTCATGGCTCGAATTTCCTGGTTTTGTGGAATACGTCATGTTCTTGTGCAGGTCGTTTCATTTTGTCGGTCCAGCGGACCTTCGGCTGGCCACAAAGTTGAGATGGTTGAAAAACAGGATAAAAGATTGGGTAAAAGCGGAGAAGAGTCGGGGTAATGAGCTTTATGTGGAGAAAAGAAAACTGATTGCAGCCCTCGAATTAATAGCGGAAGAACGAGAGCTCTCGCCAACTGAGCAGGAGCTAAGAACTGAATACAAACAATTTATTTGGGAGCAAGATCGGTTGAAAGACCTCGATACGCGTCAAAAATCTAGAGCCAGGTGGGCCCTGGAGGGGGACGAAAATTCCAGGTTTTTCCATGTAGTGGTTAAATCAAATACAAACACGAACAGGATAAATGGGGTACTTGTTGAGGGGGAATGGGTAACGAACCCGGTGACGATAAAACAACATTTCTATGAGTTTTATTCTAAGATGTTTTCGGAACCCATGTCGACCCGCCCTCCCATTGTGTGTCCTAATCTGAAGTCTTTATCAGCAACCGAAGCTGAATCGTTGGAGGCCACGTTTTCATTGGCGGAGATTAAAAATGCGATATGGGAATGTGATGGCGACCGCGCACCCGGGCCAGATGGATTCAACTTCAAGTTTATAAAACGATGTTGGGAGGGGCTGCAAAATGATTTTCTGAACCTATTTGACGAGTTCTTTTTTAACGGGAGTATAAATAAGAGTTGTACCTCTTCATTTATCACCCTTATACCAAAAATAAAGGACCCGTTGAGCCCGGCGGATTTTCGGCCTATAAGCCTAATAGGTTGCATAAACAAAGTAATTTCCAAAGTTCTGGTGAATAGGTTAAAAGGAGTGATTGGAAAGCTAATCTCGGAGGAACAATCCGCATTTATATGTGGTAGAAATATTACCGATGGGCCCTTGATGCTTAACGAACTCCTCGCTTGGATGAAAACGGCAAAAAAGTCGGGAATGTTTTTTAAAGTCGACATTCATAAAGCATATGATTCGCTCAATTGGAATTTCCTTCAATCCATTATGATGCAAATGAACTTTCCGGCAAAATGGATAACTTGGATAATGGCTACATTGCACTCTTCACATGGTTCCGTGCTAGTCAACGGTTCGCCTACAATGGAGTTCAATTGTACTCGTGGACTTCGCCAAGGGGATCCGTTGTCTCCATTCCTTTTTCTCTTGGCCATGGAAGCTCTTTCCGGAATAATGAAAAAGGCTTCTTCGGTTGGTCTTTTCCAAGGGATAAAGTGCGCGACAAATGGTCCTACTTTGACACATTTGCTTTATGCCGATGATGTCGTCTTTATTGGCACTTGGTCTTTGTCAAATGTACTCAATTTAAGAAGAATACTTAGATGTTTCTACTTGGCGTCGGGGTTAAAGGTCAATCTTTGCAAAAGCAAACTATTTGGCGTGGGAGTGGGTTCTAGCGAAGTGGATGAAATGGCCAATACCTTGTATTGTAAAGCGGGGGCCTTCCCGTTCAAATACTTGGGACTACAAGTGGGTGGAAACATGAATTTGGTGAAAAACTGGAAGCCCGTTATGGAAGTATTCAAGAATAGGTTGTCTATATGGAAGGGTAAAACGCTTTCTTATGGAGGTAGAATTACATTAATCAAGTCAGTTCTTAGTTCGCTTCCTACATATTATTTCTCCTTGTATAGGGCCCCGGCACAAGTAATTAAAAATCTAGAAAGCATTCGGAGAACATTCTTTTGGGGTGGTACGGAAGATAAATCAAAGGCAAATTGGATAGCGTGGGATAATGTTATCTCTTCAGTTGAATATGGTGGGGTTGGTTTCGGCTCACTCAAAGACGCCAATCTCGCCATGCTAGCGAAATGGTGGTGGAGATTCAAGGTCGAGAAAGAAGGATTATGGCGGAAAGTGATTTGGGCAATTCATAACAAATCCAGATCTTGGAACTTTATTCCGGCTAAGATTTCGATTCCAGGACCATGGAAACAAATATGGCAAATTTCGGGAGAACTGGAAAGGGCTGAATTGAATCTTACAAAACAGATCAGAGGAGTACTTGGCAATGGAGCGGATATTCTATTTTGGGTTGATACCTGGGTAGGCGAATCGCCGCTTGCATACTCTTTTCCAGCTTTGTTTAATTTGGAGATGGATAAGATGTGCACAGTAGCGGATCGATTGTGGAATGAAAATCACTGGCCACAATGGAATTGGAACTGGAATCGGGCCCCCTCCTCTTCAGCCGAGATAGCAGAATTACAACAACTTATTCAATACACATCAGGGGTACAATGTGAAGATAGAAGGGACCGTTGGGTCTGGGATCTAGACCCTAACGGCTTGTTTTCGGTTCGAAGTATCAAGAACCATGTTCAAAATCATAATAGGGTGGCGCCGCAATCAATTTTTAAGTGGAATAATTGGATACCTAAAAAGGTTGGGGTAGTCGGGTGGAGGGCGATGGTGGAACGACTTCCAACTAAGGTGGCACTCCTCTCGAAAGGTATTCATCCAGAATCGGTGACCTGCATTTTCTGTAATGAACAACCAGAGACAAGTGAACATATTTTCGTCGATTGCCAATTCGCTCAGACCGTGTGGACCGCTATCGCGCAATGGTGTAAAGTTTCAGCCTTTTATGCTTTCAGCCTCAAAGATGTTCTGCAGGTCGGCGAGTATGTGGATGGGTCGGCAAAGCGGAAGAAAGCCATACATGCTATTTCGCTCGTTTACCTTTGGAGTGTGTGGCGTATGCGGAATGAAGTAATTTTCCAAAATGCTTCAGTATCGGTTCAAAAGGTGGTCGAGGAAATTAAAAGGATGAGCTTCCAGTGGGTTAAGTATCGCTCGAAAGAGGCTTGTCTTAACTGGGAGAGCTGGAGAAGGTTCAATGTTTTTTAATGTTTAATTTCTGTTCTGTATGTTTGCTCCAGTTTGGTCCTTAGTTGTTTTTATGTTGTTATTATAGTATTTTGGTGGACTGTAAGTGTGGTGCTAGCCCCTTGCTAGTTTGGTGAATGAATTTTATGTTGGCCTTTCAAAAAAAAATATTCATATTGACGGCAACTAAGGTGGGGATTTCGAAGAAGCGCATGGGAGGATTTTGATTGAGAGGAGAATTATAACTCATCATCTTGTCCTTGACGGCTGTTGTTCACGTGAGAAGCCAACAAGCACAAAAGTCAAAAACATCATCATCACATCGGCTGGCTTGATTGGGCCGCATATGATTAGACGTGAGTTTGGCGGCACATGCAAGGAAGGAACACAGTTATCATCACGTGGATTGTTTGGAGATAGTCAACATATGTGAGAAGTGGGCCGATTTGGAGGAGACATGGGCTGACAACATCATCATTATGGGACATCATCATCAAGTAAGTGTATTATGGGACAACATCATCATTTTGGGTATAAGGAATTCCTTACAAGGTCTTTGGGTCATGATGGGTGATTTTAATGAAGTACGGGTTGATAGTGAGCGGATGAATTCAGAGTTTATAGAAGCAAATGCGGATGCATTTAATCATTTTATTCTATCGGCAGGATTGGTGGAATATAACATGGGTGGGGGTAATTTCACTTACATTTCTGATAATGGTAAAAAGCTAAGCAAATTAGATCGGTTTCTTGTGTGCTTGGGATTTCGGGAGCAATGGCCAAATGCAACGGTGCTTGCATTGGATAGGGTAGCTTCCGACCACCGTCCTATTGTTCTATCCACTGTCCAATCGGATTTCGGCCATATTCCGTTTAGATTCTTTAATTCGTGGTTCGAGTATCCTGGCTTTTTAGACTTCGTGTTGCAAAAGTGTGGATCGTTCTCTTTCTCGGGTCCAGGGGATCTTGCCTTAGCCATTAAACTTCGGTGGCTAAAAAATAATATTAAATCGTGGCTAAAAGTGGAGAAGGAAAATAGGGAGGGGATTTATGGGCAAAAGAAAAGGAGGCTGGTAAACATAGAGAATTTGGCGGAAGAAAGACCACTGGCGGAGGAGGAATTGGCAGAAAGGGTGGAGTGCAGGAATTATATGGCCGAATTTGACAGATTGAAACAATTGGATTTGAGACAAAAATCCAGATCCAAGTGGGCTATTGATGGTGATGAAAATTCGGCTTACTTTCATCAGATTATTAATTCGAATATTAGCACGAACAGATTGAATGGGATAATGGTTGATGGTGTTTGGATCACAAATCCGCTGGCGATCAAGGAGTCACTATATGAGTCTTTTGCACATCAGTTTACGGAACCTATGTCAGTTCGGCCGGTATTGGTATGTCCAAATCTGGCTTCTATCTCGGACAACCAGGCTAGTATGTTGACTTGTCCTTTTTCAATGGAGGAAATCAAAATGGCTGTGTGGGAATGTGATGGTGATCGGGCACCGGGTCCAGATGGATTTAATTTTAAATTCATTAAAAGGTGTTGGGCTGGGTTTCGGGAGGATCTAATGAGATTATTCAACAAGTTTTATGATGAAGGTTCACTGAATACATGTTGCACTTCCTCCTTTATCGCCTTGATTCCGAAAGTCAAGGATCCTATGTGCTCAGCTGATTTCAGGCCTATCAGTCTTATTGGAGTCATTAACAAAATCATTTCTAAGGTTCTTGTAAATCGGCTAAAAAATGTGGTGGGGGGTTTGATTTCGGAACAACAATCGGCGTTTCTGGCAGGGAGAAATATCATGGATGGTCCGCTTATCCTTAATGAGGTTCTAAGTTGGTTAAAAAAGTCCAAGCGTAGTGGGATGTATTTTAAGGTGGACATAAGTAAGGCCTACGACTCGGTGAATTGGGCCTTCCTTGATTCGATTATGACACAAATGAATTTTCCAACTAGGTGGCGAAAGTGGATTATGGCTACATTGTCCTCCGCGAGAGCATCGGTTTTAGTAAATGGTTCACCAACTCGGGAATTTGAATATTCTCGTGGTTTACGTCAAGGCGACCCCCTATCACCATTCTTGTTTGTGATCGTTATGGAAGCTCTAACCGGTATTATGAAAGAAGCTGCTTCTATTGGTTTGTTTAACGGGATTAAAATAACAGATGATGGGCCTTTTTTGTCACATTTGATTTATGCGGATGACGTAATGTTTATTGGGGAATGGTCGTTAATGAACGTGATGAATCTACGGCGTATCCTGAGATGTTTTTATTTAACATCGGGGTTGAAAGTCAACTTAGCAAAATGTAGTATTTATGGCGTGGGTGTGAATAATGAGGAAGTACAAAATATGGCAAATCTTTTGAATTGTAGACAAGGTACGTTCCCTTTTAAACACCTAGGTTTGTTGGTTGGTGCGAATATGAATTTGGCTCGAAACTGGAAACCGGTGATTGAAATATTTAAATACAGACTATCAATATGGAAGGCCAAAACCCTCTCGTATGGGGGGAGGATTACTCTAATTAAGTCGGTGTTAAATGCTTTGCCAACATATTATTTTTCATTGTTTAAAGCTCCCTTAAAAGTCATTGATGCATTAGATAAGATCCGAAGGGTTTTCTTTTGGGGTGGGTCGGAAGAAAAGGCGAAAATGAACTGGGTGGCGTGGGACAAAACGATTGCTCCTATAGAATATGGGGGTCTGGGGTTTGGTTCACTCAGGGATTCAAACTTAGCTATGCTTGCTAAGTGGTGGTGGAGATTCAAAACAGAGAAAGAAGGGTTATGGCGAAGGGTTATATGGGCTATTCATCACAATACAAGGTCTTGGAATGAAATCCCAGTGAAAGTTTCGGTAGCGGGACCATGGAAACATATTTACAGTATTCGGCAGCCGCTTTTACTCGCGAATATCGACTTATCTCGGGCCTTTTCAGCAGTTGTGGGGAACGGAAGGAACACGTTTTTCTGGTTAGACAGTTGGTTAGTCTCGGATCCGCTTTATCTTCTGTTTTCGGAGTTGTTCAAAGTCGAAATGTTTAAAACATGTCTGGTTGCTGATCGTTGGGTCACTAGTTCATCCGGTCATGTATTTAATTGGGCCTGGGCCTCACCTGAACTCGGCACAGTTGCAGCGAATCAACTGCATCAATTGATGAGCATGATTAATGGCAGGATGGTATCGATGGGGCCTGATATTTGGAAATGGAATCCTGAAGGGAATGGCTGTTTTAGTGTAGCCAGCATCAAAAAGTCTCTTAGTTCGGTGGGCCGAGTCATCTCCGATAGGGTGTTTGAATGGAACAACTGGGTTCCAAAAAAGGTCGGCATAGTGGCATGGAGGGCGGAAATGGAAAGACTTCCGACGAGAAGTGCGTTGGCTAGGCGAAATGTACCGGTCCCGAATCAACTATGTGTGCTTTGCGGTGAATATGAGGAGACTTGTGATCATATTTTTGTGTCGTGTCATTTCGCACAATCGGTTTGGCAAAATATTGCGGTGTGGTGCAAAATTCCGCCCATCATTGCGTTTGGCATAAATGATTTACTGTCACTCCACGTCTCGATCCCGGGTTCAAAAAGAAGGAAAGCTGTTCAGGCAATTATAATGGTGGCAATTTGGAGTATATGGAAGATAAGAAATGATGTCGTATTCAGGCAGGTGTCCCCAAACTTTACCAAAGCTTTGGATGAGATTAAGTCTATGGCATATCTATGGATTAAAAATCGATCAAAAGTGGTCACACTATCTTGGGAGGATTGGAGTCAGTTTAATCTAGGTGTAATGTTATGAGGTGAATTTGTAGTAGTGTGGTGTAAATGTGTTTTGGTTTTGGTGTAAACATTGTATATTTGGTGTGTAGCTCCTTGCTACTATGAATAAAATTTTTTTGTCGGCCGTTCAAAAAAAAAAAGTGTCGTCGCTAAAATTGTCCGTAGACAGGAAGTTTGGCCGTCGGCCACTTTTGCACAAAACACAAGGCGTCGCCGACGGGGCTTCAGGCCGTCGGCGACGGCCCTCCGATTTGGCTACGCGAATTGTTTTGTTTCTTTGGTTGGCGGACGAATTAAAACATGGGGGTCATCAATTTTGGGGGTTACACCTTAATTTGAAGTTTGAAACTTCATCTTGAATTCATCTACCATCACCTACCATTCCATCTCTAACGATCTATCATCTCTACAACCCGAAGTCATCATCATCCCCAATTCACCATCAAAACCCTAGTTCATCCAATTATTCACCATCTCACCATCATCATCCACAAACTCCAATCATCCATCATTCCCTCATCCTTCAAGCTTCAAGATGGCTCCATTCGCATTCCAACCATCCGGTGATCAAGTTGCATCAATCATGAGCGGCTAATCATCTCGGTTTCACCCCGGTGAAGGTAGTTGTTAATTTTAGGGTTTCACTTTGTTCTTGTTTCATCTTAGTGACAATTTGTATTTGGTTTTTGAAACTTTTGACAATAGTATTACATTTGTTACGAATTCGTGAATTGTCGAACGATGTTAAAAGTTATGACTTTGCGGAACGGTGATATGTAATTGTACGTTGTCGTTGTTAGGATTTACTTGTGTTGATTACAAAGTGTCTTTTTGTCCGTTCTTCGGGGCGTTGATAGCTAGTAGCACCTAAGTCACGGTACACTAAATCCGTTAATCGAATGCATTTGAGTTGAAACTAAAACTTGTAGAAATCCTAGGTTAACAATTACCGAAACCGGGTGTGATTCCTTTTTATCATTATTGTTCTAGTAACCATTTTTCTTGCAATCGTTAATTAGTAGTTGTTAACCATTCGCATCAATTCATTTAGTTAAAAATCATATCTCTCCATTAAACGAAAATACAAAAATACTTTAGCAAGCTTCATAAATTGTGACAATTGTTTTAATTCATTTGAATCCACACACAAACCACATACTCTTCGTGGTTCGACTCCTTACTACCACTAACACATTGTTAAGGGTAATTTGGGCTTATAAATCTTATCTTTGACCGGAGCGCGACACTCCGATCAGCAGCTCGAATTATGCGTTCTGGATATTGTTTACGTGTGTGTGTGTGTGTGCTACTTATGTGATACTTGTGCATGTTTATTTATGCTTATGTTGTGGTGATCAATCGCAACGCTATCGCAATCGAATCGCAGAGCTAAATGCAAGTTAATTATGATCATTGTATGTTAGATATAGTAGTTGGGGTTAATGAGAAACTCTATCGCATCGCAACGCTCAACATGCGAATCGAAACGACAAAACTCGTCGCGCCAGACACTCGAATCGAGTGGCCAAGCGATCGAGTTGCCACCCGAACGAGCGGCCACCCGATCGGGCTGCCACCCGATCGACCAGCCACTTTCCCCATTTTCCTTTTTGGGAAACCCTATAAATACCCCTCATATGTCACATCACTTGATGTGACAGCTCTCACTCGACTCAACTCGCTCCAGCCGCTCTTTCTCTCAATTTCTCACGATTCTTGTAAGTTTTCAACCTAAATCTTGTACTTTCTTGATCTACACGCACTCCTACACCTTTCAATCTTTTGAATCTTATCTTTTAACCGTGAAATCACTAGATTTGAGGTGTTCTAGGATGATGTCATCATGGGGTTCTTATGAACTTCATGTTTTGTCTTCAATCCACCAAGAACAACTTAGATCTGAACGATTTCCACATGAATAAACAATGATCTTGCATGGATCTGAACATATTCATGGTGAAAAGGATTGAAAGATGGTCTTCTAACTTTCTTTCAACTCTTTTACACTCAATGCACTCAAAACCGATAGATTCGGAGCTTGTTCTGACCTCCTACTCATTCTTAGTGGTGTGTTAGTTCCAGATCTGAATTCTATCCAAGAGACTATAGATTTCGGGTTAACCATGAACCACCGGCTTGAACCACAGACTAACCGGACTAGGGTGATTCCTGTCCGATCAGATCACTTGGGGCTTGACGAGGTTCTGTTGCTTAGCACGTATCACATCGTCTCGATCAAAGCTTAAAACTATCAAAAACAACCAAGTGTCAAGACGGTCAGGCTTTCGGGACGGATTGTCGTCCGATCGGATTGCTATCCGATCGGCTTTCGGGACGGATTGCCGTCCGATCGGATTCAATTTTAGAAGGACTGAACGTCGAACGGATCTCCGTCCGAACGGGTTGCCACCCGATCGAGCGACCATCTGACCATGTGACATTTGGGACTTCAACAATTAAACAATTTTCAACATGTTCAATACGTACGGATTGCCACCCGATCGGATAGCCATCTGATCGAGTGACCGTCCTGCAGTGAACTTGTTCTCAAACTGAGAAGCCTCGCCAATCGGATCGCCGTCCGATCGAACCGCCGTTCGATCGACCGACCTGAAGGGTAGAGATACTTCTCTACTTTCAAAATGTTACAACGAAAACTTCAAAAGACAAACCATCATACACAAGCACATCCTCACCAAACGAGGTGACAATCCAATCGAATGGCCATCCGATTGAATGACCAGCCAAACGGATTACCACCTGATCGACTGGCCATCCGATCCTTGGTATACTTGTATCGATTTACGCCCCGCTTATCGTTTATGCTATCGTTCTGATCATGCTAAACTCACACTAGCGTTCCCTTCAATCCATCATTGCTGTGAGTATACTCGAACCCTTTTTGCTTTACGCACTTTTGGGTGTTATATATGTTAGTTATTCTAAATCACATCGAACACACTACAAAATACTTTAACGCTAACCGCTACTGCATGTTATACGTGACTCAATGAATGCTTGTTTGTTATGTTTACACATGGATTGCTGTCTACCTGCCTTAGCAACAATAGTACTATAGTTTGGACTCAGCACCTGTTCACTCAGGGGTTGTTAAGGACAATTAATCACATGATTCACAGTGTTGAATATGTATTACGAACTGGCTTGCGCAGTCAACCCGCAGTCATTGGTATTGATAGGATCATGTCGATAACTTACGTGCTTCATTTCACACGTTGTACGTGCTGGTTATGCGTAAACAATTTAGAACTCTATTATATTTATTAAACTTGTATGCTCACCTTTACGCTATGTGTATTGACTTTTACTTTAATGTATGTGGCAGGTGCTTAAGATGTTAAAATGCTTGGCTTGCTGTGAAATCGAGGCTCTGAAAGAGTCTAGAAACAAATAAACGAATTGTCTATTTTGAAAATCTGAGTTGTCGGATCAGTATTTATTTATGAGACAATTATTTGTAATAACTGTTTATTTGATATGTTATGGTATGGGACATGACGTTGTAAGTATCTGGTAATTAATAGTTGTTATGGATACTCATGGACAATCTGTTTTGCTCAGTACTGCGCCCCGATGTTAGTGCATACGTCTGTCAACTTCGTCTTGTATCGAGTCTTGCATTGCTCATGGCACGAAGTTCGAGAAAAAATCAAGAAAGTTAATTTCGCATGAATGGTTAATTCCGCATGAAGAGGACATCCAGTACTTCCGTGCGGAATTAGTCTGTAATATCGTTTGAATTGTAATTCCGCGTGAGTTGTGTTTCCGTTTGAAGCATGTTTCGTGCGGAATTAGGACATCTATAAATAGGTATGATTTCGTGTCAGTTGGTACGAAATTACTTTGGTGTTTTCCGACGGCGAAGCTCTGTCGAAGTGTCTTCAGATCCGTAATCATATCAGAATCAATATAAAGACAGTTATTAGTGTAAATCTAGCTGAATTTAACTCATCATGTCTGTTTCCGCCTTTCATTTTGAGTAGAACGCCTCTGATCGACTCGTTTAGGGTCCGAAAACGATCTTACACCCGATGTTTCTGCCATCGGTTGGGGTGTGACAGATTGGTATCAGAGTCATAACTATAGGGAATTAGGCAAGACTCAACCTAGTCCGGGTCAATGTCTTAGAAACGACCTAGTCTATAGTTAGGTACCAACAGACCAACTTGTGCACACCCTGTAGGGGTTATGTACGAGCTTGCTTGCTATTTCTCGCTATTCTCGCCTACGCTACACTATCACTGCGCGCTAACTTTCAAAAATGAACGAGTGATTAGGTAGGTTGAGATTAGGTGTGAAAACCGCAAACTCTCGACTAAATTGCTTGTTCAACCCGCATTTTTATCTATAAACAGGAGAATTTGCGTTGAATCAAGAGTGAAATCCATACTTTGACGCATAATTCTTCCTTATTTTATCAAAACAGGAACGAAGTTGTTAAGTCAGGGGTGAAATAACGACTAGTTCCGGTCTCTATTATGGTTTTTATAAAAACTCTCACCAAAGTCTCGATGGACTCCAACGACTTGAAGTTGCGCTATAGTTGTAAGGATGCGTGCCAATCACCCAAATTCGAGGCAAGAGCACAATCCAAAGGTTAAAGTGTATACTAAAAGTCCTTGAGAATAGTCGAACCACTTTGGATAGTCGACGTCTAACAGCCGCAGACAATCCATTCTCGACTTTTATGTGTTTCGATTTTGAGCTCGCAACCGCCGACTCCGATATTTGTCGCTTTTATGTGGATTTTATGTGTTTTATGTGATTTTATCTGTTTATGTGTTACGATTTTTGGTGATTTATTCGCTTCTCGCTCTTCGCTTTAATCGACACGCACGACCCGCACTGCACATCTATCTCAACACGATAACAAATCGCTACTTGTGAACGATCGCATGCTATGTTACTCGCTTGTGCTATACTATTCGTTGTGTACTCGCTAATCGCAATTGCCATACTCGAACGCGCGCGGACTTTGAATGATAGGTTTCTGTATTCTGACTGCCTCTTGTGCTTCTGTGCTTCTGTGCTTTACGTGCTTATGTGCTTCTGTGCTTATGTGAATCTGTGATTATGTGCCTACGTGTGTATGTGTTACGTGATCGTGTTCCTGAGCTTTAGTAGTATTAGGTGTGTGAGGTGAGATTCGATTGTATTGTGTCTGAGTCCTATGGCGATGTCTGTTGCAGACAATGTCGTCATCTGGATCCCGTCACTCGCGCGCTGCTCGCTAAACCAGAAAGACAAACGCCTTGCTGCTCTCGTCGCTAAACAAATAGTGAAGGTTATTCCTCAGATCGTTAGCGACCTACACGAGAATGCTAGCAAGTCGTCTGAAGAGTCCAGGACTGAAACCCCTAAAGCTGCTTTCAACTTCAAGTAGTTTAAAGCTTACGGACTGAAAGAATTCACTGGCGAAGATGGCCCTACGGCCTTGTTTCAATTGTTTGATTTGATCGAGGTCACCCTGCGTCAGGGTGGCTGTCCTGACAATCTCCGCACTCTGAATGCTACTGGCGTCTTCCAGTCCCGCGCTTTAGAGACGGCCGAGAGGAACAAACGCGGAAATGATGGAGCTTATGGTTTGACATGGGATGAGTTGAAGAACGTCATGTTGGAAGAGTTTTGCCCTCCCCATGAGCGCCAAAATTTGGAGGACGAATTCTGGCATATAAAGCAGAAGGATGGTGACAACGCTGCTTTAACTGCTCGCTTCAAGCAGCTCAGTATAATCTGTCCTGATCAAGTCAAGACTGCGGATGTGACGATCAAGAAGTATATTCGAGCTCTACCAGACTGTGTCGCAGATTTTGTGCAAGATGCAAAACCAGCAACAATCGAGGAAGCTTATCAGCTCGCCGCTGAAATCAATGACAAGCGTGTTAAGGCTGGTGTCTGGGACAAAGCCTCGAAGAACTTGCATCAAGCTACCACCGCTGCAACCACCGAAACCGCCGTCGCTTCTCAGTCTTCAAAGTCCTCTCGTTGCAAGAGGAAGAACAGCAACTACAGCAACAAGAACAGTGTTGTCACCACTGCTCCCCCGCTTCAAGCTGTACCAGCTCCACAGGAATCTCAACACCGATCAGCTGCAGCACCAGTTACCCAAGCACCGCCGGCAAAGCGTGCTTACACTGGTCCTCACCCTGCCTGCCCCACATGTACCTACCATCATCCAGTGGGAATCGCCTGCAGATTTTGTGTGCATTGTAACATGGACGGCCACTTCACCGCCAACTGCCGTACAGGTCCTCGACAAGCACCAGCTCCAGCTACTGCTCATCAAGCTCTACATCCCGTTCCTCAAGGCCAACAAGCAGCTCCGGCACCCGTGATCAATGCTAGAGTCTGCTTTGCGTGTGGTGATCCCAACCACTTCTCAAACATGTGCCCCAATCGGGTTGTGAAGCAAGAGCCACAACAGCAGCAGCCCCAACAGCAGCAGCAGCAGCAACAGCCTCAGCGGCAACAGCAACAAGCCGCTCGTGCCCGAACTTTCAACATTAATGTGCGTCAGGCTCAGGCTGACAACAACATGGTCAATGGTACGTTCCTTGTAAATGGTATTTATGTTTCGTGTTTGTTTGATACTGGAGCCGATAACTGTTTTGTATCGTTTGAGTTCGAAAAGCTCCTTAATCGTAAGCGCGCCCATCTCCCCTTGACGTTCGATGTTGAAGTTACCACCGGAAGAACCGTCGCAGTCAATTCTATTCACCGTGATTGTACTCTCGAACTCAACAATCACATCTTTCCTATCGACCTTATTCCGATGCAGCTCGGTAGTTTTGATGTCATAGTAGGTATGGACTTTCTTCGCGAAAACCATGCTGAAGTTGTTTGTTTTGATAAGATGATTCGATTCTCGCTCGCGAATGGTGATCAACTTTGTGTGTATGGTGAAACCCTTTCGAAGGACCTCAAACTCATGTCATGTATCCAAGCTAGCAAGTATCTCCGCAAGGAATACAGAGCTTTCTTGGCTAACATTGTAGTAGTGGAGAAGGAAAAAAAAGGAAACACGTTAGTGAAAGATGTCCCAGTTGTTTGTGAATTCCCCAACATATTTCCTGAAGATCTTCTAGGTCTTCCACCAAGTCGTGATATCGACTTTCGTATCGACTCATTCCTGGAGCAAATCCTGTTGCTGGAGCTCCTTATCGACTCGCTCCGTCTGAAATGCGCGAACGCTCGAGTCAGCTCCAGGAATTGCTTAACAAAGGCTTTATTCGCCCTAGCACCTTTCCTTAGGGCGCACCAGTCCTTTTCATCAAAAAGAAGGATGGGTCGTTCCGGATGTGCATCGACTATCGGGAGCTGAATAAGCTGACAATCAAGAATCGCTATCCCCTGCCTCGCATCGATGATTTATTTGACCAGTTACAAGGTGCTAAGTGTTTCTCCAAGACCGATCTACGCTCAGGCTACCACTAGTTGCGCATACAAGAGGAGGATATACCCAAAACCGCTTTTCGCACTCGATATGGCCACTAGGAGTTCGTTGTTATGCCTTTTGGTTTAACCAACGCACCCGCGGTTTTCATGGATCTGATGAATCGTGTGTGTAAGCCATTTTTTGACCGCTTTGTCATCGTGTTCATCGATGATATCCTGATCTATTCTAAGTCGAAAACCGAACACGCGCAACATCTACGTTTGGTTCTCGAGCTACTCCAGGGGAACCAACTCTATGCCAAGTTCTCCAAGTGTGAATTTTGGCTGGAGCAGGTTCAATTCCTCGGTCACAATATTAATAGTCAAGGTATTCACGTCGATCCCACAAAGATTGAAGCTGTTAAGAGTTGGGTTACGCCTAAGAACTCGTCTGAAGTCCGTTCTTTTCTCGGACTAGCGGGCTATTACCGCTGACGTATCGAAGGATTCTCTAAAATCGTTGTGCCGCTTACCTCTCTCACGCATAAAGACAAGCCTTTTGTTTGGGGAACTGAACAAGAGACTGCCTTTCAAACCCTCAAGCACATGCTTTGCAATGCTCCCGTCCTCACTCTACCTGACGGAAACGACGACTTTATCGTCTATTGTGATGCCTCGAACCTTGGTCTTGGTTGTGTTCTCATGCAACGAGACAAGGTTATTGCCTACGCATCTCATCAGCTCAAAATACATGAGAAGAACTATACAACCCACGATCTCGAGCTAGGCGCAGTTGTTTTTGCCTTGAAGATTTGGCGACACTACCTTTATGGTACCAAGTGTACGATCTTCACAGATCATAGGAGCCTACAATACATCTTCAGCCAGAAGGAACTTAATATGTGCCAACGCTGATGGGTTGAACTTCTCAATGATTACGACTGTGAGATTCGTTATCATCCTGGCAAAGCAAATGTCGTTGCCGACGCTCTAAGCCTATGAAGCTATTTGCATAGCGCTCGTAATATTCCCGCCCAGCATCATCTCGAAACCCTCATCCGCGAAGCCCAACATGCTTGTTTTACCGAACGCACTTTGAAGTAGGAAAGGATTCTCAATGATGGAGCCCAGTTAGTGAATAAGTCGAATGGGATATTCCATTATCTAGACCTAATTTGGATCCCTAAGCGGACCGATTTATGACAGATTTTGATGGACGAAGCCCACAAGTCTCGATATTCTATTCATCCCGGTGCCGATAAAATGTACCAGAACCTTCGCTACAAGTACTGGTGGCCGGGTATGAAGAGAGATATCGCCCTCTATGTTTCGAAGTGCCTGACTTGCTCGAAAGTCAAGGCTGAGCACCAAAGACCCTCTGGCTTACTCGTCCAACCAGAGATTCCTATGTGGAAATGGGAGAGTATAGCTATGGACTTTATAATGAAACTTCCGTGTACGCCAGCAGGTCACGACAGCATCTGCGTTGTCGTTGACCGTTTGACTAAATCTGCTCATTTTCTGCCGATACGAGAAGACTACAAGGTAGAAAAATTAGCCCGAATCTACACCAAAGAGATCATTTGTCGACATGGGATGCCTCGTGACATCATTTCTGACCACGATGCTCGTTTACCTCGCGTCTTTGGGAAACGTTTCAATCCGCTCTCAGTACTACACTTAATCTAAGTACCGCATTCCATCCCCAAACTGACGGTCAGACTGAGAGAACGATTCGTACCCTTGAAGACATGCTCCGTTCGTGTGTCATAGATTTCGGTGGTAATTGGGACGCATACTTACCTTTAGTCGAATTCTCGTACAATAACAGTTATCATTCCAGCATTCAGATGGCACCATTTGAGGCATTGTATGGAAGAAGATGTCGATCGCCTATTATGTGGCACGAGATCGGACACTCGCAATTAACCGGTCCTGAGCTACTGCAAGAGACGACTGACAAAATCCTCCAAATTCGAGACAATCTGCTGAAAGCTCAGAGTCGTCAGAAAAGTTACGCCAATAGACGACGCAAGCCCCTTGAATTTGACGTTGGCGACCATGTACTCCTAAAGGTATCACCTTGGAAGGGTGTGGTCAGATTCGGCAAGAGAGGAAAGCTCGCGCCTCGATATGTTGGACCCTTTAAGATTCTGTAAAGGATCAGAAAAGTGGCTTACAGACTCGAACTACCGGAGGAATTAATAACGTCCACCCGACTTTCCATGTTTCAAACCTCAGAAAGTGCCTGCCTGAGCATGATTTGTACGTGCCACTTGAGGATCTTCAAGTAAACGAAACACTATACTTCGTGGAGAAGCCTGTCGAGATCATGGATCCCCAAACCAAGCAGCTCAGGCGCTCGCGCATTCCCATTGTGAAGGTTCGATGGGAAGGCAAACGAGGCGCGGAGTTCACTTGGGAACTCGAAAGCGACATGAAGGCGAAGTACCCACAGTTGTTTGTTACGGCTTTGGCCTAATTTCGAGACGAAATTCCCTTAAGAAGAGGAGGCTGTAACACCCCGTGTTTCGAAAGTCAAAGTCAAGATTGAAGTCAAAGGAAGAAAAGATTGCTAATTGCGATCTGTCACTCCTTGCTCAACTCCTGTTTTGACTTCTTTGACTTGTAGATGGTCTATTTGTGTTGTTACGTTAGTTGTATTATGTGGAGTATCTATTAATAATCGAGGTTTAATCGATGTTTATCGCATGTTTTATCGCCTTATCGCTTATCGCAATCGCAATCGCATTCGCAGCTCGAACTATGCGTTCTGGATATTGTTTACGTGTGTGTGTGCTACTTATGTGTTACTTGTGCATGTTTATTTATGCTTATGTTGTGGTGATCAATTGAAACGCAATCGCAACGCTATCGCAATCGAATCGCAAATGCTAAACGCAAGTTAATTATGATGATTGTATGTTAGATTTAGTAGTTAGGGTTAATGAGAAACTCTATCGCATCGCAACGCTCAACACGCGAATCGAAACAACAAAACTCGTCACGCCGGACACTCGAATCGAGTGGCCAACCGATCGAGTTGCCACCCAACCTGGTTGCCACCTGATCGAGCTGCCACCCGATTGACCAACCACTTTCCCCACTTTCCTTTTTTGGAATCCCTATAAATACCCCTCATATGTCACATCACTTGATGTGACAGCTCTCACTCGACTCAACTCGCTCCAGCTGCGCTTTCTCTCAATTTCTCGCGATTCTTGTAAGTTTTCAACCTAAATCTTGTACTTTCTTGATTTACACGCACTCCTACACCTTTCTATCTTTTGAATCTTAACTTTTAACTGTGAAATCACTAGATTTGAGGTGTTCTAGGATGATGTCATCATGGGGTTCTTATGAACTTCATGTTTTGGCTTCAATCCACCAAGAACAACTTAGATCTGAACGATTTCCACATGAATAAACAAGGATCTTGCATGGATCTGAACATATTCATGGTGAAAAGGATTGAAAGATGGTTTTCTAACTTTCTTTCAACTCTTTTACATTCAATGCACTCAAAACCGATTGATTCGGAGCTTGTTCTGACCTCCTACTCATTCTTTGTGGTGTGTTAGTTCTGGATCTGAATTCTATCCAAGAGACTATAGATTTCGGGTTAAGCATGAACCACTGGCTCGAACCACGGACTGACCGGACTAGGGTGATTCCTGTCCAATCAGATCACTTGGGGCTTGACGAGGTTCTGTTGCATAGCACGTATCACATCGTCTCAATCAAAGCTTAAAACTATCAAAAACAACCAAGTGTCAAGATGGTCAGGCTTTCGGGACGGACTGCTGTCCGATCGGATTGCTATCCGATCGGTTTGCCACCCGATCGGCTTGCACCTTGGTCCCACGCTTAAAACTCTTTCAATTTTAGAAGGACTGAACGTTGAACGGATCTCCGTCCGAACGGGTTGCAACCCGTTCGAGCGACCATCTGACCATGTGACGTTTGGGACTTCAACACTTAAACAATTTTCAACATGTTCAATACATACGGATTGCCACCCGATCGGATAGCCATCCGATCGAGTGACCGTCCTGCGGTGAACTTGTTCTCAAACTGAGAAGCCTCGCCAATCGGGTCGCCGTTCGATCGACCGACCTGAAGGGTAGAGATACTTCTCTATTTTCAAAATGTTACAACGAAAACTTCAAAACACAAACCATCATACACAAACAGATCCTCACCAAACGAGGTGACAATCCAATCAAATGGCCATCCGATCGGATGACCATCCAAACGGAATACCACCCGATCGACTGGCCATCCGATCGGATTGCCATCCGATTGGATTACCATCCGATCGGAATGCCATCCGATTGGATTACCATCCGATCGGATTGCCATCCGATTGGATTACCATCCGATCCTTGGTATACTTGTATCGATTTACGTGCCGCTTATCGTTTATGCTATTGTTCTGATCAGGCTAAACTCACACTATCAATCCATCATCGCTGTGAGTATACTCGAACCCTTTTTGCTTTACGCACTTTTGGGTGTTACATACGTTACTTATTCTAAATCACATCGAACACACTATGAAATACTTTAACGCTAACCGCTACTGCATGTTATACGTGACTCAATGAATGCTTGTTTGTTATGTTTACACATGGATTGCTGTCTACCTGCCTTAGCAACGATAGTACTATAGTTTGGACTCAGCACCTGTTCACTCAGGGGTTGTTAAGGACAATTAATCACATGATTCACAGTGGTGAATATGTATTACGAACTGCCTTGCGCGGTCAACCCGCAGTCATTGGTATTGATAGGATGATATCGATAACTTACGTGCTTCATTTCACACGTTGTATGTGCTGGTTATGCGTAAACAATTTTGAACTCTATTATATCTATTAAACTTGTATGCTCACCTTTACACTATGTGTATTGACTTTTACTTTAACATATGTGGCAGGTGCTTAAGATGTTAAAATGCTTGGCTTGCTGTGAAATCAAGGCTATGAAAGAGTCTAGAAACAAATAAACGAATTGTCTATTTTGAAAATCTGAGTTGTCGGATCAGTATTTGTTTATGAGACAATTATTTGTAATAACTGTTTTATTTGATATGTTATGGTATGGGACATGACGTTTTAAGTATCTGGTAATTAATAGTTGTTATGGATACTCATGGACAATCTGTTTCGCTCAGTGCCGCGCCCCGATGTTTCCGCCATCGGTTGGGGTGAGACAATACTTCATAATGAAAAACGCCATTAGTTGAATAATAAACAGTAAGAAGAATTGATGTTACTGTCTTCCTAAAACATGTTAATGAAAACGCCATAATTTGAATAATTAACAAGTAGTAACCAGGTGTAAAACACCATTGATCGTAAACAATAAGCATATATTAGAACCCAAACGACAATTAACATTAATAATTAAAACCCCAAATATTGAATATATGAAGAACGCCATTGAAACTTAAACGCCATTTCAAAAAAAATAATTTGAAAAAAAAAACGCCATTGAAACAAGCATAAACAACAAAACGTCATATCTGTTGGAATTTGTTTGAAACAGTATTATAACGTCATTTATTGAGGGGAATGTGGTCAATGACAATCGTGCCCCTGCATATCATTTAGCGCCCCTGCCACGTGTTCGAACAGGATCCGTTCTCACCGTTTTCACACATCCAACCGTTTTCTCCTGATCCCGTTTCTATATCTATATATATATATATATATATATTATATATATATATATATATATATATATATATATATATATATATATAGGGGAAGGTTCATTTGAGAAGAAATTTAGTGTGAGAAGAAAAAGAAGAAAGGACATAATGGTAAAATATTAAATAGTTTATAACTCCTCTCATTAATTATGTTATCTCTCATTAATAAAGCAAAAAGCATTTTATCCTATACATTTCAAAATTTATCCTATATATATCTTACATTTACCACAATTTACCCTACGCATATCTAAATTTATCATACACATTTAAGAATTTATCCTACACATACTAAAATTTATCATACACATGTCGAAAATTATCATTCACCCTAAATTATTTTATCTTGAAAGAGTATTATTTAAAAGTGAGTTACAAATTTAATTAGTTAGCTAATTAATTACAATTAGAAATTTACCTATATGCCCTTATTAATAACATTAAATACACATATTAAATTAAGTAAAATGGAGCATTTCTATTGGTTTAAAACTTATTCTTTTTATTCTTACAAAATTTGTCTTCTCATTTGAACCATCCACTATATATATATATATATATATATATATATATATATATATATATATATATATATATATATATATATATATATATATATATAGAAACAGGATCAGGAGAGAACGCCTCAAAGTGTGAGAACGGTAAGAACGATTCTCAGCCACAAGATCTTAGTGGTTTGTGGCTTAGATTGATGCGGTGACATTTTTGTAAATAATAGGGGCCTTGGAACTACCAGGAGGGGTAAAATAGGAAGATCCAAGCAAATGTGCACATGCTAATCACATGTCATTTTTCCCCATCATATTTAAACGACAATAACTTTTTTATACATGATTATTTTTCGGAAAAAAATACACCATAAAACTCAGCGTTTTTTTATCTTTCCAACGAGTATACTATTGATATACTTTTTGAAAAAAAAAATTAACTGGGTTTTATGGCGTTTTTTCTTTACTGAGTGTTTTATGGCGTTTTAGACTAGGTATTTTCATGACATTTTTCTGAACTTGCTCCATATTTGCGCATCCCACATTACACATGCCACATATTAGAGCATCTAGTACTAGAGCATCTGACTAGAGCATCTAGTACTAGAGCATCTATTAGAGCATCTGATTAGAGCATCTAGTACTAGAGCATCTATTCTATTAGCGCATCAAACAGTAGAGCATCTGCTGCTGCTCTATTCTGCATTGCTTGCATACTGCATTTGTTTTCTAAGCCTACATTTCTAACAATGTTTTTCTGAACTAGGTGTTCTTATGGCGTTTTAACTAGGTATTTTCATGACGTTTTTCTGAACTAAGTGTTTAATGGCGTTTTCAACTGAGTTTTTTCATGGCGTTTTTCTGAACTGGGTGTTTTATGGCGTTTTTAACTCGGTATTTTTCATGGCGTTTTTCTGAATTGGGTGTTTTTATGGCGTTTTATTTGAACAGCCAGTTCATGTGAGTGGGTTTTTGACAATATTACTCCTTAGTGTAATTTCACATCAATGCCACATGTCACCACCAAAATCGTTCTTACCGTTCTCACACTTTTCACCGTTCTCTCTAAATCCTGACGCTATATATATATATATATATATGAGTGGGGATTCTACGGAAAGTGTGTTTTTCCTAGAAAGTCTAGGAAGCGATCTGGGCCAATCAATGGGTGTGTTTAATGGTTGAGATCATCTTGGTGGCATTTTGGTAATATGTGTTTCTTAAAAATAGGATTATTTAATTAATCAGGGGTAGATATGTCATTTAGCTTGTTTTAAATATGGAAATAATTGTCATTCCATAGCCACCCCACATTTCATGCGGTTTTTTTTTCTCTCTCTCCCTCCCTTTCTTTCTCCCCCCCTCTTCTTTCTATCCGTCATGAAGAAACACATCAAGAAAACACATCGTATTAATCTGCTTGCTGTTAAAACACAGCGTCAAGAAATCCTCCAGCATTACCAGCATGGATGGTAAAACACAGCGTATGAATCTGCTTGCTGTTAAAACACAACTATATGAATCTGAATGCTAAAACACAACTGTATGAATCTGCTTGTTGTTAAAACACAACTGTATGAATTTGCTTGCTGTTAAAACACAATTGTATGAATCTGCTTGCTGTTAAAACACAACTGTATGAATCTGAATGCTAAAACACAACTGTATGAATCTGCTTGCTATTAAAACACAACTGTATGAATCTGAATGCTAAAACACAACTGTATGAATCTGCTTGCTGTTAAAACACAACTGTATGAATCTGCTTGCTGTTAAAACACAACTGTATGAATCTGAATGCTAAAACACAACTGTATGAATCTGTTTGCTGTTAAAACACAACTGTATGAATCTGAATGCTAAAACACAACTGTATGAATCTGCTTGCTGCTAAAACACAACTGTATTAATTTGCTTGCTGTTAAAACACATCGTTAAGAAAACGGAGATGATACGAACAGTATTTGAATGGTGATGATGAACTCGGAGATGGTGGAGATGGAGAAGTGTTTGACGATGATGAAGACGAAGAAGGAGAAGGTTGCGAAGTACAAAAAGTATTGGAGAAACAGTTTCCATAATTATAGACATTGTTAGTTATTGAGAGATAAAATTCCAAAAATAAAATAAAATGTCAAATTACACAAGTTCCATTTTAGTTAAAATCCCTCCATGCCACGTGTCACATTCTTATTACTTCCTAGACTTTCTAGGAAAAACTCACTTTCTACCCAACTCATCCTATATATATATATATATATATATATATATATAGAAAGTATAATGTACTTCACGCCTTAACGTACATTAACGTACTTCACGAAATATATAACATGCGTAATTATTTTTTTTACCAAAATAACGTGCGTGATTTTGGATCCCATGCGTGATTATGTGGTCCCATGCGTGATTAGGTGGTCCCATGCGTGATTATATGTTCCATGCGTGATTATACCCCTGATCCAACGGTTACCATTGTCTCCTACGTGAAGTATGATAAGCCGTGAAGTATGTTAAGCTTTCTCCCCCCCTCTCTCTCTCTCTCTCTATACATATATATATATATATATATATATATATATATATATATATATATATATATATAGTGGAGGGTTCAAATGAGAAGACAAATTTTGTAAGAATAAAAAGAATAAGTTTTAAACCAATAGAAATGTATAGGATAAAATGTTTTTTGCTTTATTAATGAGAGATAATATAATTAATGGAGGAGTTATAAACTATTTAATATTTTCCCATTATTTCCTTTTCTTCTTTTTCTTCTCACATTAAATTTCTTCTCAAATGAACCTTCCCCTATATATATATATATATATATATATATATATATATATATATATATATATATATATATATATATATATATAAGACTAAACAAGTGTTTATCTAGTAATTTTATACATTTTATATTTTTACTTTTTTTAAATACACTTGCATGTTTCATAACGCTAACTTTTTACAGCAAGACTACTTTTTCTTGATTTTCCTAATATATCGTCGTATCTTTTTTATCTTCATTTATTATTTTTCTCATATTTTATAAAAAAAGCGGCTGCAATATAGGGTATGTCATTCTATTAATATGATTTTGCTATGTTGAATGCCATAACATTAATCATCGTTTAAAAACATAGTTTATATAATTTGTTATGGTACAAGTGTCTTTTTTTTCGATTGAGTAAACTGCCATTTTGGTCCCTGTGGTTTGGCCACTTTTGCCATTTTAGTCTAAATTTCAAACTTTTTAAATCTGGGTCCCTGTGGTTTCACTTTTATTGCCACTTTGGTCCAAAATTCAAATCACCCTTTATTTGACTAATAAAAACTGATTATTTTGTCTTTTTGTTCAGGGGCAAAATTGTCCATTTAAATTTAATATAACATATTATTAATTAATTAACTTAAATATCCATTTCCCAGTTCATCTTCATCATCTTCACTTCATCTTCATCTTCATCATCTTCACCCCACCCCACACCAAACCCTAACCCAAACATCGTAGTCCGGCATCCTGTTTCTCCAACGAGCACACCCGACGCCCTCCCCTCCTTCTTCTTCCCTATAACACCTCCCCCACTGCCGTCTCGTCTATGGTTCCGAAACCCTTTTATCTTGACCCCTACAGCTTTGTGGTTAGCAGATTGATACCCACTTGGAGGTAGCCCAGCTTGCTGCATCAAATTGGCATCATGAGCAATCTTTTGGGCTCTTATAAGAGCTAATTCGTCCTCCGTATATGGCGACATAGCGGGGGAAACCTTGGTTATTGAGCCAGAGACGGGAGTAACAGATTTGGGGGTAATTTTTGGTACGATTGGTTGGTTTGAAACCGATTGGTGGCCATACTGATGTTTAATTGTGACAGGGGGATCACTAGAAACCTCAACATGATTCAGATTTGAGCTAATACCATAAGCAGGAGAGGCGGCAAAAGAACCCTCCATATTAGGGTTTACGAGTTCGACTGGAACAGGGGAATCAAAAGTGGATGGAGGTGGAACTTGCTTTCTTTATCTTGAGATAGCGTATGGTTTCCAAAAATGAACCATCGTTTCTTTCCTTTGGCAAATTCATAGTGCCCCGGATTCCCATTACATCACAAATAACTGTAAATACGATCTCTTTTTTTGCTGGTTTGAGTTTATGTTTCTGAATCTGGATTACCAATCGAATGCATTTGAGACCATTTCATTGTTGTTCATCCAGCCTCTTGTTATGCTGGTTTGAGTTTATGAGTTTGGCTGATTGTTATGATTAACACTTCGATTAGGGTTTTTCTTATGAGTTCTTGATCTGGGTTTGTGGAAGATGATCTGCTTTGAGAGAGAGTGTGTGACTGTGTGTAGAGTTCTGCTTTGAGTTCTTGATCTGGGTTTGTGGAAGATGATCTGCTTTGAGTTCTTGATCTGGGTTTTTCTTAAATATTCATTTACCCTTTAAAAGCAGTTCATCACATTATATTTATGAAATGACCAATTTACCCCTGAACAAAAAGACAAAATAGGCAGGTTGTAACAGTGAAAAATGGGGTTTTTGAATTTTGGACCAAAATGGCAATAAAAGTGAAACCACAAGGACCCAGATTTAAAAAGTTTGAGATTTGGACTAAAATGACAAAAGTGGCCAAACCACAGGGACCATAATGGCAGTTTACTCTTTTCGACTCGTATAAGGCACTTAAAACCTCCGGGCCGGCCCTTCTTAGAAGCCTTGGCCACTGCAAGTCTCGATTTGGCATATGCTTACGTGTTGAAAAAGCTTCATAGGGAGAAGAAGGAAACCGAAAATAAAAGTGGGGAGTGCGTCATGGGTGATGGCAAACTTGAAAAGGTCTCGAGTAGTTGCTTATGTTGGAAGGTTAAAAAAACTCGCTTAAGTTTAGATGCACGATCAATCGTTAAGTAAATTGTATATAATTTTTATCAAGCATCTTGTGTGAAAAGTTATAGGGTTTTCTTGTACTAAATAAGTAAAAGAGAAAAATGCTCGGATAATCCCTGTGGTTTTGCCTTTTTTCACCTATAGTCCCCAACTTTCTAAATTACCTGAATAGTCCCCAACTTTTCATTTTTTGTTCCCGGATAGTCCCTGGGTCTAACTTCAGTTTGTTTTCTCTGTTAAGAGGGTGTGAAATGACAAAAATACCCTTTCCTTAAAAGGCCAAACCATAGGGACTATCCGGGCATCTTCTTCATATTTATTTATAAAACCCTTCTTCCTCTTCTCTGTGTTTTCTCCGGCGAACAAGACCCACTTCACCTCACCCTATTTCACCTCCGATTACCCCATCATTAATCACCGCCGGCGACCACCTCTCCACTGTCAACCCTCCGATCGATCACCACCATTATCATTTAAGAAGCATCTGTTCTTGTTTATGACTAATTTTATTGACCATTTCATGAACTTTTCTTTACTCTTCCTTAACCTCATATTTTTTTTTAATGGCACACAATGACATCTTCAAAAACTTGCCAGTGAGATAAGATTCCCTTACATAAGGAATGTGTATGATATCATCTTGAGATATAAGATGTTGGCAGGTCGCTTGGTCACGTGCAGGCTCTCTAACTTGGCCCAAACTCCTTCTGCGGAAATTTCCTTTGACACCTCGTAGAATACTCAATCCTCAAGACTCACAATGGGAGCATTATGTGCTTTTTAGTAATGTCCTTTTTCTTCTCATATAGGTTTAAGGGTAAATTTACTTCACCTGCAAGAGCTTCCAAAATTCCCCTTGCACCAACAGTGCCCTCATTTTCATCCTCCATTACCTAAAATGGTTTTTCTTGTCGAATTTCTCCAAATTGAATTTTGCAAAAATCTTCCTTTAAACCGATTGTGCGGGTTCGTCTTCTTTGAATCAAATTGTAAAATCAACAGATTCTAAAAAAACTGAGATGAACAATAAATGACAACTTAATTGCTACTGACCCCCCTCAGTACATATCCTTAACTTTTACGGTTTGTGTTTGACTTGATCAATATATGCTGCTGCCACCATGGTGGTGATCGATCGGAGGTGATGAAGATTGCGGGGGTGGTGATGATGGCAGAAGTGGTGGTTGTGGCAGGGGTAGTTGTGACGATGGTGGTGGTGGTCGGTGGTGATGGCTGCGGTGGAGGTGATGGTGGTACCAGGGAGAAAGAGTAGGGAGAGAGAGAAAGGGAAAACTGGTGATGGTGATTCAGTCAGAGAGAAGAAAAGGGGAAAGGGAAAGGGGTGGGTAAAAGGTTAGGGTTTTTTTTTATTAATTATTAAGGGTATTTTTGTAATTTCACACCCAGTTAACAAAGAAAACAAACTGAAGTTAGACCCAGGGACTATCCAGGAACAAAAAATGAAAAGTTGGGGACTATTCAGGTAATTTTAGAAAGTTGAAGACTATAGATGAAAAAAGACGAAACCATAGAGACTATTCGGGCATTTTTCTCTAAATAAAAACTCAAGAAAATACATCGAGTGATTAAATAGTCTTATCACTTATCAGCGAAAAGTAATTTCATGATTAAATAACCCTTTTGTCGTTGCAAAAGATGAAAACCAAAAACTAACTCCAAAGCGACGTCGTACGGAGTAAAACGGTAACTTACTTGTCCCATTTTAAAATAATAATAATATGGTACGATTCAGTTACAACGGCTACCTGCAAAACCCACATTTCCCCCAAATCCCTCCACTCGAAACTGCTTCTTCATCTTCATCTTCTCCAAAATATCTTCAACAATCGATCACATTCAGCAATTAATCAACAAATTCATGCTCTGATATTGCAATAATCTTCACAACGATCATCAGGTACACTGTTCTTCACCTTCGTTATGATAATTTTGAAACCCTAGGTTGATTAGCTCATTTTGTTTGTAGTTTGTGTTCTGTAATTGATTGATTTTGTTATTATGCTCATTATATGTGGAGTTCGGTCTCCGATTGTTCGTGAATGTTAGTGAATTTGAATCGGAGGTTTAGGCTTTAGAATCTGTTGTTGACCTGACCTAGGGTTTATGTTCTGATGCGGTTTATTAGGTGTTTTTTAAGCAACGGAAGGAGTTTTGTAGGTTTTTAGAGATGAGAATTGACTATTTGCCGCTTAGAAGTCGAATGCTGACTTTGATTTGGCTTGAGGGAGTGAGAATTAGAGTTAGACTTTGTAAATGTCTTTGGTATTAAGTTATTAACTTGAAAAGGATGCTTTTGAACTAGGTGAGGAAACCTGGTACACAACTGTTGAAATCAAATGTTAGCTTGGTTTAAATAGGTGCGCCTTCGCGAGGCGTGTAGTTACGGGTCAAAATTGGTAAAAATATGTAAAAAAACCGAAGAAGAAATTATGAAAGGTTTACTTGATAAATAGGTTGATATGTTAAACAGATGAGCTAGATGCAGCTTATGGTTGTAGATAAAGCTTATTTAGTTTAGTTGTACACAGATGGTACATGATGCGCGCCTCATGTAGTTTTATAATTGGTCAAAATATGTAAAAACAACTGATGAAGAAATTATGAAGGGTTTTCTTGATATACAGGTTGATATGTAAAATAGATGAGAGAGAGGCAGATTCTAGTTGTATATAAACCTTATTTGGTTGCACATAGATGCGCGCTTGACATACTTGATGCGCGCCTCATGTAGTTCTAGGTCAGAAATGGTCAAAATATGTAAAACCAAAACCTGCGAAGAAATCATGAATGGTGTACTTGATAAATAGGCTGATATGTTATAAATAGATTAGAGAGATGTAGCTTCTGCTAGTATATTAAGCTTTTTTGGTTGTACACAGACGCATTTGAAACCCTAGGATGATTAGTTTTTCGTATTCGTTAATTGTGTTCTGTAATTGATTGATGTTGTTAATACACTCGTGCTATCTGATTGTTCATGAACGTCACTGAATTTGAATCTGCCGTTTTTAGAATCCAGTTAAACATAGGGTTATATGTGGTCTGATTTGGTAGTTATGTTATGATGCAGTTTGTTAGGTCTTTGTTATACAAATTACAATGGAATGAGTCTTTTAATATATCTCTCAAATGGGTTTATGCTCTGAATCTGCAATGAATAAGAGAATATTATTGTGTTTTAAATGGCTGCTAGCTTAATGTTCATCGCATATATGTATAGCATTGGACATTTCATGTTGCTAATGATACTTAGTTATCAACAGGTAGTTAAAAACAGTGAACATGACAGAAAAAGTTTACGAAGAGCTAGATGATGCAAAAACCGAAATCGAAAGGCTGAAATCAGAAAACATTGCGAAAGCCAATCTATGCGAAAACCTAAAGAGATCGAATAACGATCAACTCAAAAGAATCCAAGAACTCAATCTGAAACTCGAGAAACAAGCTCAAGAAGTAGACTCAAAAGCTGACGAAGTTTACGCTGCAAAGCAGTCACTCACAGAACTCGAGTGTAAACTCAGAGAAAAAGAAAAAGTCATCGTAAGTATCACTTCTGCGAACGATAAGCTTCGTGCTGATTTGAATTTAAAGCTTCGGGAATGTGAAGCTGAGAAACAAATGCTCGTTTCTACGTTAGAAGAGGCAAATGTAAAGATTTTGAACCTCGAGGACCAAAACCGTGCGCTTATGGATAAGATCGAGGTTCTGAAAGAAGGGATTGTATCGGTTTCGCAAAAAAAGTGTGCGAGTGAAAGCAAAATCGCTAAAGCGTCTAAACAAATGCGAGAACAAGGCGGTATGTTTGAAAAGTTGGAGGAAGAAAAGGCGAAACTTGAAGAAGAGCTTAAATGGAAGAATGAACGATTTAAGCACTTGGAAGAAGCGCATGAAACGGTTAGAAATAAGCTTCGCGTAAAGGAAAAGGAGTGGGATATCGAGAAACGTACGTTCTTTGATGATATATCCACACTGGAAACAAAGCTAGATTCTCAGATTACGGTTTCTGAGGATCTTAAAACGCGATTAGAATCGTGTAAACAAGCTCTTGTTCGCGAAGAGGACCGAAGAAAGAGGTTAGAGATTCAGCTTTTGGAATCCGATTCGCGTTTTGCGGACGCAAAAGCCGAACTTGATCGTTTGATAATCGAGAAAGAGCGTGTTTGTATGGAGATGGAGTGTAAAATTCGAGAAATGAAGGAAGAAAATCAAGAAGCTGCTAATTCTTCGTCTATCATAAAGCTTCAAAACGAGATTAAAACGTTGGAGGAGATTAATAACGTCAACGAGGCGGAATGGGCCTCTCGAATCGAAAAAATGGTTGCGGAAATGAATGATTGCAGACGCGAGTTAGAAAGTAAAAAGACTCGTTTGAAGGAGATTATGGCTGACGTGGATGATTGTAACTCGTTGGTGTTACAATTAACGATGGAGAAAGAGGAATTTGCAGTCATGATGGTGGCGTTGAAATCGATACTTTTGGAGACTAGATCGAAGTTCGATGAAGAAAAGCGGTTGTTGCATAAACAGATCGAAAGTTATGAAGATCAACTGGCGCGAACAAAGAGTGAGATGATGAGTGTAAACGAAGAACTGGATCAGAGTTATTGCGAGTTAAACGAGGTTGAATTTGAGTTACATATATGGAAATCGGTTGCTGAAAAGTTAGAAACCGATTTGGAAGTTAACCATCATGTGAGACGGGAATTAGAAGCGTCCCTCTTGGCTCAAGTGGCTACTGAAGTCAACCTGAAAGAAGAATTGAAACAGAAAGAAATAAAAATTAATGATCTTGAAAAAGATATTAAAGATTTGAAAGAAGAATGGGTGGCGAAAGAACTCGAAGCTTCGATTCTTGCACAGTTAGAATCCGAGAGGATTCACGAGTGTGAAAAGCAAAACCTTAACCAGCTTGTAGAACAGAAAGATCAAAGAATTCATAACCTGCAAGAGGTTATGAGTTCGTTAGAACGCGAGTTTGATGATTCAACCGCTTCTTTCTCTTTGCAGCTAGCGAAAATGCAAGCGGAGATGAGTCTGTTTCATGAAGCTTGGGAGAAGATGAGGACAACAATGGTTTTAAAGGAGATTGAAGTACAAGAAAAGGGTTTGATGATCACGGAATTGGATAACGATTTAGAAGCGCGAATCCGGTTTGCGAAGAAATGTATGTCAAGAGTTAAGAAACTGTCGTTAGAGAATGAGAAGTTGATGGGTATCATTGATGGCGCGTCTGAATGGGTAAGTAAGTTAGCACGAGAAGACGGGCAGATGATGGGTTCTTTGAGGAGTATAATGTCGGGTTTCGATGAGAATCGGGTTAGTGGAAGTGCGTGTTTGGAGTTGAAAGACCGGTTTGATCCGGTGAAAGAGAACATGAATGTGTATCATCAGTCTTCTCCCAAAAGGAATGTGGTAGAAAATAGTGTTGATGAGAGATCACCATTGAGAACGATGAATGGGTAGGTGAGGCTGTTTGGTCAGTCATGCATTGTTCTTTGAATACGATATGTGACTTGTATGAATAGTCCATTTGTTGACATAACATAACCAACTGAACCATATATTTCTTTGTTCATTTTTTATGGTTTCATTGTTTTAATGTAATTTATGTTATTAAAATAACTTTGTGTTTAATTTATGACATTTTTTTAATAGCTAAACTTGCATTCATAGGGATTGAACTCCTTATCTCCACGTTATCTAACTCATTAAGACCATTGAACAATTCTCAATGGATATTTTAAAAGTAGGTTAAGAGATTGCATTGTGTTCTTATATCGAATTGATTTGTTGGTGTAACGGTTACATGCTAATGAGACAATGATGTGTAATAGGTATATTATGTGACGTTTTTATAATACAAAGTTAGGTCGGTATTGATACAATAATGTTTTAATGAAAGTGCTATAATATAATAACAGATAATTAAATCCATTTAACACTTATTATTATTCAGTTATATACTTTTTCTTTTAAATGGCAAAGATTTTAAGATAATAGAAAAAAGGGCGAGCGGAGCTGAAAAACCCAAGGTATAAATATAGAAAATAAAAATGAGAAGGAAACAAACAATTAAATTATGACATCTCTAACATTAAAATACTTCCATCTCTCCCAAACGAGACTTGCTATCTTTGATCTTTCCTTGATCCACAGAAACGAATTCTCATTTATTTCTTCCACCATGTTCCATACACAGATAGATTGCAATCATTAAATTCAAGTGAATTCCTCGATTTCCATATTTGCCACATCATTATCATTATAATAGCCTTAATTACATTCTTCCACGCTGTCGATCCTTTGAATGCTTTCACTCACCGAAAAATGTCTTCACAGTTGTTCATCTCTTGCTGATCCATTAGTTTTAACCATACCATAATGTTCCACCATGTTGCACGAGCTAGTATGCAATTAAATAATAAATGTTCTACCGATTCCTCCTCGACACCACACCTCGAGCACATTCCGTTCTCTAAAGCAACCCCTCTACGAGCCAACTCTAGTTTAGCCGGGATATGATTCTTTGCAGCTCTCCAAACAAATAAATTGACTTTTGGTGGCACCCATTTATTCCAGAATGCCCATTCAACATCGCCTTCTATCGCTTCTCTTTTGTGTATTTCACCCCTAAGAATTGAGACTCAAAGTAATTCGTTTTCTTTCAGTTTTCATCTCCATGAATCTTCCTTCTCACTTACGTTGTAGTCGTTTAATACTCCCAACAATTCCAGATATTGGGCCCATTCTTGAGCATTCTTTGGCCCACGAACCTACTCCCAAGCCCAGCCATGCCTTTCTCCAATTTTTGTAGCACACCTGTATGTTTTTATCTTTTGCCAAACCGGATTTTCCTACCGACTTCTTTGATTGATGGAATTTAATGATCTTTTCAAATTCCACACCTTGAAGAAAAGATTTAAAACCAATGGAATGCTAACAAAAGGACCAAATTGGCCCATCTATTTCTTTTTTTTTTTTACATTTCATTTTCTTTTGGAATCAATCCCATCTTCTTTAAATTTTATTCTGATAAAGAGTTAATTACGTTTTTTGTCCCTGTGATTTGTCAAAAATCACTATTTCAGTCCATTAGTTTAAAAATTGCTATTTCAGTCCCTGTGGTTTCACTTTCATAACTATTACAGTCCACCTCCGTTAACCCCATCCATTTATTCTGTTAAATTTTGATGAAATGACTAAAATACCCTTTTATTTAAAAAAACAATATAAAAAATATGTCTCTCTCCTCTTGCCCCACCCATTACCAGCCACCATACAATGATAATGACTCCAACCATGCTTTCTTACATTAATCTTACAATATTTAAACTCTTAATCACATTAATTCGTTGATTCAAAGCATACTTCTCCACCTCACTTGTTGTTCAACCTAACCACCAAATCATTCACCTGTACACACTCCAAAACTTCAAATTGATAAACCACAAGTTTGCAGAACTTAAATTGTTAAGAGAGAGAGAGAGAATGAAACTGCAGTTTTAGAACCCAATCACCAGAGTAACGCTTCTCGCCGGAGCAGGTTCAGAACCCAATCGCTGGTAGATGGTCTGGTTGTGGGTGGAAAGAAGATAAGTTTTGGGTTGCCGCCGGCCCAAAACATGTCCTGTTAATCCGACTATAACCACCCTATCGGCCCCTCCGCTTATCCTCAAACCCTCTTCCACCGACACCTGCCCTTCCTCCGATGAGACCGGGACCACAACACCGGACACGTAAAATAGCATCTAGCCGTCTTCGAGCATCATCTCCGGCAACGGTTTCCGGTTACAACTGTCTGTTCACCGGTGAAATGCTGTGTGGCTACTTGTTGGAATTTAAACCGCTCACCGTGCTCCACCTTGTTCGCACCGCCACGCTGTTGTTCTTCTTGTTCCAGGTCCGACTTCCGGACTATTTAGTAATTATTACTTTAGATCAGAAGGCATTTGCAAGTTGTAAACGGGTGGGGTTGCCGGAGAAGATGACCGGAAAATCATGTGGTCGCCGGAGAAGATGACCGGAAAAATGGGATAGGGGAAAGAAGTTTTGCGGGACCTACCTTTAATTATTTTAAAGTTTTTATAATTTTGTATATTAGTTTTTACAGGGAAAATTTAGTCATTTCATCAAAACTTAACATAATAAATAGACAGTGTTAAGTGAGTGGACTGTAATGGTTACGAAAGTGAAACTATAGGGACTGAAATAACAATTTTTAAACTAATGGATTGAAATAGTGATTTTTGACAAACCACGGGGACGAAAAACGTAATTAACTCTTCTGATAAAACATTCCAATTCCTTCAAAAAATTTCTAGGAACCAAAAGCGTTTTCGTCGATTGGAGTTATTAATTAAACACATGGAAGAAGAATTAAATTTCAATTCAAATTTTATATTTTCATACTATTTTATTCAACTCATATATGTTCATTCAAAGAAAAGCATGTTTATTAAATTAAACTTTTATTCATCAATGACATAATGGTAAGGTTTTTGTCCCTAAAAGTTTAAGTTATCGCAAGTATAAAGTTATGAGGTATTTAAGTAATGAAAAAAATGTTGTTAAGAAAAAGAGTTAAATGCTCGGATAGTCTCTGTGGTTTCGTCTTTTTTCACCTTTAGTCCCTAACTTTTTAAAATTACTTCTATAGTCCTCAACTTTTCAATTTTCATTCCCGAATAGTCCCTAGACCTAACATCAGTTAGTTTTCATAATTAAATGGGTGTGAAATGACAAAACTACCCTTCATTAAAAAAGTAAAACTTTAGTAGATATTGATGAATATAAGTGGGTCCCACACTTACTGAACCATATATATCTCTCTTTCTACTCTCTCTCTCTCACTAAAAACCACCCCTGCCACCGTCACCTCCACTGCCGCCATCACCACTCTCCACCACCGCCATCCCCTTCCACCACCACACCTCCGCCTCTCTCTCTCTCTTTCTCTCTCTCTGACAATTTATCCCCAAATTCATTCATAAAACTGTCAATATGATAAACCTAGAGATTCATAAATATCCAGATCAAAACCAAAACCAAAACAAACAATAACATAAAACAAAAAACTAACAAACCTTCATACCAATCTCCATTCAATCCTGAGGAATCTCAACATCTCCATCAGCAATCTCCTGCTGCAAATCCTTCAGATCCTTTCCATCAACAGTACATCCAACCGAAACACATGTTCCTAAAATCTCCTTCACAGTCCCCTGCTGTAGGAACCGTTCGCATAAATAAATAAAATAAACAAATTTTTATTACTGATTACAATTCAAAAATGAAGAAAGCAAATTACAATACAATTACAACTGAAATAAAACCAAAATACAAAGAATGGGGAAGAAGAAGAATGGTTGAGGCACGTGTCCACACGCTTCCCTTAAAACAAATTCCGAGTCTCCCAAGAGTACTCGTTTTGTTTCCCAGGGTACAACAGCCGAAACAGCGTACTGCCGGAGTTCGCCTACAACCCGAAGGTTACCTTGAAACTTGCAGGAAGAAGATAATCAGAAGTAGGAAGAATGTTGTTTGCATAAGCTGTTGTTGCTAGTGTCTAACTGATGTGGGTATGGATCTGTATTTATACAGCTCCTAGGTTGAAACAGTCAAAAACGAGTTAAATGGGAGGTTTAAATTGCATTAAACGTCTTCAATGCAATTTAATACGTCATTTAATTCTCAGTCAAAGCCTATTAACTCGTCAGTTACGAAGCTGGACTGAAACTGCACTGTCATTCAATGCTGGAAGCTTCTGCGCGCGCGCGCGCGCAAGTCACCCTGGTGCGCGCGCGCCCAGGTCTGCATGCCCATGCGCGGTGCGTCCTCTTGGCTCACTGCCATGCGCGCATGCGCCACGTCACCATGCGCGGTGCGTCCTCTTGGCTCAAGTCCATGCGCGCGTGCGCCACGTCACCTGTGAGCCTATACGAGCGCGCCACACAGTCGCGCCGTATTGGCTCACTCTGGTGCGCCGGGCACTACACAGCAGGACCCATGCACCATGCGCGCAACCGCGCGCCATGTGTACTCGCGCGCGCATGCGCGTGACTGCCACGTCATGCGCCGCATCACCTACCACTTGGTCCTTGCAACCCTTGTGCTCCACCACGCGCACGTGGTCAAAAATACAAAGGCGGCTCTCAAGCGGCTCGCGGCGATGCGAGCGTGCGAAGTGCGCCATCAAAGCGCCATATTGCGCCTCATCGCCCACGCCACGCACGCGCGCGCGCGCGAGCGCTTGCGAGTGCGAGTTAGGGTGCGGACCCTTCTCGAGGACACTAGTGTGTGCTTCCATGAAACAATAAGGATGGAGAGTTCCACCTTAAATACCCATTTAAGTTCCATCTCTCCTCCTATGTGGGACAAGGTGCTACTTTCCCTTTTGTTTTAGCATTCAAAGTTTCAAATACCCAACTTTGAGCATCGATATCTCATTCATCTTAGCTCGGTTTTGGACGTGGTTTAGTTCGTTGCGAAGCTCTTCCAACATAGAACACAAACCCACAAATAAATATATAAAACCCGCTCATTTTGTTATATTTATTTCTAGTCCAAAATAGGAAAAAATCATTTTCCTATATTTGTGAAAAATGCTATTTTCACATATTTTCCAACAATCCCCCACATGAAAAATGCTATTTTCATCAAATTTCCAACAATCCCCCACATGTATGGAAATGGATCTTTTCCTTACACTTTTCAACGATAAACTTCGACTGTTGAGTATTGCAAGATAGGTAGGTTGAAGCCTTTGAACCTTCTTTTGTGAAGCGCACTTAGCTTACTAGCGGTGTGTAGATGCGATGTCCTTGAACATACCCCCATTTGTGTAAACGACAATACACTTCACACAATACTCTCCCTGGTTTGGCCAACTCCTCATTGTCATGTCCTATTATGGTCCTGGAACACTAGCCTGGTTCTGCGAGAGCTCTTGGATTTGCGCACCCCACAAATCCATTTGAAGCGACCCCACTTCTCTCTAACATAGGTGATTCCCAAGAATCATTAAAAGCATCATGGTTATTTGATTTCCCGAAATCATTAACCTTACTATGCTTAACCTCACTTCATGTCACTGATTGGAATGGACTAGGAAGTATATATAACTCACTTTTATTTAGTTTGGGGTACTCCCCCACAATGACTCCGTTTTGGTAATATGATTAAGTTGTCCTATTGAACTTAGATCTTGGGATCTTCAGTCAACTAAGTTAGGTTTCCCTCATATTACCATTTACCACGGCCTTTAGTCCCATTCCTCTTGACGACGTTTCTACTAACTCTCTGCTTAAGCCTTTTGTAAACGGGTCCGCAATGTTATCCGCTGATCTTACATAATCAATTGTGATAACACCCATTGAGAGTAGTTGTCGTATCGTGTTATGTCTACGTCGCATATGCCTTGATCTGCCATTGTACATCAAGCTTTGAGCTCTACCAATCGCTGATTGGCCATCACAATGTACACATATGGCTGGCAAAGGCTTTGGCCATCTTGGAACATCTTCCACGAATTGACGTAGCCTGTAAGTCCCGTGAAACGGATCTTTCAATGATATCAAACAATCACCAAGTTTGTGCGGAATCCAAACTTGGTGAGATTCAAGAATAAACACGAAAAGCAAGAAATACGAAAAACAATACGAATCACCTTTCAACACTTGCACACGATTCTATTACTTGAAAAGCAAAACCGTCTAGTACAAGTGTTCATAACTTCAATCGAATCACCTCTCTCTCTAACTCTAGAATTCTGTAACTATGAGGTTCCAACCTAAAAACAAGTTAGAAACTTGTTTTTATACTAACTCAAGCCCAATTCCCTACATGGGCTCCCCTTGGGCCTGCTTGGCCCACATGGCCTAAAGCTTGGCCCAAGTGACCTATAAAGGTCCACAACCTAATATAAACTAACCCGGTAAAGCCCAGGTCGTAACCATAACCCGTTGTGTTAATTTGATGCGTCAGTCTCATACTTTAGGGCCTAACAATCTCCCCCTAGACTGATGCCATCAAATTGTCTTCATAACATGAATTCAGCAACGTCTTCAACAAAGTCTATGGTTGTCACTATGCTGCAGATGTTGTGGAAGTTCTTGACTTCTGAACTCTCAGCACTGGGTCTCTTTCTTCAGATTTTGGTTAGCTTCATATCAGGATCTTGATCAGCTTTGCTTGAAAATCTTTGTCAAAAAGAATGTGAGAGGAGGATTCTCAACAGCTCTTTTCTTCTTCAGTCTTTTTCTTCCAAGCAGGTTCACAGGTACTTCTTTAAATGTACTTTCACTGTCAGATGGCGTTTCGTATCTGGTTCTTCTGACTCAGGTACATCTGTTGATTTGCTGCTTCAGGCTTCTTCAGCAACTAACAGCATCTCAGTCTTCATCAACCCCTGTTCTTGATTGAAATCAAGTTCTACACATGCTCACAAACTCATAAGCAAACATTTCTTATGCAACAGGGAGAATACCATATGAACACTAGGTACATCCAAGTATCCGTACTCGGATTTCACGATTTAAATTCTTTCAACATTTGATGATCAGTCAAATCTTCAAGAACGGTTACATTTTAATTTTAAGAAAAACAAAAAAACACTTTATTTTTAGATTTTTGGTTTTATAGGAAAACAAGACACTATTTTTGTATTTTTTGTATTTTTTTCTATTTTTTTTGTTGATATTTTTAAGAACTAGAGACAAATAAAAACTCAAAATATAAACAACTACCATAATATACAATTACAATTGCAATGGGATCAAAATTCGTTCTCAGGCAGACTAAGGAACACTTTTCAGTACGAACCTAATCAAACTGGTCTATGCGATTGCCAATATGTTTGTCCACTTAAACTTTAACGCTCAACTTTCAATTTTCAACTTCGTGATATGCTTAAGGTAATATTATATTATTATACCCGTGTGTCCCATTCCAAGACATACCCCCTCGATCAAGGTAAGCACAACGATTCATCGTGGCAGGTGAGTATACTGATGTCATCCTTTAAGATATCCTGACTGTGTCTAGGTCTGCATATAATCTGTTTTATTATGTTTTGATTTCTTAATAATGAACACCCAAATAAATACTAATCAAATCCTGGAGATATAAACATCACACTCTATCATGCAAGTATCTTCCCTACCACATATTTCACAAGTCCAATCCAGATTTCTGAAATCTTAACTGGGAATAGGTTGAGAAGAGAACAGAATAGATCTTTTGCAGAGATGATATAATATACAGATCAAATGAGTTTTTCTCAATTTGATATAGGTTTCTTGGGTTTCTTTTGGGCACTAGAGGGCCTCTTTTGGGTGTATTAGATCTATAGCGCGACAACGTACAGCTAGGTCAGCATGTATCTGGATGCAGCAGAAGCTGTCGTTGCCTAGCACCTCCAGGTCAGCATATATCTGGATGCAGCAGAGGAGGTACACGACTTTTTTCAGAGAAGATTTCAGAATCAGATCAAAATTGTGTGTATCGGGACAACATACAGACATTCAAATAGAAATGAGCTAATTCCAGGTGACTTTCTTTCCTCGGGTCATGTACAATTTTAGTTCTGAACAGAAGGACAGCCAAGATATCCCCGGATGATTCAACAATATAAAGACCCGAAACCTCAGATAAAGACCCGAAACCTCAGATGTTGGCTATCTATCAACACAAGATTTAAGACCATAAAATCATACGCCGTTGGTATGTTACTCACATGGTACATAGTTCGTTGTGTTTATCACTTAGTATCTTTTATCATGTTGAGCGTCAAGCCTATCGACATATCGCAGTAGATCCTAGTCTTTTCAGCTATGGCACCTTACATGAGTTAGTCAAACCCTTTAACACGAACATTTATTTCACTTCCCATATAATGCAATTTATCTTTTTGGCTTTTTCATTTTTCTAATGTTTTTGTATTTTTCTCATTTTCTCCTATTTACAGCAAACTCTTTTTGGTTTTTCTCGGTTTTCTCCCCCTAAAATATATATCTATCTATATGTCCCTCCCCCCCTAAATTTGTGCATAAATCTTGTATTTTTGCGCAAATTTACCATTTACTTGAGAAAGGACACTTTATATACACAATAATGAACTAAGAAAGAGAAAAAAAAATATTTTTTTAACCGTCCTATCATCAGATTGAAGACTAATCAAAATCGAATCAAAGTACTGAATTTAAACGGTACCTTTTGCTGATCTTATCTTACTTCTCTAATCTCCTCGAAAGGAAACATATCATCTGTAAAAAAATTGAATTTTTTGCAACAGTGAAATGTTACCCATTTTATCTCTGGAACAACCGCTATCAACATTCCAGAGATTGTCAACAGCTCCTCCTTAGTTGTTCCTGAAAAGTAAGGAGATTAGTAAGACATGGGTACCCAGGCCATCGTGGTCATGGGTTTTCCTGAAGCATCAAAATAAGACACTTCTTTCAAACACAAGTCCCCTTTAATTTCAAGGATTGGAGACATTGCTGCTTTGGATTTGGGTTTCGAAAACTGTTTCGGTCTAGCAAACGCGTTTGTTGCCTTCGGTTGAGCAACTTTAGCTGTTTCAGGTTTGTTAGTTTTAGAAACTGGTTTTTGTTCCTGAACAGCCTTGCGTTTGTTTTTAGCAGCATTCCAATCCCCATCAGAAGGTTTAACCTTGGGATTCACATTCTTCATTGCCTTAGGTGAAGATACCTTCATTGGCTTGGAATGATTGTTATCCTTTGATGTAACCCTCTGATTTTGCATACAGTAGGGTACGTAGGGACGCCTTGTGCAGTTTCTAGCAATATGACCCGCAATGCCACAGTTGTAGCAAGTTTGTCTTTTCATCGGAAAGACATTTTGAGTAACTTGATTTGCTCTAGCAGGTCCTGAAGGACAAACTGGTCCTTTTTGCTTTGGATGTGACTGCACATTACTCTTAGAAGAAGATGAATTTGGGTGCTTGTATTTGCTGTTTGCAAAAGTCTTGTTGCTCTGAGCACCATTCTTCGTCTTTTCTCCCTGATTGGAGCTTTTCTTCACCTTGTCACGAGCCTTACGAGATTGTGATTGTCCTTGATGAGTAGACTTCTTATATCCCTGATTTTGATCTACTCATTTTGGCTCCTTCTGTGTGTTGTGAACCGGCTCACAAACATCAACACAAGAGTGAGTATTAACGTTTTGTTGCACGTTTGGGCGATGAACACAATTTCGAGCAATGTGTCCAGGAATTCCACAGTTGAAACATGTCTGTCGTTTCAATGTATGGAGATTCTGAGAGCTAGCAACAATCTTGATAGATTTTGATGAATGAGCTTGTTTAGATTGCTTTGCTTGTGTTCCATGTGCGTTTTCTGAGTTCTTCTGTACCTGTTGATCAGAACTAGCACAAACGTGAGATGTAGACGGATGATGAGATTCATCCTTCTTGTTATTATCATGATCATTTCGAAAAACTGGTTTTGTTTTAGTTTTAACTTCCTTTTCAGAAACGTTTTGTTGTGACTGTTCATTTATTTCAACCACTTTTTCTTCTTCAATGATAAGTAGATCATCTTCGGTATATTGACTTTTGGGTTTCTTTACTTTAACACCTGGTTCAGTGGAACTATCCATCATAATCTCCCTTGGACCCCTTAAAATGCTTCGCCAAAGTTTATAATCTTTGACCTTCAAGTGTTGTTCAAAACGCCATTTCCACTCGGGAAAATCATTTGCATCAGTCAACCTTGGAATGCGTGTTGTGGTTCCAAGCTTTGAATCCAGTTCTTATTGTTTGTTAAGGGCAGCCAAATCAACGTTATTTGTAGACATAATTAATCAATCAATTAATTAATCAATTAATTATTTTAAGTCCAAAAATTTGTCAACAGTTCAAAGTCCAAGTCCAAATCACGTTGCAAAGTGACGTTGCGAGTCGAGACTATGGTTGCGAGTCGAGACTAAGAAGCAGACAACTCGAGACCGTAGTTGGTTGCGAGTCGAGACCAAAACCAGACAAGTCAAGATCTTGGTTGATTGCGAGTCGAGACCAAAACAAGACAAGTCGAGACAGCTGATGGTTGCGAGTCGAGACCGGAACAAGACAAGTCGAGACAGCTGATGGTTGTGAGTCGAGACCGGAACAAGACAAGTCGAGACAGCTGATGGTTGCGAGTCGAGACCTGCAAAACAAATGTGAGATAAATATGTTGACTCATAATCCCTGATTTTCAGCACTTTTCAAAAATTCAAAGATATCGTAATCTTTGAATTTCCTTTGATCACCAAACTCCGAGAAATCAGCTAACAATTTTCTGAAATCACACAAACCAAAATCAGTGATTTCTTTCAATAGTTTCCAAGAACAGTTTGAAGATTTAATGTTATCACTGCAAAACAAACACAGAAAAACTAGATCAGTAGCATAAGATGTTCTTGAATCCGAATGATATCAAAACCGAACCAAGATTGGTTTCTTGGCTCTGATACCAATTGTAAAACCCGTGAAACGGATCTTTCAATGATATCAAACAATCACCAAGTTTGTGCGGAATCCAAACTTGGTGAGATTCAAGAATAAACACGAAAAGCAAGAAATACGAAAAGCAAGAAATACGAAAAGCAAGAAATACGAAAAACAATACGAATCACCTTTCAACACTTGCACACGATTCTATTACTTGAAAAGCAAAACCGTCTAGTACAAGTGTTCACAACTTCAATCGAATCACCTCTCTCTCTAACTCTAGAATTCTGTAACTATGAGGTTCCAACCTAAAAACAAGTTAGAAACTTGTTTTTATACTAACTCAAGCCCAATTCCCTACATGGGCTCCCCTTGGGCCTGCTTGGCCCACATGGCCTAAAGCTTGGCCCAAGTGACCTATAAAGGTCCACAACCTAATATAAACTAACCCGGTAAAGCCCAGTTCGTAACCATAACCCGTTGTGTTAATTTGATGCGTCAGTCTCACACTTTAGGGCCTAACATAGCCATTCCGCTTCCTCGCCTGACTTATCCAAGGCGATGAATTCGGATTCCATTGTGGATCTCTCTATGACCGTTTGCTTCGAAGACTTCCAAGCAATAGCAGCTCCTCCAAGTGTAAACACGTAACCACTTGTCGATTTGGAATCTTTATTATCCGATATCCAGTTTGCATCAGTGTATCCTTCGATCACTGCTGGTTGTCGGGTATAATGCAGTCCATAATCTTTTGTGTATCTTATGTATCTAAGCACCCTCGTGATAGCCTTCCAATGATCTGTGCACGGATTGCTGGTGTATCTACTTAGCCTACTCACCGCGTAAGCCAAGTCGGGTCTAGTACATGTTATTAGATACATTAGACTGCCAATAATTCTTGAATACTCTAACTGAGCAACTCCCTCTCCTTTATTCTTCTTGAGATGTTGGGAGGTATCAACTAGAGTTCGAGCTACACTCGTATCTCCCGAGTTGAATTTTTCAAGAATTTTATCCACATAGTGAGATTGACTTAACACAAGACCATCTTGGGTTCTTATGATCTTTACTCCAAGAATCACATCCGCTAAACCCATGTCTTTCATGTCAAATCTCGCTTTCAACATGCTTTTAGTAGCTTTGATAATTTTATCATTACTCCCAATGATAAGCATATCATCTACATAAAGGCATAAGATCACATAACCTTCATTTGTGTCTTTGAAATAAACACATTTGTCGCACTCATTTATTTTGAAACCATTGTCAATCATGACATGATCAAACTTTTGGTGCCATTGTTTTGGTGCTTGCTTTAAGCCATACAAAGACTTGACGAGTTTACATACTTTACCCTCTTGACCTGGGGCGGAGAAACCTTCAGGTTGCTCCATGTAAATCTCTTCTTCGAAATCGCCATTTAGAAATGCGGTTTTAACATCCATTTTGTGAACTTCCAAATTTCTTAAAGCCGCTATAGCAAGAACCAATCTAATCGAGGTTATGCGCGTCACAGGCGAGTAGGTATCAAAGTAATCTAGACCTTCCTTTTGTCTAAATCCTTTAATCACCAACCTAGCCTTGTACTTATCAATACTTCCATCAGTTTTCATCTTCCTTTTGAATATCCAACGATATCCAAGTGGTTTGCAACCAGGTGGAAGATCTACTAACTCCCAAGTATGATTTTGCAATATAGAATCTATTTCATTTCTTATTGCTTCTTTCCATTGAGGTCCTTCTGAAGAGGAAACCGCTTCGCGATATGTATTGGGCTCGCCCTCAACCATATAGCTAACGAAGTCCGGACCAAGGATTTTTCAACCCTTGGCCTTTTACTTCGCCTGCGATCACTTTCTTCAACCTCAGGTTGTTCATATGTCTTATCATGAACTGCCTCCTCAACTGGTGTAGAGGAGCTTTCACCTACTTCAAAAGTAGGTGTTGATGACGTTGCATGTGTTTGTCTTCTCAAAGGAAACACATTTTCAAAGTAAGACACAACGTTAGGATTCACCTCCATGATAGTGTTTACGTGTACATCAGGATTCTTGGACTCATGTACAAGAAAACGACGTGCACTACTTTGATGCGCATACCCAATAAATATGCAATCAACAGTTTTGGGTCCTATCCTAAGAGCCTTAGGAGGTGGTACAATCACCTTTGCTAGGCACCCCCACACTTTCAAGTATTTGTATGAAGGTTTCTTCCTTTTCCATAACTCATATGGAGTTTCGTCTCTCTTTTTGAGTGGTATCTTGTTCAAAAGATAATTAGCCGAGAGAATGGCTTCCCCCCACATTTCCTGGCTCACCCCAGAACTTATCAACATGGCGTTCATCATTTCTTTCAATGTGCGGTTCTTTCGTTCCGCGACGCCATTTGATTGTGGAGAATAAGGAGGTGTACACTCATGTATAATGCCACTTTTTGCGCACAAATCGGCAAAAGGTGCAACATATTCGCCTCCTTGGTCGCTTCGCAAAGCTTTTATCTTCTTTTGAAGTTGATTCTCAACTTCATTTTTGTACAAGATAAATTTACTTATTGCTTCATCTTTACTTTTTAGTAAATATACATAGCAATATTTAGTACTATCGTCAATAAACGTGATGAAGTACTTATTTCCACCTCTTGTGGGTACCGCTTTTAAATCACAAATATCGGTGTGAATTAAATCAAGGGGTTCGGTTATTCGTTCAACCGATTTCGATGATGATCTTGTAAGCTTGGATTCAACGCATGTTTCACATTTATAGTGTGAATCAATATGGAATGTAGGTATACAATTTAAATTGATTAAACGGCGTATTGAATTAAAATTGACGTGACCTAATCTACCATGCCATTTATTCGAATCAGAAAACTCAAGCGTATAAGTAGAAGTAGTAGCAATTTTATTCATGTTCTTGACAGCCATTACATTTAATTTGAACATGCCGTTTTGGGCATAGCCCTTGCCTACATACATTCCTCGTTTAGTTAGTACAAATTGATCGCTCTCAAAAACTAAACGAAATCCAAACTTGTTAAGCAACCATCCCGAGACTAGATTCTTGCGCAAGTCTGGGACATATAACACATTGCTTAGAGTGAGCTCCTTCCCTAAAGTCCACTTCAAGATCACCGTTCCTTCACCCATGATGTCAGCGGTGGCTGCATTTCCCATATACAGTTTCTCTTCTCCAGAAAGCGCCTTGAAGGTGGTGAAGAGGCTTTTGTCTGCACAAACATGACGGGTCGCGCCCGTATCAACCCACCATCCTTTTGGAGTGTTGGTCACAGTATTGACCTCATCCATCATTGCGCTTTTGTCGGAAATCATTGCCACCAAAGGCATTCCGTCTTCATCCACCATGTGCGTACGCTCACGCTTTGGTTTCTTGCATTGGTTAGCCCGATGCCCCGGCTCGTCACAGTTGTAACAAGTCCCTTGGAACGTTTGCGGTTTCTTTTTCACAACCCCTTTCTTCGGTCCAAGGTTGCTAGCCTTTGCTTTCCCTTTGTCCTTTTTCCCCTTGCCCTTCGCACCCTTAGAGGATTGCCCATGCTCAACCAAATTTGCGCTAGCACTAGTCTGCGCAAGGCTGCCTTTTAGGGCAATTCTATTGTCCTCTTCAATCCGAAGACGAACAATAAGATCCTCTATAGTCATCTCCTTTCGTTTGTGTTTAAGATAATTCTTAAAATCAACCCAACTAGGAGGTAACTTTTCAATCATCGCTGCCACTTGGAATGTCTCGCTAAGTGTCATGCCTTCCGCAGAGATGTCATGAAGTATAATTTGGAATTCTTGGACTTGATTCATAACTGTTTTAGAATCAACCATTTTGAAATCCAAAAAACGGGCTACCACAAATTTCTTTGTGCCAGCATCCTCCGTTTTGTACTTCTTATCCAAGGCATCCCAAAGCTCTTTGGAAGTCTTGACGTTGTAGTACACATTATACAACGCATCTGACAGGCCGTTTAACACATAGCCACGACATATGAAATCCGAATGCTTCCACGCATCTACCGCACACTGTCTTTGTGCGTCGGTCTCCCCTTCTACAGGTTGGGGAGCGGTTTCCGTTAAGAACCTCGCAAGGTTCATGGTGGTCAGGTAGAAGAACATCTTCTGCTGCCACCTCTTAAAGTGTAGACCCGCAAACTTCTCGGCTCGTTCAGCGTGATTGGCCACTGTGGACGCTCCCACAGTGGTGGCGTTCAAGGGGGTTCCCGTCACAACACTCGTGTTGTTAACGTTGACGTTTTCTTTCGACATGCTGAAAAAAATAAAATTTTATTTAGTCAAAAATTCTGATTTACGCAAAAACCAGAAGTAAACTATTAAATTTTAATTTTTACCACAAATTTACTGTTTAGGCTTCTAAGTCCAACTTTGAAGACCAAAAACAGAAAATTTTAATAATTAGAACTTACTGATTGGCTTCTAAGTCCAACTTTGAAGACCAAATCAGAAAGTTTTAGCAAATTTTAGGACAATCTGAGATGTAACCAATTGTTTTCAACCAAAGTCGCTCCTTTGAAGAAGAAAACAACAAAAAAAAAAAAAATCTGTTTTTAAAACACAAACTGAGTGCAAACAAAACTGGTTTGAATCACAAACAGAATGGTTTTGGTTACACGAACGGTTTTAAAAATTTGTTTTAAGATTGTAGGAACCGTTTGCATAAATAAATAAAATAAACAAATTTTTATTACTGATTACAATGCAAAAATGAAGAAAGCAAAATTACAATACAATTACAACTGAAATAAAACCAAAATACAAGAATGGGGAAGAAGAAGAATGGCTGAGGCACGTGTACACAGCAGGACCCATGCACCATGCGCGCAACCGCGCGCCATGTGTACTCGCGCGCGCATGCGCATGACTGTCACGTGCTTCCATGAAACAATAAGGATGGAGAGTTCCATCTTAAATACCCATTTAAGTTCCATCTCTCCTCTTATGTGAGACAAGGTACTACTTTCCCTTTTGTTTTAGCATTCAAAGTTTCAAATACCCAACTTTGAGCATCGATATCTCATTCATCTTAGCTCGGTTTTGGACGTGGTTTAGTTCGCTGCGAAGCTCTTCCAACATAGAACACAAACCCACAAATAAATATATAAAACCCATTCATTTTGTTATATTTATTTCTAGTCCAAAATAGAAAAAAATCATTTTCCTATATTTGTGAAAAATGCTATTTTCACATATTTTCCAACACCTGCAACTCCTTCGCCATAGATCTAGCTCTCATAATCTTTGCAATCTCAATAACATCATCAAGCGAGATATTACCGCTGTGATTGATGTTCTTCACCTTCTTCCGGTCACGCTCCGGCTCTTTTAGCGCTCTGATGGCTAACGCGGCGGCGGACGGCACAACGGAGACCTTCGCATGATGGTTTTGCACGGTGAGTTTAACGGTGACTCGGAGACAGATCTTGAAGGTTTGTTATGATCTTGAAGATTGACGATGTCATCTCGCCATCGGAATATTGATGTCTGTGGTTTCTACCTTCAAGTTTTGCAACTGATTTATTGTTGATGAACCTAGTCTGTTTCGTACTAGGTCTGCCGTCATTTTTCCGCAACCATGTTTGCATTTCCCTTTATTCTAAGAAATAGACATTTTATTCTAAGAATTGATTCTTGGTGGATTATAGTGGCATTAGAGAACAATGAGAATCACACGTCTACACTTGCTTTATTGGTGTTGCATCAGGTGATTATGTAATATCTTTTTCAAACTCCTAGTTTATCTTCCAAACTTTCAATCCTGAGGAATCTCAACATAAAATAAAAAACTAACAAACTCCACCAATGGTGGCATTTATTGAATAAAATTTGCTGCTTGATTCGGTGGGTTATTGTTTTTTGTGGGTTTAGCAGATGGTTGAAGGAAGACTATGATCGGCGGTTAGGATGTTCGATGGTGAGTGGTTTTTGTGGCTAACGATTAATAGGGGAGGGAGGTCGCCGGTGGTGGTGGCGGCATAGTTCCTGAAGAAGAAAGGGTTTAGGGAGTGGGGTGGGATTGTTAATTTATTATTTTTAAGAGGTGGGTCCCATAAATAAATATATATTTATTTAATAGTTTACTTTTTTAATGAAGGGTAGTTTTGTCATTTCACACTCACTTAACTATGAAAACTAACTGATGTTAGGCCTAGGGACTATCCGAGAACAAAAATTGAAAAGTTGAGGACTATAGAGGTAATTTTAGAAAGTTAGGGACTAAAGGTGAAAAAAGGCGAAACCACATGGACTATCCGGGCATTTTTCTCTAAGAAAAAAATTAAACCTTTATCCATTTATTATGTTTAGTATTTAATTTGTATACTTCAATCATAACTAACTAACTCACTTAACTCATATCTATTTTTTTTATAGAGAAGTTGGATTTTAATAATCTTACCTAGAGGTGATTGGCCAATAATAATAATAATCTCATCACCTTTTAAATTTTTTTCACTTAATGGACGTCTGTTAAAAAAACTGAACTATGTTAAGGTTTTATTTTTTCCCGAATGTCAAACTAATGTTTTAACACTTTTGATTAAATGAGTATACCAGTTAATTGATGTAAAACTTACTTCGAAACAGTGCTTCAAACGACGAAAACAGTGCTTCAATTCAGGTGCTTAAGTTTCTAATTAAAAAAAAAATCAAGTTGTTTGAAGTACCGTTTCGAGGTCAGTTTTACACTAATCGACTCGTATCCTTATTTTGATAAAGCCCTAAAACATCAGTTTGAAATTCGGAAAAAAACTTAACTCCGTTAAAGTTTTTTGAGGAAGGTCCATTGAGATTTAAAAAAAAAAGTGAGATTGTGAGTTACAATATTTGAAGGTGGGATTATTATTCGGTAAACGATTATTAAAATCTAATTTTTCTTTTTTTATTTAATATTTTTAGTTAAACATGATTGAGAAAAATATTTTCTTTTTGATTATAAAATATAAAACAACAATATCTGAAAAAGGTTTGGCCACAAGAACCATATGATCCCAAACTTTACTATACCGAGCTCAACCAAATTTTGGTCTTCAGAAATAACAACCTTCAACGGCACGATAGGCTAGATAACCACCCAATTTTGCTCTCATTTCTTATCAATCAAACAGGTTATTCATTTCTTCTTACAATTAATTAATTCTATACTTCTTATGTCAATCAACACCACCACCTCAACCTTATCTTATATTCTGTATCTATACTTTCTCAATTTCCTTATTGTTTACATAATTCTGTAACTACATGTGATGGGTCACTTATTCACAATCATTATATTTTTGTGATTGTTTCCTGGAATATAACTAATCCTGAATTGTTTTATGTATATTAACTTTTTCTAGGGTTTGGACCTGTTTTTGTGTGCTTGATGGTGAGTTTCATCCTGTTTCCGAATTAATATCGAAGATATGACTGGTTCTTTGAATTTTTCTCCTAAATGGGGAATTTATAAGAACCAGTTGTACAACAAGCAGTTTGAGGTATGATTATGTTGCCCTGTGTTTGTAATAATTTATTGGAAATTGTGTTTTAACTAGTAAAGTGCCCCGTGTGTTGCCGTGGCATTCCGAAAAAAATCTATGTTAAAACGTAGACCAATTAAAAGTGTACGTAAAAATAAGCACGAAAACGTGTTATAATTGACCCGACTCATTGCCGGAAAAAAAATTACGCCAAAACGTAGGCAAACTGAAAACGTATGTAATAATACGCATAAGAACATATTATATTTGACCCGACTAATTTCCGGGAAAAATTTTACATCGAAACGTAAATCAACTTGAATTTATACACATTTGTGCATAAAAATAAGCACGTAAAACTCAATCACAAAGTGTTTAAAAAGTTAAGGGGTTGTAAGTGTCAATACTAAAAGTTGAAGGATAAAATATAAAAATTACAAAAAAAGACAAAAGAAAAAAAAAACAAAAAGAAAAAAAGAAAAAAAAAACTCAAGTCATTATTCACCCAAGTTGATAATTGTATTATATATAATAATACAAAGTATAATAAATCCATACCGACAATTTGACCAGTAACACTCCTAACTTTCACTTTCGCTTCCAAGGGCAATTCCAGTTTTGTTTATGTTGTTTTAAAAAATTCAATATTCTGATTGAGATAAAAATCAGTCAATTGTTCATTAGGGTGAGACGAGATTGTTTCTCTGTTATTGTTGGATTGACCTTGACGACGGAAGTGAAAGTTAGGAACGGCATTGGTTATAATAGTTTGGATTATTATGATACAATTTGACCGAGTTACTTTATGTCATTTTGAACTAATATATTTCGCAGAATGTCGCTTGTACTCGACGAGGCTTGCTTGAAAGTAACAAATTACATATATTACCTGCCAGTCTCTCAGCGGTTGCATCTGTATGTATTTCTTCGCTTTAAATCTTTGGAGATTATCATCAATTGTTAATGTTATTTGGTGTCTACATTTTATGAACAATATGAACTTCTTGCAGCGACGAGATTCCTTGAGTATCAATCTTTCCGTTCGATTACATCAACCATTAAGCAATGCTCCTAATCGAGTTAATCTAGTTAAGTGTAATTGCTCACTTAATCCAGTCCAAGATTTTGCAACTTCTGCCTTATCAAGGTGATCAGTGATCATTAATCTTTCTCGTTTTAAAAAACATTTTCCGATCCATTCGACTGAAAATATATCATAAAATGACCGCTTACCATCTTAATAATTGCGTTAAAACTTACTGCAGTGGTTTTAAAGGTAGACCTATCATACTAAAGCTACTTCCAGCAGTGGGTATCGTTGTGTTTGCCGTGTGGGGTCTCGGGCCACTAATACGTCGAACCAGAAACATATTTCTTCACGTTTGTGCCTTTTCCCGTCTCCATCTAAATCTTTCTCGTCATTCAATTAATTTATTTTTTTCATACTTAATACTTATGCTTAACGTTTATCTCACATTTTTCAGAAGAGCGACGGGAGTTGGGGAAAGAGTAATGCCCATTATATCATGACTTCTTATCTTCAACCTTTGTTGCTATGGACCGGAGCCATACTTATCTGCAGGTGGTTTTATCGAGAAATATTTAAGCAAGATATGGAAGTTAATACTTTCTGCTTTTTCACTGACGTCATGGTTTTTTTTTTTTTTTTTTTTTTTTTTTTTTTTTTTGTGTAGAGCGTTGGATCCGGTTGTCCTGCCATCAGCGGCTAGCCAGATTGTAAAAAATCGGCTTTTAACTTTTGTGAAATCATTGTCGACCGTGCTTGCACTTGCTTACTGTTTATCCAGGTGATTTTTCTATTTCTTTTTTTGTTTGATACTTGATCGTGGTTGATTGTCTTGATTTGTTACTAATTGCATGTTTAAATTATTATTGTAGTGCAATTCAACAAACGCAAACGTTTTTCACTGAGACCACTGATTCTACCAATACAAGAAATGTATGTTCCACAACAATGATTTTTATAAGATTAACAAGTTATTTGTTTTTGGAAAATTGGATTCTAATAATCCCAACTTAGACGTATTGGCCGACGACAATCCCAACTTACGAAATGTTTTGTGACAGTCTGACAAACAGTCCCAACTTTTAATCTATTTTCTCCCAACGAGCTTTTTCTAACAGAGGTCTAACCTCATTAGTTTTTTGATGACGTGGACTGCTTATGTGGCAAAAAAGTCAAAGTTGGGAGAATATAGGTTAAAAGTTGGGATAGTCACAAAACAATTTTTTAGTTAGGACTGTTGCCGGCCGATAGGTGTTGGGGGTTATTTAAATCCAATTTTCCTTAATAATTTCTTTTTATTATTATTATTATTATTATTGTTATTATTATTATTATTGTTATTATTATTATTATTATTATTATTATTATTATTATTATTATTATTATTATTTGTTGTGGTGTTTGGCAGATGGGATTCCAATTTGCTGGCAAAGCTGTATACACTGCGGTATGGGTTGCGGCTGTATCACTGTTCATGGAGTTGCTCGGTATTTCTACCCGAAAATGGCTACCCGCAGGTGGTCTCGGGACTGTCTTGTTGACACTTGCTGGCCGTGAGGTGTGTTTCACAATATATGCATGTCATTTCATGTGTGAAGATTAATTAATTTATCAAGTTATCTGTATATGTAGATATTCACAAACTTTCTCTCAAGTGCTATGATTCATGCAACCCGTCCATTTGTGCCGAATGAGTGGATCAAAGCAAAGATAGGAGGCTATGAAGTTTCCGGAACTGTAGAGGTTTGTTGAATTGTTCTTTCATATCATGCAATCTAACAAGATTTTACGGAACTTACAAATATCTATGTATTAATCAATGCGATTTGTTCTAAAAACGTTCCCTCTGATGCGGGTTTCCCGTATTTTTATGTTTAGCATGTTGGGTGGTGGTCACCTACAATCGTAAGAGGTGAAGATCGCGAGGCCATTCATATTCCAAACCACAAGTTTACTATGAATGTTGTGAGAAATATGACTCAGAAGACTCATTGGCGTATTAAAACTCATCTCGCTATCAGTCATTTAGATGTCAGTAAGATTAATGTAAGTACATGATTCACTGTTTTTTTGGGTATGCCGTATGCCATTTATGTATTTTTTTTATTGAGTAAAATGCCATTATCGTCCCGGGGGTTTGACCAGTTTTGCGACTTTCGTCCAAGGGTTTGTTTTTCCGCATCTGGATCCAAAAGGTTTGAAATTTTGCCATTTTCATCCGGCTCGTTAACTCCATCCACTTTTCTCCGTTAGTTCAGGGGTATTTTAGTCTTTTTTAGAAAGGGTATCTTGAATACGTGTAAGTTATTCTAAATGCTTGTACATAAAGTAAAAAAGACTGAATTTTTCTTTGAGTTAACAAAAATACCAGTGACTTAACGGAGAAAAAATGGATGGAGTTAACGAGCAAGATGGAAATGTCAAGATTTCAAAACTTTTGGATCTAGATGCGAAAAAACAAACCTTTGGACGAAAGTCGCACAACTGGCCAAACCTTAGGGATGAAAATGGCATTTTACTCTTTTTTCATTTTTTATTTTTATAACTATCATCATCATCATACTCGGTAAATCCCACCAATAGCAAAGCTAAGGTAAGGTCTGAGGAGGGTAAGATGTAGACAGCCTTACCTCTACCCCGTAGGAACAGAGAGGCTGCTTCGAGTGAGACCCCCAGCTCGATAGTATTTTTATAACTATATGGATTGTTATTTGCACAGATTATTGTAGCGGATATGAGGAAAGTCTTGGCGAAAAATCCGCAAGTCGAACAACAAAGATTGCATCGGAGGGTTTTCCTTGAAAACGTTGACCCTGAAAATCAGTCACTTTTGGTTGGTCTTATTCCTTGTATTTGCTTCTTAATTATCAAGATTATATAACTTTTTCGTTCTGAGTTATTGTAATTTTTTTTATGCAGATTCTGGTGTCTTGCTTTGTGAAAACTTCTCATTTTGAAGAGTACTTATGTGTAAAGGTAAGATAATGTTCGAGAATTGAGCTCAAATATTTATTTCTTTATTTGTATTTCTTTTTAAATTTTTATATGGAAGCAGGAGGCTATCATGTTGGATCTTCTGCGAGTGATTAATCATCACCGGGCCCGACTCGCAACACCAATCCGAACAGTTCAAAAAATTTACAACAACGACCCCGACCTGGACAGCTACCCCTTTGCAGATTCAGTCTTCACTCGCGGTAGAGCGCCTTCAAATCAACCGATGCTATTAATCGAACCCACTTACAACGTCAACGGAGAAGAAAAGTCAAAAGGTCAAAGCAACAAGTCTTCAATAAAGTCAAACAACAAGGCAGAAGGAAAGACCGGAGGAGGTGCTCCATCCAACTCTAAAACCGTTGATAATAAAACAACTTCTGATCCAAAAGATACGAAACCGCCAAACGTGGATGGAAAACCGTCCAATAAAGCGGTTGAAAGTGATGGTGTAACTGACCAAAAGGCGTCACGACCTGCAATGGAAGAGAATATTGTTCTTGGTGTTGCTTTGGATGGGTCAAAAAGAACTCTTCCTATTGAAGAGGATATGGATACTGCTTCAGCTCAAGTAAAGGAACTGACCAAAACCGCAAAAGGATCATCGTCGTCAGAGAAGGATAAGAAAGATGGAAATACCCATACCTCTACGACCACCGATAAGAAGTAAAGCAGCCCATCAGTCGTTGTAAGTAGGACAGAGGTAAGCCATATGTTTGGTTTGCAAAGTAGTTATAACATATTTTAGTACTATCAACACATTAGATGATTCATATGTCAAATAAATTAATTTATTGTTTTAACTTATTTCTGTTGTACTAAAGTTACATTGTATATCTTTTATCATATTCGCGTATCCTAACAAATATTCTGTACTTACGTAACTCATGGTTTATGTACTTTATCGGACTCAAAAAATATGTGAGTGAAGTATATATGCATTTAGAAAATCATGTATGTTATCGGTATATGTGTGAAATATGTTGGTAACGGTCTTCTCAGACTGTTCGACAGTATGTGTGACCCGTTGATCTCTTGCTTTTTGCAAAGATTTGTTGGTCTTGGTCAGAAGATTGGCGGTCGGTTCACGGTCTGACCATGGACTGGCCATAATGCCATTTTTATCAAGTGGACCACTTATAGTTTTCGGTCCCTTTGGTTGTTTTTACATATCAGCCTCCTCCGTGACGGACCCTAATTTTGACTTAGAAGTGCATGAGGCGTTTTCAAATCGCCTCAGTTTTTAAAGGATTGTGCCAATCTGGGATCTTTCAATCGATTCTGATATTTTTCCTTTGTTTCATATGGGTCAATAAAAATAGTTTTGGTATAAGGTCTGATATCTAAGGGCATAATTCATTTCATGAACTTTAATGATCTTCATTAGGGGTGGCAACAAAAACTCAACCATGACATTTTAGGTTATTTTAGGCCCCTTTAAAAAAGAAAATAAGTCAGAATGGGCTGGAGAAATAGTCAAGATGGGTTAGGATGAGTTTTAAAATATCTATCTAAGTTTTAACATGAGTCAGGGTTTTTAACTTTCTGACCCTAAACGCATCACACTTCATGGGTAGGGGATATCAGTTGTGAATCCCCCTTCTTGAATTCAAGTTTCTAACCCTAAATCATCGTCATTGTCAATTCCAAACCCCATCATCACATGGATTCGTCGAAGCGAAGATTCTCATACGGCATCTGGTAATTCACCTTCAACAACTTACACACTGTTTAAACATTCAATTCTCTGCTTCATTACTACATTTGAATCTCGTTTTGTAGGTGATTAGATGATATATTGCTGCTATTTTCCTAGAAACTGTCAAAGTTCACAAAAGTTAGAACTGGTTGTTTTCTTTCCAGGTCAAGCTTAGCAAGCATACAAAGCGTTTCTATGCATATTTTCTTTGAGTTATAACAAAAATCAGAACCCATATGTGCAATGAATCTACTGAGTACCGATTGAACCATTAATTGCAGTTTTTTTGGGTCTGAATCTTGAATTATAAAGAGTCATTTTTATATTTGTATGTAGCTTTTAATTTACCTTGTTTTAGTCTATCCCATTCTGCTGTAATTGGTTTTGACTTTTGAACTATACTTTTCAGTTTCCTTTGTCGCTGTACTATGGGGCTAGATGCTATCCTGATCCTACTCTTTTCGTTACTTTGTTACTCTCTGTTTTAGCTTTTTTCATGTTGGAAAACGAGTGTTCTAGGGGTGGCAGACATCATGGTTAGTGAATGGAGCATTCGGATGAAGTGACCAAGTGGTTGCAGCAATGAAATCATACCTAGAAGGACTTATGGGTGTTCCAAACCCTGGTACTCGAGTAACTGGTTCATTTGAATCTGAAACTGGCGGACTTGTTTTGGTTTAGATTTTTTTTTTAATTTTTTACAATTTTTAATTTTTTTTTTTGAATTTTTCTTTATTTTTTTAAATTTATTTTTATTTTTTAATATTTTTTGATTTTTTGATTTTTGATTTTTTGATTTATTTATATTTTTAGCCTATCAGTATCATGCCCAAATTCATTTCGACAAAAACCCATGTTGAGCTAAACCCATTTCTTAATAAACCCATTATAACTCAAACCCATCCTAACCCATTACCCAAACCTACCCAACTCACCCATTTTACGACCCCTAATCTTCATAGACAATTGTATATTATCATGTCACTATGGGTGAATTTTGACTTTTGACTTTATCTTGTTTTCTTGCTTGCTTATCTTTGGAACAGATTCTACATGGTATTAGGGGAGGCGGGGTGGTTGGATTTTTTCCCTGTGATGAAGTTTTCCACGCGTGGTGGTTTCCATTTTTCCACCGCCACCAAATTGTTCAACGCGTGAGAATATGGTTTCCGTGAAAAACTTCACGCGTGACAAGGTTGAGTGATGGAACATGTGAGGGGGTGTGAGGGTTTATTGTGTGGGGTGTTGTGAGTGATGACCATTGCCACTAAAAAAGGTTGTGAGTGATGGAAAAATGGTTGATCATGACGGAACTTGATTGAGTGTTGTGAGTGATGAGTGATGACCACCCCCACCCCCCTTATAGGTGAGTTTTCGTCTCTTCGATAAACCATTCTTACATTTATACGATTTCTTTTTTAATTTTTATGTTAGTGAACGAAAAATAATCATGGTCAAGTCTTAAAGAAAGTTTAAAGAAAGTTTTTATTTTTTTTTATACCAAATGTTTTTTGTCGGATTTGGTATGGATAAAACCGGATATCTGGTCAATGAAGTAGTTACAGTGGTTGGGTGACCTTAATGAAGAAAACATGAATAGCCGAGTGGCCTCTTTTAGCTACATGATGTATCTTTGTGTTTTAGTATGTGTGCAGTCAGTCTTCTTGTTTTACTTGGATCCTAAATTCTTTTGTTATACATGCTTAGGTGGATTGCCACCAATATTAGGAGATAAGAAACAGAGCCGTCCCTGTGAGAACTCTTAAAAAAATTTAGATCTTGGTTGCCAAGAAAAATTTGGGTCCAAAATTGTGGATGGGGAAATGAATTAAAAAAAAAAACAAAATCCTTGGTGGTGGAGTCAAGACTTATACTTAAGACCTTTAGATAGTTTTTCCACTACATCACCAACACTTTTTTTGCATAATGAGTAGATGCATATATTAAATATTAAATATATAATATATAATTAAGTATATATATAAAAGCTCATAGAAACCTTTCGGACCCTTTAAAAATTTGGGCCTCAAGCGACGACACAGGTTGACCGGCCCAAAAGCCGGCCCTGATAAGAAATATTGGTTTTGTGGTAAAGTAATTTCTATGGCTATTCATTTATTAAATTATCAGTCTATTTTGTTATCTATTGGTAATTTTAGTGTCATCAAGCCATTTGGGTCAGTCAGAATTTACTTAAGATAAAAAAGAAATAAGAATATAATTGATTAGAGTTTGGGGATGTGGTATACGCTCGTTCTATCACTATTCTTATTCATGCACCAACAGGGTCCAAAGGGTAGAGGCCCTTATTGGGAGTGCATTCAGCAAGTGGTGAGTAAAATTTATATGTTATCTCACTGAAATGCTACCAAATGTGGCTTCGGATTTGCTCGATGGATGGAGAATTGCATGTGAACCGATCATCATCATATGTAATCATTAGTGGCAATTCGGTCTATTAGTGGCAACTGAGTGTCAACAACAACTAGCTATTAGTGGTAAATAGCCCAGTTGGTCAGAGGGTTTTCCACTAAGTTGTTTTCTTTTGGGGAGGTTTCAGGTTCGATTCCTACTAAGTGCAAAATTATGTAAATATGGGAGAACACCTCTGGGAGGGATTCGAACTTGGGGTGAGGGGTTTTAACAGCATATGCTGACCCTTTGGAGTAAGCTGGTAATCCAATTGATCTACCGTTCAAAAAAAAAGCTATTAGTGGTAACACCACTAATGGGGTTTATGTTGAATGCTTTACACTGCTATAGCATCTGTAGTGGGTCCGTTGATAAAGGGGTATGGTCCCAGATCTCGCGCCAAGAACTTATCTGTGTCCGTGCGGGCACGCGCGAACACAGCGGGCGAATCCAATCGGTCAAGTGACGAGAAGACCTACCTTGTGTATGAAAATTGGTGTACACATAGCGATGCGGGCTGGCACCGTATCCTATGAACATTTTTGTCACGACAAGGGATCTGGATAACAGCAACAGTCACCACAAGCGGCGATGCGGCCTGGCACCGCATCCCGCAATCTTCGCAAGAGTGAGAACGCGGAAACAACAGCAGTTACCGTAGGCAGCGATGCAAGTGGCACCAATGACAGTCGCCTGTCAACCCTTACGTAGGCAACAGACTGACATCGCAGTAGGACGTGGCTTCACATCCACAACCGACAAGCCTGACCGGCGCGTCGTCAGTCTAGCCACTCAATTACCCTCCTTCACTCCTAGGCTATAAATACCCATCCCAAACCAGGTTTGAGGTATCTCTTCAAAACTCTCTCACAACTACTACTATCACACACTTTGCTTCTCAAGCAAATTACTGATTCTCACGCCGGAGAGTGGTAACAAGGAGCACCCCCGCCCCTTCCTACTTGTTACGAGTCACGGTGTGTTTCCCTTGTGCAGGAGACAGCCCAGCTGACGGTCCAGCCACCGATCCTCGGAAAGAAGGGATTAACCCTACTTGACGAGACCAGTGAATTAACCACTCTTGGTTAACCACTGTTTCATCATTGGCGCCCACCGTGGGGCTCTTAGCACTTTTTTCCGCATCCTCTTCTTTCTTGAAGATCATGTCTGATCGTCAAAACAATCCTACCGGGGATAACCCCAACCCCACAAACTTGGTACCTTCGGTGAACACCACCCCTGCACAACAAATCGGCCACATAGGCACATCTGTCACACCCCCAAAATCCACCCCGCGGAGTACCACCGCTTGGAGGCGTGACATGACCAGGATCAAGCCACCAATCATATTGAACATAGCATTTAATATTAAAAGTAATCAATGTAACCCACCACAATATAATTGGTGTTTCAACAAAACATAGTTTTAAGTAGCGGAAGCATAATACGAAAACCCAAAGTGATGTTCAAGTGTTTAAACGTTTGACAATATATCCCTGATCCGTATCCCACAACGACCTGCTCCTCCCTGTGCAAGCTCCATATGTACCTAAGGTCCTGCAAGGCATGCAGCAGAGGGTCAACAACTAGTTGAGCGAGTTCACAGTAAACAGTTCAGTAACAGTAATAGTAAAGCAAGCCTTGTGTTCGTTCATTAAGTCATGTATCATATTAGTTCGTATCGCGTCCCTCTAGGCATGTGTGCGATGACTAGGGGAGGTTTTCCCCAAGTATTCTAGACTATGTATATTTGTATCGCGGCCACCCTGGCATGTGTGCGAAGTTTTAGTATCTATAGTTCGCGGCCTTCCCAAGGCATGTGTGCGAATGATTAGTCATAATATCGCGGCCAACCCTTGGCGTGTATGCGAAGATCAGCTCAATCGGTATACTAGTCTAGCCGTATCTTATCATTTCTCTTCCTCACCCGAGGACCATATCATTAGGTTCTATTAATTAAGTATGTACGAATAAATCATCAAAATCCCATTCCCACCCTGGGAACCCCATGCCTTGGCTGTGTGAACTCACCTTGATGTGCTCGGCAGAATGTTTCACTTGTCTTAGTTATTAAACTGGTCACACCCTATTATTATTCCATTTAATCGTTAGGCTCATATTCAAGTATGGTCACATTCACCAATGTATAACACATAGCACCTAGGAATCGCATGTTAACTATATCATACTTATATATTGCTTATCCAACACGTGCACCAACATACATACATAATACACCACATTCCACAAGTAGCACCGAAAATAATAATACCATTCAAGTTATCGGATTATGCGACTTTACCAAAGTGTAACAGACACTATTCTAGCCCCAAAGCCCTAACCCGAGTGTATAGTAGCGCCTCGAATATATTTAGTGTTTACCATGTGGCCCAACCCAATAAACATGAGTTTAATTATTAACTTATACAACATCCCCATCTAACATATATCATCGGCCCAATCCAAATAATTGTAACAATCCATGAATCTATGATGACCCAACTAACATGTATATAACTCTCAGCCCAAAATTAAGTGTGAAGCCCCAAACAATATTTATGTTACAGCCCCAATCAACTAATGGCATACATCATCGGCCCAACAGTAGACAACATAATTTACACTTTCTTTTTAAAAATTAAGATTCACAAAGAGTTCACAATTTGAAACAAACACATCTACAACACATGATATTTTGCACTATTATTTGATCATCACTTCAACATATCCAAGATAGTTTGTGCACAGCATAGAAAAGCATGTATTGATCAACACAGCTAACATATAAAATTATATCGTCTTAACCAAAACTATAATATGCAGGCAAAATCAAAGCAAATTATCACAACAGCCTTTTATGAGCACTAGACTAGAACTTCACATCTTGAGTAGCCAAATAGTAACAAATATACAATCAATGTTTCACGATAAACACCAATACTCAAAGGTAACATGTTACTGACCGAGAAGTTATGAAGGAACAGGTGTGCGGGTGCGTGACGCCACTGTTTCTCTTCTTTGAACCACCCGATTCCACCACACCACTGTTTCGGATCCGAACCAAAACACCACTCCCGTAACCCAGCTTCAATTGTCGCCACTATTCGAAGCGAACCCCCACTGTTGCTTCTGTTCGGCGCCATACCACTGCTGTCAGAACCACCACCCACCATCGTGAAACCATTGGAAAACGTAGCACCACCGCAGTCGCCGTCGCCGGCGGCTGCTCCAGCTCTCTTTCTCCTCGGTCTTTCTCGATCTCTCCCTCTCTCTCCGTTCTTGTCGTCTGGCACCACCGTACGCCACCACCAACCGGTGGTGGCCGTTTGACTGTGTGAAACGGAGGGGGGGGGGCTGCCGTTGGTTTGGATGAAGGAGAAGAGGAGATTAGGGTTTAATGTTTGGGAAGTTAAGGAAAATATGGCATGCAAAGGATACGTATAGGAGGGTCCTAGTTGGGGCAGTTTTGGGAATGCACATGGGTTGCCGATATTATCATATTGGGCTGCGAGTTACTGGGCTAAGGAAATGCCCTACCTGGGCCGTGAACATAGAACAGGAATGTGAGGGCAATTGCATGCATTGCATGCCCTCATGATTAATAGCTAAATCATGAATAATAGCTAGATGTTGAAGTGGATAGGAATGTATAGCAGCCCTCTCGAATTATCACAACCAATACCTCTAGTTGTTATAATACATATATCTACATTATCACAATCAATACAAATAACAAATATATAGAATTGAGCTGAGGTTCGGAACTCTCGAATCCCGGTTTACGCGAGCGAGTTGGATCGACACGCTATACGTGTAATTTGATTCAAGCGGTTTGGGTCGGTTCGAAAGAATAAGAATTCGGTTTCTAAATTATCGCTTATATAATGTGAACTTATGATATAAATTAGTTAAATATAAGATTACGTCGCCAAATAAAATAAGTATCAGGTTCGCTTATAAATAAGAAGACGAACGGTTGTTACCTCGAACTTACGGGTTGTCACATCATCCCCAAGTTGAAAGAAATTTCGTCCCGAAATTTAGCACGTAGTCACTGAGGAAGCTAGTTGGGTTGCGTGGTTTCCTGGTTTTCCTGGGGTGTCACATCATCCCCCGGTTGGTTTGGAATTTCGTCCCGAAATTCCGTAGTAGCTTCAGCTTCAGTAGACTCACGTTCCTCGAAAAACTAGGGGTACTTGTGTTTCATTTGGTCTTCTCGTTCCCAGGTGAACTCTGGGCCACGACGGGAGTTCCAACGAACTCGAACAAGAGGTATTCTTGTGTGCTTAAGAACCTTAACGTCTCGGTGTGTAACCTCTACGGGTGCTTCGACGAATCTCAGCTGATCGTCGATGGTGAGTTCCTTGAGGGGAACTATGAGGGTCTCATCCTTGAGAATGGTAAGCTGTAGCGCACGTACAAGCTTAGGCTTGGTTTCCTCACGACAGAGGGCATCAGTCACAACATTGGCTTTGCGTGGATGGTACTTGATTGCACATTCGTAGTCGTTAAGGAGTTTGACCCATTGTCGCTGTCGCATGCCCCACTCCTTCTGGTCGAAGATATGCTGGAGACTCTTGTGATCAGTGGAAATCGGGGCATGGTTGTTAGCGTTTCGTTATATCGGTTTCCGGTCGAAGAAATAGGAGATTGGTGAGGTTCATACGGAGAATTAAGTGGAAACAAAAGTCCAACAACAACCGAAGAATTCCATCAACTAATCTGTTCCCTAGAGGGAAATCTAGTAGTGACGTATGGCAGCACGGTACAAAAGGGAAGTTTGTTGCATCACGGTCGCGTAAGTATATCACTTGTCCAAAACCGAGTTTGGTTGGTAGGGTTTCGAGTTGCAAAACGACAAACGCGGGTAACTGTGACTGCTCCGTTTATGGTGACGAGTGACAGGTGGAGATGATAAGGTTCGTCAACATGGATGCATGGGTTTATTGTTCTCCTAAATCCGAGTTCGTTTGGGCCGGTTCTGGTCCACGTGAATGTTGTGGTGCAAACCGAATGTACAGAGGGTCAGATCTGAATTCTAGCTGTAATGGTGACGTCATGTCGAGACAATCGTATGAATAGACAGAATACGTAAAGTAGTTGTCGTAGTAGGGTGAGGAGAAAACAGGAAAGGAATTTGATCACCACGCGTCAAATTTCAAGTAAATAGTTGGGTGTCATAAAGAGCACATTCGAGCTAATAGATAACATGCTACTACTCCAACTGGGCATACCATATGCAACACATAATGTAAATGTAAACTAGCAAGTAGGCAATACAAACATAAATCATACCACCTAGTGTGTTGAGTCTTGCACGTGGAGCGAAGCGTCGTTGTGGATCGTTGAGCACTGTACAGGTTATAGTCTGGTTTTAACAAAAACTTTTTTTCCCCTTATTAAAACCAAGTTCACTATAACCAATGGCTCTGATACCAATCTGTCACACCCCCAAAATCCACCCCGCGGAGTACCACCGCTTGGAGGCGTGACATGACCAGGATCAAGCCACCAATCATATTGAACATAGCATTTAATATTAAAAGTAATCAATGTAACCCACCACAATATAATTGGTGTTTCAACAAAACATAGTTTTAAGTAGCGGAAGCATAATACGAAAACCCAAAGTGATGTTCAAGTGTTTAAACGTTTGACAATATATCCCTGATCCGTATCCCACAACGACCTGCTCCTCCCTGTGCAAGCTCCATATGTACCTAAGGTCCTGCAAGGCATGCAGCAGTGGGTCAACAACTAGTTGAGCGAGTTCACAGTAAACAGTTCAGTAATAGTAATAGTAAAGTAAGCCTTGTGTTCGTTCATTAAGTCATGTATCGTATTAGTTCGTATCGCGTCCCTCTAGGCATGTGTGCGATGACTAGGGGAGGTTTTCCCCAGGTATTCTAGACTATGTATATTTGTATCGCGGCCACCCTGGCATGTGTGCGAAGTTTTAGTATCTATAGTTCGCGCCCTTCCCAAGGCATGTGTGCGGATGATTAGTCATAATATCGCGGCCAACCCTTGGCGTGTATGCGAAGATCAGTTCAATCGGTATACTAGTCTAGCCGTATCTTATCATTTCTCTTCCTCACCCGAGGACCATATCATTACGTTCTATTAATTAAGTATGTACGAATAAATCATCAAAATCCCATTCCCACCCTGGGAACCCCATGCCTTGGCTGTGTGAACTCACCTTGATGTGCTCGGCAGAATGTTTCACTTGTCTTAGTTATTAAACTGGTCACACCCTATTATTATTCCATTTAATCGTTAGGCTCATATTCAAGTATGGTCACATTCACCAATGTATAACACATAGCACCTAGGAATCGCATGTTAACTATATCATACTTATATATTGCTTATCCAACACGTGCACCAACATACATACACAATACACCACATTCCACAAGTAGCACCGAAAATAATAATACCATTCAAGTTATCGGATTATGCGACTTTACCAAAGTGTAACAGACACTATTCTAGCCCCAAAGCCCTAACCCGAGTGTATAGTAGCGCCTCGAATATATTTAGTGTTTACCATGTGGCCCAACCCAATAAACATGAGTTTAATTATTAACTTATACAACATCCCCATCTAACATATATCATCGGCCCAATCCAAATAATTGTAACAATCCATGAAGTTGTGATGACCCAACTAACATGTATATAACTCTCGGTCCAAAATTAAGTGTGAAGCCCCAAACAATATTTATGTTACAGCCCCAATCAACTAATGGCATACATCATCGGCCCAACAGTAGACAACATAATTTACACTTTCTTTTTAAAAATTAAGATTCATAAAGAATTCACAATTTGAAACAAACACATCTACAACACATGATATTTTGCACTATTATTTGATCATCACTTCAACATATCCAAGATAGTTTGTGCACAACATAGAAAAGCATGTATTGATCAACACAGCTAACATATAAAATTATATCGTCTTAACCAAAACTATAATATGCAGGCAAAATCAAAGCAAATTATCACAACAGCCTTTTATGAGCACTAAACTAGAACTTCACATCTTGAGTAGCCAAATAGTAACAAATATACAATCAATGTTTCACGATAAACACCAATACTCAAAGGTAACATGTTACTGACCGAGAAGTTATGAAGGAACAGGTGTGCGGGTGCGTGACGCCACTGTTTCTCTTCTTTGAACCACCCGATTCCACCACACCACTGTTTCGGATCCGAACCAAAACACCACTCCCGTAACCCAGCTTCAATTGTCGCCACTATTCGAACCGAACCCCCACTGTTGCTTCTGTTCGCCGCCATACCACTGCTGTCAGAACCACCACCCACCATCGTGAAACCATTGGAAAACGTAGCACCACCGCAGTCGCCGTCGCCGGCGGCTGCTCCAGCTCTCTTTCTCCTCGGTCTTTCTCGATCTCTCCCTCTCTCTCCATTCTTGTCGTCTGGCACCACCGTACGCCACCACCAACCGGTGGTGGCCGTTTGATTGCGTGAAACGGAGGGGGGGGGCTGCCGTTGGTTTGGATGAAGGAGAAGAGGAGATTAGGGTTTAATGTTTGGGAAGTTAAGGAAAATATGGCATGCAAAGGATACGTATAGGAGGGTCCTAGTTGGGGCGGTTTAGGGAATGCACATGGGTTGCCGATATTATCATATTGGGATGCGAGTTACTGGGCTAAGGAAATGCCCTACCTGGGCCGTGAACATAGAACAGGAATGTGAGGGCAATTGCATGCATTGCATGCCCTCATGATTAATAGCTAAATCATGAATAATAGCTAGATGTTGAAGTGGATAGGAATGTATAGCAGCCCTCTCGAATTATCACAACCAATACCTCTAGTTGTTATAATACATATATCTACATTATCACAATCAATACAAATAACAAATATATAGAATTGAGCTGAGGTTCGGAACTCTCGAATCCCGGTTTACGCGAGCGAGTTGGATCGACACGCTATACGTGTAATTTGATTCAAGCGGTTTGGGTCGGTTCGAAAGAATAAGAATTCGGTTTCTAAATTACCGCTTATATAATGTGAACTTATGATATAAATTAGTTAAATATAAGATTACGTCGTCAAATAAAATAAGTATCAGGTTCGCTTATAAATAAGAAGACGAACGGTTGTTACCTCGAACTTACGGGTTGTCACAACATCCGCACAGGGGGGCTCTCCCCCAGTGTTCATGCCAGATTTTTCACAGTACGGTTCTGTGATACCCCCAGGAATGGATCTCCATTCCTGGTTTTACCAACAACAGGCTGCCCTGGCGGCAGCCTACAATAAAGCTTGCGCAGAGTCGCAAGTAGCCGGAGGACCCACCCCCGCACCATACACACCTGCACCTCGTATCTTGCAATACGAGAGTAGGGCACCCGCAATCCCGGCCTCCCGGGATAGGGTAGAAGAACGCGGATCCTCCTACTGTAGCGTCCGCACGATCGATGAGGACGACTTTACATATGGATCCTGCCGTAGGGGTCCAGTACAAAGCCGCCTAGGCCCGCATGGCGAAAATGGCGGCAGGAAGCAGCCCACCGCGGCTCTGGCATTCATAGCCGTCTGAGACCACAGCCTCACAACGAGGGGCATGATCGCACCGACCCAGACGACCACCCGTACTGTAACACCCCCAAAATACCACCTGCGGAAACCCCGCGAGGCGTGTTACACATCAGAGTCTGAGCCACCAATCACATTGAACCAATAGTAAATACTTAAATAAAACATGTCATTAATCGCCAAGATTAAATGTCAACACAATATTAATTTCCAAGAGTTATGTAGCGGAAGCATATGATAAGTCGTTTTGTAATCGTTTCAAAATAAACTTAAAACCAATGTATCAATTATAAATAATCCAGCAGCTTCGATCCATGACCACTCCAGCGCGCCCAGATAGCAAGTCCATATTCCAAAGTTAACGACCTACAAGCATGCAAACAAGTGTGTCAGACTACGCTGGTGAGTTCAAGGTGTTGCTTACGTGTGAAGTTACCAGATATTAGTTAAATCAACTCGTTGTTTGGTTCAGATGTCGTTGTTAACTTGATTATTGTACCGTATGCAGCGTCAATGATGGGAATGCCTAACCCCAATGCCCTACAGGCATTGGTCAAAGTCAAGGTATCAAACATCCTTGACAAGCTGTAGGAGGTCTTATATCCGCGTTACAAGTTGTCTCAGTAATTAGTTCACGCCCGTCCTTTCGGCCCGGTGTGAGGGTGCCAAACCTAATAGCGCTATCAACTAATTACCCCATTGCCTTACAGGCAATCCGGTAAATGATTGTTTCTATGTTTCAGTTGTTTACCCCACGTTTCCCTTCCAAATGTTTACCAGTTGTCCCAAACCACCGGGACGCATGCTTGAGAAAATGCAATGAACTCACCTTGGTTTGCTCGGCAGATTATACCAAAGTTACTTGAATTAAAAGTGGTCAATCACGTCCTAACAGGATTACCGTACAAGTCAGGTTGGGTTCAAGTATTGTACGTATGTTTCACACAAGCTATCACGTTAATCATGGCAACACATAATCTGTCATACAATCCATTCAGCATTGTGCAAATAATTAATTCAGCCCAATAACATCCGGCCCAACATGTTGTGCGATCGGCACATCCTTGTGCGATCCACAGCATGTTGTGCGGTCCAATAAGCCCGGCCCAATATATAAACGTTTAGCATACAAGTGCGGCCCAACAGCTATCAAGATAATACAACTTGTGCGATCCAGACATCATGTGCGATCGGATGGACTTGTGCGATCAGGTTTGGGCTTGAAAGCCCAATCGGTTGAACAACAATTTAGCTTGTGCGACACAACAGCAAGCTCGGCCCAACAGTGGCCTTGTGCGACTGAATTGAGTTGTGCGACCCGGCCAGTTGTGCGATCAGGACCTCTTGTACGACAGGAGGCCTTGTGCGAGTGGGATTTTGGGCAGTCCGGCCCAGTAACAACAGTTCAACATGGGCTATGAACACGGGCCCGATTAGGCAAGCCTTGTGCGACCGGGAACCGCTTTGTACGATCAGGCCCCCTTTGTGCGATTAGTTTTGTTATTTCCATGATTTAAGCAACCGGTTACAATTCTTTATCAGTTTCCAATTTTGAAATCAATTAACAACTTTCAGTTTCAAGGCTTACTAGATTTCGATCAAACAAGGTTTGTTACAACTAATTCACATAACCCTAATCATATCATATCATGAACACTAACCTATCGATGAACATGCGGCCGATTACTTATTATTTCATCATGATTCCGTGCGTAACATATGATAATAACAACTAATGAGAGCCCTAATCACTAACAAGATCATCACATAGCAACAGATTAACAATCATACACTCAATCCGATCATATTACACAACATGTAAACGATTCATACAATCAACTCTAACCGGCTAAGACAAAACGTGGAATCATAACATCATTCAGTCAAGTAAGCATAACAAAACACTAACCGGTTAGAATCAAACAAGGGAAGGGAGTGGTCCGATTGGTGAACAAGATCTTCGCTTGCCAAGAGTGTTGCCGTCGTGTGTTGAGAGAGAGAATAAGCACTAGGGTTTTGTGTAAATGAGTGTTGTAACAGCAAATGGGGAAACTACCCTAGAGATGGGTGTTTGTACGCACAAGAGGAGTGGGCCGGCCCTCACTTGGGCTGCCCCTTGTCCGATTACTAATGCAAAGCCCAATCGGCTTGTGTGGTTGTGTGTAATGCAAAGCCCAATCGGCTTGTGTGGTTGTGTGTAGTGTTGTGCGATCGGATCATTTATAAGTATACAAACATCACAAGACACATTCACATCACATTAAATAATATCACGTTACATTAAATCTTCCCATAATCACAACACGTTCACATACGTTACACAAGGTAGGTCCGAATTACGAGTTGTCACAGTATCCCCAACTAAAAGGAAATTTCGTCCCGAAATTTGGTACGCACTCACTAACGTAAGCTATATGGATCACTAGTTTTCTTGGGGTGTCACATCATCCCCCACTTGAATGGGAATTTCGTCCCGAAATTCACCAGTTGTATCAACATTAAGTTTGCTAGGTTCTGCCTGATCTGTGGGGAACAAATGTGGATACTTAAGTTTCATCTGGTCCTCGCGTTCCCACGTGAACTCTGGACCCCGTCTTGAGTTCCAACGAACTCTCACAATCGGTATGCGGCTGTGCTTACGAACTTTAACTTCCCGATCCATAATTTCAATAGGTTCTTCGACAAACTGCAATTTGTCGTCTATCTTCAGCTCTTGAAATGGTACTACTAGTGTTTCATCAACCAAACACTTCTTTAGCTGCGATACGTGAAATACATCATGGACATTACCCAACTCAGCAGGTAATTCCAACCTGTAGGCCACCTTTCCAATCCGTTCTAAAATTTTGAATGGTCCTACATAACGAGGGTTTAGTTTGCCGCGTTTCCCAAAACGTACCACACCCTTCCAGGGTGAAACCTTTAACATAACGCGGTCATTAACTTCGAATTCCAGCGGTTTACTACGCTTGTCAGCGTAGCTTTTCTGACGATCGCGAGCTGCGGCCATACGGTTTCTGATCTGCACAATGCTTTCTGATGCTTCAAGAACAAACTCAGGGCCTGTGATCTGGCTATCACCCACCTCATGCCAACAGAGGGGTGAACGACATTTCCGTCCGTACAGTGCTTCGAACGGAGCTGCCTTAATACTTGAATGGTAGCTGTTGTTGTAGGAGAACTCTATCAACGGTAGGTGCTTTTCCCATCCTTTTCCAAAGTCGAGTACGCATGCCCGAAGCATATCTTCAAGTGTCTGGATGGTGCGCTCGCTTTGACCATCCGTCTGTGGGTGATAAGCGGTACTCATGTCGAGTTGGGAACCAAACGATTTATGCATTGACTGCCATAACTCTGAAGTGAAACGCGGATCACGGTCCGAAATGATAGAAGTTGGCACTCCATGCCTAGAAACCACTTCCTTAAGATACACTGCTGCCAGCTGAGAAAACTTGTCTGTTTCCTTGATTGCTAGAAAGTGTGCTGATTTCGTGAGGCGATCAACAATCACCCAAATAGTGTCGTTCCCAGCCTGAGTTCTTGGTAGTCCTGTCACGAAATCCATAGCGATCTGCTCCCACTTCCATGTGGGTATCTCTGGTTGCTGCAGTAGACCTGAGGGCTTTTGATGTTCTGCTTTGACTTTAGCACAAGTCAAACATTTGCTGACGTAGGTTGCTATATGAGCCTTCATGCTGGGCCACCAGTAGGTAGTTTTCAAGTCATGGTACATCTTATCTGATCCAGGATGTACAGAGTAGCGTGATTTGTGTGCCTCCTCCATTACAAGTTCTCGTAAGTTGCCAAAGAGTGGGACCCAAATGCGTCCAGTTACGTAGTAAGCGCCGTCTCCCTTTTGTTCTAGTCGTTGTCTCGAGCCACGCAAAGCTTCAGCTCGAACATTCTCTGGTTTTAACGCTTCTAACTGAGCGTCTCGTATCTGGGAAGGAAGGTTGGACTGGATTGTGAGTTGCAATGCTCGTACACGCCTAGGTGCATTATCCTTTCTGCTGAGGGCGTCAGCTACAACGTTCGCCTTGCCCGGATGATACTTGATGGCGCATTCATAATCGTTCAATAACTCCACCCATCGCCGTTGTCGCATATTCAACTCTTTCTGGTCGAAGATGTGCTGGAGACTCCTATGGTCGGTGTAGATGGTGCATTTGGTACCGTACAGATAGTGCCTCCAAATCTTCAACGCAAATACCACCGCTCCTAGCTCCAAGTCGTGTGTCGTGTAGTTCTTCTCGTGCACCTTCAGCTGACGAGAAGCATAAGCGATTACCTTCTCGCGTTGCATCAACACGCAACCGAGACCCTGAATTGACGCGTCACAATATACCACAAAATCTTCGGTACCCTCTGGTAATGACAAGATCGGTGCACTGCAAAGTTTCTGCTTTAACAACTGGAAGGCCTCTTCCTGCTTCGTTCCCCACGAGTACGCCGTGTTCTTCTGTGTCAGTGAGGTGAGAGGTTGCGCGATTTTCGAGAAGTCTTTAATAAACCTTCGATAGTATCCAGCGAGACCAAGAAATTGACGCACCTCAGACGGAGTCTTTGGTGCCGCCCAATTCTTAACTGCATCCACCTTCGCAGGGTCCACATGTATCCCTTTCTCGTTAACAACGTGCCCAAGGAAATGCACTTCCCGAATCCAAAAGTCGCACTTAGAAAACTTCGCATACAGCTGTTCCCTTCTCAAGAGTTCCAAGATGAGACGTAGGTGACGCTCGTGATCTTCCTTGTTCTTGGAATAGACTAAGATGTCGTCAATAAACACTATAACAAACTCGTCGAGGTATGGCTTGCATACGCGGTTCATGAGATCCATGAAAACCGCTGGTGCATTGGTCAATCCAAACGGCATGACCAAAAACTCATAGTGTCCGTAGCGCGTTCGAAAGGCTGTCTTGGGAACATCCTCTTCCCTAACCCTTACCTGGTGATAACCCGACCTTAAGTCGATCTTTGAATAGAAGCTTGACCCTTGCAACTGGTCGAACAAGTCGTCGATGCGTGGTAACGGATAGCGGTTCTTAATGGTCACCTTGTTGAGCTCTCGATAGTCGATACACATACGGAACGACCCATCTTTCTTCTTTACGAACAGAACTGGGGCTCCCCAAGGCGAAGAACTGGGTCGAATGAAACCCCTATCCAACAACTCCTGCAATTGATTGGACAGTTTCTGTAACTCTCCAGGTGCTAAACGGTAAGGAGCTCGAGCGATTGGGGCCGCTCCCGGCGCAAGATCAATCTGAAATTCTACTTGACGATGAGGAGGTAGCCCTGGTAGTTCCTCTGGGAACACATCAGCGAATTCTCGCACCACCGGTAGATCCTCGATCTTACTTTCTTCAGACTGAGCGTTGGTAACTAACGCTAATAGTGCAGGATACCCTTTTTGTAGATACTGCTGTGCACGCATGGCCGTGATAATCCCAACCATCGTCCCACTACGATGCCCTTGAACTAACAGTGGCTCTCCATCAGGGAGAGGAATACGCACAATCTTCTCCTTACACAGAATTTCTGCTTGGTGCTTAGACAACCAATCCATGCCTACCACTATGTCAAAACTACCGAGCGTAACGGGAAGGAGGTCAATGTCAAACACCTGACCCACGAGATCTAGTTTGCATCCGAAAAGGACATTTGAGGCTTCTATCGTCTTACCATCTGCTAGTTCCACTATTTGTCTAACCTCTAAAGGTGTTGGGGTTATCCCTAATCGTTGACTAAACTCTAGGGACACGTAACTCCAATCGGCACCCGAATCAAATAATACAGAAGCAATACGATCGTTAACAGGAAACGTACCAGTTACAACGTTGCCGTCATTCCTGGCATCCCCTGCTCCAAGCTGAAACACTCTGCCCCGAGCACCATTACCCCCGTTGTTGCCGTTGTTGTTGTTGTTTCCAGCATTGTTGTTATTCGGGCGGTTGTTGTCGTTGGCGTTCTGGTTTAACTGAGGGCAATCCCGCTTAAAGTGACCCTCATCCCCACATTGATAGCACCCCCTCCTAAGACCCTGGTTCTGCAGGGGCGGTTGTCCCTGTTGTCTCTGGTTGTGCTGGTTCTGTTGTTGCTGATGTTTGGGCTGTGAGGCCCTACAATCCTTGGCCTCATGGCCCACTTTAACACACCTGCGACATGTGCAACTACATGGCCCGAAATGATGGTAGCCACACTTATTACACTGTGGTTTCTTCCCTGCATACGAGCCCTGACTTTGACCACTTCCCTGGCCTTGATTTACAGAAGACGACTGGCTGATGTTGCGGTTGCTGTTGTCTGGCCTTTTCTGAGTCTGGCCAGCACTGGATGCCTTGTCATAATCACTCCACTTCCGCTTGTTATCATTAGCGGACGCAGTGGCAGTGGGTGTAGCAGCTTTAGTGGCCGAAATACGCGGGGGTAACGAATCGCTTTCCACCTCTTGATCCACAATCTTGTGAGTCAGACGAACGATCTGTGTCAAATCATTGAGGTGGGCTGCAGTGACCAAGCTCTTCACACGCGGAGGCAACCCTTTGATGAATAACTCAATCCTCCGAGACATAGGCCGGGACAAGTTTGGGCACATGTCGGCCAGTTCATATGATCGCTTCACATACGCTTCGACTTCAGATCCAACCATCTTCAAGTCGTAGTATTCGTTTTCCAACTTCTGGACCTCGTCCCGAGGACAGTACTCCTCCCTAATCAGTTCTTTAAAATCTTCCCAAGTTGTGGCATTCGCTGCCTCAATGCCCAACAACTGCACTTGGGCGTTCCACCATGTTAGGGCACCATCAGCCAAGGTACCCGCAGCATATTTCACCCTGTCCCCAGCGGGACAGTTACAGATAGCAAACACGGACTCTGCTTTTTCGAACCATCTTAGGAGTCCCACAGCCCCTTCAGTCCCGGTGAAGGTCTGTGGCTTGCAGTCCATAAACATTTTGAACGTACACGCAGGCTGGTTAGGTTGAGGTTGCGCTTGTTGACCTAAATAACGGGAGGAAACACATTACAGGAATGAAAAGACGTGTACGTGGTATAAGAGTAGAGAGTACTTGGTACATTCCGTACCAGCTTGATAGGCTGCTAGAGCCTCAGCCACGCGGGTATTGATTAGGTCAGTCAACTCAGCCTGAGTCATGTTGATGTTGCCACGTCCGTGTCCTCGTCCACTCATGTTTCTATAGTGGGGAATAAACCGATTTAGAAATCGAAACAGAACAGGAGTCAAGTATCATACTGGTATTCACGTACTACCAAGTTCACACATAGTAAGGCAGAACCCTTCTCACGCTCGATAAGCCTCACTGGGACTTGCATGCACCCCGCGTTATTGTTAAGTGTGCACCCATAATAATAAGGCGATTTGCATGTTCATCTCAGAGCCTCTTAGCTTGCGCTCGAAGTTTCCCCCGTTCAAATAACACAACAACTGATATCACAGTTCTATGGTTTACATGAGTCGAAGAGTAGTGTCACACTATCAAGTCACTATGGTGTTTAATGTTTCAGTTCATATACGTTGTGAGTGTGTGACTGCTAAGCAAGTACTGTATAAAGTGAGAGAGAAACGAACCTTGCAATCTGGTGCTGTGTGTCATGATCGATTTTCGAAGTTGTTCGGTTATAGTCTGGTTTTACAAAACGTTTTAAAACCTAGTTCACTATAACCAGTGGCTCTGATACCAAACTGTAACACCCCCAAAATACCACCTGCGGAAACACCGCGAGGCGTGTTACACATCAGAGTCTGAGCCACCAATCACATTGAACCAATAGTAAATACTTAAATAAAACATGTCATTAATCGCCAAGATTAAATGTCAACACAATATTAATTTCCAAGAGTTATGTAGCGGAAGCATATGATAAGTCGTTTTGTAATCGTTTCAAAATAAACTTAAAACCAATGTATCAATTATAAATAATCCAGCAGCTTCGATCCATGACCACTCCAGCGCGCCCAGATAACAAGTCCATATTCCAAAGCTAACGACCTACAAGCATGCAAACAAGTGTGTCAGACTACGCTGGTGAGTTCAAGGTGTTGCTTACGTGTGAAGTTACCAGATATTAGTTAAATCAACTCGTTGTTTGGTTCAGATGTCGTTGTTAACTTGATTATTGTACCGTATGCAGCGTCAATGATGGGAATGCCTAACCCCAATGCCCTACAGGCATTGGTCAAAGTCAAGGTATCAAACAACCTTGACAAGCTGTAGGAGGTCTTATATCCGCGTTACAAGTTGTCTCAGTAATTAGTTCACGCCCGTCCTTTCGGCCCGGTGTGAGGGTGCCAAACCTAATAGCGCTATCAACTAATTACCCCATTGCCTTACAGGCAATCCGGTAAATGATTGTTTCTATGTTTCAGTTGTTTACCCCACGTTTCCCTTCCAAATGTTTACCAGTTGTCCCAAACCACCGGGACGCATGCTTGAGAAAATGCAATGAACTCACCTTGGTTTGCTCGGCAGATTATACCAAAGTTACTTGAATTAAAAGTGGTCAATCACGTCCTAACAGGATTACCGTACAAGTCAGGTTGGGTTCAAGTATTGTACGTATGTTTCACACAAGCTATCACGTTAATCATGGCAACACATAATCTGTCATACAATCCATTCAGCATTGTGCAAATAATTAATTCAGCCCAATAACATCCGGCCCAACATGTTATGCGATCGGCACATCCTTGTGCGATCCACAGCATGTTGTGCGGTCCAATAAGCCCGGCCCAATATATAAACGTTTAGCATACAAGTGCGGCCCAACAGCTATCAAGATAATACAACTTGTGCGATCCAGACATCATGTGCGATCGGATGGACTTGTGCGATCAGGTTTGGGCTTGAAAGCCCAATCGGTTGAACAACAATTCAGCTTGTGCGACACAACAGTAAGCTCGGCCCAACAGTGGCCTTGTGCGACTGAATTGAGTTGTGCGACCCGGCCAGTTGTGCGATCAGGACCTCTTGTACGACAGGAGGCCTTGTGCGAGTGGGATTTTGGGCAGTCCGGCCCAGTAACAACAGTTCAACATGGGCTATGAACACGGGCCCGATTAGGCAAGCCTTGTACGACCGGGAACCGCTTTGTACGATCAGGCCCCCTTTGTGCGATTAGTTTTGTTATTTCCATGATTTAAGCAACCGGTTACAATTCTTTATCAGTTTCCAATTTTGAAATCAATTAACAACTTTCAGTTTCAAGGCTTACTAGATTTCGATCAAACAAGGTTTGTTACAACTAATTCACATAACCCTAATCATATCATATCATGAACACTAACCTATCGATGAACATGCGGCCGATTACTTATTATTTCATCATGATTCCGTGCGTAACATATGATAATAACAACTAATGAGAGCCCTAATCACTAACAAGATCATCACATAGCAACAGATTAACAATCATACACTCAATCCGATCATATTACACAACATGTAAACGATTCATACAATCAACTCTAACCGGCTAAGACAAAACGTGGAATCATAACATCATTCAGTCAAGTAAGCATAACAAAACACTAACCGGTTAGAATCAAACAAGGGAAGGGAGTGGTCCGATTGGTGAACAAGATCTTCGCTTGCCAAGAGTGTTGCCGTCGTGTGTTGAGAGAGAGAATAAGCACTAGGGTTTTGTGTAAATGAGTGTTGTAACAGCAAATGGGGAAACTACCCTAGAGATGGGTGTTTGTACGCACAAGAGGAGTGGGCCGGCCCTCACTTGGGCTGCCCCTTGTCCGATTACTAATGCAAAGCCCAATCGGCTTGTGTGGTTGTGTGTAATGCAAAGCCCAATCGGCTTGTGTGGTTGTGTGTAGTGTTGTGCGATCGGATCATTTATAAGTATACAAACATCACAAGACACATTCACATCACATTAAATAATATCACGTTACATTAAATCTTCCCATAATCACAACACGTTCACATACGTTACACAAGGTAGGTCCGAATTAAGAGTTGTCACACGTACTGTGGGGAATCCCACTCGACCAATAGCCGACCGGGAGGATACAACTATATTCCTCTCACTCAACCCCGCACTACCTACGTCCGCGCTGCAAAGCGCAGGCCAACCCAACCCTACAGGCCAAAGTCCGCGTCCGAAAACTCCAAATTCATACCGGAGATCGCCCACGCCGAAGTCACAACGACTAAACTCCCACTCACGATTGGGAAATACGGTGGTTCATCCGACCCGGACGACCACATGAATATTTTTACCGGCGCTGGGTGCAATGGCAAATGGGGCGAGGCCACATGGTGCCATTTTTCCCCCCAGACCCTCACTGGATTAGCGAGGGGCTGATCCGATTCTTTGCCAGAAGGAGCGCTGGCTTCATTTGAACAAATGCAAAGAAAATTTCTTGCACACTTCAGCCAACAACGACGTCACAAACGTGATTCAATGGACGTCATAAACATCTGGCGCAGGGAAAACGAAAGCCTAGAATCTTTCGTTATCCGCTACAATAAAGAGTGCCTAGAGATCGGCGGGATCGCAGATCAAATGGCCCGCAACCATTTCATCCGAGCTGTCAAGGACGATGAAATGGTGATGACCATCTCAGGCAAGGAGGGCTTGCCAGAAAAATGGGATGACGTCATAGCCGCGGTCAAGACATATGCCCAAACTCAGCGGTCTCTCAAATCGCACACTGCCAAGGCACAACCCCATGCGGAAGGTTAATACTCCCACCAAGACGTCAAGCGCAACAACAAGCGCAACCGGGATACATGGAATCGTGGTAACGATTCCAAACCTTATGTCCCGCGCGGCTACCAGCCCGACGCAAGGGCAATGATCAATGCCCAACGCGAACAACGGGCATCAACGAAGGAATCTCGGGACAGCAATTGGACCAAGATCAACAAGTCGCTAAGAAAAGTCCTCCAGACGGACGCACAATTATTGCGACCGGCACAACCGATGAAGTCTAAAAAGAACCAAGATCTCACCCTTTACTGTGAGTATCATAAGAACTCGGGCCACTCAACCAATAATTGCATCAGTCTCCGATTAGAGATTGAACGAGCCCTGAAAGAAGGGAAGCTGCAACATCTGTTGACAGCCGCGCAAAAACAAAACAAGCGCATTACCCCCAATGATGAGGGCACTTCCATGGGCAAAAAGACCATGTATGTGGCCTCAACCCACATGATTAATGGAGGCCGTGGAAGGCAGCAAGAAGAGGGGATAACGACTGGAAAGACGAACAAGTTGTTTTCCCCAAAGTTCGTGACGGACCACGTGACAGACGCGCCGTCATAATCACCGGCTACCTAGCTCATTACTGCACGGAGCGGTTGTTCATCGACCCGGGCAGTACTTCTGACATCATCTATGAGCAGTGCTTCAACCAGTTCGATCAGGAAGACAAGGATCGAATGGAGCCGGTAGACTACCCTTTGGCCGGATTCGCAGGGGAAATGGTGTTCCCCCTGGGCCAAATTACATTCCCCGTGCGCCTTACCAACAGTAAGCACACGAGTATCGAGGAGGTAAACTTCATGGTTTTACCCCACACCTCCCGATACGACGTACTTCTCGTGCGAGAGTCACAAGGCGACTTTAACATGATTACATCCGTCCCCCATTCTGCCATCGGTTTCCCAACCGAGACAGGGGTCGCCTTAATTTATGCCCGCAGAGAAGTCATATATACGGATGAAATATGCCCGACCAAGACAGCAAGGCTCACCCCAACACCCAACCAGAGAAATGGGTTCTTAACGCAAGACACCCAGAACAGACAGTGACATTGGGTCACGCCTTGTCTAACAGCACAAGGGCGCGCCTGAAGCAACTTCTCTTCAGGAATCAAGATATCTTCGCGTGGACACCCGCATACATGATATGTGTGCCACGCGAAGTCGCACAACATTTCTTGAATACCCTACCAGGTATCAAGCCGGTGATCCAAAGCCAACGCCACCTTGGATCCGTAAAGAACAAGGCGATGAATGAGAAGGTCAAAGAACTGCTCTCCGCAGGCATCCTGCGGGAAGTTAAATACCAGACTTGGTTATCTAACTCTGTCATGGTAGAAAAAGCTACTGGGGGCTGGCGCATGTGCGTCGACTACAAAGATCTCAACAAAGCCTGCCCCAAAGATTGTTACGCGCTTCCAGAAATCGACGAAAAAGTCGATAACCTCGCCCCATTCCGATGGAAGTGTTTCCTCGATTGTTATAAAGGCTATGATCAAGTGCATATGGCAATCGAGGATGAAGATAAAACGACATTCCGCACCCCTACGGGGAACTACTGTTATACAAAAATTCAATTTGGGTTGCGCAACACGGGGGCAATCTATCAAAAACTGATGAACGACACTTTCGGCAATCAAATCAGCAAGAGTGTCGAAATCTACATGAACGACCTAGCCGTCATGAGCATGGAGGAGGATACCATTCTCACAGATATCGAAAGAACATTCCAAACCCTGCGAAGTGTAAACATGAAGCTCAATCCAGGGAAATGCTCGTTTGGAATGGAAGAAGGCAAGTTCCTTGAATTCATCATCACAAAAGATGGATTCAAGGTGAACCCGGAAAAGTTCAGGCGATCGAGCGCATGCCATCACCTTCTACGATAAAGGAAATCCAACGACTAGCCGGCTGGCTAGCAGCTTTGAACAGATTCCTAGCTAACCACGCGACTAAATCTTACCCCTTTATCAGCACTCTGCGGAACTGCTTAAAAAAGGAACTGTTCCAGTGGACTGCATGTAACAACTCTCACTAAAATTAACACTTAGTATGTTAATTATCTATTGAGAAAACCCTAATTGAGAAAACCAAGTAATTCTGCATAAACCCTAAAATTTTCATAACAATCGGAATCAGGATCAGGGCCCCTAAAACTCAGGGGGGGGGCAAAACCTAGTTGACGATTATCTAAATAAACCGTTGTCAAAAATGAATTTAAAGAAACTGTCAACTCACCTAAGCTACCTGGACACGAACCCACCCTATGCTAGACTAGGGTCTCTCGCGCCACGCGACGCGCACAAGGAGACCTTTCGCGTGGCGCGAGGGGGGCAAAATTCTGGGTATAAATAGTAGACATTGGGACTTGAATTCTGGCACAAAAACGACGAAGAAATTTGTTATGCACACTGAGATATCGTATAATCAGTCATAAACACACACAATTCACGAATCGCTGCCGCAAAACAGGGTAATAACTCGATCGCTATTACGATTCAACGTACGATTGATTAAAACTATCAAACGATTGTTTATGTGATGCTCAAATTGGGTTTATACTTTGTTATTCATCGTGATTTCGACTTGAATGTTTGAGTGCTGTCCGAACTCGGGCTATACTCTGTCATTCGTTGTGAATCCGCTGAATTGTTAAGTATTGCACTTTGTAAATCGTTGTGAGGGTTTAATCTCGTGAATTGTCGTAACTGCTGTATTAGTTACTAACCCAGTTTGTGTGCATTGTTATTTAAATTAGGTTAAACAAGGCTAATCAGTAGGCTTATACTCTGCTCGTTAAATCTGCAATGTGAGTCATTCTCTTTTTATCAACTGTTTTACAGTACTCCAAATTATTTTCTAAAGTTATAGTTACAGTGATTAAGTTTATGTAGTCTTCAATTACAGCCGGTATGTGGGGTATTGTGCACATTACTACTGTTTTATCAGATTAGGTGGGCGAGCCTAAATCATGATACCCTTTTAGGTGAACGGACCTAAATAGGGATATACGTCACTTGTGGGTGAACGGACCTAACAGTGATATGACCACAGTCACCGAAACGAGTCGAGTGACAAATACTGTGGGTAGTTGGTTGACATAGAAACATTGTAATCTCTCTTAATACTGTGAATTATAACAAATGGGTCGTTTTCAGTAAAAATGAATGATTCACTCAGTATTTCCCTGCTGACCAAACCTTTTTAAAACATGTTTTAGGTGATCTGTTGTGAGCAAAGAAAAAGTGCCGTAGGAGCACTACAAGCTTAGAGAAGTGGCTCAATGTAAATAAATAAAGAAACATGTTTTGAGAAATAAAGATTTCCCAGTGAAATCACCTTATTGTAAATTATGGGATTTTATCCCTAAATTATGTAAACGGGCAGTTTTAGTATTAAAAGATCCTGTATTAAAAAGACTTCCGCTGTCGCTTAAATTAATACCACGGGATTTCCTGCCTCGCGGCTCTGGACCGGGTCAAACCAGGGCCGAGGGCCGTGACATGAAAAGGTGGTATCAGAGCCACTGATATAAGCTTACTACTGATTTAAGTCTATTAAATTATTTGAGGAATATTTAAATTGCCATTCTGTGATTATGTGTTTTAATTAGTTATTTGTTAGTTACAGTATGGGTAAACAAAGACTTTCTGCTATCTACCACAAATTAGATACTGCACCCAAAGAAAAGGGAACCTCTTCCTCCAAATACCCAGCAGATCTGGAAGAAGGGATTTTTGTCCGTAAAGCACAATATGAGAATCCTCTTACCCCAGAGAAAAGAAATTCGATTATTAGAAAAAGTCAGAAACCCCAAGTCAAGAAAGTGAGGTTTAATCCAGAAATCCAGAAAATAGGCACTAGTCCACCTTGGGAAGACAACCTAGATGAAAAATGGGCAGACCTTTATATGCTAGCTACTGTAGCAGAGAATGCAAACCTCTAAACAACCAATAAGCCTGATCTAGTAGAAAATCACTACTCCGTAAATAAATAAATCCTAGTGTGGTTTAAATTTTCCGTTATCTTTTGTAAAATTAGTCTTTCGATATGCAATAAAACTAAATGTTTGTTTAGATTTCCTTATAAGATTTTAACTCAGCATTTTTGTGCATTTTGCATATATGCTAAACAGCATGAGTGAGCTATCTGAAGCATTTCAGAATCTCAATCTATACCCAGTACCAATCGAAGTCTCTCACGATTTTATCGGTTATTTTGCTGATGTGGAGGAACCCCTGGAATTTCAAGCTCCACCTCCAGAAAAAGCAAAGCCTAAGAAAAGAAGAAGATATGTAGGATGGAGGAAAGTACGTAGGAGGAGGCCAGCCACTAGGAAACTCCCCAAAGTAGAAAACCTTATAGACAAAGGAAAAGGAATCGAAACCGGAGAGAGTTCTAAGCCAGCAGAGATAGAAACCAGAGAAAATTTTAGGCAAAAGGGAATAGAAATAGGAGAGAGCTCTAAACAACCTGAAGAAATCACATTTCAAGATGAAATAGACCGTCTACTGGCAAATTGTGATGTCATTAGCCCTATCAACAACAATCTTTTCCCTTATCTGGCCGAACTCCAACTTCCCGTAAATCTAGAACCAGCTATTCCGGACCCTCTAATCCACACTCGACCTTTAGGTGAAATGGAAGAATGGTGGACGAATGACTGGCAATTTCAAAACATAATCAATAGTCCTTATACATTCCTTCCTCAATTTGATCCAGAACCTATCCCCAATCCTCCAATGAGCAACGAAAACTTAGCCGAACTTCGTCAGTTCGGTGAAGAGATGATAGGTATAGGGAATAGGATCCAGGAAATGGGGGAACAAATCTCCTGGAAATACGACGAAAGGGAGCGTCGCTACTAACTGCCAGTTGACCAAAGAATAGTGGGGTTGGGAAGTATGTCTGTATAATAACAGTAGTAGTAAAATATAACTCTGTAAAATAGGGAATAAAACATTGTAAGATAAACAGTGTGTATGGATGCCTATATAAGCTATATAAAAATAGAAGTCGAGAAATCGACAATTTTGGTCATATATGCATGTTATAAAAGTTGTGTGTTTAATCTATGTATGTGATTATCAATTATTTGATACTAATAAACTACCCTTACAATAATAAACAGATGGAAAACGCTAATGAACCAGTAAATGAAGTAAACCAATCTGAGCAAGATCAGGAAAACCAATATATGACTAGACAAGATATTGAAAATATTGTTGCTCGAGGGATAGCCAATGCTATTCCAGCAATTATGGCTGCTGCTCAGAAACCTGCTGAACCTCAACAAATCATTTCTAGTAAACGTACTCCGGAAGATAACGAAAGTAACAACATAAATGGAGGCGGCAATCATGATGATAATAATCCACGATAGGCCCCACTCACTAAGAAAATGAAAGTTGCAACCCCTGGTTGCACTTACAAAGAATTTCTTGCCTGTAAACCAGCAGAATTTGCAGGTAATGAAGGGGCCACTGCAACACTGCGTTGGTTAGAGAAAACCGAAGCAGTAATTGCAATAAGTAAATGTGCCGAAGAAGATCAGGTCATGTATGCGTCAAATTTATTCAAAGAAGGGGCGCTAGAGTGGTGGAACACAGTATTACAAGCAAAAGGAAGAAGGATGGCCTATGCTATGAACTGGGAAGAGTTTAAGAATCTTGTAGAAAGAAAATATTGTCCTGAGTATGAAAAAGAACAAATGGCAAATAAGTTCCTAAATCATCGTATGACGGGTGTAGATTGTCGCTGTTATACTTCGACAATCTTTGAATATGCTAGAGTGGTACCAACACTGGCTTCGCCAGAACCGGTACTCATTTCTCGCTATATTTGGGGATTAATTAGTGAAATCCGTAACATCGTCAAGGCTGCGAGACCTCGCACTATAGACGATGCTGTGGAATTAGCTAATACCCTAACCGATGAACTAGTGCGTACAAGAGAAGAAGATCGAAAGAAGGATTTGGCTCAAAAGATTACCCAAGGATTTCGTATGGGTAATACTAAGAAAAGAGGAACAGGACAATTCTCAAATCTTCCTTTCTGCAGAAATTGTAGAAAGAAACACTTTGGAAGATGCAATGTGACCTGCAAGTTTTGCAAAATGATAGGACATCGTGAGGAAGATTGTAGGAAAAAGACTAGGATCTGCTATAACTGTGGAGAAGCTGGGCATTTCAAACCCGAATGCCCTAAATTGGTTAAACCAGCAGATAACAAAGGCAAACCAGCTGACGGAGCTACTAAGAAGAATGCCAGAGCATTCCAGCTGACCACCCAGGAAGCAGAACTCATCCCAGATGTGATAGCTGGTACGTTCTTAGTTCATGACGTGTTTGCAAAAGTATTATTTGACTCTGGTGCAAACCAAAGTTTTATCAATACTTCATTCTACCAAGCTCTTAATTTACCATTAACCACCCTTAGGCAAATTTTTACAGTCGAATCGGTAGATGGGAATTCTGTTAACATAAATAAGGTTTTGCAAGAAGGAAAGATAGAACTCTTAGGTCATAAGTTTTCTGCAAACCTGTTACCTATGAAATTAGCCGGATTCGATGTGGTGTTAGGAATGGATTGGTTGGTAGCCAACCATGCTCGAATCCTTTGTGATAAGAATTCTGTAGAAATTGGTACCCCCACAGGAGAAGTAATTTTAATTACAGGAGATAGACCTCGAAAGGCACTGAAATTTATTTCAGTAATGAAGTTGGCTAGTTATTCAAGAAAACAAGAAGTAGTGTATATGATTTCCGTAATCATTAACACTAAAAGTAAGGAATTTCAGGACATCCCTGTAGTCTCAGAATACCCAGATGTTTTTCCAGAAGAATTACCTGGGTTACCACCCAATAGAGAAGTAGAGTTTAGAATTCATCTAATTCCTGGTACTACACCAATAGCCAAGGCACCTTATCGATTAGCACCCACCGAAATGCTAGAACTGAAAAAGCAGTTAGATGAATTACTAAGCAAAGGATGTATACAACCTAGCTCATCCCCTTGGGGAGCTCCAGTGTTGTTTGTTAAGAAGAAGGACGGATCCATGAGAATGTGTATCGATTATAGGGAATTAAATAAAGTTAAAATTAAGAATCGATACCCATTACCTAGGATTGACGATCTTTTTGATCAACTCCAAGGCGCTAGGTATTTTTCTAAGATAGACTTGCGCTCCGGATATCATCAATTGAAGGTACAAGAAGAAGACATACCTGAAACTGCTTTCAGAACTAGGTATGGTCACTACGAGTTTACAGTCATGCCCTTCGGATTAACTAATGCTCCAGCAACATTTATGGACATGATGAATCGGATCTGTAAACCATACTTGGATAAATTTGTAATCGTATTCATTGACGATATACTTATTTACTCCAAAAGTCAAGAAGAACATTGTGAGCACCTGCATACACTCTTAACTTTGTTAAGAAAAGAAAAGCTTTACGCCAAATTCTCAAAATGTGAATTTTGGCTGCAGGAAGTACAATTCTTAGGACATATGGTGAATCATGAAGGGATTCACGTAGATCCTGCTAAAATAGAAGCAATCACCAAATGGAAGGTCCCGCAAACGGCTATGGAAATTAGAAGTTTTCTAGGTTTAGCTGGATACTATAGACGCTTTATTAAGGATTTTTCCAAGATAGCTGTACCATTGACTAAGCTAACCTGTAAAGCAATTAAGTTCGAATGGGGACCTAAACAAGAAGAAGCTTTTAAAATCTTAAAGCAAAGATTGACAAATGCTCCAGTTTTAGCCTTGCCCAAAGGAACAGAAGATTTTGAAGTATATTGTGATGCTTCAAAATTAGGATATGGATGTGTACTAATGCAACGCAAGAAGGTAATTACGTATGCCTCCAGGCAATTGAAGAAACACGAGGAAAATTATACGACTCGTGACTTAGAATTAGGAGCCATAATTTTTGCCCTTAAGATTTGGAGACATTATCTGTATGGGAGTAAATTTACTGTTTATACAGATCATAAAAGTCTAAGGTACATATTTGGGCAAAAAGAATTAAACATGAGGCAAAGAAGATGGATGGAAATCCTAAGCGATTATGACTGTGATATTCAATATCACGAGGGAAAGGCAAACGTAGTTGCAGACGCCTTATGTCGTAAGTATCATGAGAAGCAACGACGAGTTCGTATGCTTAGATTAAATCTACAATTAGAGTTAATGGAACAATTGAAGAAAGTACAAGAAACAGCAATCAAGGACGATGCTAAAGGAATGAAAGGTTATGTAAAGGAACTAGAGCAAGGAAATGATGGAATTTGGAGATTCCACAAGAAACGAATTTGGGTACCTAAGCAGGGAGAATTAAGAAATAAGATTTTAGAAGAAGCTCATAAATCTAGGTATACCATGCACCCAGGAAACAATAAGATGTACCAAGATTTAAGAAATAATTTCTGGTGGATAGGAATGAAAAAGGATATAGCTAGTTATGTATCTAAGTGTCTTACTTGTTCACAAGTTAAGGCCGAACATCAGAAACCTTCAGGACTATTACAACAATCAGAAATGCCTGTATGGAAATGGGAACTCATAACAATGGATTTTGTTACTAAGTTACCCAAAACCAGAAAAGGTAATGATGCGATTTGGGTAATTGTGGATCGATTAACCAAATCAGCTCATTTTCTACCAATGAAGGAAACCTTTAGCATGGAAAGGCTAGCCAATTTGTACGTAGATGAAGTAGTATCTTTACATGGAGTTCCACTCTCCATTGTATCGGATAGGGATAGTCGTTTCACTTCCCATTTCTGGACTAGTTTCCAGGAAGCAATGGGAAGTCGACTAAATTTAAGTACTGCATATCATCCTCAAACTGACGGACAAAGTGAAAGGACGATACAAACCTTGGAAGACATGCTCTGAGCATGTGTAATTGATTTTGGTGGTAATTGGGATAACCACTTACCCTTAATTGAATTCTCCTATAACAATAGTTATCATTCAAGCATCGAAGCTGACCCATTCGAAGCACTATATGGACGCAAGTGTAGAACTCTAGTTTGTTGGGCAGAAATAGGAGAAAGTCAATTATCAGGTCCAGAAATTGTGCAAGAAACCACAGACAAGATAACTCAAATCAAGGAAAGACTGAAAACTGCTAGAGATCGCCAGAAAAGCTATGCAGACAATCGCCGCAAGCCACTAGAGTTTCAAGTCGGAGACAAAGTACTTTTGAAAGTCTCTCCTTGGAAAGGAGTAGTACGAGTCGGTAAGAAAGGAAAGCTAAGTCCAAGATACGTAGGACCATTCCCAGTAATGCAACGAATAGGACCAGTTGCTTATCGATTGCAACTACCAGAAGAACTAGCTGGAGTACATGATGTGTTTCATGTATCCAATCTCAAGAAATGTTTATCCGACGAATCACTGGTAGTACCTCTTCAAGATGTAGAGGTAAATGAAAAGTTAAAATTTGTAGAGAAACCACTACAGATAGAAGATAGAAAAGTCAAGTTTCTCAAACACAAGCGACTAGTGCTAGTCAAAGTCAAATGGGATTCAAAGAGAGGACCAGAATACACTTGGGAGCTGGAATCAGAAATGAAGCGGAAATATCCTCATTTATTCCGGTAAATCTCGAGGACGAGATTTTTCTTAAGGTGGGGAGGATGTAACAACTCTCACTAAAATTTAACACTTAGTATGTTAATTATCTATTAAGAAAACCCTAATTGAGAAACCCAAGTAATTATGCATAAACCCTAAAATTTTCATAACAATCGGAATCAGGATCAGGGCCCCTAAAGCTCGGGGGGGGGGGTAAACCTAGTTGACGATTATCTAAATAAACCGTTGTCAAAAATGAATTTAACGAAACTGTCAACTCACCTAAGCTACCTGGACACGAACCCACCCTATGCTAGACTAGGGTCTCTCGCGCCACGCGACGCGCACAAGGAGACCTTTCGCGTGGCGCGAGGGGGGCAAAATTCTGGGTATAAATAGTAGACACTGGGACTTGAATTCGGGCAAAAAAACGGCGAAGAAATTTGTTATGCACACTGAGATATCGTATAATCAGTCATAAACACACACAATTCACGAATCGCTGCCGCAAAACAGGGTAATAACTCGATTGCTATTACGATTCAACGTCCGATTGATTAAAACTATCCAACGATTGTTTAAGTGCTGCTCAAATTGGGTTTATACTTTGTTATTCATCGTGATTTCGACTTGAATGTTTGAGTGATGTCCGAACTCGGGATATACTCTGTCATTCGTTGTGTATCCGCTGAATTGTTAAGTATTGCACTTTGTAAATCGTTATGAGGGTTTAATCTCGTGAATTGTCGTAACTGTTGTATTAGTTACTAACCCAGTTTGTGTGCATTGTTATTTAAATTAGGTTAAACAAGGCTAATCAGTAGGCTTATACTCTGCTCGTTAAATCTGCAATGTGAGTCATTCTCTTTTTATCAACTGTTTTACAATACTCCAAATTATTTTCTAAAGTTATAGTTACAGTGATTAAGTTTATGTAGTCTTCAATTACAACCGGTATGTGGGGTATTGTGCACATTACTACTGTTTTATCAGATTAGGTGGGCGAGCCTAAATCATGATACCCTTTTAGGTGAACGGACCTAAATAGGGATATACGTCACTTGTGGGTGAACGGACCTAACAGTGATATGACCACAGTCACCGAAACGAGTCGAGTGACAAATATTGTGGGTAGTTGGTTGACATAGAAACATTGTAATCTCTTTTAATACTGTGAATTATAACAAATGGGTCGTTTTCAGTAAAAATGAATGATTCACTCAGTATTTCCCTGCTGACCAAACCTTTTTAAAACATGTTTCAGGTGATCTGTTGTGAGCAAAGAAAAAGTGCCGTAGGAGCACTACAAGCTTAGAGAAGTGGCTCAATGTAAATAAATAAAGAAACATGTTTTGAGAAATAAAGATTTCCTAGTGAAATCACCTTATTGTAAATTATGGGATTTTATCCCTAAATTATGTAAACGGGCAGTTTTAATATTAAAAGATCTTGTATTAAAAAGACTTCCACTGTCGCTTCAATTAATACCACGGGATTTCCTGCCTCGCGGCTCTGGACTGGGTCAAACCAGGGTCGAGGGCCGTGACACCGCAGAGGTCGAAAACGCCTTCCGGGAGATGAAAGAGTGTTTGATACAACTCCCAACTCTCACTGCACCACGCAAGAAAGAATCGCTCATCCTATACCTATCAGCCGCAGACAACGCTAGGGCTGTTCACGAGCCGAACCGGTCCGAACCGAACCTAGCGTTTTTTCAACCGAGCCAAAGTCGAGCGAGCGTCTTTTGAGCCGAGCATTTTTCGAACGAACGTCAAGCGAGTATCGAGCGTCGCAGGATAAATAAGGAAAGTGAAGATGGGAGTGCTAGTTATTAGAACAAAGTGTAGTTTTCATCCCTGGTGTTTCGTCCAATAGAACACAAGTAAAAATTTAACAAATAACAAGTAATACAAAAACACTCAACTAGGTTCTACCGAGATTAACTAAGCGGGAAGATAAATCGTCGACCGATTGAAACATAGCCTTGTTCTATCGGAAGTTTGAAATTGAATGAATCGATTGAAGCAAAACCTTGATGAGTTGGCGTCTTAGCGAGTGGAAATAACGGTGGCCAATGGGGGGCTTTGATTAGGGTCTTGCACTTCTGAATCAAATGGCGGGTTGAGACTTGAGTATTGATCGACACTTCACATTTTAGTATTTGAAATTTTGACTCAATTACTCAAATGAATATTTAAGTATTGGATAATGGACTATTGGTATTGGATTTCAATTCTAATTACTTAAATGAGCTCTATTTGGATCTTGGACCAAACATTGTTAATGTTGATCTCTAGTCATTTCATTAAAAATGATACACACACAAACACAAATATATATACAGGGAGAAGATCATGCGAGAACCACCTCTTATTGCGAGAACCGCGAGAACCAATGTGAACACAACAAAAAATGCCTAAAAATCACACAAATTTTTTTTTAATATTTTTTATATAAAAATCGCTACTTTTCGAAGCCAAAAAAAAAATTAATAATTTTTTTGGCCACTAAAAGTAGCGATTTGAGCATAAAAAATATTTAAAAAAAATATTTTTAGATTTTTTTTTGATTTTTTTAGATTTTTTTTAGATTTTTTAGGTTTTTTGGGGGTTTAGTTTTTAGCATTTTAGCTTGGGGGGGGGGGGGGGTTAGGTTTTTGGGGGGTGGGGGAGGGGGGTTTAGGTTTGGGGGGGGGTTAGGTTTTCTTTATGTTTTTTTGGGGGTTTTAGTTTTTACACTTAGCTTGTGGGGGGGGGGGGTTAGATTTTTTTTTGGGGGGGGGGGGTGGGGGTTTAGGGTTTTTTTTTTTGGGGGGGGGGTGGGGGTTAGGTTTTTTTTAGGTTTTTTTTAGGTTTTTTAGCTATTTTAGGTTGTGTTCACATTGGTTCTCGCGGTTCTCACAATAAGGGTGGTTCTCGCATGAGCCCCTCCATATATATATATATATATATATATATATATATATATATATATATATATATATATATATATATATATATATATATATAGGGGAAGGTTCATTTGAGAAGAAATTTAATGTGAGAAGAAAAAGAATAAAGGGCATAATGGTAAAATATTAAATAGTTTATACCTCCTCTCATAAATTATGTTATCTCTCATTAATAAAGCTAAAAACATTTTATCCTACACATTTTTAAAATCTATCCTACATATATCTTACACTTACCGAAATTTACCGTACGCATATATAAATTTATCATACACATTAAAGAATTTATCCTACACACACTAAAATTTATCCTACACATGTCGAAAATTTTCCTTCACCCTAAATTATTTTATCTTGAAAGAGTATATTTAAAAATAAGTTACAAGTTTAATTAGTTAGCTAATTAATTACAATTAGAAATTTACCTATATGTCCTTATTAATAACATTAAATACACATATTAAATGAAGTTAATGGAGCATTTCTATTGGTTTAAAAGTTATTCTTTTTATTCTTACAAAATTTTTCTTCTCATTTATATATATATATAATAAATCGAGCCAACCGAACCGAACCGAACCGAACCGAGCGGACCTTTTCTCGTGCTCGGTTCGTTTACAAACCGAACCGATCCAAACCGAGCATTTTTTTAATCGATCTGAATCGAACGAGAAAATTCCGAGCATTTTCCGATCAAGCATCGAACGAGCGTCGAGCAATTTGAACAGCCCTAGACAACGCGGTAGGCGCGGTGCTCATCATGGAATGAGAAGGAGGTCAAACACCAATCTATTACGTCAGCAAAATGCTGATGACCCAGAGACAAGATACTCCATCATGGAGAAGTTGGTACTCGCGCTGGTACACGTATCCAGACGGCTACGCCGTTACTTTGGAAATCACGTCATCACCGTGTTAACCAACTACTGGATCGGGCAAATCCTCTCTAAGGCTGAAATTTCTGGGAGACTAGCAAAATGGGCCATTGAACTGGGCGCACACACATTGGTTTACAAACCACGCCCAGCAATCAAAGGCCAAGTCTTAGCTGACATCGCCGCGAAAGTACCGGCGAATCGCATTCAAGAATGCGAAGATGAACAAACCCCTACACATCCACCGTCCTCATCAGACATCTGGGCACTATATATTGATGGTGCGTCCAACGAAGACGGTGCGGGTATAGGTCTGCGACTCGTAAGCCCTGATAGCCAAGAGCTCACCTACGCAATCCGCCTCGATTTCAAAAGTACAAATAATGAGACAGAATACGAGGCTTTGCTAGCAGGGCTATGCTTAGCATTCAAGCTTGGCGTCCAACACTTGGAAGCACACGTCGACTCATTACTAGTTGCGGGGCAAATCCGCGGCGACTATGCCGCGAAAGGAGATATTGTGATCCTCTATCTCGAGCAAGCCATGCAGCTGAAATCCAAGTTCACGTCCTTCAATATCCGACATTTCAACAGGAGTGAAAACAATCCCGCGGATGCACTTTCAAAACTCGCATCCACCAACTTCCAATATTTGGCAAAGGAGATACATATTGAGATCCTGCAAAATCCCTTAGTACCCCTGCGCCAAGTTAACGTCATCCAATACGGGACAACGTCTTGGATGACACCAATCATCGCATATTTACAATCAGGTGTTACCCCCGAGAACAAAGCAGAGGCACGCAAACTACAATACAAGGCGTGCCACTATCAGATGGGGGACATGATTTTATACCGCAAATCATACCTATGGCCACTCCTACGATGCGTCGACCCTCAAGATGCCACGTATCTCATCAGAGAAATACACGACGGAATATGCGGCATACATGCAGGGCCGCGTATGGTAGTGGTCAAAATCATGAACGTTGGGTATTACTGGCCCGACAAGCACCTGGACGCCGTTAAAGTCTTGCGCAAGTGTTTGTATTGTCAATGACACGCACCAAAGACATTGCGCCCAAAGAACAACCTCGTCCCGGTTTCCACCGCATGGACTTTTCAAAAATGGGCCATCGATGTCGTGGGACCATTTCCAGACGCACCGGGTGTGGTAAAGTTTATCATAGTGGCTGTTGACTACTTCACCAAATGGGTAGTAGCAAAACCGCTAGCCTCCACCACCGCTATGATAACAAGGAAATTTGTCTGGGAACATATCATCTGTCGTTTCGGTCTACCAATGTGCATCGTAACCGAAAACGGCACTAACTTCGTGGCCGAAGATTTCTAAAACCGGCTAAAGAAGCTAAACATTGAACACGTCTTCTCATCAGTGGCGCATCCGCAAGGGAATGGCCAAGTTGAGAGCATCAATAAAAGTTTAGTCGAAGGCATAAAGGCACGGTAGGGAACAGCCAGACGTGGCTGGTTCGATGAACTCCCAAGTATCCTATGGGCCCATAGGACTAGCCCAAAGACAAGCCACGGGGAGACACCCTTCAGCCTAGTTTATGGCTCCGAGGCAGTGATCCCCGCAGAAATCGACCTCCCTTCACCCTGGATGTTAGCTATCAACAAAGTTGACAACAGTGACGAGCGCAGGCTTGACTTGGACCTCTTAGAAGAAAGGCGCGAAAACGCCGCAATCAACGAGGCCAAGTACAAAACCAAACTAGAAAAATCTTACAACGCGCGCGTCCGTATCTACACATTCAACCCGGGAGACTATGTCCTTCGAGACAATGAAGCCTCTAACGCAGAGCGCCCTGGGAAACTTGCCCCCAAATGGGAAGGACCCTACCTCATCCAAGAGGTCTTGGGCAAAGGCTCATACAGATTACAAAAGTTAGAAGGCGAACCCATCGCAAGAACATGGAACTCACAGTAACTTCGCCGCTGTTACATGTAAGCTACGTTTACATTTTCCATGTAACCTACTGGCCCGCAGGCCATTTGTCAATAAATAAATGAACGATTCAATGCAATATTGTTTATTCCTTCTATTACAAATGCGTGTTCCACTTCGCGGTATTTGCAAAAACAGATTGGCAAAATCTTCATTCGCGATACCCACACAAAGTGGTGACCACACACAAATATTGTAATAGGCCAGCAAATGCAAAACATCAGCGTCTATCCGGTTGGATATGCACATACAGTTTTTACAAAACTTAAACAATTCCTAAACCCTAACGGGATAAAAACAGGAATTGACTAATACTCACACGATAAACGTGTAGAGTATACTCAATTGCGCTCTACAGCCAACAGAGTTATTCATATACTTGCATGTCACCTAGACATGCAAATGGCAAACAATGACTTGGTAATATTTACATGCGCCTGAAACATTGGCCTTAAATAAAGACTATTTCAACCGCGCTCACACAAAGACAGTAAATATTCTTTACTTATCAACTTTGAGCCACGCATACTTGCATATCACCTAGATATGCAAATGGCAAATTCAGACTTAATGTTATTTACAAAAGCATTAACTCGCACATATCCAAGATACAAGAAATAAAAAGACTTGTACAAATTGATCAAAAGGGGTTAGCTTTATATATTCCAAAATATTTCTACACCGTTCCGATGCAGAAGAAATTTTACATCAGTTCTCCTCTAAAAACATTTACATCAAAAAGAGAAGTTAAAAAAGGGCACGCAGGCCAACCTAGTCTTCTTTTGTACCACTGGTGCCCGCATCACCCTTTGCGCCACCAGCGGTCTCCTCCTCCTCTACAGGATCATCATACAACAACTGCAAGCGGTCAACATAATCTTCCGCCTCCAAGCATTTATCAATATCATCAATGGTAGAAATGGACAAGCTGTTGTATGCGTTAATAGCCGCAACATACCGAGCCTCAGTATCTAAACCATGGAACCCAGATCTCTCATCAGTAAACTTGCTCTGGTAGAAAGGGTTCACATGATTAAGGCATTCGTTGTAACCAGCCTTGAACCCCGCCTCCCGCGCACGCTCCTTAAGCTCATTAATAGCACTTGCGTTTTCAGGAGCGTCAAGAATAGTTCCAACAATCTGCAAAACACAAGTAACAAGGGTAAACAAAAGCAAAACCTAAAGACAACAAAGGCACCGGCTACTTACATGCCCGATACCGTGATCACGCATCCAGTCACGGTCTGCCTTAAGCTGATCCAAAAAGGAAATCAGGGTATCTCTGGCCTCAGCAGCCTCCCTTGCCCGCGCTTCAGTTTCAGCCGCGCGGGCAGTTACCTCCTCAAGAATGGTCACCCGGTTCTACACTTCAACCTATCAACAACAAAGCATACATAAGTATAGAAGGATAATTAAGTATACTTGTGAAACAAAGAAACAAACTCAAGTGTAAGCACAACTCATACCTTGAGGTCCTCGACAGCTTTGTTTAAATTGTTGCGGTCAGCATCCGCCTCTTCAAGAGCCTTGGCACCGTGTGCCTCCGCTTCTTTGGCCTCTTTGGCAACCGCTTCAGCTGCGGCCTTCTCCTTCATCAAAGCAGCATTCGCTGCTTTGAGATTAGTCAGCTCCTGACGAACACGGAAAAGTTTTTCATTTTCCCGAGCACAAGCTTCCCTCCAACCCTTGCGTTCTTCAGAAAGCAATTTGGTAAGAGTACGAACCTTTTAAGGCCAGCTATCGCAGCCCAAGCTTCAGTTTGCTTTTGCTTCTCAAAAGAAACCTTCTCCCTTTCAAGCTGCTCCGCACCCTCCCAACTAGCCTTGCCCGTCGCTTCAGCCTCAGCCCACAGGAGAACGATTTCCTCTTCCTTTCGGCCAATGACCCTGTAATCCTCTATAATCGCATTCACCATTATAGAGCTTCCAACAAGCATGGAAGAGATCTGGTTTATCTGGTTCTCACGAGATAAACCACGGGCACGAAGAACCTCAAACGGGGTGCCTAAACCACTCAAGATATCCCTACAAGCGGAGGGATCATTCGAGATATCATCCCCTTGCATAACAGTCCAAGGAGGACGATGGTAGTTCACACCCAGGTTTTCCGTGTAAGAACGGCAATAGAACTCCAGTTCAGACTCACCAGGCTGAATGGACGGTTCTTCAAAGCCCGTACCCGCGGCAGTTGAACCAGATGTTTTTCAGCAATGGGGGAGTTCGGCTTCTCAGCTTCTCAGCTTCAGGAGACTTCGGTTTCTCCCCCCACTCAACATCAATATCCCGCGGCTCAATCAAATTGTCAGATAAATCCACCGTATCAAATATGGTCTGACCCGCGACTTTCTTCCCAGTATCCTCCGCATGCGCAGAGGGCGGAGTAACTACTTCGATAGAAGGGCTTCTCCTGAACTCCTTATTGGCTCCCGAATCCGCAGCCGCGTCTCGCGGAGGAGAGGAACGAGCCTCAAAAAAGGAAAAAGTCTCCTCGCGCGATTTTACAACAAAGCAAAAAACAACTAAGTTACAAGCTTAATCTGAACAAAAACTTGTAAACACATACTCAACTTAACAGTTACAACCGCAGGCTTTGGCTGCGAGATAGCAGCTGTCCGAATCCTTCTCAACTTCGGACGTTTCTGCTCACCAACACAAGCGGCATCTACCTTCCGCTTCTTCTTCTCACCAGCAGGTCCAGAACCCGCAGCCGCACCACGACCTGGAACACCCAAACCCTCAAGGGTGTCAGACACTACCACGTAATCGATGTATCTGCGTAAACGAGTACGAGAGATACCTGCCACATGCGGCACCAAAGGAGGAACAAAAGCCGGCTCATGCGTAAACGAGTACGAGAGATACCTGCCACCTGCTCACCAGCACCAGCGGCATCTACCTTTCTCCACATGCTTCTTGGGAACACCTGTCGGCTCAGGGTCTCCCAAGGCCCCAAGATCACCTGCGTTTCATTCACCAACAAATAATTAGCAAGGCCAACATATTTACAAAACAAGGAAAGTATATCTACTATACCTTTGCCTTATAACAGTTTTGCCTCCATCCCCTCGCGATCAGGAATACGGAAGTTGTCACGAATGGTGAAGTTGAACCCTTTTTCACCATCCGCACAAGCAAGCACCTCAACCTTGCCTTTGAAGTCCGGATCAAATATTCTCCAAAGGGCAGCATCCTCTGATAGTACATTTACAAAACTTAGTAACAAAAATAAGGAAGTAAGAAACCGCACAGGAAGAAAGGTACTTACCACCACTCTTCTCCCGCACAACCGACCTTGCTTTCCTACTCATCCTTGTCAGGATCATCCGCAGCACCCACAACTGCGAGTTGCTCAGTTTCTTAAACCCGATGATCTGCAACCTCGGGAACCAGTCCACCGTATCAACCTTGGGGACACTAATGGTCTCCGTTATGATTGTGTCCGTCACATTCCGAATGGTCAACTTGGCAGTGACTGCAGCAGCTTTAATGTAGAAGAATTTTGTCTTCCACTTCGTAATACCCTTGGGAGGGACCATCAACTTCGAGCTATCTTCTCGTTGACGGAAAGAGAAGAAACCCATGGAAACCGTCATCTGATAAAACCGCCGGAAGTCTCGGACGGTGGGTTCCATACCAAGAGCACGAAAGGTGTACTCAAAGTTTCGAACCCGAATCATCCCGAAAGGACTCAGTTGAGAGATGTGGAGTTTATACCACTCCAAAATCTCGGCGACAAACATAGTCAACGACAGTCGGAGGTTACAATCACTGAAGAAGTCAGCACACATGGTGACATACCCCGCCGGAGCATCAGCGGCGGTGTCACCCTCTTGTGGGTAAACAGCCCCATATTCTTGAGGCATCTGAACATCAGTCATCAGATTGTCGAACGAAGCTTTCGTCCATTTCAGTACCGGCAAGCCTCCGCCGGGGGCACCACCTTCCTCCTCTTCTGCCGCCATCGGCGACGAAGGTTTAGGATTTTCACCAACAGTGGAATGGCGATTAGATGGTTCAGCCATCACGAGAAAGAAGATAGAGAATGTATGGTAAAGTCAGGAACTACGAGAAACCTTACCGGAAAAAACAGATGATTTATCAGAGAAGACGAAGGCTTTTCAATCTCTCTTCACCGGAAATTTTTTTGAAATTTTGAAGAAGTGAGGGGAAACCCCAAACGGTTTCCCCTTTTATACTCATCGCAATAAATGCGGAACAGCAACCGAAACATCGTGCGCTAAAAGAACGAATCATGCAACGCCACGTGTACAGCGACGGTTCCATTGATGGTTACTACGCGCGCGTGGCCGCCCACGCGCCTGATATTACTTGACTTTTCACCTTCTGCTGCAGTGCAGTGATTGCCTTGGGTAGTGCAAACGTCCTTTTGTTTCAGCACATGCCAGGCAAATCCCACCAACTTTCACCAACCCGCACGTGCGATCTACAACATTAACAAAGCTACAAATGAAGACAACTCTCATGTACGCGACATGCGGTTTTTTATGGTTTCTCAAACCATAACCTAGACCGCATGTCGTTTCTTACATCCCCTCAAAAAATAGGAAAAATATATTTACACTATGTAAAGGGGAATAACCTATATCCTCATATACCCACGAGCACACGTGGAATATGCGGAGATGACACACACGAGCCCACACAGGTGTGTCAGATACTCAGAACCAGCGTTGTTCTTTGGACTGCGAAAACCGCTTCTCAGGAACAGCAAAACCGCATTAACTTGAAGTTCTTCAAGCTTCAAATCCCTCGTGTCCGGTTCACAACCACAGAGGGGACGCAAACAGCTTCTCCATAGGGAAAAGGATAAGCATGATGAGCAACCGCACATCAGCAACCCTGACTCCTGATCCTTCAAGAGCTACACCAAAGGGTAACACTCTTTTAAAGCGAGTCTTCTGCTACAAACCACAGACACTCATGTGTAGCTGCGGCGAAACGCAACTACGCGAACGGTAGCTACGGAAGAGCCACGACTAAGCCATCACACGGTTGAGCAAAGCTACTTCCAGAAAAACTGCTTTCCAACTAAGCGTGAAGGAAAGTGGCTACAGAACGAATGCGGACGAGTTTCGCCCAGATTTCCAAGTATCTAAGGTGATCTCCTTGAGCAACAAGCCAAGCAACAGTGGTAACAAGTCTGCTTATGACTTTGTTTACCCACCTATGGACCGCATAGAATAAACAATGGTGGGCACTACCATGCCTATGACCATGTTTATTTGCCTATGGTTCAAGAGAACGATTCACATTGTTCGACCAAACACGGCCAACAATGACGCAAGCTCCCCACATTAATCGTCCAAACATGGCCAACAATGTAATGGAACGAGGTAACCGCAAAGGACATGTGGTTACTTGAGAGCTACACTGGAAGAACATGAACACCCCACAAAATAGGGATCATCGTTCCATGTCCAGTTGATAAACATAAAGCGAGAGCAAGGCACTTACAACATTGCATCCGCTACCGCAGAGGTTACAACTAGAGTTGCGTCCACTGACATCTTCAGTCACGATCTCAAAGGTTGGTTCGACACACCAACAGGTGGCAACCAACCCTGACGACATCAGAAAAAGGTAGACCATACTACTGGATCAAAATCCTCGGCTGAGAATTTCGCATCAGACGGAACTTGCTCACCGGTACGGAAGAGACGTCATACGACTCTACCGGATCCCCAGCTTGATTTACTTGAAGCAGGAGCCATCAGCATGGCCTAGAATCTTCTCCAAACTCGAAAGTACCCGATCGACCTCATAGTCTAGTATTCCACCCACATGCAACTTGCATGAGGAAACAACACTAGACTGGGGGGACTTGAAGGGGTATGGTCCCAGATCTCGCGCCAGCATGGCCACGAGGCACCATTACCCTTATCAAAAAACCCCCACCGGCAAGAACTTATCTGTGTCCGTGCGGGCACGCGCAAACACAGCGGGCGAATCCAATCGGTCAAGTGATGAGAAGACCTACCTTGTGTATGAAAATAGGTGTACACATAGCGATGCGGCCTGGCACCGCATCCTATGAACATTTTCATCACGACAAGGGATCTGGATAACAGCAACAGTCACCGCAAGTGGCGATGCGGCCTGGCACCGCATCCTGCAGTCTTCGCCAGAGTGAGAACGCGGAAACAACCGCAGTTACCGCAGGCAGCGATGCGGCGCGGCACCGCATCCTGCCCACGAGGCAAGTGGGACTGACACCACAGTGCAAGTGGCACCTATGACAGTCGCCTGTCAGCCCTTACGTAAGCAACAGACTGACACCGCAGTAGGACGTGGCTTCACCTCCACAACCGACAAGCCTGACACACCTGCATAAGGGCGGCGCGTCGTCAGTCTAGCCACTCAATTACCCTCCTTCACTCCTCGGCTATAAATACCCATCCCAAACCAGGGTTGAGGTATCTCTTTAAAACTCTCTCACAACTACTACTATCACACACTTTGCTTCTCAAGCAAATTACTGATTCTCACGTCGAAGAGTGGTAACAAGGAGCACCCTCGCCCCTTCCTGCTTGTTACGAGTCACGGTGTGTTTCCCTTGTGCAGGAGACAGCTCAGCTGACGGTCCAGCCACCGATCCTCGGAAAGAAGGGATTAACCCTACTTGACGAGACCAGTGAATTAACCACTTTTGGTTAACCGCTGTTTCATCAGTTGACCTTACAGACGTTGATGTGGAGGAGAGAGGAATGATATTTGCAGACGAGAGAGAGAGAGAGAGAGAGAGAGAGAGAGAGAGAGAGAGTTTTGTGAGAGTTTCGTGGGGGTAATGGTTAGGCAAAGGTAACGTGACACGTCTGTAAGCCACTTGTGTTATAGACACTGGTAGTTCTTTTTTAATTATTAGTCCATTTAAAATGAAATATTTCAAATGAAGTTTAGAGTTTACAATTTTATAAAAAAAAGTTCTACTAAAACAGAAATAAAGTCAATTAAACAAATAGAAGAAAATTATTCCATGAAACTTTGTTTACAAAATTCCATTTAATTTACTAAATGGTCTTTTATGAAATCCTCTAATTCATAAAGTACCTTTTTGTGAAACCCGTCATTTAGGGGTGCAAACGAGTCGAGTCGGGCTCGGCTCAGCTCAGTTTGGTTCGAGCGTTGTTTTCAAAGCTCGAGGTTGGTTTGTTGGTAGTTTTTTAAGTTTGAGCTTGGCTCGTTTTTTATCTATTAATTAATTTATTAAATAAAAATAATATAAATAAAGGCTCGTTTAGGCTCCCGATCTCGATATGTGAAGCTCGGGCTCGTTTACTAAATAAACTTATTTTTAGGTCTGCGAGCTCGGCTCGTAAACAGGCTTAAATAAGCTTGGTTCGGATCGTTTACTAGACAACTTTAAATAAGGGGTAAATGTTATTAAATATTAATAAAAACTAATATTATATTAAGACTTGATAAGAATGGACGAGCTTTATTTTAGGCTCAAACTCGACCCAAGCTCTTTAAGACTCGACTCGTTTCGAGCATTTCTACGAGCATATCAGCTTGTTTGCAAATATCATCCAAAAACTTGTCAAGCTGGTAAAACCAAATTAACTTGAAGAGTGTACGACAAGAGACTTGCAACTCTTGCAGATCGTCTTATATTAACTTACTAAAGTCTAAAACACATTTAAAACTTGATTTTTATTTCATGATTATTATTTTCTCAAGTTAACAAGCAAGCTCGAAAAAAATGACTAAATATTAGTTATGAAGCCGAAGTCAATCCAGGGCCGGCCCATAGCAAGTGCTGGGTGGGCGACCGCCTCAAATCAAAATAGGGCCCGAAAAGATCTTAAAATTATTTGATACATATATAACAAAGAAAATTTTGTATGTCTTTTTAAAAAAAATCATAAAGGCTCTGAATTTATGAAACACAAACGTTTTTGGGCCTTTTTAGAATTTTGGATATGTGATTTTGTGGCCTAATTTGCCAATGTTGAGAAATTAATATTTAGACTTTGATCATTTGAATGTATGAAGATTTACGAATAGGGCTCAAATTTTTTATTTTGCACAGGACCAATATTTTTTAATGATATTTGAAGTCGGCCCTGAGTCAATCCATTAAAATAATTATGTAAAATAATATTATTATTAAACATATTAATTTGAACTTGCGATGATGAATAGTAAAACAAAATTTTTATGTTATTGTATTCATTTTTTTTAATTTCCGATTTCACCTCTTATATATTAAACTATATACATTTTATTCAATTTAATTCTTATTTAATTATTAAATTAAACATATTAATTTGAATTTGCGATGAATAGTAAAACAAAATTTTATTTTATTATATTCATTTTTTTAATTTCCGATTTCACATCTTATACATTAATTTATATACGTTTTTAATCAATTTAGTTCTTATTTAATTTAATCTTTTTCCTATAAGTCGCGGTCATTATTTTTTCTTGCTAAATACGTGATTGTGTTTAACATATTTTTTATTGCCGTGTTTGTATAAATTTTGTTGAAAAAAAGAATTTTATTTAACATAGTTTAGCGGTGAACCAAACCGATACCAGCATCGGTTATGCTATTGTTTGTTATTATCGAAACCGCACCATTATTCTTTTTTTTATGATTCTCTATCAACATCTATACCGGTATTGTTATTATCGGAACCAATATTCGTTTTTCATGGTCTTCAATGTAAAATACATTTATTTGTGCATATAATTGGCTTTAAACTGAAGTCAGTACAATAGTGATACTGTTACGAACCAAACCAGCAGCGAGCAAATTCCCACTGCATCACTCACAAAATATATAAATTTAGAACCTAATGAATAGTAACATAAGTTTTTAAGATATTATATTTAATTGTATTATCTTCTAGTTTCATCCGTTATACCATAAATAATACACGATTCTAACCCTTTTTGTTTTTATTTAATTTGTTTTTTCTCTGATGACTTTCATTCGCTATCTTTTTTATTTTAAAGATGAATATGCGACTTTGTTTAATATATTTTTCTCGGCGTTCATGTATGAACTTTGTTGAAAAACATGACTTTAATTAAACCAAGTGTCGTCTATCATATAGATACCATCATGAAACCAACTGATACTGGTCAAATTACTGTCGCATCGTGCTGGGAAATCTTGATATATATATATATATATATATATATATATATATATATATATATATATATATATATATATATATATATTAATTTAGAAGCTCCATGAATAGTGTTTTAAACTGACACCGTATCGTTGTCGTACTGGTACCGAACATTGATACCGGTACATATATTCATATTTATGGTTTCTGGTTTCATTAAATTTTCATTTATACAACTCTTTGTGCGATGATAAATGAATATTAGTAACGGTACTGTGACGATCTGAATTGATTGATACCATTCAAAGAACATAAGTGTTGGTACCAGTGTTCGTTTTATCATTTTCAATCAATGTAAAACACGTATTGATTTCTATATTGAGTGTACGTATCATACGGGTATTGTAACACACCATACCAATACTGCTCGAATGCCAGCCGTAACGTACCGTCGCAACGCACAGACTTGTAACCTAGTATATTTTGTTAATCAAGGAACATAAATAGTAAATTTAGTTTTATAATAATAGATACCTTTTTATTACTTTTTTTTAATATATTATAATAATTTATTATTATATTTACTTTTAATAACATACTTTTTATTTTTAATCCTTTTTTAAAACCATATACTTCCTTTACCATTTTTTAGTAATTCTTTTTTCTTTTTCTAAAACATATATTAATTTATCAATTACTTTGATAATTATTTAATAATTTATGTTTATAATTTTTTTCTAAAAACTTGAGTATTTAGTGGTGCTTGATTTTTCCCTCGACATTCCCTTATAAGTTTTGTTAAAAACGAAGTTGTACTCCACATAAAGTATTTATTTGGTATCCTGAAACGGTACGATGATAAAGTAAACCGTTCTAATGGTTTGGCTTTCTAAACAACGTGCTTTATTTTCAAATCACGTTTGTTTTACCTTATTATTTGCTCAGTTTTACCGTAACGCGCGACGTAAAAAAAACTAGTTATAATAATGTAAAAATATAGTAATCTTCATAATAAAAAAATATAGCTAACAAAGCATTTAATAATGAAATTGAAGTCAATCCATTAAAATTATTATGTAAAATTTTTTTAATCCGGATGTCGGATGTTAACTCCATACGATGGAGAATCAAATTACGATCACGTAGGAAGAAACGTGACTTAAATCGGATCAATAACGAATGAGTTATGTCCATTTTTGTAAAACTTGGTCTGGCTGGAAATTTCTGCATTCAGCAACAAAATCCCTGGAAAACATGCCTCCTCGCGCCACACGACGGAGGAAAGGGATCTTGGCGTGACACGCGACATTGCTCGCGGCCCGCGACCCATTTAGTCAAAGCTCTTGTGGCGCGCGAGAGCCACCAGAACTAGCAAAAATGCTGTTGTTCAATTGTTTTGAATTGTGAACTTGTTTAAACATGTTTTAAACTAGTATAAATAACTCATTTCATGTTTATATGAAATGTGGGCATTATGTGATGTACGGGAGGACGATCAAGCTAAACAAGAAACCGAACACACTTAATATTCAAGCTTCCGCGTTATGTTTCGTCGTTAAGTTTTAAACGAAGATTATATATATAAATTGTTGAAATGTTTTATTTCATAAAATGTTCAACAAACTCGTATTTTCAAGTGTATGAGTAATCGTAAAATACACTATTATTGTCGAAATCTATATGAAAATCGTATAAATCAACCAAGGATCTTACAGTTACTTTGGATATTATATATGTTATATAGTATATATTATAAGTTCTAGTACATCAAGTATAACAAGATTATCATAGAAGTCATGCATGAGGTAGGAAGATAAATCTTCCATTTTGGAACCTCTTTTGTATTCACCAATGCATAAGTTGTCATAAAATAACAAGGATGGTCATGAATGTACAATAAGGAAATGAAATAAATTAACTAGCTATCTAAGAAGAAAACATCAAGTGATGTGTGGATTTATAAGTAGGATAGCCCATGCTATCCAAATAATCACACATATTCAAGTTCAAGACTTGTTCATCACTTGTGGGTTAAAACACTTTTAAATAGAAAGTCTTTGAGGATTAAACCTCTGGATTTATGTGTTACTGTCACACCCCAACTGATGGCGGAAACATCGGGGTGAGCCACTGAGCGAAACAGATTGTCCAGGAGAAATCCATAACAACTAAATTACCAGATATTTAATATTATGTACCATACCATAACATACCAAAGTAAAACAGTTATTACAAACCAAATATCTCAAGGACAAATAAAAGGCTGTTCTGACAACTCATAAAAATTAAATTGTTTGTTTCTAGACTCTCCTAAGCTCGATTCCATATAGCAAAGCACAACATCCTAAACACCTGTCACATACGTTTAAATAGAGGTCAATACATAGAGTGTAAGGGTGAGCATACAAGTTTGATAATACAACAGATAGCGAAAATCGTTTACGCATAACCAGCATGTAACATGTAGCAAGGTAAAGCTAGTAGGTTATCGACAATGAAATATGCACAGACGTGACTGCGAGTTGTAGAATGCGCAACACGTATCCCCACTGGGACACGTGAAGTAAAGCCCTTAACAACCCCTGTCCACGACAGGTGCTGAGTCCAAACTATAGTACTATATTGCTAAGGTGTCAGGCAACAATCACTGTGTAAACATAACCTACAAGCATTTATCGAATAACGCATATAAGATGCAATAACGGTCAGCGTATAAAGTGTTTGCGTTGTGTGTCGATTGTGTTTTGAATAAGTAACGTATGTAACACCCAAAAGTGCGTAAAGCAAAAAGGGTTCGAGTATACTCACAGATAGCGTTTAATAAATAAACACCGTCTTGGATTGAAGGGAGCGCTGGAAAGTTAGCCTGATTACAGAACGATAGCATAAGCGATGAACGACGCGTTAAACAGTGACGAGTGAACCTAGTGACGAATGGTCATCCGATCGGATTGCCACTCGTTTGGGATGGATGTGTTTGTGTATGATGACTTTGAAGTTTTCGTTGTAGCATTTTAAAATCAGAGAAGTATCTCTAATTTTCAGGTCGTTCGATCGAATGGTCATCCGATCGGATGGTCATTCGATCGGATGGCGATCCGTTCAGCGAGACAATTCAGGGAGAACATGTTCACAGCAGGATGATCATTCGATCGGATGGTCTTCCGATCGGATGACAATCCGTTAGAAAGTGATGATCTTTGAAAATTGTAAATGTTAAGTGTTGAAGATCTTGGGTCATCCGATCGGATTGTCGTTCGATCGGATGGCAATCCGATCGGACGGCAGTTCTTTTGTTGACCTGATCGTTTTGAAACTTGGAAAATTTGTTAAGTTTGAAAAGTTTGCGGTTTCGAGACGGTATAACAACGTTTTACACAACAGAAACCCCACCAAACCCAAGTTAACTGATCGGATGGGACTCACCCCGTTCGACTAGTTAACTGTTCTTGACGGTTGTTCATGTTCAACCCACGAAGTCGGTTATCTCGTTGCTAGGAATCAGATCTCAAACCGACACATCACTAGAGAAGAGTGGAAGGTCTGAATGAGCTCCGATTCTATCGATTTTGAGTTCATGAGTGTAAAAGAGTTGAAAGAAAAGTTAAGAAAACATCTCTCAATCCTTTAACCTTGAAAATGTTTACATTTAGATGAAATTAGTGTTTAAACATGTTGAAATCCTTTAGATCTGAGTTGTTCTTGGTGGAATGAGGCCAAGACTTGAAGTTCATAAGAACTCCATGATGACATCATCCTAGAACACCTCAAATCAGTTGATTTCATGGTTAAAAGTTAAGATTTAAAGGTGAAAGTGATGAAGAAGTGTGTGTAGATGATAGATGTACAAGATTTGAGTTGAAAATTTACAAGAATTGCGAGAAATCGAGAGAGAAAGGGCTGAGAAGCTAAAGAGTGTTGGTGCATACATCTGTCGATTCGTCTTGTATCGAGTCTAGTATTAGAATTGTTAGATTAGGGCACGTTGTTCGAGAAAATAGATTGTTTTAGGGTGTTATTATTCTGATTCCGCTTCAAGGGTTGATTCCGCTTGAAAGTGACATATAACACTTTCAAGCGAAATCAGGTTATTAGTGATTCCGCTTGAACTGTCTTATGTGTCTTTCAAGCGGAATCTGGCCCCTATAAATACTACCCAAGCGAAATCATTTGTAATCTTTTCTGAATTCCGGTACCGAGGTGCTGCCCAAGTGCCGTCTGATTGTAAACTGAAGATTATCAATATACAAGGCAAATTTAAGTGAAACAAGCTGTTTTTCAAGTCCGTTTCTTAGTTTCCGCCTCTGAAACGGATAAGTTCTCTTCTGATTGACTCGTTTGGGTCACGACAAGATCCTACAAGTGGTATCAGTGTTGGTGATTCCGCTCCAAATAGTGTTGTGGTTATTTCGCTTGAAATTGGTGATCTTGTTATTCCGCTTGAAACTGTCTGTTATTGAAAAACGTGTTACCAAAACATGGCTGAAGAATTCTACAATGCGTTCGCTACACCCGTTGCTCCTGTTACTGCTGCTGAAAAATTGTACAGTGAGAATGAGACGGGAACTCATCAGAAACCACCGAAACTGATGTACATTGAAGATTTTCAAGGATGGAAAAATAGATTTGAGAACTGGGTACAAGCTTACAAATTTGATGCATGGTGTTCATTGTTGAAGGATTACGAGAAACCAAAGAATGAACGTGGGCTTGATAAAGCTTTTTGTGACTTTTCAGAAGCTGACAAATTGAAATACACAAGTGAAAAGATGATGATCAGTATTCTCCAGCAAGCTGTTAAAGAAGATATCTTTGTGTTACTTCAACATTCGGGTACAGCTAGATCAATTTGGGAGGCTTTGGTTCAGAAATTCAGAGGAAGTGCAGATATGATCAAAAACAAAAAGGCTTTATTGAAAAAATCGTTTGATATGTTTTCAGCTTTTGATCATGAAACAACAAAGCAGACCATTGATAGATATTGCCATCTGGTATTGGAAATGGGAAGATTAGACATTAAGAAAGAGGATGATGAGTGGGTCGATAAACTAGCTGAGGCCTTACCACAGCACAAGTGGGGAACTTATTTGATGATTGTGAAACTCATGAGGAAATCCGAGAGTATGAATTTGGCACAATTCATTCAGAAAATTGAAGAGCAGGAATTGGATATTCAGAAAACTGCTATCATGACAAATCCAAATGCTAAACAGGATGTCAGTCTGTATTATCGAGGAAACAAGTTTGAGGCTACCCCCAGTCAAAGTCCAAAGATTAGTACTGCATTTAGTGCTGATGGTTCTTCAAGTCCAAATGTTAGCACTACAACTCAAAGTGGTGGATACTCTTCATCATTTTCAAGTTTTGATCCAAACAGCACAACATCAAGTCCTCAACAGCAGAATTCTACAAATCTTCAATGCAATGTGACTTTGAACATACAGAATGGTCAAAATCTGTCTCCTGAAATAGCTAAACAGCACATGGCATCTCTTGTCGCTATGTTAGTGTCATATGAAAGCCTAGTCGCAGGAAGAATTGGTAATCCGATGCTTACAAAAGAAGATTATGACCAAATTGATGCAGAGGAACTTGAGTTAATGGATGTGAAGTGGTGTTTGGCTAATGCCTGTAGGAGAGCAGAAAAGTTTCAACAAAACAAATCATGGCAGAGATGAGTTTCGAGGAATGGCTGCTTCTCCATTGGGCTTTGACAAATCAAAAGTTACATGTTTCTGTTGTAAAGGTAAAGGCCATTTTAAGAGAGAATGTACAAATAAAGAAGCTACCGGGAATCAATAAAAGAACAATTATTATCAGAAATCAATATTTCATCAGATTGATCAACAACCTCAACAAAAGGATCAGAAAACTGCTCATGGAAAAATGATCGAAGATGCAAATAAGAAAGCTTATTTTGGGATAATAGATCAAGATGATGAGTTTGTTGCCGAGGGCTTTAGTTGGGACAAATACATACCTGGAACAGCTCTTGTTGCTAAAATTCTGAGTGAAGAAGAGGCTAAGAAGAAAACAATCCAAATTTTTCCAGATCTAGGAAGTGATGTTGATACTGATGATGAGGAAGAATATCTTAACAAATGTAGAAAAAGCATTGATCCTGACAGCTTTAATTTTTTCTATGCAGATAAAGTTGAGATGCTGAATCAAAAGAAGATTGACAGACTGAAGAGAGAGCTGGAAGCAACAAAGTTACTTGCTGATGAAAAGGCAAAGACAGAAGCTGGAGTAACACAAGTTGAAGCAGTAACTGAGAATGCAATAAAATAATTGTCGAAGTGGAGAAAGTGGTAGAAAAAATAGTTGAAGTAGAAAAAGTTGTCGAGGTAGAAAAGATTGTTGAAATAGAAAAAATAGTTGAAGTCGAGAAACTTGTTGAAATAGAAAAGATTGTCGAAGTTGAGAAAATAGTTGAAAAAGTGGTTGAAGTTGAAAAACCATGCGAAAAATGTTCAGAATCTTGTAAAGCTTGTGAGGAGAAAGAGAAGAAGATTGCTGAATTAGAAAAGATAAAAGAAGATTTACTGTCTGATGTGAAGTATGTGAAGGAGTCGTACGATGTGCTAAACAGGACAGTTGATAGTCTGAAAAAGACGAATTCAGAAATTGAAAAAGCAATGGAAAAAATGAGCGCAACATTAATGACAAAGCAGAGCGTCATCAATGAGTATATAGAAGACTGTGCTAAGCTGAAGCAGGAGTTAGAACTTGAGAAGATTGAGAGTGAAAGGATTAAACGATTACTGTTGAGTTACACTACTTGTGATTATTTGATTGATCGTGTTTATCCTACTGTTGCAGGACTTGAGGCTTTCAAGAAGGAAAAGACTGAAGATACTGATACTGGTAAGAAACCAAGTGTCAAGTATAACAGATGTCCGCCTCTGATCTTTGAGAGTTATTCTCCTAAAAAACCAAATGAGGAACGAGTAGACAAGGCTCTAAACATCAAGTTAAAGTCTGAAATCATTGATGAATTACCAGACAATATTGATGTCACATTCACAGCGTCTGACACTAATCATAAGTCTGAGTTAGTTAAGAAAGTTGTCGATCAAGTGTTGGATATGGATGAAGAGTCAAAGTCGGAGTCTAAGTCAGATAGTTCGAGTTCGTCTGAGAAAAGTTCGAGTTCACCGGTTAAAAGGGTTTACAATAAAGAATTTTTACTATCAAAATCTAATTTGAATGATGAATCAATCAAATTGGCTTATATTTTGAATGATTCAGACAAATTATATTCTGATAATGAATTCCCAATAAGAAGTGTTAAAACTGAAATGATCAAACAGGTTTTCAAACTGACAGAAATTAATATTTCTGAAATAAGAGATTTAAATCTTACTGAAAAACCTAACAAATGCACTTCTTCAAGAATTCATCAGAGAGTAAACAGGAAAATGGGTTATGGTTGTGGTTACGGTTTTCAAAAGAAATCAAACCACAATGGTAACTTCAAAAAGAAAGGTCTTGGTTTCAATTCATCTTAAAATTATAAAAATGGGTTATGGTTGTGGTTACGGTTTTCAAAAGAAATCAAACCACAATGGTAACTTCAAAAAGAAAGGTCTTGGTTTCAATTCATCTTAAAATTATAAAAATCAGAAAACTTATAAACCAAATACAAAATTTGTTGCAGGTGGAAGTTCAGAGGATGAACAGAAGAAACCTTTCTGGAAACAGTCAAACCAGGAGTTTCTTGCTGAAGTGAAGAAGAATGTGAGAATGTTTGCTCAAAGAGTTGATAGGAGAACCTGTTTCAAATGCCAAGAAGTTGGACACATAGCTTGGAATTGTCCCAAGTCCAACACAAAACAGGGAGTTTCTTCACATTCAAAACTGAAAACCAGTGTTGATGAAAAGAAACAATCAACTGAGAAACTTAAAATGAATTCAACTTCTGAAGACAGTGAAAACTCAAAACGTTTTTACAAAAGAAGAGTTGATTTAAGAAAACAAAAATGGGTTGTTAAAAGTTCAGAGAGTAGTTCTGACAATGAATCTGATTCCATAAAATCAGAGGAGTCTTTGGTTGATAAAAAGATTGTGGTTTCCGTTCCTGTGATGAACGATGAAAATTTTCCTTCATTGTCAAAGGAAAATTTGAAGTCGAAAGTTGGAAAGGTTGAGATCTCAAATCAATTCTTCACTGGTAAAGGAGAATTTGATGTTGAGAAGGCTTTCAATGGAAAAGTCAAGCATATTTTTGGGAAGATGGTTGATAGGAAGGTAAAGGGTGCAAAAGAATTTTACAAATCAAAATGTTGGTGGGATAGATGTGTACCAAAATCACCCAAGGCTGGTCAGGCTTGGGTAGACATAATGTTTGAGTAAACACCTGACTTGCCGGAGCTCCCAAGTGGGTAATCGTGGAGCATGAATCGGCATAATTCTTTGTATATGTTTGGTTGGTAATCTTACAAGTGGTATAGTGGTTTATTCGGTCAAAGTGATTAATCAAGGTCATTAATTTGAACTTGATGTAATCCTCATTCAAGTGATTAAAAACAAAGTGATATGATGAACCCCAACTTACAAGTGGTTACAACACAACTTGTTTTCCGGAAAAGTCATTTTGATTAAAACAAACTTAAGTGTTTTGAAATCATAATGAGAAAATAGTTTGTTGAAAGGGGGAGTTCTGATTGTTTATGCCAAGTGGATGGCGATATGAGGTGATTCGATATCAGTTGTCATTTTTCTTGTATAGTTTGTTTTCAATTTTTCTTTAATGTGTTTGCATTTTAGGGGGAGTAAAAATTTCAGAAAATCCAAAAACATTAGAAAATTTGAAAAAGTCAAAAACATGATAATATCAAAAAAGAGTTTTGTTGTATAAAATAGGAAATGATAGTACATCAGTAGACAATCACAACATGCTAAAGATTTGGATAGTTAAAATGTGATAAACGGTCTCACTGATGATATGCCAGTAGGTTTTTGCACATGTAGTAGACTGTGACGAGATATAAACCTAAATTTCAATCTTGCTTAATTCGTGGGGAACAACTTCTTGGATATATGGGTAACCCCCGAAATCTTGTTTGAAAGACCCCTCTTTCTGAGATACTAGGTCTTTATGCTTAGTGATATCTGGGGTATTATCCAGGGACTTCTGCTGAATGGAAATTCTGATCTAGTCCCCGCATAATACTTTCTGCAAATGCTTGAAATATAGCGTCGCCCTCAGCAAATCTGATGAAACAATAAAATTGATAATCATTGCTGTTGTAAAAAAGATCCTCTAAAGGGGACACACCAAAAGTGGAACCGTCATCTCTCTGCCGAACGGAAGTTCTGACCTGAGCTCTCATGGTTTTGCATCTAACCTCTTACATATATCATCTAGGTATACTCACCTGTAAGACTGAATATTGGGATCTGAATACGGGAGTATATTCAAGAGGTGGGACACGTGAATAAGTTTAAGTATCTAAAACATTAATCTAGTATCTCGAAACAGTTGAACTTTGTGTGAAAATTTAAATGGATCAGTATACTGACAATCTAAGTGAATCGTTTAGAGCTTAAAATGTATAAAGCTTAACGGTGTTGGTGATTTGTCTTAGAATCTGATATGATCCTCTTACAGAAACTCGCAAAAATATTGTCTGTAAATATTTCTTTACTGCATTCCATTTTTGTTATATAAAAATCCAAAAAGATTTTCGCTGTGTTTTAGCATAAGTTTTGAAAAATCCAAATAGATTTTAGACAACTGATGTTGAAAAACTGATTTTCAAAATTCCGAGTGCTGAACATGACGAACAGGTTTGGGAGTGTGTGTGTTTTGAAAGAAAATGATATTCATACAAGTGGTTCATCAGTGACTTACATATAATGTGTTAAATTTGTGTTTTAAAGAGGTTAGCAGGGTTTCTATATTTGCTATATCTTATTTTTATGAAACTTATGTTTTGGGTAGAGAATATGCAGGTGAGCCAGGTTAAGATACCTGAACCTGTGAGTATGTAAGCAGAGTAAAAGCCAGACTACGATCCCAGTACAAGTTGAGGGGGAGTCTGAATTACAAAGAGACAGGTTCTGATCTGAGTTTGCTGATGATGAGCTTAAAGAATCAAGAGATCTGATCAAGAGAAATAGAGTATGAGGAGAGACAGATAGAGTATCTGGAAGCCCAAAGACTGATAAAGACTGAAGACGTTGAAGACTCGACACTTAAGACTCGTCAACATCTGAGGGGGAGTCTATTGGTGCATACATCTGTCGACTTCGTCTTGTATCGAGTCTAGTATTAGAATTGTTAGATCAGGGCACGTTGTTCGAGAAAATAGATTGTTTTAGGGTGTTATTATTCTGATTCCGCTTGAAGGGTTGATTGCGTTTGAAAGTGACATATAACACTTTCAAGCGAAATTAGGTTATTAGTGATTCCGCTTGAACTGTCTTATGTGTCTTTCAAGCGAAATCTGGCCCCTATAAATACTACCCAAGCGAAATCATTTGTAATCTTTTCTGAATTCCGGTACCGAGGTGCTGCTGAAGTGTCGTCTGATTCTAAACTGAAGATTATCAATATACAAGGCAATTTAAGTGAAACAAGCTGTTTTTCAAGTCCGTTTCTTAGTTTCCGCCTCTGAAACGGATAAGTTCTCTTCTGATTGACTCGTTTGGGTCACGACAAGATCCTATAAAGAGTCGCACCAGAGCTGTCACATCACTGTTTGTGATGTGACAGGTGCTATTTATAGGTGGCCAAAAGAGAAAAGGCGGTGCAGTGTAACGGATCGGATGGCCATCCGATCGGATGGTCATCCGGACGGATGACCATTCGATCGAATGGTCATTCGATCGAAGGGTTGCCGCGAGTTGGGTTTCAATGTTTCGTTTCGTGCGTTGAGCGTTGCGATGCGTTTAAGCGAGTTTCGATTAAGCGATGCGATAGATTAATAATAGTCACAAATAATATAACTAACATACGACAACATAAATAGACTTGATTAATAATAGTCACAAATAATATACTAACATACGACAACATAAATAGACTTGTGTTTCCAGTTCGCGATGAGATTGTGTTGCGATATAGTTGCGATTGCGTTTCGATTAATCACCACAAACATAATGTAAAGATGCACAAGTAACACCTATTTAGCACACACACGTAAAACAGTATACAGAACCTATAATTCAAGTTGCGAATGCGATTGCGATGCGATTAGCGATTAACATCGATTAAACTGCGATTATTATAGGTACTCCACATAATACAACTAAATTAAACAAATAAAAGGAATAGATTACAAGTCAAGGTGTACAGTCAATAATTAAGCAAGGAGTGACAGATCACAATTAGCAATCTTTTCTTCCTTTGACTTTGACTTTAACTTTGACTTCCAAAACGCGGGTTGTTACAGTTACAATTTTAAGCACACATAATCATAGTCTTGATTAGTGGCATAAGGATATAGGAATGTATGAAGAAATCACAAGTTTAAACATGTTTATCAAAGTGTTTGTACAAAACAAAAACTTTCTTGCACTTTTAACCATATTTGGTTGATGTTCCAGCCTTGGTTTTCCATGGAAAACCTGTGGAAACATACCTAAGGTTTTTCCAAGTGCTAAGAAGAAAGAATGAATGAAAAAGATGAAGTATAAGTGAAGTTATGCTCACTTTTGTAACTTGGTATGATTATGCCTTTTGCTACTGTTTTGCAACTGATTTGGAGTGTTTGAGAGTGAGATTAATGAGTTTGTAAAGTGGGAAAAGTGTGGAATGAGTTGGGTTTTATAGGGAGTGATTAGGGTTGAGTTAGGTGTCCATTTAATGCAAGAAACACAACAAAACAACACAAAATCGCCCAATCAAAGAGGTTGTTTGACAAATCTGCGGATCAGACTTTCTCATAGAGCACGAGCCAGGTAGGGTAGCGAGTCGCGGCCCGCGAGCCACCTTGGCTGGGCATTTTATTTGTTATTTTGATATTTTCAGCCCCTATACTTTCATAGTTTAGTGTTTTAAGTTGTTTTAAGGTGTTCTATGCATAAAAGTCAATATGTAAGGGTATTAATGTAATTAAATCATAAAAATAAATATAAAACAAGTATAAATAAGTATGGATGTCGAGAATATGTATCGTATTTGCATGAATTGAGCATGTATGACAAGTTTAACACGTTTTGCATGAATCATGGATAAAGTATTACATGTATGATTAATCCGAACGTATATAACATGAATTTAAAGAAATACAAATTTTTATTTATGATCCAAGTCTCGGAAATTATAATGATTACAACGAAAAGATGATTACAAGAATACAAGGTTTCCAAAAATAGAAATACAAGCAACACTTTCTAATTACGGAAAGTACTAAGAAGCAGGGTGTTACATATATTAAGTTATTAGTTAATTTGATAATTCTTTAATAATTTACGTTTATAACTTTTTTCTAAAAACTTGAGTATATAGTTGTGCTTGATTTTTCTCTCGACATTCCGTTATAAGTTTTGTTAAAAACGAAGTTGTACTCAACATAAAGTATTTATTTGGTATCCTAAAATGGTACGATGATAAACTAAATCGTTCTAATGGTTTGGCTTTCTAAACAACATGCTTTATTTTCAAATCACGTTTGTTTTACATTATTATTTGCTCAGTTTTACCGTAATGCGCGACGTAAAAAACTAGTTATAATAATGTAAAAACATAGTAATCTTCATAATAAAAAAATATAGCAGACAAAGCATCTATATCTGATAATAATAGAACTGAATGAATAGTGCCAGCACTTGCCTGGCACATATTCGTTAGACCTATGTTTCTTGGTGATGGTTATTTGACACATCACCCACACTTCACACGTGGGCTCATGTAGTTATGCATGTGACATATATATACTAAGAGATGCAGATGTCTAGAGAAAAAAAAGAGAGTCTGGGAACAGAATCCTGAGGGAGTGGCGGCTGGCCACCGCCCCCGATAGCGGAGCCACGGCGGAACACGACGATGCCACCTGATTCTGTATGTTTACGACCCTAACCGAAGGAACAACTCCAACCGAAGGAACAACGCCGGAGGATTTAAGAGAGAGAGAGAGAGAGGTTGTGTAGACGACGACCATGACGACACTTAGCATTCTGACCAAGTCAAGACCGAATTCCGGTAAGATCCGAACCCATATGCATGTTTCATTCTTTGTTAGATTGATTCCATGAACACAAGTGTTCCGGTGAAGGTACAACTAGGGTTGAGCAGATTGATTCGGCAAGGAGAAGCATGTGAAGATTCGGTGAGTAGATTGAAGCCTGTACGGGAGTTCTTCAAGTGAATCGGCAACCATCCAGGCTGACTCACATTTACGGTAAGGCACGAACTTCTTCCGGCTACATATGTGAATGCGACGGTGGTGGTTGAGGGGGGGGGGGTTAACGACAGTGTTGGCATGAGGGATTCGGGCGATGGTGGCAGGGAGAAGGTAACGTGGGAGAGAGATATATACCTCATGTCCGAGGGGGAAACAAGTATAGTTGGATGTGAAGATGACGCGGCAGTGGCGATGATGTGGTGGCAGCGGGTGGTGATGACTCCGCTTGAAGCTTGGTTTTACGTGGGGTAATTTATCTTCATTAGACTTGCAGTTGGTGGACGTTTGAATGAGTGACTTTGTTTTTTTATGGGTTCACTAACAACAGTATGGAGGTGGGGTTGTGGGGATTCAACTGGTGTGGTGGGGTTTCACCGGAGGGGGCTGGAGGGAGGCAGCGGTGGGTGGTCAACTGGTCACGATGATAACCTTAACGTAAAAAGAAAACAAGAAATCTTTTGATCTTGGAGATGTAAATTAAATAAAAAGATGGGTAGTCTGCAAAAGCATCTGATATGTAATGCAAATGTCTTTTCATGGTTTTCATTTTGTAGAGACTTTTTCATGGTAATTTTGTAATATCTATCTATACCAAGCATTTTAAACGTGACCTTTATTTTTTCCATATTTGTAATTATGATGAAATGTTTAAAAAGGGCAATGGACTGTAGTAGTAATAAATGTTATAAAATACTAATACACTTTTTTTTCTTAGGGTGAAGGGGGCACCCCCTAATGAGGTGAGGGGAAACTTTTTGTAACCCAATCATACGTTGCCATGTCATTTCCCCTCTATAACTTTCCTCTTGTCCAAAAACGTACGGGGTGCACCCCTCTTAGGGGAATTGTTTTTTTATTAAAAAAAAAAGAAAAAAAGAAAAGTTTTCATTGGTTGTTACAAGCTATGGGCCCACCTTCTCTCTCCTTCCTTCTTCGGTGACTTCTCCCCCAACCCCCTCCCCGATTTCCCTCCCCTCTTGGTTGGCGGCACCATACCCGCTCGGCAACATCAGTCCCCGAAGGGAGTCACCGAGGGTGCCCCCTTCACCCTTATATTGGTATCGATTAAAGTAGATCATTATGTATCACGTTGTCCGTAAGAAGTTGTTAAGGTGTGAACTTATTTATCAAGTTGTTTGTAAGAAGTGGTTAAGAAGTCATTAGATTCTTAAATTCGATCTAATCTTTCCGATCGGTAACATGTTTTCGAACGAAAACCTAACTGATTTTATTTTTTGGTTGATATATACCGACTTCCGGTATCGTACTGGTATCGTGACGGCGGTATTGTGAAGAATTGAATAAATACATTCCAAACAACTTCGACACCTGTACATAAATCATCCTATCGAGAACGATTCGGTTTAGAGCGCCGCAACGTGCGCATGGATTATAAACCTAGTTTAATAATGAAATTGAAGTCAATCCATTCAAATAATTATGTAAAATTCTATAATAATTTAGAGTTAATTGCGCGGATGCTCCCTGTGGTTCTCTCAATTTTCAGGTTTAGTTCACCTTTCTAAAATTACATGTATGCTCCTTGTGGTTTAAATGCTTGTTACTCGGCACTCGGGTAGTCCTTTGTCCAGATGACTGTTAGTTTCTTCTGTTAAGTCCATGTAAAATGACAAAACTGCCCTTACTATTAATAAATTAATTATTGAAACATTAAAAGAAATATAGAACAAACCCACAATCTTCAGCTTCGTTCTTGTATCCACCAAACCTCGACGGAATTTACTCCGGCCGGTTGATATTATTCACCAGTGATAATGCCGACCTGCCCACTTTCGAACTCCCATCCCAAACTCATCGCCTCAAAATATGGCTTGTGTTCGAATACAAGATTTGAGCCCCCTGATTCACCATCGGAACTCATCGCCGTCCCCTCTTGAACCCCATCCCAATTCACCATTTCTCTTTCGGTCAGATTCTGACATAGTAGTTGTCTTTATGCAAAGATTAGTTATTCTCCATGATTATCTCAGTTGGAGCACCTTCATATCGTTTTTCATCAGGTGAATTTTCAGATCCGGTGAGTTAAAACCGAGAGAGAGAGATGGGGGGAAGACAAAAATAGGATTTTTCATGCTGTGGAGAAAAATCTTCAGATTCACACCCAACTTGCCAAAACAAAATGGGAAACAGACGGGGGACGGCTGCTGGGGCTTTTGCGACGGTTTCTTTACTGGACCAACTCGCCAGATATGAACGAGGTGGTATCTTTTTTGTCTTTACTGTGAAAAATAAGATGGTCGGAAACTCAGAATTTGTGTATTTGTATAAATGACGGCCACCAGTACAGGAGAATGAAGGTGGCAGAAAAACTTGGAGAAGAATGTGGGTTAATTTTATTAGACCATCGGGTATGGTGAGGTTAGTCCCCAAAGAGACTATCCGTCACGTAGGCGTCACCTCACCATAGGTGGAGGACCATCCCTTTGGAGACTACCCAAGGGTATGGAGGGGAAGCCATGACTACTCAAGAGTTGTACCTTATGCTCATTCACTAGTACCATGCAAGGAGAGAGAGAGAACAAGGAAGAGGGGCCCACCAAAATTAAGGCAGCCAATCACCAAGCTTCGTCCCCAACGTCGGCAGGCAGCCGTGTGTGACGCGACGACCTGAAGGGGGCGGTGTACGATGATGGCGATGACCCGAGACGGGGAGGGGACGACCCCCACACCCGATGGTCTTAGTGAGAATCATGGTGGTTGCCACTGGAGTTCTTGCACGACATTGGTGGAAGGTGGAGGGACTGAAGTCTAAGATGGTGGTGTTTGTGGGTGGGTCCCACAAAGATGTTGGAGGTGGCTGATTGGGTAAGGGTGGTTGGATGGGTCCCATTTGAATTTTTTTTTGAACGGCAAACGACTTTATATCTATAGATAAAGAGCCAGCAAGCCGTTGGAAAACTTACAAACGAAAACAAAAGGAAAGACAACTACAAAAGATTCGACACGTCAAACTCTAGCCATTTTCCCCAGGTCGTATCCGGGAGTTTAGATCGATGTTTGATCCAAAGAAAGGTGTCTTCCTTAATCTGCTCCACCGTTTGCTGGACGCGAACGAACATTCCTTCAAAAGTCTTTTGGTTTCTCGCATATCAAATTCGCCAAAAAGTCGCCTTCATGATGACATCTATCAAATTCCTCCAGTTTTTCGAACCCAAGTCAGTCTTTAAAACTTCTATCAGACTTCAGATAGTCTCCATATTATTCGGCATCGGAATTCTAACCCACACGAAGAAGTTCCACCAAATAGCTCTTGCCAAAATGCAATTTATAAAAGTGTGATTATTGTCTTCTAAAACATAGCCACAACGGTCACACAACACACTCGGAAGGGATACGCCTCTGATGCACAAACTCAACTTTAGTAGGGAGTCCTCCCATAGGTGCTCTCTAGGTGAGGAATTCACTTTTAGATGTAGCCCAAGCATTCCAATGAAACTGAAGAGAACTATTGGCTTGAGCTCCTTGAGTCAAAATCTTCATTCGGATGCTTTTAATTGAGAAATCAACTCCGAGATTCTTAGCCCAGGTCCACTTATCCTTTCCAGTTTTAATCTGGAACTGTTGCAACATTCTCATTAGCGATGAAACTTGCTCCCATTCACTTTGCCACTGCGGGTCTCTGTTCCACGCCCAGCCCCAATGCTGACTTCCGTCACTATCGCATACATAAGAGGCCACACAACCTTTTTTAACCGCTGCTAATTTGAAAAGATCAGGGAAACGATCCCGCAGAGGCTCGCGTAGAATCCAACGATCCGTCCAGAACCCCGTGTTTTTTCCGTCGCCAACTGAGACTTGCAGCTGATCTTCAATGTTTAAGTTCAATTTTTGTAGGGAATTTTTGACACCCTAGATGTCTTTCCATAGACCTGGGATGGACTTTTTAATCGGGATGATTGAGTAATTATTTTTTATTCTCGTGTATGGCCCGAACAACCGATGCCCAAAATTGGTTCGGCTCATTTTTATAGCGCCACCACCACTTGCAAATCATAGCAAGATTGAAGTCGTTGATCCCACCAAGACCAACTTCCCCAAGAGACTTTGGTTTCAAGAATTTTTCCCATTTAATCCATCTCATTTTATGAAACCGACCCATTTTTCCCCACACGAAATCGCGTCTTATCCCTTCCAATTGTTTTAAAACGCATTTTGGGGCTGGAAACAACAATAAAAAATAGGAGGGTAGACTTCCCAAAACCAATTTCGCCAATGTTACTCTACCGGCAAGCGACAAGTGTCTTGCTTTCCAAGCCGATTAGTATCCCTAGATAATTGAACGGGAAGGATCCTATCCCACAATTAAGAATCATAGCCAGTCTACTCACTTCCGTATCATCCACCCCTACTCCAAAAAGATGGCATTTATGGTTGTTCACTTTAAGGCCTGAAACTAGGAACAAACATCTTAGAAGCCTTGAAGGATCAACGCGTTATGGTCCGACCATTCCCCGATGAAGAGAACATCGTCAGCATAACAAAGATGGGAAAGGATAGGGCCATCGTTAGGGAGCTTTATACCATGAAATAACCCGAGTTTAACCGCTTTATTGATGAACATCACAAGCATTTCCATAGCGAGGATGAAAAGGAAAGGAGAGATAGGGTCTCCTTGCCTCAACCCATGCTTGAATTGAAATTCATTAGATGGGGACCCGTTGACTAGAACCGAACCCCTCCGAGATTTCAAACAACCGGCAATCCAACCTACCCATTTTTCATGAAAGCCCATGAAACCCATGATCTTAAAGAGGAATTTACAGTTTAAAGAGTCATATGCGCGCTGAAAATCAACCTTAAAAATCATCAATTTCTGTTTACTTTTTTTGGCCCCGGCAACCGTTTCCCTAACTATTAATGGGCTGTCAAGAATGAGCCGCCCACTAACAAAAGACGACTACATCTTAGAGACGAGGCTGCCCATAACTTCTTTCAGATGCCCCACGAGAATTTTTGTGATAATCTTGTAGATAGAGCCAACAAGAGAGATAAGACGATAATCGGTGCTTACTTAAGGGTCCTTGGACTTCGGGATTAAAGCAATAAACGAGGCATTACACCCTCGGCGTATCTCTCCGGAATCATAAAAATCTTGCATCATCTTTTCGATCGTCGGTTTTAAGATTCTCCAATGTCTTTTGAAGAATTTTAAGGTGAACCCATCTGGCCCTGGTGCTTTGCCTCCATCACATTCGCGGATTGCTTGCAAAATTTCATCTGAAGTAAACGGTTCGACCAACTTTAAACTCTCTTCAACAGTTAGTTTAGGTAAACCTTGGTCCGAAATAGAAGGTCTTCTGCTCATCGGCTCAGAGAATTGTTTTCTAAACCCCTTTCGGAGCTCTTCTATTACTAATCGAGGCTCGGTTTCCCAAACACCATTTATTAACAGCCCGTTAATCCCGTTGCCTGCTTTGTTCAGGTTTGCTATCTTGTGGAAAAAAGCAGAGTTATTGTCACCGAATTTTAACCAGACTATCCGAGCCTTTTGTCACCAATCCTTTGCTTTCACATCTTCCAGCGCTTTATTTTTGACAGAATACTTAATCTGAGGTTTTTTCTACCTCATTTGGTTTTGCGACTTCAGCCATTTTTTCGAGATCATCTAAAGTTTTTTTCAGCACGATGAAGTCTTTGTTCTGAGAAACCTTTACTCTTTCCCTCCATAATTTTAATTCGCCTTTGATTTTTCTCAGCCTTTTTGTATTGAATTGAAAATTTGATTTTATATTTCTTTCTGTATTTTAATTATTTATTTGATATAGTAAGGGTAGTTTTATCATTTTACATGAACTTAACTAGAAAAATTAACTGTGATTAATTCAGTCAGGGGACTAAACGTGAAAATTGAGAAAACCACAAGGAGTATCCCAGCAATTTACTCAATAATTTAATAACATAGAAAATATAGTGAATACCACTGACAAAGCATTTAAACTTGTTGCCATGCGAACCACACAATAAATATAACACATGAATCTGTTTAATCCATCTACTCACCTAAATCTGTTTAATGTCATCGTCATTCAACAAACTTCTTCACTGAACTGACTCCACTTCTCTGCATCTCACTTCCAGCAACAATGGCGGCATTTTTGTCACTTCTCCGGCGACTCTATCTCACTACTTACAACTGGATCCTCTTCGCCGGATGGCAAGTTTAGACCCACTCTCTAATTCGAATTCATAACATTTTTAAATAGCTGTTCACTATTCACATTGTTTTCCTCCATCGGTTTTTGTAGGTTTCAAGTGTTGTTTTTGACTTTGAAAACTTTAAAGGAACCAGGGCATGCACACGTCTACAGTAACATTCAGAAACCACTTTTGTTTGCTCAAACGGCTGCCCTTTTAGAGGTATGGCAAAACTCTAGTGTTTGGTTTTAAAAAGCGCGAGACTCTCCGTGTAGCCGAGCCTCAAGGTGAGAGGTTAGAGGCTAGAGCTTCATGTCAGTGAGGTGATATTCTGTCAAGTAGAACATTTATAACTATCCCTTTGGTTGTTTTTACATTTTAGCGTGAGTAAACCCTACTTTTGATCATGGTTGCAAAAGTCGCTAGGCGCCCTCTAGTCGGTAGAGAGGGAGTTGAGAGTACTCGGCTTAGGCGGAGAGTGGGAGTACTCGGACATGTTATATTATAAAGAAATTAGTTTTCGGAAATTAGATACGTGTCAAATAACATAAATTTACTAATATTTATAATAAAATACGTGAAAATGATATTCATTCATTAATAAGATCGGCATTGAAATTATGTTTATTTTTTTAAAGTCAAAATCGGCCTGAGTTGACCTACTAGATCTGATTCTGGCCGAGGTTGACCACGTTTGATCGATTCTGAGTAATTAGGCGAAGTTGAAGAAAGTTACCTCGGCAGCCTACCTTGGAGCGATTACTCGGACTTAGAAAACTTGTTTTACAATCATGCTTTTGACCCAGATGCGCATGACGCGCTCTGGACTAGAGATGTACAGGAAAAAAAATGGGTTTTTTGAACCCGAACTAAAACCGGTACAACCAATAATTTCTAATTGGTTTATAATCCTTTCATTTGAAAACAGGTCAAACCCAAATCGAACCGGTCAAAACTGCTCAAAAAAAGGTCAACAAACCGACAAAACCGGAACTGGTTTGAAACTCAACCCGGTTTTTAAAACCAATGATTGGGGCAATCTGTTTTATTTTTTATTTTTCAATCTATTAGGATTTTTCTCAATATGGGTCAATCAATATAGTTTTGGTTATGGTCTCTTAAGGCTGCTCAAATATCTCATGGCTTAAAAATGCTCGTTCGGAATTGGCTCGATTAGTTTAGAAGTCTAAGCTAGCCCTGGCTGGCTCGGAATTAATTTAATGGATTTTTTATTTTATTTCGTATAATGACATCAAGGAATTGTTGGTTCGTTTGAATCATGGTCATGGATGTGCACCACATAAATACATGGTAAACGTCGAAGTCAAAACATTTATTCTAAAAAATCTGGTTAGTATGCCTCAATGTCATGATGTTGGGTAATGTAGTTAGGACAATCAGATTAACATGTGCTGATTTGTGTATAAAGTTATATTAGCAAACTTTGTCAATTATGATTTCACTATAGGCTATGTAGTTAATATCCCGATATATCAACCGATATATCAGTGATATATCGGTTATCGGCCTCCTGCCGAGACAGCGGTACAAAATATTGGTCAGAATATCGGTACCGATAATATCAGTGATATTGTCCGATATTTGATCGATAAATCACCGATTTTCCGATATCAGTACCATTCTTCTTATTTCTACCGTTCATTTTTCTTCTTATTGCTGCTATTAGTGTTTTAAGTCTTAATTGTTAGTTGTTACTGTTAAATGTTAGTGTTTTAAGTCTTAGTCAGTTCTTACTTGTTACAATTATTAGTGTTAAATTGCTATATATATAAATTTAGCATGATATTAAAATTACCGATATCCCACTGCGATAACCGATATCTCAAATATCGGTCCTTGACCGATATATGATATTTTACCGCATTAACTACTTAGACTATGGGTGAACTTTGACTCTCTTCCTTTTCTTTTCATATGGAACAGATTCTACATTGTATTGTAGGTGAGTTTTTGTCTATTTGATAAGCTATTCTTATATACACACAAACGACTTCTTTTTAAAAAATGCGCGTTTCTTATTATCGGCATAAAAAAGGTTTGGTTAGATCCCCAGTTTCAACAACTGTGCCTCAAATAAGTTCAAGATTGTATATGGTGTGGGGAATCCTGTATAGTTTTCCTGAGGTTAGAAAGCCACCTACCTTTTTTTTAATCTTTTTTCCAATACAATTACATTGAGAAACAAAGTTTGATGGTGACAGGTTCAAACACATCCTCTGATTAGCTCTTTGGTCATTAGTTGGTGTATTGCTGAGGTGAATGTTGTATGGATGTTAATTTTCAACTTTATAAGCAAGCAAATTGTGTCTACATTTTAGGGTTTATCGCGCGTAAATAATTGCTAAACATGTATTGTGGGCTTGGTGATTAGATTGTTCGCTACGCTTTCTATGGTACAAAGGAGGCATTCGGTTCGGCTCCATACTTGCTGTTATGGCTCAGGTTTGACCTTCATGCTTTGGCCATCCAAGTTGATATCTTATTTTTCCATTATCATCTTATACTCTTCATGTGCTATGAAAACTGTAACATTTAACCATAGTTAGTGTAAATAAAGTGATCGAAAAAACCCTCCAGTTTATGGGCAGGAGAATATATATCTTTGCGAGCTAAATAAGAGTTGCAAGTTCGTATCGTTAGTAATCTTTTGCAGTTACAAGTGCAGGTATAGCACCTTCTTTGTATTGTATCCAACTGGCATTGCTAGTGAAATTGGTATGATATATATTGCACTACCTTTTATGAAGGTAATATGTTTACATCCCTATCATTATCTAAATATATGATTGAGCATTCTGTTAAGAACCAATAATATGTTGAGAACTCTGACTCTACAAGAACCACTTTACCACTTACACATATAGCTTAATTGTGTTTCTTAATTGAATATATAACAATTAAGACTTACACTAGTGGTAAAGCTGTTCTCAACATTTTGTTGTTCTTAATTACAATTGTACTTTCGGAAACAGACATTTGGTCTCCAGTTGACAAGATTACTTGACATCAGTCAATTTGAGTTTTAAATCGTGCTTTTGTTAAATAAATTCTTAGAAGTAGATTTCGATTCATTTGCGTTTGAATGCAGTTAAGCAAAAATATAAAAAATAAATAAGGGAGCTATGTTAGGATGAAGTGAATGAGATCTAAACTCTGAATTTGGTCTTTTTATGTTCAGGAATCCGGATTGTATTCCGTAAGGATGCCTAACAAATGGAACTTTTCATTCAGTTACTTTTATGTTGCAATTGGAGTGATTGCAGTTTATGTACCAGGTAAGGTTATGATTAGTTAGGGGTGTTTATTATTCGAATCCTACTCGAATAACTTGAAATTCGAACTGAACTGAGTTTGAATTTCGAGTATTCGAGCTGACTCCTTATTCGAAAGGAATGTTGGATAATATACACACATACTCACACATGTGTGTATATTTATTTATTTATTTTTAATTAATTTTGATTTTTTGTATGTTTTCTGGTAACTTTTTTGTAATTCGGTTTATTCGTGTCAACATGAATTTGAACAAGCGCATATTCAAATTCAAATTCAGTTTTAGGTTTTTCAAAATCGAATAAACCCGATATGAATACCAAATAACCTGAAAACCGACCAGATGAACACCCACTATCAGTAAATTCACACTCGTACACCTACATGGGTTCTCGTTTCTTGTTCTTTTATATATTTTATCCCAAAAAACTTTTATTCAGGAGTACCGCACTTGTACAACCACATGCTTCGACAACGAAAGAAAACTCTGTCCAAACCGAAGGAGGAGTAATGTTTGTACTCTGTAGCCTAAATTACATGCGCCTCGTAGTATGTATCGAGTATCATTTATACAAGATCTTCATTGTTGCAATTAACGTTAAATTTATGAAAAAGATGTATTTCTACTTTATACATTTAGTAAAGTACAAAAGTCATCGACCAGCAAAAATATTGAAGAAACTTGTTGTCATTGGACACGTTTTGGTTGGATTTTCCATACGTAAAACATTTTTTGGTGAACAACAATTCCGAGATTTTCTAGAATAAATACACCACACCTGTATTCTGCAGGTTATGAATTCGCAACATTTTGATTGTGGGATAGACCACTTGATGTGTGGCAAGTGGTATATAAACATTTGAATCTCACAAAACTAGTTTTGAAAATGGAATCACCAATCTAAACCACACAATAAGGCAAATATATCAATTGTAGTGTAATAGAGAAGGTAAGACCGAGTATCAATCTGTGGACACTGATGTGCAACCCTTGGTACTAAACCTCAGTCGACTCATTCTCTGAGTAAAACAACGTGTTTTTCAACTAAACAACTAAAAGAAGGAGGTAAACAAGAAGGCAAAACCGGAAATAGACATGAAGAAGGAAAGAAATTGATGGGAAGAACCACGAAGCTGTTGCGTGAAAAATGAATGAAAATATGAAAGTTGATTGCCTGGATATGAAAATCTATTGAAAATGTAAACCGAATTCAGGGAAATGGGTGGTCTAAAGGCCTACTGGATCTAAAGGGGGAAAATTACCAAAATATCAGTTGACCAAACCACTTTTCAAATTTGTCACTCTCCTGCGTCAGTGGAGAGGCACATCAAGCTTGGGATGCGTCTTTCAAGCACGGGAAGCGTCTGTGAGCAAAACCCAATAAAAAATGGACACGTGGTCACGGGACGCGTCCTTGGAGTGAGGCATGATGCACGGGATACGCCCGGCTAGTTTCTGAAGCGTCCAATGTGTTTTCCGGCGAGTTGCAGGTTTCCGACAAGTTTTCCGGCGAGTTCTCATTACTTATTATCTCTTTTTTGTAAGACACCAATCAAGTTCACAATATCACACATGAATTTGGCACCAAATAGATCCCAACAGATCTTGAAGATGACAAACACCTTCTCTCTTTAGAAGATGACGAACTCAACAGATCTTGAATATCTTTCTGTTCATTATCAAAGAATGAATTCAAGAAATCAGTACCGAATTCCCAGAAAACAAAACCTATATTTTATGTTGAACTCGCCGGAAACCTGCAACTTGCCAGAAACACACACCGGACGCTTCAGAAGCTAGCCGGGCGCATCCCGTGCATCATGCCTCACTCCAAGGACCGCATCTCGTGGCCACGTGTCCATTTTTTATTGGGTTTCGCTCACAGATGCATCTCGTGCCTGAAAGACGCATCCCAAGCTTGATGCGTCTCTCCACCGACGCAGGAGGGTGACAAATTTGAAAAGTGGTTTAGTCAACTGACATTTCGTAATTTTCCCATCTAAAGGCATGACTAAATCGGGAGTAACAAAAGCACCTTAGATCACCTCTTAGTTTCACTAAAATTGTTTGGAAACTTTATTTGTAAGTATTGAAGAAAATCAATTTCAGCCTGATCTATGAAGAAGATAAAGTCCTGAAGATCAAACAAACAAGAAGAAAACCGGATAGGGAAACTGAAAAGAACATCTACTTCAAAGAATCAGAAGCTGATCAAAGACTAAAGAAGATTATCAGAAAAGGCCATTCTGATGGATCTGATGATATTTCTGATGAAACATCATCAGTTTCTGCCAAACCTGATCATTAGACTTTCTGATGATTTGTTGACCAGAATTTATGATGAAGTGGTTATCAGAAATTTTGATAAATCACCACTTGTCTGAAATGAGTTCTACCCTGCCACAAATAACTGAAGCAACTTGACATTATTGGATATCATGATGACAAAGGCAACTTGATTATTGGATCAATGAATATGTTAAGAAGCTACTTTTTGCAGGACATATACATGAATAAACAAATGTTTATTCATGTATCCGAGCTCTCGATAAATAGAAGGCTCATCAAGCAAAGGACATTGAGTTAATAGATAATAATCTTACAATCACCTTGTAAACCATTTTGTTTTAAAGTGATATAAACTTGAAAATCTGTAGGTCTTGTTTCTTGAAAGTCTGATTTCTATTTCCGCACACTATTTTCATATTTGTTGAAATCACTTGCCATATTACGTGAAAAGAAGTTTTTAAGTCCAAACTGGGACCAACAATTGGTATCAGAGCAGATTGAATAAATCATTTTCAAACGTTCAATTGCTCATCTTCTTTTTCTCTAAATATGGCAAACTTTCAAACATGGAATAATGTTTTCAACATTGGTTCAATGTCTAAACCTCCGACCTTGGTCAGAGAGGAATACCCACAATGGAAAATCAGGATGGTCAACTTCCTTAATGGACATGACCAAGCTCTGTTTCAATCTACTGAAAGGGGCCCACATGTACCAACGACTGAAATACCAGCTATTCCAGCAACTGATCAATCACTAGGAATCCCTGCCTCCCGGACACCCAAAGGTGAAAATCTTTGGAGCCCAGAAGACAAGGATCTGGTGGCTGGAGATGAAAGGCCAAATCAATTTTGATAATGGCTCTCCCTAATGACAAATCTTCTCAAGTTGATGCATGTGCATCAGCCAAAAAGATATGGGATCAGTTGGAAAATCTTTGTGAAGGAGAGGAAATGATGAAAAGAAACAAAAGAACAAACTATGTCCCCTCCTATGAGAGATTCAAAAGTTTACCAAAAGAAAAACTATATGAAACATATCACAGATTTGCAAAACTTTTGATAAGAAATTTGGATTATAAAATCAAATGATGAAAGAAATATAAAATTTCTGGATACTTTGCCTAGAGAACGGAGAAGTCTAACCATGACTTTGTCCTCAACCTTAGAACTGGGTAATATGAGTCTTCATGACTTATATAGTATTCTGGTCCCCAGAGAAGATGAGATATTTAAAGAATCAAATCAAAGAGGGGGATCTTTAGCTTTAATCTCAAACTCACAAAGAACACCTACCAATGATCCACAAACCTCAAACAGTCAAAATATAGAAAATTTTGATACATCATCAGATTTTTCAGCTTTTGCTAAAGCAATTGCACTGCTCACCAAAACCTTTGAGCAGAGGTTAAGGGGAGGAGGCCAAAGATACCAGAAAATGATAGAGGGAGGATGGAAGGAAGATATAGGGATGAAGGTAGATCAAAGGATAAGGGAAAGGTTGGAGTTGTGTGTTACAAATGTAAACAAAAGGGTCACTATGCATCAGAGTGCAAAACCAAGAAACTGAAGTGTCACACCCCGGCCGCGTCAAAACAACAAAACCGCGGCGGAAACACCGGGGAGTGATGCGACAAAATTATTGTTTCAACAACCATGGTATTTAAAGTTATGTATTATTATGATTAAAGTTCATATTGTCTTTGAGTTCAAACTAAAATTACATAATTAACAGTCTTTTAAGTCACTAAGGCCCGAGTCCGCCTAAGTGAAGCATAATCAACATCATGCATTAGCACCTGAAACATATGCGAAAAATAGGTACGTCAGCATAAAAATGCCTGTGAGATACATAGGTTTTGTTTATGCAGGATTCATGACTTGTAGTTTGAAAGAAGTGTTTTACAAAAATATAGTCATAAACCTTATAAAATGTTTTCCTTTATGAAATCATATGAAAATCGATGCGAAAATCAAATGATAATGAAAGGACAATGCATGGTTAAATGAATAACCAAGTAAAAGTGAATTTGTATAAGATGTGTACTTTGTAAATAAATGTCATGTTCTTGTATAAAATGTTTCATGTCTTGCCCAAGTGGTTTAAATAACGAAACAATGTATAATACAATAAAAGCACTTATGTATAGGAAGTACCAGCGGCGTATCCACCATGCTTTTATCATATAACACATAGCCCCCTTACATAAGTCACTTATCAATAACCAACCAAAATGTCATGTTTAATGTCAAAATGTATATGTATAACCATGTTTAATGTCATGTGTAACATGTATCATGTATAACCAAATGTAATGCATAGCAAGTAGCAAATACCTACTTAAACTATGTGATGATGTCAATGTGAAACAAATGTCATGTATGGTGAATAACATGTAATTAATCAACCATAGGAAAAATGTACAAAACAAGGTTTTTGAATAAACCTAAGTTTAAATCAAATGTTATGTTTTGCAGAAAACAATGCTCTATGATTACAAACATTTATGCAGTAATGTTAATCGCATACATTCAAGCCTTGCGACTGTGGCGACAAACCTTTAAACAAATTAAAGGTTTATCTAATTTATGTATATCGGATTCTATCATTCCCAACTTCCAAACAAACCTAGGAAGTCGGTAACGAGATTTGTCAAGTTCTATGGTACCATTACATACTACCGAGCGGCGTGATCAATGTTAATGAATGTATTATTGTCCCGATTAAACACACAAAATGTCATAACCAATGTAAGCATGCTATGAAAACCATGTACTAGGTATGTTAAGTAAACATGCCTAGTAGATATGTTCATGTAAAACAATGTGCTAGCATGCTCAGTAAACATACATAGCAGAAATGTCATGTAAAACAATGTGTACATATGTTAAGTAAACATATGCAACAAATGTGTAATAAATCAATGTGCTAGCATGCTTAACATACATAGCAAAACATAATTGAAAACATGTACTAGATATGTACTAGATGAAACTAGCATGTTTATGTCATAAAAGCATGAAATGCACGAAAGTAACACGTATGTACATGTGTATCACCCCAAAGTATTTGAAAACGGTAAAAGAGGGGAACTATGTACTCACTTGGGATTGCCTAATAGTCTTGAGAATAAGACCAATTAAAGCTCCAAGTATCTCGGAATCAACCGGCACCTAGTATAGGTAACTATGTTAATAATCGGCTCCTAAATCGGGAGATAGGATAGAATGAGTTTCTATAAATCAAATGAGTATTTGAACTCATATGGTATGATTTAATAGACCTTACATTCTGATTTGAAAGTCTACCTAAGTGATTTTGACCCGTTTCGACCCGTTATGGTAGTTTAAGCCACTATAACGCATCATTTGCGTAAAACTATGTTCGGATGGTTAACTATGTGCTATGTCAAGTCTTACATGCCCAATTATCCCTAAACATGTTATTAAATCAGATTATATGTTAAAAATATGTTCACATATGCATAATACGGATTTATGCTTCAAAAGGGCATTTTGGTGATTTCCTATGGGCTTGTAAACTCCTTAACGAGTAACTAACCAATCCTAAGTGATCATAAGGTATAACTTCAGAGGTTATTCCCTTTGCAATTATGATCACTAATCGTGTTTGGTCGGATCCTAATGATCGACCAAACGGGTCGGGTTCGAAAGTCTAAGCGGTTGTTTAGACCGCTTAACTTACGTCCCTAAACAGGCACTAAACTAATAGTGACGAGTTAAACATGTCAAAACATGTTTAACCTACTTAGAAAACTGCTTTGGTATCAAAACAAAGTGTTTTGATACCTAAAAGTAGTTCCGTGGCAAAATGCATGCTAAAACGCATTTTGACTGAAACTTTGACTCGTCACTACGCCTAGTTAACGTGGTAATCAGTAGGTATAATCGCTAAGGATTATAAACATCGTGATTACAATCACGTTACAAAGTTCAAACGAACTTTGCGTTGACCATTGACTGGTCAAACTGAAAGTCAAACACTGTTTGACTTTTTAAGCTAGAAAGCAATAAAAGAATGAAAGAAGGCTTACAAAAGGTCCTTGCTTGAACATAATCTTATAATTCTCATGTATGAAGTTATAAAAACATCAACTTAGAGAATTTAGATTAAGTGTGAGTTGCAACAAATGAACTGGTGGGCTATTTATACTTGTTGCAAACTTATAAGATCATGACACATGTTTGTTGAACCTCCAAGCAAGAACCATGGCCATACAATTGTCACAAGCAGGTACAAAGCCTTGGGGAGGTGTTAACTTGCTTATCACACAAAGAAATTGCAAGATTGGCCCCTGAATTATCAAACAGTTGATGAATTTCAAGTTTCTGGTCACTGGGCATCTCACACGGCTCGTGTAAGGATAGGGGGAACCTTACGCGGCCCGCCTGGCCTTCACAGATCAGCAACAGTTTCATATAATTACAGTTCAGGTCCCTGCACATGGTTTAAGCTCATTTCAGGCCCTTTTGACCCCCATTAAGCCATTTTTAAGGCTCTACATGGTCAATAAAGTTTAGAGGACTCAAAATGTGCTCGGAAAACTCTCGGATGTCGACTCGTTTGGTCGTACGGTCGCGTTATTCGTTAAATTACGACGAAACTCAAACGGACGCGAAAACAAACCAAATTAAGCGACGAGTGCTATTTTTGCATGCCGATCACTAAAATAAAAATATTTTAGTGTGTACAAAAATTATGGATGTCCAGATGTGGTCAGAACGTAAGATATGCGCGAAAATGCAAACTTACGCCGTTTTTGACACTTTTAGTCCCTGTAAGATCATGTAAGCATGTTTTCGCACACCGAACCTATCAAATCTTATTTCTAAGCTATGTTTAGGTTATATATGGTATGTTTAACTTATGATCATGTTCTAGACTGTACGTTGCCTTACGAAACGACAGACTTTTGCAGTTTGACGCAAATAGTCCCTACGAGCGAATAAACTTGTTTTTGCCATACCAAACCTTCTAAAACTTATTTCTAAGTTATGTAAAGGTTATTTAATGTATGTTAAGCTTAAGTTGCTGTTCCGGAGTGTTTGTCGCGATAAACTGATTGCGTTTACGCATCAGTTTGCGTATAACTTTCCAGAAAGCGATATAGGGTTTAAAATCGATCAAAAATCAAAATGCACAAAATGTCAAACATAAATAACAAACATTGGGGTCAAAATACATTTTTTTTATTAATATTGGATTGTTCAGAGTCTGTAAAATGATTACATAAGCACATATGTCATAGTCTCCCCTACTTTAGGAAATTTCGTCCCGAAATTTATTTAGAGGAAACTCGCGGGAATAGATGCGGATATTTCGCTTTCATCTGATCTTCACGTTCCCAAGTAAACTCTGGGCCACGTTTAGATTCCCAGCGAACTTTGATAATAGGAATGCGCTTGTGTTTGAGCTTTTTGACTTCACGGTCCATGATTTCCACAGGTTTCTCAACGAAGTGCATTATGTCATCAACACGAATTTCATCAAGTGGTATGTGGAGGTTCTCATTAGCTAAACACTTTTTGAGATTGGACACGTGGAAAGTTGGATGAACATTTCCATGTTCAGGAGGTAGCTCAAGTCTGTAGGCTACTTTTCCGATTCTTTCAACGATCTTGAATGGTCCAACATAACGTGGTGCAAGTTTTCCTTTCTATCCAAATCTAATCACACCTTTCCAAGGGGATACCTTGAGTAGGACATGATCACCGACTTGAAATTCTAAGGGCTTGCATCGTCGATCCGCGTAACTCTTTTGACGACTTCTAGCTGTCTGAAGGTTATCACGAATCTTCTTGACCTTATCTGTAGTCTCTAGAATGAGTTCAGGTCCTATAAGCTGAGCTTCACCTATCTCATTCCAGCAGACCGGTGAACGACATTTTTGACCGTATAAAGCTTCGAAAGGAGCCATGTTGATGCTAGTGTGATAACTATTCTTGTAGGAGAATTCGATCAACGGTAGATGCGAATCCCAACTACAACCAAAATCGATCACACAAGCTCTAAGCATATCCTCCAGTGTCTGAATTGTTCTCTCAGATTGACCATCCTTTGAGGATGATATGCTTTGCTCAAATTAAGTTGGGTTCCCATGGCAGATTGCATGGTTCTCCAAAAGTGAGACGAGAATCGAGCATCTATGTCAGATATAATGTTCAAAGGAACACCATGTCGGTATACAATCTGTTGGTGCACTTGTGTCTGTACTTTGTCTGTATTTTGTAATGTATAAAACGATGTCTTTTGTTAGTCTTGTTTACGTCTTGTGTTTGATTTGTATATGTGTTGGAATGTATGTTTGACCAAGTCAACCATCCTCCTGGTTTGACTTGGCCAAACAGTCAACACTTAGTGTGTAAGATTGTTATGCTTCGAAGGATGTCATCGAAGGATGGTTTGTATCCTTCGATGACCTCGAAAGACAAACCTTCGATGGATTCATATGGACCTCGAAGGATACATCATCCTTCGAGGTATGTCTGGATCCTTCGGAATCTTTCGGTAGATATTCTGGTCAATAGATGATCCTTCGACCAGAACTCCTTATCCTTCGAGCATATTATTTGTTTCGGGTATATATACCCATGTATGGGTTCAGTTCACAGAAGTCTTTGAAGTGTTGTTGCTAGTGCATGTGAGTGAACCAAGGTCTTGTAGAGAGCATTTCAGTTTGGTCAAGGGCTGTAACTGTGTCCACTGAAATACAAGAGAAAACTTTGATATATTGCGTGTCTACTCTTTCTCTTTGTAACTTGTGCTTTCATATAAACTACGGTTTGCACTCTAGCTTGGATTCCGCACTTGCTAGTGTGTTAAACATAACAAGGAATAGGTTTATCCTCAACCTCCGAGGGACCTACAAGTGGTATCAGAGCCGTGGCTCTTTTCCTTGTTAAAAAAAAAACCGGGTTTGTACAAGACTTTGGAAGTGTTTGGACAAAACTCACTTGGTTTAGCACCCGTTTTTAGTGTGTTTCTTGCATTTTTAGCCTTAAAAACGTGTTCTAAACTAACCGGGTGTGTTAAGGGAAGGTTTGGGTAACTTAAAAATCTTGTTCTAAAAGGTTTGTTATATTCCGGCCAATATTCCGGCTAAACTCTGGTACTGGTTTCTGGATAAGAAGCTTCCTTTTTGGGCAATTTTTGAAAGTCAAATCTGAGTTGGTGAAAAGTTGGTTTCAGAACATCCCTTCTGCTGAAAGTTGTTTCACCAACCACATCACCTTTTCACCAACCTGTCAACCTTTGTCAGTGTGTCAGAGCTCATCGAAAGATACCTTTCGAAGTCGAAAGATCATCTTTCGATCAAGGAGGTTCGATAGATACCCATCCTTCGAACATCTTTCGAAGTCAGTGAGTAATCTTTCGAGCCAAGGAATCTTTTCGAAAGATACATCGTTCGAGCTACTGTTACATTTCGAAAGATAAGGATCCTTCGTGTAGGAGAATCTTTCGAAGTTATTGTTCGAAACTCAACAGTGATCTTTCGAACACTGTTGATCCTTCGAACAAGTGTCTTTCCTTCGAACAAGTGTCTATCTTTCGAACAAGTGTTTATCCTTCGATCCTTATTTGTTTAAGATTAACAGTTGTGTTTTTCAGTTGTGTTTTACAGGTCTTTCGATCCTTGATCTTTCGGCTGTTTGTTTCTCTTCAACATTTTAACATAGTTTGTGAAAATTAATTTTTCAAATTTTAAATCAATTTTCACTTAATATATTAATCTTTATAAAATGGGAACAAACGGTTAGTGGGATCCATCCGCGTGGACTACAACAACCTTGACTCCACAATCTTCAGCTACGCAATCATCAGCAACGCAATCTGCGCCAGAGTTCAACAAAACTGCATGGATGCAGGCTATTGCCCCACCTCAAGCTGCAATGATAACTGCAAATCAATGGGCATTGGTCACAAATCAAAGCAGCAGCATTCAAGCCATGATGCAGAACGACAGTGAAACTGGTACAAGCACAAAGCCGCCAAAACTAAATCACATCAATGATTGGGGATGGTGGAAAGAAAGGCTGAGAACTTATGTTCAGGGGCAAGGTCAAGATCTATGGATGTGTTTCTTCACTCCATTTGAAAATGAGTTGGAAGTTGCAGGATCGAATCCAGAAACCTACAGCACTATGTCTGATGATGATAAGAAGAAATTTGAGTTGGAAAAGAAAGCATTCATGATTCTCACGCAAGCTCTTCACAGAGACATATACCACCAGTTCGTTTACTGTACAACTACTAAAAGCTTGTGGGATATGCTCATGTTACGGTGTGAAGGAAACGCTCAATCGAGGAAGATCAAGCAAGAGCTGCTAAAGAAAGAGTTTGAAGGTTTCACGTGTATGGAGAACGAGGGTTTGGCAGAATTATCTACAAGATTCCATCATCTGTTGAGTGAAATGTTTGCCTTCAGAGTGACTGCCACTCCACAAGAAATGGTGAAGAGATTTGCTGATGGCTTACCAGCAAAATGGAGCGGTTATCTTGAGATTCTCAAAGAAAACGGTGTTCTGGACACAATCACCGTTTATGAGCTAATTCAGAAATTGGAGAACAAAGATGTGGAAGAAAAGCTAAAGGCAAAAAGAACAATAACTCCTCAGAATCCAGAGATGTATTTTGGGATTGCAGGTGGCATTAGTGGAGAAAAGCCAGCCTCTCAGCATGCTAAGCTTCAAACAGCTTTCATCTCTAACACCGGATCTTCCACAACGAATCAGTTTGATCCTTCAGCATACACGATGATGTATTCAAGACCAGATTCTTCTTCTCAACAACAACAACAACAGACAGCTCAACAATTCACACCACCGTCTTTCTTAGACCCAAGCAGAGCTCAGCAGCAACAACCGCAACAGCAAGGGTTCTATGGAAATTCTTCAAACTTTCAAGCCACTTCCAATCCGAACACAGTCAGATTAGACACTTCCAACTTTTCCAAAGTCACTGTTGAAATAGCCAAGGAGCATATGGAGATGTTGAATACCTTGGTTAGTGCTTATTGTGGATTAGTTGCAGGTCAGATTAGGAATATCAATCTAACTAATGAAGATTATCAGCAAGTGGATAAAGAAGAGTTTGAGATGATGGATATCAAATGGGCTCTTGCTAGTGCTATTCGAAGAGCAAAAGAGTTCATGGAAAGGACGGGGAGAACCAACTTGGAAAGCAACAACAACACCAAGTATGGTTTTGATAAGAATGCTGTCACCTGCTTCAACTGTGGTGAAAAGGGTCATTTCAATCGGGAATGTCAGAAGCCATCTAAGCAAGGCAATCAGAATCCTTTCAGGAATCAAAGACAGCCTCAACAACAACAGAACAACAATTCTGACAGACAAATAGTTCCCGTGGGAGGAAATACATCTGGATCCACAAACACTAATCCCCACAGAGGGTTAGTGGTTCAAGCTGATGAGATTTGCAACTGGAATCTTCAGCTTGGTGAAGGAGGAAATGGTGGAACAGCATGTTATGCTAAAGTGGTTGAGAAAGTTGTAGAACCCGTGTCTGCTGGTGAATCTTCAGAAGATGAAGATAGCTCGGGTTACAGTGGGAGCATGGATGGGGAATCACTTGATGCTGGTGATTTATCAAGTGATGCTTTAGATTTGGAGGTTGATGAGCTTTTGGCTGACGCTGAAGCATTATGCAAGAGGAGATCTATTCTTTGCCAGAAATCTGCTGGAACTTCTGAGAAGCTTTCTCAATTTTTCTCTGAAGACGGATCTTTTTCTTTTCATACAGCCTTTATGGCTCATGTAGAAGGTCAAACCTCTCAGGTATGTGATTCTAACTCTGACTCTAATTCTGCTTCTGTTGAATGTGCTAAATGTCTAGAATATGCAGAAAAGGAAAGTCTGTTTGAAATCACACACAAACACAATCAAGAATTGATTGTTGATCTTTCTAAAGCAACTGAAGCTAACTTGTTTTTAACCAGAAATGAAAAGGAGTTTAAAGCAACAATTGCGTCATTAAAACATGATGTTTCTGAATTACAAAAGGCTGTTTTGAGAAAACAACATGCTAACAATAATCTAATTGACACAATTGAAAAGCAAATGGTAGAGTTAGCAACAACTAGATGTGAATGTGAGACAATTAAGCAGAAATTGGAAAGCTATTCCAATTCCTGCTATGTTTTAGATCACATTATTGATGTTCAAAGGAAAAAGGGGGATGCAGAATGTATTGGTTACAAATCATGCCCTCCCCCGATGAATCACAATTACTCCAAGTTGCCTGATGACGAGGATATGCCCCGTTTTGAACCTACTGTGCCACTCGGTCTAGATGACTTTGCAGCAGGCCTCGGGTTCACAACTGGTACATCATCCTCGGGTCAATCAGAATCTGAGAATGTGACAGATTCACCATGTGTTAAGGAACAGAGTCCTCCCATTATTGAGGATGCTGATTCTTCGGATGATGAATCTGAAGAAATTGTGAAACAACAGTCTAACTCGGTTACAACAGATATTCCTATCGAGAATCACATTCTGTGTGATCCACCAGTGAAACCGAGTAAGACTGCAATGTCAAAAGCAGTGGAATCCCTTGTAGTTAGCTCTGAAGGGAATAACTTGTTGTATACGCTCAAAGGAGATAGCAAAATCTACTCTGACAAAGATTTTCCAATTAAAAATGTAAATCAAGATTTAATTGAGCAAATTTTTGAAGGATGTACTGATAAGTTTTTGGGAAACAAAAGTAACAAAGTGACAGTCACTCAATGTGATCCAATTCCGTGTGAACAAATTAGAAAACAATACGGAAACCAAAAACTACCAGTTGAGCGAAAACAACAAGTCAATTCAGGAAAGGGTAAGGGCCAGGTACAGGGAAAGAAGGCTCAAAACAAGAATGCTCAAGCACCAAAAATTCAGCAGCCTAAGACTGAACAACCAAAGGTTCAACAACCCAAAGTTGAGCAGTCTAAGGCTCCTCAACCTAAGGCTGCACAACCTAAAATTCAACAATCTAAGGTTGAGCAACCTAAGGTTCAAAGGGTGCAAAACAAAAGAGCTCCAGCTAAGAAAAGAGAACAGAAAGTGAACTTTGTTGGATCAAAGGGTACGGACAAACTTGAAACATTTCAAAATAAATCTAACATTGATTTTGTAAAACAAGTTAGAATTTTAAAACGAAATGATCAGAACAATTATACCCAACACACCAATGGATGGGACTTAGGTCCAAGCACATCTAGATCACAAAGTTCAGTGTCAGGTTCTCCGTCTGGTCATCAACATGTTTCTCCGAGGTTTGTAGAGCGGAGAATGTGTTTTGAATGTGGCACAGTTGGGCACATTGTAAGATACTGCCCATACCTGCAAAAGTTGAAAGGAAAAACGAGTGCTCCCCAAGAAACCAATTACCAAAAACAACCGGTTTCCCCGAAACAAGACCCACGTGTCTTGAAAGAAAGGGAAAAGAAGTTAAAACAAAAGAACCAAAAGGTAATTGAGAAGGCCTTAAAATCAGAGGTCAAAGAAGAAAAACCTGTACAAGCTAAATCCACAACTGTAAAACCAGTAAATGCAAAAACAATTAATTCAAATACTGGTAAGGGACAACAAGCTTGGAAACAAAAACAGGTAATTCAATCAGGGGGAGCACCAGAGGTTCTATTAACTAATCATCAAGTGATTGAGATCACTTTCCTTGATGATCAAGGACGACCCAAGTCCACAAAGGCTTGGGTCCCCCTCTCAAACTGATATTTTAGTTGCATGTGCAGGCGGCTCCAGGAGGAACTATTAATAGTCTTTGGATTGTTGATAGTGGGGCTTCCAGGCACATGACGGGCGACTATCGTCTTCTTTTCGATGTGCGAAGTATAAGAGGAGGATATGTTGCGTTTGCTGGAGACAAAGGAGGGTATATCACCGGCGAGGGAATGATCTCAAATGGAATTGTGAGTTTTGACAAAATCAATTATGTGCAACAGTTGGATCACAATCTCCTGAGTGTTTCTCAAATCTGCGACAAGAAGTTCACCGTGCATTTTGATGATGCCGGTTGTTATGTGCTGAAGCCAGGATTCAAGATTCCCGCAGAATGGATTCTCTTATCAGCACCAAGAGTTAATGATTTGTATGTCCTTGATATGAGCCAAGCAATAACTCAGTCAAAACAAGTTACTTGCTTTATTTCAAAAGCCACTGAAAAGGAGACGATCTTTTGGCACAGACGGATGGGTCATATTCACCTCAGAAAAATGAATCACCTTGTCAAAAACAACTTGGTAAGAGGTGTCAATGTGAAGAACTTTCAACTTCAAGATGTCTGTGTGCCGTGTCAGAAAGGGAAGCAGGTCAAGAAATCACATCCATTGAAGAAGGTTAACACTGTCAACATGCCACTCGAGCGTTTGCATATGGACCTTTTTGGGCCTGTCAAACACAAGAGTGTGCATGGGGAAGTTTTCTGCTTGGTAGTTACTGATGACTATTCAAGATTTTCATGGGTTGACTTCATGGTTCACAAGAGTGAGACTCCAGAAATACTGAAGAATTTGATCACCTTGTTGGAAAATCTTTATAATCTAAAGGTGAGGCGAATTCGAAGCGACAACGGAACCGAGTTCAAAAACAGGGTTATGGATGAATTTTGCACTGCAAAAGGAATCCTTCATGAATACAGCTCTCGGTACACGCCACAACAAAACGGAGTCGCTGAAAGAAAGGACAGAACCTTAATTGAGACTGCAAGAACCATGTTGGTTGAGTCTCAGCTTCCAGTTCGATTCTGGACTGAAGCTGTTGCCTCGGCTTGCTACACGTTAAACAGGGTTCTCACAGTGAAAAGACATGGAAAAACGTGCTTCGAACTCCTACACAAGAAGACTCCTGACTTGGAATATCTAGAACCTTTTGGTGCACCATGTACCATGATTGAGCCTGACGGGAAGTTTGGTGCCAAAGCTATCGAAGGTTACTTCCTTGGGTATGCTACTCCTAATCTGCGAGTATGGAACCTGACTACCAAAAGGATTGAAGAATGGGGTGAAGTAAGAGTTCAAAGATATTCTAATCCTCCGAAGCCTTCTGGAGATCCATGGATGTTCGATTATGATGGTCTTTTCGACTCATTTAATCTGCCGACATTTGATGATGACAATGCAATTGCTCAAATGTTGTCTGAAAGCGAGAATGCGACTGGCTCTCAGTTAGCTCGTCCAATCATTGTTGACTCACAAGCATCTTCTTCTGTCAACAATCTCGTTTCAAATGAGGTGTTTAATGATGCTGTCGATTACAATTTGTCATCGGAAGATGAGGAGTATGTTGATGCAAATGATGGTGAAGCACTGCGTCCGGTTCAAGGTACTTCAGAAGCAACGGATCCAGTGTCTGCGTCAATTATCCAAGAAGAAAATGCATCATCTTCTACAACTCACCAGCTTCAGAATGATATCGGGAATTTAAATATCAATAACTTGAGGTCAAATGTTGAAATTCCTTCAGTTTCTGAAACCCGAATTCATAATATTCATCCTCAGCAGAATATTATAGGTGATGTTCTCAGTGGTGTAAGGACAAGGAATCAAATCAGAAATAACGAAAATGTTGGCTTGTATGCTGAGATACGAGAATCGGGACAACAAAATGATTGGTCTTTCGCCTGCTATGTTAGCCAAGAAGAGCCTAGATCTTGGAAGGAGGCATTGAAAGATGATTCCTGGGTGGAAGCCATGCAAGAAGAACTTCAGCAGTTTGAGAAGTTGGGTGAATGGAAATTGGTTGATAGGCCCGACAACTACAAAAAGATCGGAACTCGCTGGGTGTTTAAGTGCAAAAAGGACGACCATGGGATTGTTGTCCGAAACAAAGCAAGGTTAGTTGTTCAAGGCTTCAGTCAGATTGAAGGTATTGACTACAATGAGGTGTATGCTCCTGTTGCTCGTCTGGAGGCTATTAGAATCTTTCTAGCCTACGCATCCTTTAAGAAATTCAAGGTGTACCAGATGGATGTTAAAAGTGCTTTTCTACACGGAGTAGTCGAAGAGGAAGTATATGTCGAGCAACCACTGGGGTTTGAAGATCCATTACATCCTGACAGGGTTTTGCTGCTTAACAAGGCGTTATATGGTCTTCATCAAGCTCCTCGGGCCTGGTATGAAACACTGTCTACCTACCTGCTGAGCAATGGGTTTAGACGGGGTTTGATCGATTGTACCCTCTTCATCAAAGAAAAAGGTGAAGATCTTCTGTTGGTACAAGTGTATGTCGATGACATTATCTTTGGTTCTACCGATGATAAGCTGTGCAAGGAATTTGAAAAGGTGATGCAAGATCGATTCGAGATGAGTGCGATGGGTGAAATGACGTTCTTCTTGGGTTTGCAAGTTAATCAGTCCGAATCTGGAATTTTTATTCATCAAACCAAGTACGTCGGAGACATCTTGAGCCGGTTCCAGATGTCCGATTCGAAGCCAATTTCTACTCCTCTTTCGCAGAATCACGGGATTACTCCGGATGAAGAAGGGGATGCTGTGGATTCTTCACTTTATCATGCTATGATTGGATCCTTAATGTATCTCACCGCATCAAGACCCGACATTATGTATCCAACTTGTCTTCTCGCTAGGTACCAAACGAATCCGAAGGTCTCTCACTATGCTGTTGTCAAAAGGATTTTTCGTTATCTGAAGGGTTACCCTGACACCGGGTTATGGTACCCTAAGGATGATAACTTCGATCTCAAAGCTTTCAGTGATTCTGATTTCGGCGGCTGCAAGAAAGATGGAAAATCAACTACACCGGGTTATGGTACCCTAAGGATGATAACTTCGATCTCACATCGATATTAAATATCACTTCATACGTGATTGTTTTGAAAAGAGACTTATCGATGTGGTTCATATTCATACCGACCACCAACGTGCCGACCTTTTTACCAAAGCATTTGATAAATCAAGATTTGATTATTTACTTTTGGTAAACGGCATTAAGGTGAAGCAAGAGTAACCGACATCAGGAAATCGTTTTTGTAAATATTTTTCTAAAAACCAAAAATCCAAAAATATTTTTCATTTTCTTTATTTTTGAATTTTAGGGGGAGAAAGTTTCAAGAAAAATAAAAAAACATTGAAAAACCACAAAAACACAAAAATATGTCTTTAATTTATTTACTTTCTGCATTTAAGGGGGAGAAAATTCAGAAAAACACAAAAACAATAGAAAAACAAAAATGAGTTTCTTGGTAATATAAGGGAAAGTGATATTACATCAGAGGTCGGTTGAAACATGTTTCTAGAAATCAAAAGAAAAAGAAAATGATAAGTAGCTCTACTAATGATGTACCGGTAGACTCACGATCATTTTAAAGTATGCAGGAGATATAAACATAACAGACTGAAAACCGCGTGGGAACCATTCATTGGCATATGGTCTTGGTACCGAAATTTCGTTTGATAGATTGCCGAGGTTCTGAGATATTTGGGGTTTATGCTGTTTATCATCTGGGTATCATGGTTGTTTCTATAAAAGACAAAGTCTAAGTTCTTCCATGATACCATACATACGTGTACATATTTCATACTGCATTCGACCTCAATAAGTGATAAACAATCACATGTCCATACAAAATAAGTGATAAAATATCACATTTATCCGGGAGTCAAGTTTGTCTCTCTGCTGTACGGAAGTACTGACCTGTTCACGGACTTGCTCCTGTGCCCTCATGCATCGAAAATCAAGTTCCTCATCAATAAGTGATTCTATCACATAGGGCTTGTTTTCAAACTCAAATAAGTGACTTGTTCACATTGTATATATATACGTTAAAAACGGATGATAAATGGTATACTCCCCAGTAAGATGAACTCTCGTGCATACCTTGATACGGGAATGTGTCGTGAGTGGATGAACACCGGTCGGTAAGTATAAATCATACCTTAAACGTATCTCATTGTATTATGATTACACTTGATTGTTGAGTTTAAGTGGATAACAATATCGGTAATTGTGATAGAATACTTATCAACTTCTGTAAAAGAATTTTAAAAGGAAATGTGTTTTGACAAAAGACCGCAAGCTGATATGATTCTATTCGCCAGAAACTCGCAAAAATATTGTTGTGTTGTACATATTTATTTACTGCTTTATTTTTAAACAGTTTTGTCGTTTGGTGCATATCAGCACGACATTAGCGGTGATGTCGTTTGATAACATTCAAAGGATATTAAAATTGTTGCCTTTCATTTTATCAAACCTCAAAATCCAAAAAGATTTTCCATTTAATATTAGTTTTGATTAACTGATGTTGGTGCTCGATCCGATACCTGACAAGCCGAGATACTTCATAAAACTAACCTTTGCAGAACTTCATAACGGACAACTTTTCAAAATGGTCATTTCTGAAAAACCTCCAAAATTTGAAGGGTTTGAATTGAGAAATCCCAAAAATCCAAAGTGTTGGTGGAAATCTGATCCTTCGAGGAAGCAATGGCCCTCGAAAGATCAGATGGTCAAGAAAGTCAACGAAAGTCAATCATCTCAGTCGAAAGATGATTTGGTCAACGAAGGATTTGACCAAATTGATCCTTCGAGCTGATCAGATCCTTTTGAAAGATGGTTTAGATCGAAAGATATCTTTCGAAGGATTCCAAAAATATCTGGTATCCTTCGATCCAGATCTTTCAAATATCTGGATCCTTCGAGCCAAATAGGGATCCTTCGAACCCAAGGTCATCCTTCGAGACACCTTTACATCTTTCGAATGGTTTTGGGTCCTTCGAGACGGTTGGACTTTCGAGGTCATAGTATAAAAGGTCATATTCTTCATTTGCTCACTTAACAGTTTCAAATTCATCTCTCAAAAACCCTCTCATCTTCTCGAAACTCTGCCGAAATTTTTAACAAGTTTAAGTATCAGGATTTGTAAACAACACTTGGTAGGATAACCTTAATGCTTTTTACAAACAACAACTTGTAACATTCATTGATCATGTGTTTTTCTTATTATGTTTGTTTTTCATTTTTGGTAAACTGATAAAGTTGGATGATGCATGTGAATGAATGGCAAAATGTTGGTAAAATGATTAGTGTTAGGTTGTTGATCATCAGTCTCATTTAGATGAAACATGGTTGATTTGAATCTTGATGACAAGTGTTTGGGTTGGGTAAAACAGAGTAATGTTAGGGTTTTGGTCTTTGTCAAACAATACTTGGTGTGTTTTTTTATCTAAATCAGTGGCATGTGTGTTGTTTTTAGTGTTCGTGTTGATTCCAAAACGGTAATAGTTTTAAGTGTTTTTGATGTAATTGTTCCGGGTATAAAATACACCTGAAATGTGACAACTCGAAATTTAGAACCTTTCGTTGTAACTTGCTTGTACGTTATGTGACTAGTTTAAATGATAACGTGAACCTTTTTACATGATATGTGCTTGTTATGTGTGCATTGTATATATATATGTGTGTATGTGAACCGAGAACCCGACTCGAGACCATGAGGTCTCGAGTGTCTAGTAATCGGTTTTGGGCCTTGGGCCGAGAACCTTTGGCCGGTTGGGCCTTTGGGCCGTAAACCCACTCGAAACCCACTAAGGGTGCACACACTTGAACTAGCCTATATAAACCACCCTTAGTTATTTGTTACCACTTTGATGAACATCACAACACACACACTCTCCTACTTCTCTCTCTCTTAAACTCTAGAACACAAACACTTCATCATTTTCGGACCTTTGAAGTTTGGATCGGCTCACACTCGAATCGGCTAGAAGCTTCACACACACCTCACCAAACCGGTTAGTATCCATGATGTTTTGACTCATATTTGTGGTGTTTGTGCTTGAATGGATGTATGCATGAGATGATGCTTAGTGTTAGGATTTACATGATGATTCTTGATATGTATGATGTTCTAATATGTATAATGTTGATAATCGGCTAAAGGGTCTTGACTTCGGACATATATATAGCATGATGGATTTTGGTGTTTTGTGTTTGAATGAGGTTGAACTATTTATGTTGATGAACATGAAACCGAGTTACATATGTCATATATTCGGCCTAGTATAGAACCGAGCCTATAGTGTTATGTTAGATAAGTGAGATTGTTAACCATGATTATGCTTATGATTGATGCAAAATGTGTTAGAATAAGGTTGAATATGTGATGAATGTGTTTGAATATTTGAAGAACACTTTGAATGATAGTTGAAGATTGAAAACCCTTGTGATTTTGATCCATCTTTGACTAATAGCCTGATTAGGAAAACTGTTAGTGGAATGCTATTGGTTATTTCCTGATTTGGGCCTGATTATATTGTACAATTTGGCTGACCATATCTGCATCAACACGTGAACATGAAAACGACTGCTACCGACTCGCAATCACGCAGTTGCGACTCGCAACCACAGCGTGATGACTCGAGACCACGCGGTTGCGACTCGCAACCATAGCAGGACAAGCCGAAACCACAGGTTACGAGTCCCGTTGCGACTCGAGACCTCAGCATGATGAACCGAGACTACGGTTGCGACACCGGTTGCGACTCGCAACCATCCATGATCAACACACAGCATGACTCGAGACCATGCTTGCGAGTCCGGTTGCGACTCGAGACCACACTTTTTGGGCCTTAGTTAATGGGCCAGACTGATGGGCTTCTGTGTTAACTGCTTTTACGTGTTTGGGCCTAAGTAGTTGGGCTGAACTTGTGAACCGTATGTGCTACTGTTGACTGTTAACTGTTACTGCTAAACGTGCTTGCCAAACATGTTGAACATTTGTGCACTACTTGGTTCGAATCTGATTATACGTGATATCCGTGTTAGGACGTTATTGACTACTTGCGACTTGATTGACTTTCTGTGTTTGACTGCCGAGCAAACCAAGGTGAGTTCACACCCTTTACAAAGCATGGGATTCCCTGGGTTGGGAACGGGGTTAAGGAACGTGGTTCCTCGTCTACCATTGGGTAGGACGTCAGTGGTTCAGGAATGTGATTCCTCGTCCGGATGGACGGATAAACGTACTAGACTAAAACTCTATCACGAAGTCCCTCCTTTTTGTATCGACTAATCGCCGGGCCAATGGCGAGCGGGTCATTAGTTAGATAGCGCTATTTAGGTCTGACAAGCCTCACACCGTGCCGCAGAGGACGGGCGTGAACTAATGGATCTGGGGCACGTCAATGATGATAGACATTGATGTTTTCAGGGCACATAAACATGACTACAGTCAGCAATCGATACGGTAACGAGTCTAGTATACACATGGGGTAGCCCCCACGGCTGGAGAGCCAGATGATGTACATGGGGTAGCCCCCACGGCCGAAATGCCTGATAACTACATGGGGTAGCCCCCACGGCCGGAGTGCCGGAGTAACTGGGAACGAACTGGTCACGTTTTTAAAACTATGGGGTAACCCCCACGGCTGGATGCCAGATAAAGTAAACTGTTTTCGAAACAACTAAAACGAACGCCCACCCGTGAACTCACTCAACTAGTTGTTGACTCGTTACTACATGCTTTGCAGGACCATAGGTACTTAGCTGGAGCTTGCATGGAGGAGGATCGTTGTGGGACATGGATTGCTACAAGGCCATGATAAACTTGAAACTTTTGGAACTTATGTTATAACTTTAAACTTATGCTTCCGCTTGCAACTTAAACTTATTTGTTTTGGAACACCAATCGTGATGGTTAAACTTTTATAACTACTTATATGCTTGTTCAGTATGATTGGTGGCTGGATCCTGGTCAGTCACGCCTCCAAGCGGTAGTATTCCGCAGGTGGGATTTTGGGGGTGTGACAGATTGGTATCAGAGCCATTGGTTATAGTGAACTTGGTTTTAATAAAGGAGAAACGTTTTTGTTAAAACCAGACTATAACCGGTTTAGTGCTCAACGGTCCACAACGACACTTCGCTCCTCATGCAAGGCTCGACGTTCTAGGTAATATAATGTATGTATATGGCCTACTTGTTAGTTGCGTAGTACATTGCTCATGGTATGCTTGACTAGTATAACTACTGTTGTTTGAACACATGCGTACTTACTCTGTCCTACTATCGTGCTTTCGCGAACCTCTCTCACACGTATTGCTTTTATTATGAAGAACCATGTCTGGACGCGTTAACATGACACAAGCCCAGTTGACGGCTTTGATCAACGAGCGAATTGACGCAGCGCTCGCAGCTGCACGCGCAGGAGGTATATCCTGCAGTCCGAAATTGTTCTAGGATCGTTTGGATCCTACTCTCGTGAACCAACCTTTGTGTTAAACTCTGTCTTTTCTTTCACCTACCTTAGGTCAGGCACCGGTGTGCACTTTTAAGACTTTTATGGACTGTCGACCCACGACTTTTAGCGGCACTGAAGGAGCAGTAGGTCTCCTACACTGGTTTGAGAAACTGGAGTCTGTGTTCGAAATGTGCGAATGCCCTGAAGCGCGCAGGGTGAAGTATGCTACTGGTACTCTCGAGGGTTTGGCTCTCACGTGGTGGAATGCTCAAGTGCAGATGTTGGGGTTGGTTGCTGCCAACGCCACCCCATGGGAAAACTTCAAGGAAATGATCAGGGAGGAATACTGCAGTCGTGACGACATTCACAAACTGGAAGATGAGTTCTACAATCTTAAGATGTCGGGGTCGGAGATTGAGGCATACACTAAGAGATCGCATGAGCTTGCTTTGTTGTGTCCTACTATGGTGGACCCTCCATATAAGCGAATTGAACTCTATCTCAAGGGCTTGGTGCCGGAAATCCAAAGTCATGTGACTTCAGCGAGGCTGACTACTATCCAGCAGGTTGTACAGTTGGCTCACCGTCTCACCGACCAAGCGGTGGAGCAGAACAAGTTACCGAAGCGTATAGGTGCTGCAACTACTTCTGGTGCTTCTAGTGGGGATAAACGGAAATGGGATGGAACTTCAAGCAGGGGTTCAACTTCAGTGCAAACTCAGTCTCAGCAGAGAAAGACGGACGATCACAAGAGCCCCAGTCAGCAGTCGTCTGGTGGTCAAAGTCACGGTGGATACAAGGGGAATCACCCCAAGTGCAATCGCTGCAGCCTACACCACAGTGGGCCATGCACCAGGGGCAACTGTCATCGATGCAACAAGCCTGGTCATGTTGCAAAGGATTGCAGAAGCGCATACCCCGTCAACCAGAATCGTCAGCAACCTCAGCAGAATCAGCGACAGCAGCAGGGTAACAACAAAGGGTGCTTTCAGTGTGGAGCTGAAGGTCATTTCAAGAAAGATTGTCCCCAACTGAACCAGAACAACAACAACAACCAGGGGAATGGTAACAATGGAAACAACAACAATGGTGCTAGGGGGCGTGTGTTCGTGATTGGCCAAGGTGAAGCAAGGAATGATCCCAACGTGGTGACGGGTAAGTTCCTTCTCGACGACTTTTATGTTACAGTCTTATTTGATTCGGGTGCCGATACTAGTTATGTGTCACTAGAAGTTAGTAAGATGCTTAAGCGTATTCCTACACCCCTGAGCGACAAGCACACCGTAGAGCTAGCTAATGGTAAGAGTTTGGAAGCCTCTCACGTAGTCAAGGGTTGCCAGCTTATTCTCGCTAACCAGACTTTCTCTATCGATCTTATTCCTATTGTCTTGGGTAGTTTCGACGTTGTCATTGGGATGGATTGGCTATCCCAACACCGAGCAGAGATTCTTTGCAACGAGAAGATCGTTCGTATTCCTGGTTTAGGTGGTGAACCTCTCATGATTCGTGGCGACAAGAGAAGTGCTGTTGAGAACATCATCTCTCTTCTTAAGGCCCAGAAATGCTTACGAAAGGGCCACACTGCGATTTTGGCTCTAGTTACTGATACCACAGAAAAGGAGAAGAAGTTAGAAGATTTTCCCGTTGTACGCGACTATCCTGAGGTATTCCCTGAGGAATTACCTGGTCTTCCGCCCCATCGCCAAGTCGAGTTTCAGATTGATCTAGCTCCTGGAGCCGCGCCTGTAGCCCGTGCACCTTATCGTTTAGCGCCATCAGAGTTGGAAGAACTCTCCACGCAACTACAAGAACTCTTGGATAAGGGTTTTATTCGTCCTAGCTCATCGCCTTGGGGAGCTCCAGTGTTATTTGTGAAGAAGAAGGACGGTACCTTCAGAATGTGTATCGACTATCGCGAACTCAACAAGGTGACTGTAAAGAATCGTTATCCTCTACCGCGCATTGACGACTTGTTCGACCAGTTGCAGGGGTCGAGCTACTATTCAAAGATCGATCTGAGATCGGGATATCACCAGCTGAGAGTTCGGGAAGAGGATGTCTCTAAGACGGCCTTTAGGACTCGATATGGGCACTATGAGTTTTTGGTCATGCCGTTTGGGCTGACGAACGCACCGGCAGTTTTTATGGATTTGATGAATCGAGTGTGCAAGCCGTACCTGGATAAGTTTGTTATAGTCTTTATCGACGACATCCTGATCTATTCTAAGAGCAAAGAAGAGCACGAACAACATCTACGACTTATTCTGGAACTCCTTCGGAAGGAACAACTTTACGCGAAATTCTCGAAATGCGACTTCTGGCTTCGAGAGGTCCATTTCCTAGGGCATGTGGTGAACAAGGATGGGATTCACGTTGATCCATCCAAAGTGGAATCTATTAAGAACTGGCCTGCGCCTCGTACACCAAAGGAGATTCGCCAATTTTTGGGATTGGCAGGTTACTACAGGAGATTCATTAAGGATTTTTCTAAGATCGCGCAGCCTCTCACCTTACTAACGCAGAAAGGCGTTGTTTATCATTGGGGAAACGCACAAGAGTTAGCTTTTCAACATCTAAAGGATAGACTTTGTAGTGCACCTATCCTTTCACTGCCAGAGGGCACAGATGATTTTGTGGTTTACTGTGATGCATCAATTCAAGGTCTTGGTTGTGTATTGATGCAACGAGATAAAGTCATAGCCTACGCCTCACGACAACTCAAAGTTCACGAGAAGAACTACACGACACATGATTTAGAGCTGGGAGCTGTTGTTTTTGCACTTAAACTATGGCGGCATTACCTGTACGGAACCAAGTGCGCCATCTACACCGACCACAGAAGTTTAGAACACATATTCAAGCAGAAGGAACTGAATATGCGGCAGCGACGATGGGTCGAACTGCTGAATGATTACGAGTGCTCTATCAGGTATCACCCGGGCAAGGCCAATGTTGTGGCAGACGCCCTCAGTCGGAAGGACACTACGCCTAAGCGTGTAAGAGCTTTACAACTCACGATCCATTCTAGTCTACCTTCGCAAATACGAGCTGCTCAGATAGAAGCACTGAAACCAGAGAACATTAGAGCCGAAGCCCTACGCGGGTCAAGGCAACGCTTAGAACAGAAGGAAGACGGTGCTTATTATGTAACAGGACGCATTTGGGTCCCACTCTATGGCGATTTACGAGAACTTGTGATGGATGAAGCGCACAAATCTCGCTACTCGGTACACCCTGGTTCGGACAAAATGTACCACGATATTAAAACCACGTATTGGTGGCCTAGCATGAAGGCCCACATAGCAACGTATGTCAGCAAGTGTTTGACTTGTGCGCGAGTCAAGACGGAATATCAGAAACCTTCAGGCCTACTTCAGCAACCAGAGATACCACAATGGAAATGGGAGCAAATTTCCATGGATTTCGTTACTGGCCTACCTAGATCCCAGCGCGGAAACGATACTATCTGGGTGATCGTGGATCGACTCACGAAATCCGCACACTTTTTGGCAATCAAGGAAACGGATAAGTTCTCCACTCTAGCGGAGATATACCTCAAGGAAGTTGTTTCGAGGCACGGGGTGCCCACTTCTATCATCTCTGATCGAGATGCACGTTTTACTTCGGAACTGTGGCAGGCAATGCACAAGTCTTTTGGCTCACGTCTTGATATGAGCACAGCGTATCACCCACAGACGGACGGGCAGTCCGAGCGTACTATTCAGACCCTAGAAGACATGCTTCGCGCTTGTGTAATCGACTTTGGCAACAGCTGGGAAAGGCATCTGCCACTCGTGGAATTCTCGTATAATAACAGCTACCACACCAGCATTAAAGCTGCTCCGTTTGAGGCATTGTACGGACGTAAATGCCGGTCACCCCTCTGTTGGGCAGAGGTGGGGGATAGTCAGATCACTGGTCCAGAACATGTGGTAGACACTACTGAGCGGATTGCTCAAATACGACAACGCATGGCGGCCGCTCGTGACCGTCAGAAGGCCTACGCCGATAAGGGCAGGAAACCACTTGAGCTCCAGGTTGGGGAGCGGGTATTACTCAAAGTTTCACCCTGGAAGGGTGTGGTTCGTTTTGGTAAACGCGGCAAACTCAACCCACGATACGTTGGACCTTTCGAAATCCTTGAGAAAATAGGCAAAGTGGCCTACAGACTGAAATTACCAGCAGAACTCGGTGCAGTTCACAACGTTTTCCATGTGTCGAATCTGAAGAAGTGTCTGTCAGATGAGACGCACGTAGTTCCTCTGAAGGAACTCACGATCGACGAACAGTTGAAATTCGTCGAAGAACCTGTCGAGATCACGGACCGGGATGTTAAGGTCCTCAAGAGCACTAGAATACCTCTTGTTCGAGTTCGTTGGAACTCACGTCGCGGCCCAGAGTTTACCTGGGAGCGCGAAGATCGGATGAAACAAAAGTATCCCCAACTGTTTGAGAACAGTACTAACGCTACTGAGGCTGAAGCTACGGAATTTCGGGGCGAAATTCCAGATCAACGGGGGGTGGATGTGACACCCCAGGAAAACCGGGAAAACCTTGCAACTTGACTAGCTTCCTCAGTGAGTGCCATCAAATTTCGGGACGAAATTTCTTTCAACTTGGGGATGATGTGACAACTCGAAATTTAGAACCTTTCGTTGTAACTTGCTTGTACGTTATGTGACTAGTTTAAATGATAACGTGAACCTTTTTACATGATATGTGCTTGTTATGTGTGCATTGTATATATATATGTGTGTATGTGAACCGAGAACCCGACTCGAGACCATGAGGTCTCGAGTGTCTAGTAATCGGTTTTGGGCCTTGGGCCGAGAACCTTTGGCCGGTTGGGCCTTTGGGCCGTAAACCCACTCGAAACCCACTAAGGGTGCACACACTTGAACTAGCCTATATAAACCACCCTTAGTTATTTGTTACCACTTTGATGAACATCACAACACACACACTCTCCTACTTCTCTCTCTCTTAAACTCTAGAACACAAACACTTCATCATTTTCGGACCTTTGAAGTTTGGATCGGCTCACACTCGAATCGGCTAGAAGCTTCACACACACCTCACCAAACCGGTTAGTATCCATGATGTTTTGACTCATATTTGTGGTGTTTGTGCTTGAATGGATGTATGCATGAGATGATGCTTAGTGTTAGGATTTACATGATGATTCTTGATATGTATGATGTTCTAATATGTATAATGTTGATAATCGGCTAAAGGGTCTTGACTTCGGACATATATATAGCATGATGGATTTTGGTGTTTTGTGTTTGAATGAGGTTGAACTATTTATGTTGATGAACATGAAACCGAGTTACATATGTCATATATTCGGCCTAGTATAGAACCGAGCCTATAGTGTTATGTTAGATAAGTGAGATTGTTAACCATGATTATGCTTATGATTGATGCAAAATGTGTTAGAATAAGGTTGAATATGTGATGAATGTGTTTGAATATTTGAAGAACACTTTGAATGATAGTTGAAGATTGAAAACCCTTGTGATTTTGATCCATCTTTGACTAATAGCCTGATTAGGAAAACTGTTAGTGGAATGCTATTGGTTATTTCCTGATTTGGGCCTGATTATATTGTACAATTTGGCTGACCATATCTGCATCAACACGTGAACATGAAAACGACTGCTACCGACTCGCAATCACGCAGTTGCGACTCGCAACCACAGCGTGATGACTCGAGACCACGCGGTTGCGACTCGCAACCATAGCAGGACAAGCCGAAACCACAGGTTACGAGTCCCGTTGCGACTCGAGACCTCAGCATGATGAACCGAGACTACGGTTGCGACACCGGTTGCGACTCGCAACCATCCATGATCAACACACAGCATGACTCGAGACCATGCTTGCGAGTCCGGTTGCGACTCGAGACCACACTTTTTGGGCCTTAGTTAATGGGCCAGACTGATGGGCTTCTGTGTTAACTGCTTTTACGTGTTTGGGCCTAAGTAGTTGGGCTGAACTTGTGAACCGTATGTGCTACTGTTGACTGTTAACTGTTACTGCTAAACGTGCTTGCCAAACATGTTGAACATTTGTGCACTACTTGGTTCGAATCTGATTATACGTGATATCCGTGTTAGGACGTTATTGACTACTTGCGACTTGATTGACTTTCTGTGTTTGACTGCCGAGCAAACCAAGGTGAGTTCACACCCTTTACAAAGCATGGGATTCCCTGGGTTGGGAACGGGGTTAAGGAACGTGGTTCCTCGTCTACCATTGGGTAGGACGTCAGTGGTTCAGGAATGTGATTCCTCGTCCGGATGGACGGATAAACGTACTAGACTAAAACTCTATCACGAAGTCCCTCCTTTTTGTATCGACTAATCGCCGGGCCAATGGCGAGCGGGTCATTAGTTAGATAGCGCTATTTAGGTCTGACAAGCCTCACACCGTGCCGCAGAGGACGGGCGTGAACTAATGGATCTGGGGCACGTCAATGATGATAGACATTGATGTTTTCAGGGCACATAAACATGACTACAGTCAGCAATCGATACGGTAACGAGTCTAGTATACACATGGGGTAGCCCCCACGGCTGGAGAGCCAGATGATGTACATGGGGTAGCCCCCACGGCCGAAATGCCTGATAACTACATGGGGTAGCCCCCACGGCCGGAGTGCCGGAGTAACTGGGAACGAACTGGTCACGTTTTTAAAACTATGGGGTAACCCCCACGGCTGGATGCCAGATAAAGTAAACTGTTTTCGAAACAACTAAAACGAACGCCCACCCGTGAACTCACTCAACTAGTTGTTGACTCGTTACTACATGCTTTGCAGGACCATAGGTACTTAGCTGGAGCTTGCATGGAGGAGGATCGTTGTGGGACATGGATTGCTACAAGGCCATGATAAACTTGAAACTTTTGGAACTTATGTTATAACTTTAAACTTATGCTTCCGCTTGCAACTTAAACTTATTTGTTTTGGAACACCAATCGTGATGGTTAAACTTTTATAACTACTTATATGCTTGTTCAGTATGATTGGTGGCTGGATCCTGGTCAGTCACGCCTCCAAGCGGTAGTATTCCGCAGGTGGGATTTTGGGGGTGTGACATGAAAACCATTTGAAACCATCACCGGAAATAACCTAGAACCTCACCGGAATTTCACCGATGAACAGTGCTGCCAGAGGTCAACACGAAGGATGTTGACTCTCACCTCGATAGATGTGATGCACAACATCTTTCGATCTGAGACTCGAAAGATGTTAGATTCCTCGAAGGATCATCTTTCGATTGATCAAACCTTCGAATGATCAAGACATCTTTCAAACTCTTGATTCTTCGAAAGATGATCTTTCGATAAGGTTGTGATCCTTCAAGAAAAGTGACATCTTTCGAACAGACTGACATCCTTCGAACAATCTGCCATCCTTCGTGCCATGTTCAATCCTTCGATGGATAATTTGGATCCTTCGAGAGTTCAACACTTGGAATTTTTCAAGAAATTGAAAATTTTTCTAAGTGTGGAATTCCTTGTTGACTGTTTGACTTCTTCTTATTACGTTTCTATGTTTGATGAACAGAAATGGCACCGAAAGTGAGAAAGGAACGGGCAAAGCCAACAAAGAAGGAGAAAACTGAAGTTGAATCTATGTCTGAATCTAGACATAACATGGCTGCTTATTTACAACCGGAAGGCAAGATCAGTCCGGAATTTACTGGAATTATGGAGTACCTTCATCGTGCTCGTATCAATTATGCTATCACAACACAGCACATTGCCTATCAGTCGCACATCAAGGAGTTTTGGAGTTCAGCTGTGATTGAAACGGTGGAGAATAAGGAAGTGATCAGGGCATCAGTTGCTGAAAAACCCGTGGTTATTACAGAAAACACTATCAGAGAACGTCTACAGCTTGGAGATCAACCAGAAGATCCTACTTCTATAGATTTACAATGTCAGCGGGGGTTACTGATGAGGCTGCGGTACAACGACGACGTTCTTGCCAATCAGATCAACAAGAAGTATATGCCGCTTCGGTACAAGTTCTTGTTGCATATCCTTATTCATTGCCTGAGCAACAAGCGTTCTGGATATGATCTGTCACCGATCGAATTGACTGGATTGTTTACGGCTCTGATTCTGAACAAGCCGTTCAACATATCTCGCTATATCTTCGACAATCTGAAGGAAAACGCTCGAAGGCCACTCCCGTCAGCAACACAACGAACATCTACCAAATTCTGGTTATATCCAAGATTTCTGCAGATGATGATTGACGATCAGATTCCTGATCTTCCAAAGGCTGAAGCAGATGTTCTACCTGTTAATCCAATGAATGAGCATACTCTGTTGATATTCAAGTCCATGTCCGCCTATAAGGAATCGGATCCAATTATGAAACTTATTGGTCATCTCGATGTTCCTAACTACGAGGCACCGCAAAACAACAAATGGCGTCGAGACGCGAGTGATTCTGATAATGAAGAGCCAAGGTTGATCGCTTTGGCTGATACGCAGCTCGGGGCTAAACATGGAATCAAAGCAATAAGGAAGTCTGCTGGCAGTTCTAGTGCTGCAGTACATGTCGAGGTTGATGTGAATGTTGCTGCCGAAGAGGTTCAGGGATTGTTTGTAGATCCTGATGCTCGTATTGGTGCAGGTGGTGATGGTGGTACTGTGGTTGTTGAAACAGGTGGTAGTGCAGGTGGAGCTGGTGGTGCTACTAGTCAGTCTGGTACTGTTGCGACTGACAAAGGCAAAGGAAAGGTAGATGAACCGAGGAGTCAAGCGGATGACAGTAGTTCGTCTTCTGAAGAGGAAGGAGGTTCTGGTGACGATGGTTCGTCTTCCGAGGATGATAATCCTCCTCCTCCAGGAATGAAAACGGTCTATGATAGTCGCGGGAATCCTCGTTTTGAGCGAATAGAGAAGACGGTTAGAACTGGATAATCTGACAGGGATGAGGATTATATCCTTACTTCTCCGGGTTTTGTTAGAAAGAGGAAAGCAAAAAGACAGGGTGTTCGTTTATCAAAGAAAACTGCTGGTGATTCCTCTATTCCAGTTTCTATTCAGCCTTCATCTGCTCCTGAGCAACAGCTTCCTCCTGTTAGTGATCAACTGACTGAAAAAGAGACACTGGAGCTAATGTCTTCTCCTCAGAGGTCTTCTGGGACACGCACGGTGACTGTTGATCAACAGCCGCCTGCAACTCCCGCCTCAGGTACACATGCCCGACCTACTCTTGTTATTACTGGTCCTACAGATGCTTCTGGTCAGGCTGGTCAGTCTGGCTCCTCAGGACCTGAGCCTTCGCGACCGACTCTGGCAGAGACTTTATCTGGTTTATCTGAATCTGAAAAGATTCAATTCCTGATTGAACAAGTCAGTGAATTGGGTTCTATTGTCGGTCGGCATACAAGAACAATTGAAGAGTATCGTGTGCAGCGAAAACATGATGTAGTGGCACACAACACGCTGTGTTCAATTGTTAATGCTCAGAATATTAAGATCAAGGAACAGGCTGAGGAAATTGAAAGGTTGAAGGATGCGAACAGGGCACGTGACAGGGAGGTCGAGATAATGAAAAGGCATAGTACTGTGTTGGAGAATGAGGCTAAAGCTCTAAGGCAGAAACATGATGAGTTGTCAGAGCGGTATAAAAATCGCGATGATCGATTAATAGAGAGCTTCAAGCCTGTGTTCGCAAACTTCAAGAAGACTAATCAGAAAGTGGGTACACTGTGGAGTGAAAGGTGCAATGCCTTAGGCATTGTTCCCTCAAGACGTGAGGATGACAAGGATGATGATGCAGCAAATCCGGATCAACCAGCTGCCTCAGGTTCCGGTGCAACTGCATCCGGGGCTGCAGGTGGGTCTGGTACATCTCAAGATGCTCCTACTACTCCTTCCAAAACTACTACTGGCCCATCTGAGCAGACAGAAACTCTGGGAACTTCTACAGGGCTTGAACATGTTAGTCTGGAAGCAGAAATGTTTGCAGATCTCCCTGAATCATCAGGTGCTCTTCAGTATCATCCAGTTACGGGTGAACTGTTAGAAGAGGGAGAACATGTTACTGAAATATCTGATGAACAGATACTGGCTCTGACAAAATTAGATGATGTTGCTGTGAGTATGATTGATGCTACTCCGTTGGAACAGGACCAAACCGATTTCTCTTCCATTGATGAAATCTTCATCGGTTCGGATCCTGAACGTCCTGTATATGTTGGGAAAGACAATGCGGAGGTTAATGCTCTTGATGATGATTTTGTGGCAGAAAAGACTGCAGAGTTTGCCAATCTCTCTTCAGATTCTCCGACAGCTCAAGAAAACCGTGAGAAGACAGTGAATGAATGGCGAGCAGATTTCCTTGCTAGGAATCCTCCTCCGCTCGCTCCGTTGGATCAGGTTAACTATATGAGTCTGGAAAAGAATCGGGCTCGAGGTCGCATTATTAGTTGGATGTTCGTTAAGGACCTTCACTGCATGGTCGTGAAACGAGAAAATGGTCTTAGTATTTCAGAACTCTTCTCAGAATTCTCTCACTTCCGTACTATGATGTTGCAGTGTTAGCTCAACTAGACGTTATCAATCGAGACGAAGAAAAGATGGTGGATCTGTTTGCTAAGAAAATCAGGTTGGAAAGGAGAAGGGGTTGGAAGGATCCTCTATACAAGCCACAGTTTCCCAGATACGAGCAGATCAGATTTACACTTGATCCAGAAACAAACACTGCTCGCTATCGTTTGGTGTATGATCCTCCAAAAGTGATGAAGAAGATACCTTTGCTGAAGATGAAGACTGACTTTCTAGGAAATTTTCGTTGCTGGGTCTATGACGCGGGTACTGGTGAAGCTGTGATCCTATTCAGAGATAGTCAGGAGAACTTTAGAATAATAGATCCGATGTGGATTACTAACATGTCCAGATCGGATATTATTGTTCTGAAGGATCATGAGATAAACTACTTGGTTCGGGATCGGGATCAAGCAATGAAGTTTCAGAAGATGGCCTTGTACTGCTTCAATTTGCTGGTCAACGCAGGAAGTGCATGGTCATCGCATCATTTGACAGAGGAAAGAACGTCCGAGACTTAAAGACACGAAGACCGAGACAAAGCTACAGCCAAGGGGGAGTTTGTTGGTGCACTTGTGTCTGTACTTTGTCTGTATTTTGTAATGTATAAAACGATGTCTTTTGTTAGTCTTGTTTACGTCTTGTGTTTGATTTGTATATGTGTTGGAATGTATGTTTGACCAAGTCAACCATCCTCCTGGTTTGACTTGGCCAAACAGTCAACACTTAGTGTGTAAGATTGTTATGCTTCGAAGGATGCCATCGAAGGATGGTTTGTATCCTTCGATGACCTCGAAAGACAAACCTTCGATGGATTCATATGGACCTCGAAGGATACATCATCCTTCGAGGTATGTCTGGATCCTTCGGAATCTTTCGGTAGATATTCTGGTCGATAGATGATCCTTCGACCAGAACTCCTTATCCTTCGAGCATATTATTTGTTTCGGGTATATATACCCATGTATGGGTTCAGTTCACAGAAGTCTTTGAAGTGTTGTTGCTAGTGCATGTGAGTGAACCAAGGTCTTGTAGAGAGCATTTCAGTTTGGTCAAGGGCTGTAACCGTGTCCACTGAAATACAAGAGAAAACTTTGATATATTGTGTGTCTACTCTTTCTCTTTGTAACTTGTGCTTTCATATAAACTACGGTTTGCACTCTAGCTTGGATTCCGCACTTGCTAGTGTGTTAAACATAACAAGGAATAGGTTTATCCTCAATACTGGGTTCGAAGATCCTTATACATTTTATAAGGCAATGTCTTTCTTCATACCCGGCCACCAATACTGGGTTCAAAGATCCTTATACATTTTATCTGCACCAGGATGAATTGAATAACGAGACTTATGAGCTTTATCCATTAGCAAAGTGCGAAGATCGTCTATACTTGGGACCCACAAACGGCCCATGAAATAGAATATCCCAAAGTCTTTCAGCTCAAGCTCAGGCTTAATGTGACACGATAATTCCTTACCCATCAAGTCTTGTGTAACACAAGTATGTTGAGCCTGAGAAATGAGGGTTTGAATGTCAGATCAAACCTGAACACAGTGAAGCTTAACACGTTCCTTACGACTCAATGCGTCAGCCACGACATTCGCCTTACCAGGATGGTAGCGAATTTCGCAATCGTAGTCGTTTAGAAGCTCAACCCAACGTCGTTGCCTCATGTTTAGTTCTTTCTGATTGAAAATATGCTGGAGACTTTTGTGGTCAGTAAACACTACACACTTTGTACCGTAAAGGTAGTGTCTCCAGATTTTGAGAGCAAATACTACAGCACCTAACTCAAGATCATGAGTGGTGTAGTTTTCTTCGTGTACCTTCAGTTGTCTTGATGCATAAGCTATGACTTTGTTTCTTTGCATAAGAACGCAGCCAAGGCCTAAGTTAGACACATCACAATACACGACAAAATCGTTATTACCCTCGGGCAAAGATAAAATAGGTGCATCGCAGAGTTTCTGTTTCAAGGTCTGAAATGCTTCTTCTTGCTTGGATCCCCACTCAAAAGGTTTGTTCTTCTGAGTTAAAGCAGTGAGAGGAACCGCAATCTTTGAAAAGTTTTCAATGAAACGGCGGTAATGAACGAACCTCGGTAGGAGTAGTAGGAGTATCCCAATCCTTAATCGTACTGATTTTGGCGGGATGTACATGTATACCATGTTCGTTGACGATGTGTCCCAAAAATTGAACTTCCTTAAGCCAGAATTCGCACTTGGAGAATTTGGCGAAAAGCTGTTCTTTCTTTAGGAGCTCCATTGTAAAACAAAGATGTTGCTCATGATCAGCTCGAGTCTTAGAATAGATCAAAATATCATCAATGAATACAATGATGAACTTGTCCAAATACGGCTTACAAACCCTATTCATTAAGTCCATGAAAACAGCAGGAGCATTTGTTAAACCGAAGGGCATAACAGTGACCTCATAAAGACCATAACATGTACGAAAAGCAGTCTTGGGAATGTCTTCTTCGATCACTCGAAGTTGATGATACCCAGAACGTAGATCAATCTTTGAAAAACAAGTAGCACCCTGTACCTGATCAAAGAGATCATCAATGCGAGGTAGGGGAAATCGGTTTTTGATGGTAAGCTTGTTAAGCTCACGGTAATCGATACACATCCTGAATGATCCATCTTTGTTTTTCACGAATAGGACAGGAGCGCCCCATGGTGAAAAGCTCGGACGAATGAATCCTTTGTCAGAAAGCTCCTGAAGCTGCTTAGATAATTCTTGCATCTCAGACAGTGCAAGACGATAAGGTGACTTCGCAATAGGATTAGCACCAGGTACAAGATCAATGCAGAACTCAACTTGGTGCACAGGGGGTAAACCAGGTAATTCTTCAGGAAATACCTCAGGATAATCCCGAACAATAGGGATATCTTGGATTGTCTTACCCTTGCCTTTATTCTCTACGACATGTGCCAAGAAAGCAACATATTTCTTTCGTAGGTATTTTTGGGCTTGGGTACAAGACATAAGCTTAAGACCACTGACGGGTTTCTCCCCACGAACTTCTAAGATCTCACCAGTCGAAAGCGGTATACGGACCAACTTCTCAAAACATACCACCTCCGCATGATATTTGGATAACCAATCCATTCCTACTATTACATTGAAGCTCCCGAGTTGCATCGGTGTAAGGTCAATAGGGAAAAGATGGTTGTTAAGGTTCAACTGGCAATTTAGAAGAACAGAGTCGAGTACAACATGTTCACCACTAGCTACTTCTTCTGTTAAGGGCTTTCCTAGTTTTGTTCTAGTCATCGAAAGCATAGGCTCAAATGCTAAGGACACAAAACTCTTATCGGCACCCGAATCAAATAGAACAGAAGCAGGATGGTTGTTAACAAGGAACGTACCGTTCACTACTTCGTTATCCGCACGTGCCTCATTTGCATTAAGGTTAAAAGCTCTACCACGAGCCTGTGCCTGATTTGCATTTGCCAACCTCGGGCAGTTGTTCCTGTAGTGGGTCAGATCCCCACAATTGAAACATAAACCAGGCGGAAAGTGAGGTCGTGCAGGATTCTGGGCAGGGTTTTGCACAGCTTGGTTTTGAGCTGCCTGATTTTGGTTAGGAGCAAAACGACAGGTGTTCGCAAGATGACCAGAGTTGCCACAATTCGTGCAGATGCGGCATTGCAACTGTGGCTGGTGGTGGCTATTACATCTGTTGCACAGAGGTGCATTACCAGCATACTGCCTCTTGGCAGCAGGTAGTGCAGCCTGATTAGGAGCAGCCTGGTTAGTCTGAGCGGTAACGGCGAAGTTCTTGGAAGCCTTGCGCTTCTTTGATTTCTTGGAAGACTCAGCAGCCTTCTTGCCCTTTTTCTCAGTGGTGCTATCAGACTGTTTCTGTTTCTTATCCCCTTTTCTATGGAGTTTACCCTTCTTGACTTGCGATTTAGTAAGGGTAGCAGCTAGCTCAATGGCCTGACGGACGGTAGTAGGGTTGCTGCCAGTGACAATATCCTGAACAGGATCTGGCAAACCGTCTATGTATTTCAAATAGCCTTATCCAAAGGCGTTACCATTGTAGTATAGAGCAAGCTTAACTCCTCGTATCTGTCTGTGTAAGCCCGGTGTTCACCATTGTCTTGTTTCAGGTCATGGAACTCATTTTCAAGTGCCCTCTGCTCGTGACGAGGACAAAATTCTCTCATCATGAGAGCTCTAAGTTCCTCCCATGTCTGACCCAAAGCAACATCAGCACCTCTATCTCTCATTACCCCATTCCACCAGGTAAGAGCCCTCTTTTGGAACACACTCGAAGCAAACTCGACCTTACGATTGTTCGGACACTGAACATGGCGAAAGGCTCTCAAGACTCAACCACTGTAGGAGCCCAGTTGCTCCTTCAGAACCACTGAACTTGAGCGGTTTAGCCGAGTTAAAACTTTTGAAATTGCACGGAGCAGGTGCATTATTGTTATAGGTGGCTTGGTTTATTTGAGTTATGAGATTCGGTAGCATAGCAGCCATCTGCTGTGCTATAATAGCTGCCAGTTCGGCATCAGGTTGCTGAACGTTACGTCGAGGAGGCATTCTAAAAGAGGAACATTGAGAGAAAACGAATGAGATGATGTGATGAAAATTGAGATATCAATAAAATCGACAAAATGCAAGGATGGTGGTTATTTGTTTGTTACCACAAAGCAAACAAACAACGCACAGTGACAAATCAAAGTAAATGAGTCATAATAATGTATCACCGAAGACATGCTCGCCTATAAGTGAACACTCACCCCAAGTGTTCCCAGGTAAGAGTGACTTGTAACACCCCAACCCAAATAGGGCTAACGTGTCACTATTACAGATATCAAAACCAATCAAAATCCATTTAACAATGAAAAATATGGAATCCAAAAGACAACCAAAAGTCTTGAATCAAACCAAGAAATCTTAAAGTCTTAGTTAATTTAAATACTGAAATAAAGAAAAGTCTTTTATTCTTGAATTGCATTAACTCTCAACATCGCTAGTTCCCAACATTCCCCCGATTACCTGTCAACAGATAAGACAACACAACAAAGAAAAAAACTACGGTTGAGCCAAAGGTTGCTCAGTAATGGAAAAATCAAAAGTAAAAGTAAAGACTGATATACAGAAAGCAGAATTGAACTGATGCAGGCATGACTCACAAACAAATGCTGAACTAAATCAGAAGCATAGATCTGATACATGATCGGAACATAATCAAATGTAGTACAGAAACATATCAGATACATATCAAATACATATACCGAATTACACGACCATAATATATCCACAAAACGCGTCATGTAATTAAATAGCACCCAGAGCCAGAAACAGAGGGGTGCATAGCTAGCTAGCTGATGTAGCGCGTGAAACGGAAAAATGAAGATTACACGTTGATTCTGCGAATACCCGTGTAGTTCTTCCCCAACCCCCAAATTGTAACCCCAAAGGCCACGGAATTTGAAGTGAAAAAACTGTTTTCTCAAAATTCAATTCTGATTGATCAAATGACTAGGGCAATACATAAATAGAGACAGAAATTCGAAACGGGTCTAAAAAAGACAACGGGCCAAACACAAGCCCAAAAACAAAATGCCCAAAATACTTGAAAAAACATAAAAATGGAAAAAACTAATAGAAATAAGCGTTTTTTCGGCCCGGACGATGACCCAAACCGCCATAGGCGTTTGCAACAAGATAGAGCTCGTTCTCCCGTTCGTTTTGACTGGTCACACGCCCAAAACGGACCCCCGTAGCCCAAGTTAGAGCCATTTCAGTGAAGCCCCTTTTGTGACGCGATCTTGGGCCTCCAAATACAGGATGGCCCGCTCTTCCACGCTTGGGCCCGCATCACTAGCCCATGCACCTATGAGATGGTGTGTGTGGCGTTCACACATTATTCCATCCCCCAGAAGTCAGAAGTCAAAAATCAGAACTAGGATCGATCAATACGCCTCTAAGGGCCAAGGTGCTACACAAGCACAAGTCAGAGACGCCGTGATTTTGATTACGCACTGTCACGGAAAGTATTCACGTCGTTGACGCCCAAACGACAAGTCAGAAGCGCTCGGGTGTCAGAGTACAGAAGCTTAAAGCCATGTAACAATAAACCAAAAGAAAGTAATTCTAATGGGAACATACAATAATGATTACAACTACTAAAGTCTATTGCATGCTACAACGAACTTATCAAATAATAAATGTGAAACTGAAACAACTAACAGAAATAGACAAAATCCGTACTGCAAGGTAACGGATTTGACAAAAAAACAATACTCTGATGAGAAGACCAAAGAAACCGTACCTTAGTTTAGCAAGCAAAGCAAAAATCCACAAATAAAGTCCTCTTCAAAACTTATGCAAACCTAAATCGCGTTACGAGATCCGTTATACTTTATTTAATGTATACGTTTGCTCTTAAAATTTTTACCCGGCGACTAAGGACTTGTTAATGACCCCTTTATCGAAAGAAAAAAAATAATTATTTTATACCTCAAATATAGATTGTCTTTTCTTAGTCAAAACTTATCATATCATATCATACGAAATTAGTAAGAATTCTAATTTTAAACTAATTGATAAAAAAAATCAAGTTTAATACTATACATCCATATTACTGACGTTCGTAATTTCCTAACACACATTCACAATCATGACACACTTAGATATATATGATACACTTAAATACTACACCACCTACATGTACATAACACACCGCATCTCACACATACACAAATAATGGATACCCATACGTATGTCACACACATGAATTTACTATGCTTAGTAGTGCATAAACACAAATAGACACACACCTACATATATAATCTAAAACCCATGCACACTTTATTATCACCCACTCATACACACATGATTAGACAAATGTATCATGCACACAAAATGAAACTCACACACATACATCACTGCAACTCACACACTCACATGCATTTTTTTAAGAACACACACCCATGCATGCAGTACACACACGCATGCATTCAATGCATTCACATTTCTAGCACTACACACTCATATATATATACAGTAACACACATGCAAGCATTCACATTTTTAGCACCACACACTCATATATATATACAGAGACAAATAAACAAACTAAAATAAATAAATAAATAAATAAATAAATAAATAAATAAAACCAACAGAACTCGATTTCATAATTAAGCATTTAGTATGATCATCTTTTACAAACAATTTTAGATTAGATGAACCTTTAGTCGCTGGAAACGAATCGGAATATTAAGAGCCCAAAATCGAATAGATTATACAAACATGTCAACTGGACATAAGTTATTAACATAAGATTGTTACCTAAATCCTTGGACAAAACGAACTCGAAATCAAAATGGCAATGGGGACTCAAGGTTGTCCGGGTGCCGTTGGAATGAGTGGAGACAATTAATAGAATCAAACGTCCGACCAATCGTGGTGGTAGTTCACGGTGACCGAAGGCGGCGGGCAATGGTGGCGAGCGGTGGACGGTGTACTGGTATCAACACTGATCAACGGAAGACGGTGGTTCTACGGCGGCGGTCAGACTCGGAGGGAGTGGCGATGGCTAGAATAACTAATCGACAGTGGCTGCCAAAGTTTCTGTAATAGTTTAACGAGATATAAAACAAATTTCGAAAGAGAAAAGAAAGGGTGATCTTGGTACCTGTTCGCGAATCACAGAACACGAGTGACAGGACTGCTGGCGGCGGTAACCCGTTCTGTCCTGGTGGTGCTGCGATGAGTGGTGGTTCGTGGCGAGATGGTACGTGCTGTTGGTTCAGGCCCCAAATCAATACTCACTCAATACACAAACACTCGTGAAATTAAGTTTGCAGAAATTTGATAAACAAAAAAGGGTACAAACAACTACCTCACTACTCCCTATTTATAACTAAAATATGCACATGCAAAATAAAACCACTAGCTGAATTTTAGAGGTATATTCCAACTATCCCAACTCACACGATCTCATCCAACAAACCCGGACAACCTTGACCAAGTTTTATTATTTAAGAAATTCCCACATGATATTAATCTTTATGCAATCTTCATTTCACGTGACCCTTGTAGTTTTAGCTTATTCCCATGTAGAAACATGCAACTATAATTTAGACACATTTCTAATTTTACATGACCCTTGGCTACTGCATCATTTGACCAATGATCCGATAACGTGCTAACCGCGTGGCCCGAGTAACCCGTGAACTGAACCCGATTAACCCAACACGTGCTCTGCCAAAAGGGAACGACGTCGTAACGGTGACGGCGATATTGTCGTTGGTGGTCCAGAAGAAGATGAATGGAGGGGTTTATTCAAGGGAAAAAGCCAGCTTTGAAACGGTTTGTGTGGAGCAATTCGCTGGAATGATATCGATTAATATGAAAGCTCCGTAGTCGGAAAGATGCGAATCCCGTGATTTACGTTGTTGAGAGGGTGGCCAAAGGAAAGCAGTACCGTCAATATAAAATCAAATATTTGGAAATAGATCCATTCCACTATTAACTAATTCCTTTCCTTTGTTTATTAAAGCTATATTATATATTATATATTATATATAGGGTTGAGTTCATTTCAGAACTCTAAATAACTACAGAACTTTCAGAACTCCTAATAAACAATCATTTTATATATAAGTTTTTGTATTTTGGATCTTTTTATATCTATTATATGTATTTCTTTTGTTGGTCCCTGGTTGATCGGGATCTTCCTGTTAATGAATGTCACACTATGATTGCTGTGCGGAATCCAGCAAATCATATACAGATACAGAAAGACATATGATTTCCATGTTCAACAGTCTGCAATTCAAATGAAATATATGACAAGATACAAGTTCCAGTTGATCACAGACTTCAGCTCTCTAGGTTACAGACAGATTCAAAAGTCCTAAATGAGCTGACTGAACTTCTATTTATAGGCAGGTCAGAATAAGCTAAGTGCTGTCCGATCGGTTAGGCTAACCGATCGGTTGGGCCACCCGATCGAACAGCTGTTCGATCGGTTAGGCTGTTCGATCGGCTAGGCCAGCCGATCGGCTTACAAAGCAGCACTTTTACAAAACAAACCCTGTATTCTGACGCCTTATACATTAAACTATACAACTTTAACAAAATAAAGACTTTAAGCTGACGGAAGCTACAGACGTTTATGTACTAACAGACTCCCCCTCGGATGAAGCTGTAGTCCCTTCCAGCAAAGTCTTGATTATTTCCTGTTGCGTCTTCTATCTCGTGCCTTTTGTTTTCTCTTCTCTTCTCGTTCAGCTAACATTTGTCTTCTCTTATGTCTTCCCTCTGTTATCCACCAATTTCTGTACACTGGATCTCCATCTCTTTTTCTGTCCCACTTAGGGATCTTGTTCTCTTCAGACTCTATGGGTGTCTGATCAGTAGGAGGTACAAATCCAAAATTTCGTCTTCCTCTTTCAGCAGCTTTTCTCTGAATTTCTTTGGATCTTAAACTTCTCTTGTACACCTTTAGAAACTCATCAACCTCTAGTTCTCTCCATGAGGTTTTCCAGTTCTTACCAGAGTTGATTTCTTTAGCAAAACAGACATCAACTACACTCTGGTACTGCTGAGCAATGGCTTTGTCTTTCTTGTCATAGATTATCTTGTTGACAAACAAGCAATCTATGTCTTTCTTTGAGCAATTTACCAGCCACATCGGGTCTAGAATACAAATTTTCCTAGCTTCACCAGTGTCTTTATCGTACAAAGAGATCACAGCTTCAGCAGTAGAAGGATTATAGAGCCATGCTTGAAATAAATCATAGAAATCCTGCTCAATAGCCCTTAAAGGCATGCTCTTCAAACATTTTGGCGGTTTGACATCAAGAGTAACGTCCTTCTCACCTTTAGCTGTATACTTCACAATTCTTTTAGGAAACTGTGGTTTCCAATCTGGATAATTGATCGTTGCTTGATACTTGATGTAATTCCACAGCTTCTGGTCTCTCTGTTTTACTTCAGGACCGTAGTAGTGTTGTTTAATATTCTTTGTAACCACCAATTCATCTATGTCCCACCACGGTAAGGTAGCAAGATCAGAAATGCACCTGAAGTATTGAACACCTTGCTCTCTTCGAATTGCATAAACATTCAAGTCTTCCAGATACCCCCAAGAAAGAATATCACCCCAAGATAAGTCTTTATCATGAGTAAAATACTGTAGGGCTCTAAGAGGCTTTCTTTCCTTTGGCATTGATCTGAACCATTTCTTTCTCTCTTCAGCAGAAATTTCTCTTGGAACTGGTTCAGGCATATCAGCAGATGCAACTCTTTCTTCAATTTTTCTCTTCAATAATTCTGCATTCATGTCTTCAAATAACTCTGTGAATGTAGGAAATGCCATGTCTTCACCTTCATAGTGAAAATCTATTCTTTCTTCTTCCGAATCTGAATCAGTCTCTATGGTCACATTATCATAAAATTCTGCTTCAAGTGGAAATTGTGGTTCAAAGTTTTTAATCGGAGACTCTGGGATTTCATCTTCGATGTCAAATTTAAACTTCCCATCTTCTAACCCCAACTCCTCAAGCATTTCAGCTCTTGTTCTGATAATATCTACTTCTCCTTGATGATGTTCAGAAAGAGAAATAAAAGTAGATGTGAGTTGATGTACCTGATCTTGTTGGTCCCTGGTTGATCGGGATCTTCCTGTTAATGAATGTTTTCGACCTTTCGCGTGTTTACAGTTGACAACTCGACTTCAATCAATTTAAAAACTTTGGCCAATTTGTTCAGATTCACATTCTCTAATGGAAACTCGGAATCCGAAAACAACTTATCCGATCCTGACATCTTGTACATGACAAGATCAGATTCATCATGTAAGTTGCTTTTGGATTTCTGTTTCGGAATGTATTTGTCTAGAAAACAACCATCCTCCTCAGAAGTGTCACAATCTGTTTTAAGTACATTATCCACCACACTTTTCACCACATCATTTTGGACACCCTCGTCATTGGAAGACGTGAACGTGACATCAATATTCTCAGGGAATATAACATCATTTTCTTCTTCAATTTCCACCAAACTAGACTGCTTTTTCGTGTAGTTGTCTAAGATTGGCGGTGGAACTCTGTGAAACCCTACACCTTTTCCATCCGAAAACACATCCTCACCAGCTTTGTTTTTCCCTATGGGTTTAGGAACTATGTGCTGCAAAACAAAGCTAGCTGAGCTATAGCTGTTTAATTTTAACTGGATTCTTTCATTTTCAATTTCACTTTCTTGAACCTTCAGTTTTAATTTTGCTATCTCATCCAGTTGTTTGTTGATTGTTTCCTCTTTTATTATCAAAACAGCTCTTAAATGCTCGTTTTCCTTAGTTGTTTTTCCATTTCTATCATCACTCTCTTTAACGACATTTTTCAATTTTTCAAATTTTTCAACAACATTTCTGCTTTCAAGAAGAATTTTGTCATGATCAGCTTTAATTTTCAGGTTTTCAGTTTTTAATTCTTTTATTTGTTCAGCTGATTCTTTTGACTCTTTGTCACAATCAAGAATTTGACTTTCAAGTTTTCTAACATTATTTGTCAGATTCTTGATTTTCTCCCCATTGAGGTATGTGACTGTTGTACAAAAGTTGCATTGTTTATTACAACTTTTGCAATCAGCATTGCAATTGTTTTTGTTACCTGACATAGTTGATGACTTAGTTTGACTGACCTGTTTCTTTGACTCAGAATTAGGAGTAGAATCTACCTCAAGTGCTTTGACAGCAAGCACTTTATCAGCCATTTCTCTCAAGTTTTCAGCTGTCATCTCCTGTGTAGTGTTGATCAACCCGGTGTCAATTTTCACAGGTTCTTCTATCTTCTCCTTTTCTCTTCTTTCTTTCTCTCTTTCTTCCTCGATCATTTTCGATGTTGGTGTACCCCACCATTTGTGTTGCCAGTACTCATCCTCTTCTTTGTATTCTTGGATAATGGCTTCAATGTCTATCTTCTTGTAGTCGACAGCAATGTTACCATATTCATCCAAATAACACTCTCTATCTGGATCCCATCGGTTTGCACGTGTAGCTTCCTCATAAATACCTGAGAGTCGGATGATCTTTGCTTCAGCAACCATTTTTCGATATTCGTACTTTTGTTGTTCTGTACGATTATCCTTCCATTGAATTGGTTCATTATGACTCGCCATAAAAGCATAACCAATAGCATCATCTTCAGGTAATACTTCCTTACTCCAATCATATCCTTCATCATCGTAAATCACTGCCAAAGCTCTAGATTTTCCTTTGTTGTCTTCAGATTGCTTTATTCTTGGCGGTTCGGACTTATTCTGATGATAGATAGCTTTCTTGTAGTAGTCATCCTTGAATGGATTCTCAGATTCTTCAACATATGCATTTCTGCATTCTCGTTTGAAGTGGCCTTTCTGTTTGCACTTGAAACACTTCACCTTTGATTTATCAAATCCCAGCTTTGTTGAAGGACCACCGATTGTTTTTCTTCCCGTTATCTCCATAAAGCGTTGTGCACGTCGCACTGCACTCGCCATTGCCCATTGGATATCAATTAACTCCATCTCTTCGGGATCTATCTGATCATAGTCTTCTTTGGTCAGATTAGTATTCCCAATCTTTCCAGCAATCAGCCCCTCATATGATTCTAGCACAGATGCTAGAAACACCATCTGTTGCTTCACAGATTCTTCATCAAAGTTTTGTGCATTCTTCAAATCAACAGCAATATTACATGAGAACTTTGAATCAGAACGATTTGTCGAGGCAGTAGGAATAGAAGTAGACCCACTATGATATCCACTGTGACTTTCTTTGTTTGAGTTGCTTTGATTTTCTTTAGGAGCTGGAGATATGTTTTCAGCAGAAAATGCAGTTTTCGGTGATGAGGCTTTGGGCATCAAACTTTTGGGATAGTATAGTTCTGGATTTTGTTGATATGAATGATTGACTTTGTACGTTTTCTTCAATTCTAGCTCATGGCTTTCCAGTCGTTCAATCACTACATCTGGTTTTAGTTCTTCTGGAGGAATGGTGTTTTTCAACATCAAAGCATAGTACCTCCAGTCCATTTCATCTGGTAAAGAATCGAACAGTTTATCAACTATCTCCTCATCAGGATATTTGATATCATGACGTGCAAGTTCCAATTTAAGATGACCAAAACGTTCGATCATTTTGCAGACTGACTCATTTTTGAAACAACTGAACATATCAAACTCCTTTTTTAGTAGTTTAGTTTTGTTCTTTAAGATTTCTTTACTTCCCAGACATTTCTTTCCCAGTTTATCCCACAAATCTTTGGCGTTGGTGTAGCTGATTAGTGAAATAATATCTTCCCTGACAGATTGAAATAGTAGTGCTACACATTTCTGTTCAGCAACGAATAGATCAATCTCTTCATTACTTCTCAATACTTCACCATTGTTTTTACCCGCAGCATACCCACTTTTCATGCTTTTCCAGCTGGGGAAAGCAAACGCCATCAGCCATTCTTCAAATTTTATTGCCCATCTTGTATAATCTTCAATAGCCATTAACTTTGGAGGACGATTAAATGTTCCAAACGCGCTTTCTGATTCCCATGCTTCCTTCCTTTTCTCTTTGATTTGATTTGTGTTGGTATTGTTTGATGTAGAATCATCATTTTCTGGATTTCCTGATCCTCCTGAGCTTACAGTGAAACCATACATATCACTAAAAGGGTTTGTGAATATGTCATCCATTTTGAATGTTCCTGTAAAATCAGACAAACACTTAGAAAAATTTTGACTTCTTAAAAACGCTTAACACTAACACTTGGATCGAACAGGGTAGTCGATCGAGTAGTGTGTTCGATCGAGTAGCTTATCCGATCGGTTAGACAAATGCTGTTCGATCGATCAGCTGTTCGATCGAATAGGAATCTAGTAAACTTCAAACTTCCTTTTAACAACAATGCAGTCCGATCGATCAGCTGTTCGATCAGATTACCAAGATGATGTCAGCAATAACTTCCAAAATATCTTTGAACGGTTATCTCTTTCAAATCGATGACATCAGCAAACGAATGAATATGCTAATCGATTCGACCAGCTGACATCAGCAAGTTCATGCAGTTTTTCATTGAAATTGTTCAATTTTAACACGAATTTGTTTGAATCTGATTATGAAACTTAGTAGGATTGTAAAATTTGAGATTCCGAACCGATTGATAGTAATTTTATCAAGTTTTATCCATTGAATCTGTTTTAATTTTGAGTTTTTCAAGTTTTATGATGAAAAAGATGAAGAACGGAGAGAAATATGAGAAAGATAGAGTAGATCTGCAAGTTTTCCGGTGAAAACTCTATCAGAAACAAATTTCCGATGAAATTTGTTCTTCACAATGCAATCTTCGCTTGAATTCAGTTGAATCTCTCTTCAAATCTACAAGAATTTGACTGAAATCGATGAACTATGTCTTCTGGTATCTTCAATCAACATCCATAGCTCTGATACCACTTGTTGGTCCCTGGTTGATCGGGATCTTCCTGTTAATGAATGTCACACTATGATTGCTGTGCGGAATCCAGCAAATCATATACAGATACAGAAAGACATATGATTTCCATGTTCAACAGTCTGCAATTCAAATGAAATATATGACAAGATACAAGTTCCAGTTGATCACAGACTTCAGCTCTCTAGGTTACAGACAGATTCAAAAGTCCTAAATGAGCTGACTGAACTTCTATTTATAGGCAGGTCAGAATAAGCTAAGTGCTGTCCGATCGGTTAGGCTAACCGATCGGTTGGGCCACCCGATCGAACAGCTGTTCGATCGGTTAGGCTGTTCGATCGGCTAGGCCAGCCGATCGGCTTACAAAGCAGCACTTTTACAAAACAAACCCTGTATTCTGACGCCTTATACATTAAACTATACAACTTTAACAAAATAAAGACTTTAAGCTGACGGAAGCTACAGACGTTTATGTACTAACATCTTTGACTACATACATGTTAAAAGTATTTTACATATGTTTAATTGCCAAAATTATATATATGTGTCATAACTAATTACATATATGTAAAAAAAACTAGTTTACATATGTGTAATTATAAAATTACATATAAAAATGATAAAATTACTCTTAACATGTATGTAATCGTAAAAATACACATAATAAATGATAAAATTATCCTAAACATAAAAATATATAAATAAAAAGAGTGTTTATTAGGAGTTCTGCGAGTTCTGTAAATATTTATGGTTCTGAAATGATCTTGGCCCTATATATAGGTTATATATAATATAAATACATAAATAAAAGTTGTTTCAAACAAGAAGTAGACACGTGAATCCAATTTGATTTATTAAATTTCTATTTTTTTTTTCAAAAATTAAGTTGTAGCATATCATATAACATAATATAATTGCTATGTTTTAATCTAGTTAATGGGTTTAGATTTGGTAACAACAATAACCGGGTTCGGAACATTAATTATCCGACATAATAATTTGTCGTAAAACGTATAGTATTTATTATATTAGGGTTTTAAAAGTTTCGCATATTACAGACTGGTCCGATACTGCGGATTTGTACGAACACTCTAGCCTTAGACATAAAACTCAGGGTACAGGCATTCACTCTTCCAGTTTGCACGTGTTCACATTATTTAGACCCAAACTTTGACGAGATTTTGAAAATTTTGGATGGTACAAGACCAAAAGATATCATCTAAGGATAGATGATTGATTTCAAAATCATTTTGGAAAATTGTGTTCATGTTTTGGTAATCACCTAAGGATAGGTGACATGTATTTTTTTAAGATCTAAACACAAGTAAACTTGTGTTAGGGTCCTAGAAAGTTATAGTCTAGGTCAAAGCATTACTAATAATGTAGGATCATTTTCACGACCGAAACGAGTCGTTCAGAGGTGTTCTTCTCAATACGAGAGGCGGAAACTAACGTATCGAGTTCGAGACAGCTTGATATTTACTTTAAATGTCTTTTTGATTGATATAACAGCAAATTACAGCGAGTAGACACTTCGGCAGCAGTTCGGTACTGAAACCGGAAAGTTACAAATGAGATGGCACAACCTACTATTTATAGACAGCCTATTCCGCACGAAACAGCACATGCGAAATGACCAGGTACGAAATGACAAAGTCATTTCGTGCGAAATAGCTTATTCATTTCGTGCGAAATAGACTTTGGTCTATTTCGTGCGAAAGAGCCTCCAAACACATTTTTGACATTTTTCTCGAATATCGTGTCCTGATCTATCTATTCTAAAACAAGACTCGATACAAGACGAAGTCGACAGACATATGCACCAACAGACTCCCCCTTGGATGTTGACGAAGTCTTCAGTGTCGAGTCTTCAATCTTTAGTCTTTATCAGTCTTCTCGTTTTCTCCCAGTATCTGACAATATAAGCATCCTCAATCTCTTTCTTCTTTTTATCAACTAATCTCCCCCTTGAATGTTGATCTATCATCTTCATAGTCTTTGAGACTCAATCTAATTCTCGAGCTTCCAAATTCTCTTGATCAGATCTCTTGATTCCTTAAGTTCATCAGCATCAATAGTATCAAGATCTAACCTGGCTCACAATCTGCTCAGGGTTAATCACTAGAACCTACACACATCTCTACCTCACAATAAGTTTCTCAAGTTTAAAATTTGACAAATTTATATACCACTTGCAGGTATTAATCAATCAAGAAATCATTTCACAATGTTAATCTCTGATGAACCACTTGTAGTCAAAACATTCAAATCTTTTTCTCATTTTCAACAGACTCTCCCTCACCAGATGTTCATCATGTTTAGCATTTGAAATTTTGAAAATCAGCTCTCCAATATCAGTTGTCGAAAATCTTTTTGAATTTTTCAAAAGTTTATGCAAAAACACACAGAAAATCTTTTTGGGTTTTTGTTTTTACTGAAATGCAAAAATATTTACAGACAATATTTTTGTGAGTTTGTGTAAGAGGATCATATCAGTTATGAGACAAATCACTAACACCGTTAAGCTTTAAACATTTTAAGTTCTAAACGATTCACTTAGATTGTCAGTATACTGATCCACTTAAATTTTCACACAAAGTTCAACTATTCTGAGATACAAGATTAGTGTTTTAAGTACTTAAACTTATTCGCGTGTACCACCTCAGAATATACTCCCGTATCCAGACTTCTATATTCAGTCTTACAGGTGAGTGTACACTAATGATATCTGTAAACGGGTAAATGCGAAACCATGAGAGCTCAGGTTAGAACTTCCGTTCATACAAAGAGATGATGGCTCGACTTTAGGTGTGTCCCATTTGGGGATCTTTTCTTCAACAACACATGATTAGCATTTTTCAATGTTTCATCATTTTTTATGCTGAGGGCTGGCTTTAAGATTAAAGCTTATGCAAAGTATTATACGAGGACTAGGCTATTGCTCCCGCAAAATCAGAAGTCCTGGTATAATACCCCAGATATCATCACGCACAAAGACCTAGTATGTCAGAAATAGAAAATCTTTCAAACAAGATTTCGGGGGTTACCCATATATCCGAGAGATGTTCCCCAGGAGATAAGTAAGCATATTTGTTTATGTTTATATCTCGAAAACAATCTACTAAATGAGTAAAAACCTACTGACACATTCTCAATGAGATCGTTTATCACATTAAACATTACATATCTTTAGCGTGTTGTGATAGTCCACTGATGTACTATCATTTTCTCTTTTTCACAACAAAACTCGTTTTGAATTTTTTCGATGTTTTTGGCTTTTTCAAATTTACGAAATTTCTAAATTTTTACTCCCCCTAAAATCAAAATTATGTGTCAAATTTTGATTTTCAAGGAAAAATTGAAAACAAACTGTACAAAGAAAATGGCAACCGATGTGAATTGCATCAATTCTCCAACCTCTTTGGCATAAACAATCAGAACTCCCCCTGACAACAAACTATTTTCCCATTAAGATTTCAAAACACTTAAGTTTGTTTTAATCAAAATGGTTTTTCTGGAAAATAAGTTTTTGTTTGATTTTACCACTGGTAATATTGGGGAATAATTCATCACATTGTTTTTCAAAACATTTGAATGAGAGTTAAATCAAGTTCAACTTAATAACCTTGATTAACCACTTGTAGATGAAAATCTTTTTTCAACCACTTGATTAATTCAGTTGTAAATTGAAGTATAACAATTTTGAGAATAACTACCACTTGTAGATTGAAATATCACAGATGTGAATTTCTCAAGAAAGATGCCGATTCCTACTCCCCAATTACCAACCTGGGAGTTCTGGCAAGTCAGGATTCTAAGCAAAGAATGCAGGCACCCAAGCCTGACCAGCCTTGGGTGTGACCTTTTCAATTTCACTCAGGGTTTGATCATTCCTTTTTGCCTCATAAAATTCTTTTACCCCTTTGGTCTTCCCTTTGACCATTTTCCCAAAAATCTTTTTCACTTTTCCATTGAAAGCCTTTTCGACATCAAATTCTTTATTTTCAGAATAGAATTGATTCGAAATTTCAACTTTTCCAACTCTTGATTTTAAATTTTTAGTTCTCAATGGTGGAAAGTTTACTTCATCCATTGACGGAACTAAATTCTCACTTTTAATCACAACTTGTGGCTCCTCTGACTTTGACAAATCAGATTCATCGCCAGATTTCACATCTGATTTCTTAACCACCCATGCCTGGTTGTTAAGATTTTCCCTTTTTCTGTAAAACCTTTTCGAACATTCACCAGCTTCATATGTTGAGTTTTTGAAAAATTTGAACTTTTCAGTTGGTGGTTCGGTTTTATCAACAATTTTCTCTTTGAGTTTATAAGAAACTCCTTGTTTTGTTTTTGTTGCTTTTGGACAGTTCCATGCAATGTGACCCACTTCATTGTATCTGTAACAGGTTCTTGACTCTCTTTTCTGATTAGCTCCATTATTCATTCTTTCTTGCTTCTTCGCAAGGAATTCTTTGCTTGATTGCTTCCAGAATGAGCTCTTTGCTTCTTCTTCAGAACTAGATCCTGAAACAAATTTAGTTTTTGATTTATAAATTTTCTCATTTTTATGATTTTTCCGGTGAAATAAAACCCAAACCTTTCTTTTTGAAATTACCGTTATGGTTTGGTTTCTTTTGAAAACCATAACCAGAACTGTAACCTTTTTTCTTGTTTACCCTTTGTTGAACTCTTGAAGTGTACTTTTTAGGTTTTTCATTAAGACTGACATCTTTTATTTCAGAAATATTAATTTCTGTTAATTTGAATACCTTTCTAATCTTTTCAATTTGAACACTTCTTATTGGAAATTCATCATCAGAATATAATTTGTCTGAATCATTCAAAGTATATGCCACTTTGATTGGTTCGTCATTCAAATTAGATTTTGATAACAGGAATTCTTTATTGTAAACCCGTTTAACTGACGATTTTTGACTTTCAACTGATGATGATCCCGAACTTTCAGACTCAGACTTTGACTCCGACTCCTCATCTTTATCCAACACCTGATCGACCACTTTCTTTATTAACTCAGACTCATGATCAGTGTCAGACGATGTGAATATGACGTCAATGTTTTCTGGTAACTCATCAGTTGTTTCAGACTTTAACTTTATATTGACTGCCTTTTTGACTTGCTCCTCATTAGGCTTTCTGGGAGAATAACCTTCCCAGATCGGAGGCGGACACTTGTTATAACTGACATTTTGTTTCTTACCAGTATCCTTCTCTATTGACTTCTCATCTTGAAATGCTTCAAGACCTGCAATAGTTGGATAAATTCGATCAATCAAATAATCAGAACTAGAATAACTCTGTAACAACCGTCTGGTTCTTTCATTTTCTATCTTTTCTGTTTCCAACTCTTGCTTCAGCTTTGCACACTCTTCAATGTAATGATTGATGGCTTTCTGCTTTGTCATCATCACAGCATTCATCATTGTTAACACATCTTCTCTTTCAGAATTTGTCTTTTGTAGACCATTCACTGTTCTATTCAACACATCATATGATTCTTTCACGTAATTGACATCGAACAATAATTTTTCTTTCATCTTTTCAAGCTCACTCAACTTCTCATTTTTCTCTTTTCACTGCTTGCACGATTCCAAACACTTTAGACATGGTTTAAAAACTTCAACAATTTTCTCAACTTTAATTATCTTTACAGCGACTTTAACTTCTTCACTTTGTTCAAACTTCTCTTTTTGAGCAACACTCTCACATTTCATCTTTTTCTGTTCTTTTGCTGCTCGTCTCTCCTTCAGCTTCTCCAATCTATCTGTAAAATAAAATTGAAAACTTTCAGGAGATAATGAGGTTTTTCCAATAATTATTTGATTTTCTTCTTCATCATCACTATCAAATGATGATTGATCAAACACTTGAGTACTTTCTAAACTATCAACTGAAGTAACAGATTATCCAACTTGATTTTTCTCATCACTAGCAAACCCTTTCATCCATTCCTTCATTAAATCTGGCTCTTGAATGATTTGTGTAGTGAGAGCTACTACTTTTGAATCAGGTGGAATGTATTTGTCCCAGCTAAAGCCTTCTGCCACTTTTTCATCATCTTCATTAATTATCCCAAAATAAGCTTTCTTGTTTGACTCTTCGATTGCCTTCATAGCATGTGCAGTTTGTGGTTCTTGTTGTTGATACGGTTGATGAGCAACTTGTTGATATATGGCTTTCCAATAATAATCATTATTTCCAAACGGATTCTGTGCTCCACTTGCTTCTCAATTTTTTACATTCCCTCTTGAAATGTCCTTTTTCCCTGCATCGAAAACAAGTAACTTTAGATTTATCAAAACCCAAAGTAGAAACATTTGCATCCCTGAAATCATCTCTTCCTGTAATCATCTTAAATTTTTCAGCTCTCCTCAAAACACTAGCTAAACACCATTTAATATCCATGAGCTCCATTTCTTCTGCATCGATCTTATCATAATCCTTTTTCGTCAACATAGGATTTCCAATCCTTCGTGCAACCAATCCCTCATATGATTCTAACACTGTAGCTAGTAATGACATGTGACCTTTAGCGACCTCTTCAGAGAAATTTTGACCATTCTGAAGATACAACGCGATGTTGCAGTGTAAAACATGACCATTAATGCTGTTTGAGCTTTGGAACTGATGACTTGGGGTTGACTTTGGATTAACACTTGGATATGAAGAAAAGCCACTGCTATTGTTTGGACTTTGATTGACTGATCCTGATGAGTTGTCTGCACTGAAAGTAGTTTGGACCTTCGGACTTGTTTCAACATCTTGAACATTCCCTTTGTAATACATTTTGATGTCTTGTTAACCACTCGGACTGTTCATTCTAGCAATCTTTTGTTGCTCCAGATCTTGTCCTTCAATCTTTTCAATGAACTGGGAAATCATCAATTTGTCATATTCTCCAGTGTTTTTCAAGATCATCAAATATGTACCCCATTCTTTCTGAGGTAAAGCATCAGCTAATTTATCGACCCATTCTTCTTGATCTTTGACAATTTCTAGCAACGACATAGATCGTACTAAGTGATAATATCTTTCAATCAGCTTCTTTGAAGATTCACCTGGCAAACTCGTAAACAAATCAAATTCTTTCTTTAGCAATGATTTCTTACTCCTGATCATCTTCTCACTTCCTTCAAACTTAACTCGAAGAGCTTCCCAAATCGAACGTTAAGTATTGTCATGTTGATGTAGAATGAAGATGTCTTCTTTCACAGCTTGCTGGAGTAGACTAATCATCATCTTTTCTGCTTTGTACATATCTCGTTCTTTATCCGTCAGTTCAGAAATAGCTTTGATAACTTCCAAATCAGTACGAGGCTTAACATACTTTTTCTCAATACATTCCCAAGATCTCAAATGATTTGCTTGAACCCATTTTTCGAATCGATCTTTCCAACCATAATACTCTTCAATTCCCATAAGCTTCGGGGGTTTTTGCAATGTTCCTGTTTCGTTTTCCATGTTCATGCTCTGAGCAATGGTAGTCGGAGTAGTCGGGGCAGTAGCAAATGCGTTATAGAATTCCTCTTCCATGATTAGGTAACAAGTTTCCCAAAATCAGACACTTTTAAACGAAATAAACACTTTCAAAACGAAATCCCTTTCAAACGATATGATCTCTTCAAGCGAAATGACCAACTAGTGCGAGATAACCTGCAAAATGACTTCAAACGAAATGATCCTCACGAATTAAGAACTTTCACACGAAATTAACGATTTCGTGTGAAATGACCAAGCGAAATGATGGTTTCCTGTGAAAACAACTCAAACCCAAACGAAAAGATGTTTCCGCGCGAAATGGACTGATTTTCACACGAAATGAGAAAACTTTGGTACGAAATGATGATTTCGTACGAAAAAGCTCACACGAAATGATGATTTTGTGCGAAATCAACCAAATTTCAAACGAAATACTGATTTCGTGCGAAATGAACTACGTTTTCAAGCGAAATGAAACACAAATGTGATTTCGTGCGAAATGAAGTATCTATTCCGTGCGAAATGCTGCTGATGTCATCATTTCGGCCACATATTTGTCAATTTGATCAAGTTTTAGTTCGAATTTTAATCCAATTCTTTCAAGGCTTTGTTAAAACAGTAATTCGCGTGTTATGTGAGAAAATTAGCCCATTTTAACCGTGAGAACTTGTTTAATTTTGAAAAGAAGATGTAGAAGTCAGAAAACTGATGAAATCAAGCTGAATTCGGTAAGAACTCCTCCTCCTGAGCTCTGATACCACTTGTAGGATCGTTTTCACGACCGAAACGAGTCATTCAGAGGTGTTCTTCTCAATACAAGAGGCGGAAACTAACGTATCGAGTTCGAGACAGCTTGATATTTACTTTAAATGTCTTTTTGATTGATATAACAGCAAATTACAGCGAGTAGACACTTCGGCAGGAGTTCGGTACTGAAACCGTAAAGTTACAAATGAGACGGCACAACCTACTATTTATAGACAGCCTATTCCGCACGAAACAACACATGCGAAATGACCAGGTTCATTCTGTACGAAATGACAATGTCATTTCGGGCGAAATAGCTTATTCATTTCGTGTGAAATAGACTTTGGTCTATTTCGTGCGAAATAGCCTCTAAACACATTTTTGACATTTTTCTCGAATATCGTGCCCTGATCTATCTTTTCTAAAACAAGACTCGATACAAGACGAAGTCGACAGACATATGCACCAACAAATAACCTAATTACCTATAACCATTAGCTCTGATACCAACTCTTCTGTCACACCCCGGCCGTGTCAAAACAACAAAACCGCGGCGGAAACGCCGGGGAGTGATGCGACAGAATTATTGTTTCAACAACCATGGTATTTAAAGTTATGTATTATTAAGATTAAAGTTCATATTGTCTTTGACTTCAAACTAAAATAACATAATTAACAGCCTTTTAAGTTACTAAGGCCCGAGTCCGCCTAAGTGAAGCATAATCAACATCATGCATTAGCACCTGAAACACATGCAAAAAATAGGTACGTCAGCATAAAAATGTCTGTGAGATACATAGGTTTTGTTTATGCAGGATTCATGACTTGTAGTTTGAAAGAAGTGTTTTACAAAAATGTAGTCATGAACCTTATAAAATGTTTTCCTTTATGAAATCATATGAAAATCGATACGAAAATCAAATGATAATGAAAGGACAATGCATGGTTAAATGAATAACCAAGTAAAAGTGAATTTGTATAAGATGTGTACTTTGTAAAACAATGTCATGTTCTTGTATAAAATGTTTCATGTCTTGCCCAAGTGGTTTAAATAACGCAACAATGTATAATACAATAAAAGCACTTATATATAGGAAGTACCAGCGTCGTAGCCACCATGCTTTTATCATATAACACATAGCCCCGTTACATAAGTCACTTATCAATAACCAACCAAAATGTCATGTTTAATGTCAAAATGTATATGTATAACCATGTTTAATGTCATGTGTAACATGTATCATGTATAACCAAATGTAATGCATAACAAGAAGCAAGTACCTACTTAAACTATGTGATGATGTCAATGTGAAACAAATGTCATGTATGGTGAATAACATGTAATTACTCAACCATAGGAAAAATGTACAAAACAATGTTTTTGAATAAACCTAAGTTTAAATCAAATGTTATGTTTTGCAGAAAACAATGCTTTATGATTACAAACATTTATGCAGTAATGTTAATCGTATACATTCAAGCCTTGCTACTGTGGCGACAAACCTTTAAACAAATTAAAGGTTAATCTAAGTTATGTATATCGGATTCTGTCATTCCCAACTTCCAAACAAACCTAGGAAGTCGGTAACGGGATTTGTCAAGTCCTATGGTACCATTACATAATACCGAGCGGCGTGATCAATGTTAATGAATGTATTATTTTCCCGATTAAACACCCCAAATGTCATAACCAATGTAAGCATGCTATGAAAACCATGTACTAGGTATGCTAAGTAAACATGCCTAGTAGAAATGTTCATGTAAAACAATGTGCTAGCATGCTCAGTAAACATACATAGTAGAAATGTCATGTAAAACAATGTGTACATATGTTAAGTAAACATATGCAACAAATGTGTAATAAATCAATGTGCTAGCAAGCTTAACATACATAGCAAAACATAATTGAAAACATGTACTAGATATGTACTAGATGAAACTAGCATGTTTATGTCATAAAAGTCTGAAATGCACGAAAGTAACACGTATGTACATGTGTATCACCCCAAAGTATTTGAAAACGGTAAAAGAGGGGAACTATGTACTCACTTGGGATTGCCTAATAGTCTTGAGAATAAGGCCAATTAAAGCTCCATGTATCTCGGAATCAACCGGCACCTAGTATAGGTAACTATGTTAATAATCGGCTCCCAAATCGGGAGATAGGATAGAATGAGGTTCTATAAATCAAATGAGTATTTGAACTCATATGGTATGATTTAAAAGACCTTACATTCTGATTTGAAAGTCTACCTAAGTGCTTTTGACCCGTTTCGACCCGTTATGGTAGTTTAAGCCACTATAACGCATCATTTGCCTAAAACTATGTTCGGACGGTTAACTATGTGCTATGTCAAGTCTTACATGCCCAATTATACCTAAACATGTTACTAAATCAGATTATATGTCAAAAATATGTTCACATATGCATAATACGGATTTATGCTTCAAAAGGGCATTTTGGTCATTTCTTATGGGCATGTAAACTACTTAACGAGTAATTAACCGATCCTAAGTGATCATAGGGTATAACCTCAGAGGTTATTCTCTATGTAATTATGATCACTAATCGTGCTTGTTCAGATCCTAATGATCGACCAAACGGGTCGTGTTCGAAAGTCTAAGCGGTTGTTTAGACCGCTTAACTTACGACCCTAAACAAGCACTAAACTAATAGTGACGAGTTAAACATGTCAAAACATGTTTAACCTACTTAAAAAACTGATTTGGTATCAAAACAAAGTGTTTTGATACCTAAAAGTAGTTCCGTGGCAAAATGCGTGCTAAAACTGTTGGTGCACTTGTGTCTGTACTTTGTCTGTATTCGGTCACGATGTAAAACGATGTTCTTGTTTGTCATGTAAGTTTGACCAAGTCAACTATCCTCCTAGTTTGACTTGGCCAAACAGTTAGTTTATGATTGTAACATGTCTGGCTCGTAGGATAACTCATCGAAGGATAGTGAGATCCTTCGATGAGATCGAAAGTTGAACCTTCGATGGATGGACCTCGATAGATCAACCTTCGAGGTCACTGTGAACCCTTCGATGGAAGTCTGATCGAAAGATGATCTTTCGATCAGTATTCCTGATCCTTCGATAGGTGCAACATCGATAGATGATCCTTCGTGACATCTATCGGATCCTTCGGTCAGACCTGCTGTGTATGGGTATAAATACCCATGCAGTGTGTTCAAGATAGGCAGACACACACATAGAGAGTTGAGAGCATTCTGTCCGAAACACACACACACATAGTGAGAGTTTACAAAACTGATTTGTAAACATTGTGCTTGTAACCGGAACCTTCATACGTATTAATACAGTGGTGTTAATCGGTGAACCTTTGTGTGTTTGTGTTTATACTTGTTTCATCTCGGTTTGCTTACTAGCTTGGATTCCGCACTCGCTAGTGGGTTTGTATAACAAGGTTTAGGTTCGTCATCCTCCGAGAGGGACCTACAAGTGGTATCAGAGCCGTGGCTCTTTACCTTGTTTAAAACCGGGTTTGTTCAAGTACTTGGTGTGTTTGGACACTTGGTTTAGCACCCGTTTTTGGTGGTTTTCTTGCATTTTTAAACTGAAAAACGAGTTCTAAACCTTTCGGGAGTGTTCAAGGTTGGGTTGGGTAACTTAAAAATCTGTTTTTAAGTAACTTGGTGTTTTCCGGCCATATCTCCGGTGTGTTCCGGTGACCGGACCTTCTGGATAAGGTTTGCCATTTTGGGAAATTTTATTTGAAAGTCAAAAAGTTGGTGAAAAGTTGTGTCTGCACATACCTTCTGCCGAAAGTTGTGCACCAACCCATCACCTTTCCCACCTACCCGTCAACTTCGTGTCAGTGTGTCAGAAGCATTTGAAAGATATCCTACGACATCGAAAGACCATCTTTCGATCGAAGACAGCTCGATAGATAAGCATCTTTCGAGTAGTCTTTCGAAGTCTAAACATTATCTTTCGTTCTTGGAATCTTTTTGAAAGATACAATCGTTCGAGCTACTGTTACTCTTCGAAAGATAAGGATTTATCTCGAAAGATAAGGATCTTTCACTGTGAATCTTTCGAGATTAGTGAATCTTTCGAGATCAGAGTCGAAAGATAAGGATCTTTCATTGTGAATCTTTCGAAATAATTGCTCGAAAGATAAGGATCTTTCAAACTGTGAATCTTTCGAAGTCTTTCGAAGTCTTTGTTCGAAACTCAACAGTGATCGTTCGAACACTGTTGATCATTCGAACAAGTCTTGATCCTTCGAACAAGTCTTGATCTTTTTATTCTTGTCTGTTTGAATTTAACAGTTTGTGTTTGTGAAGGTTTTCAATTGGTATTCATCAAAATGAGTTGTACAAGTCCTTGGGATTGGAGTTTGGACTCACAATCTAGTCAAGAACTAACTTCTGCTGCAGCTTGGGCAAAAAGTATGTTTCCACCGCCATCAATCAGTCCAAGTCAATGGGATTTGGTATCCAATCAAAGTCAAAGCATTCAAAACCTTTTGATTAGTGAAAGCGAAACGGGCAGCAACAATCGTCCACCAAAGTTGATCATATGAACGACTTCCCATCATGGAAAAATCGCTTTCACACGTATGTTCAAGGGCAAAGCACCGATCTTTGGACGTGTTTCATCAATGCATTCAATGCCAATCTGGAGGTTGCTGCGTCCACTTCAGAAGGTTATGCAAACATGCTGGAAAATGACAAGAAGGCTTATGAATTGGAGAAAAAGGCCTTTGCTACACTTACACAAGCACTCAACAAAGATATCTATCATCAGTTCTCCTACTGCAAGACCACGAAAACATTGTGGGATGCCTTAGTTGCTAGAGGAGAAGGCAATGCAGCTACTCGAAAGTCTCGTCATGATTTGTTGAAGAAAGAGTTTGAATCGTTTCAATTTTTGGAAAACGAAACTCTAAATGATATGACAACACGGTTCTATCATTTGATTAGTGAAATGTGTGCTTATGGGGTTGTATCTACTCAACAAGACATGGTGAATAGGTTTGCTGACGCTTTACCTCCAAAATGGAGTTCCTTTATTGAGTTGTTGAAGCACGCTGGAACTCTAGACACGGTTAACATCTATGAGTTCATTCAGAAGCTGGAACATAAAAATGATGAAGAAATCAGGAAAGCAAAGCGTGCTCCTGCTCCTCAGAATACAGAGATGTACCTTCCAGGCTTCGATGCTTTGGCAAGATCCGCTGCAGCTCAGCAACAGCAACCTAAACTGCAAACTGCATTTGTGTCTAACACAAGTTCTCTTCCGTTTCCTCAATCAACTGCTGCTCCAGCTTTTGATCCAAGGTCTTACATTCCTGTCCCAACACAACCACAAGTCTAACCTCCACAACAACAACAGCAGGCTCACTATACACTACAACAAAAATGGCTTTTTAGGACCTTTTCTGTGGGACGCTTGTAAAAGAGGGTCCTAAAAAACTATTTAATAGGACTCATGAACTTTTAGGGTCCTTTTATAATATACTCTACTAAACCGATGTCCTAAAAAACTATTTAATAGGATGGATGATTTTTTGAGGTCCTATTATCATATAATTTAATAGGACACTTAAAATGTAGATCCTAATAAAATACTTTATAAGACATTTAATTTTTAGTGTCTCATTATGTGGTACTGTATTAGGACAGTTGATCATCTGTGGTCCTATTATAACATAACTTAATAGGACACATTGTAGTTAAGTCATAAATGTTCAGTGTTATAGGACCCTTTCTAGTCGAAGTCATATTAGAACTTAACTTAATAGGACACTTGAAACCTGGGTCTTATAACTTTAAACTTTATAGGACGCTTAATCACGGTGGTGTTATTATAATACACCGTAATAGGACACTTGATATTTGAGTCATAAAACATTAGTTTTATATGACGCTTATTCGCTAGAGTTTTATTATAATATAACTTAAAAAGACACTTGACACTTGGGTCTTATAAATTTAACCTTTATGGGACGCTTAATCATTGTGGTGTTATTATAATACACTGTAATAGGACACCTGATATTTGAGTCATAAAACATCAGTTTTATAGGCCGCTTATTCGCTAGAGTTCTATTATAACATAACTTAATAGGACACATGACACTAGGATCTTATAGCTTTAACCTTTATAGGACGCTTAATCATTATGGTGTTATTATAATACACCGAAATAGGACACTTAATATTTAAGTCGTAAAACATAAGTTTTATAGAACGTTTATTCGCTATAGTTTTATAATAACACTAGGTTATTGACCCGCTTAATCATGGCCGGTGAGTAGTGGTGGTGAGTGGTGGTGGTGAGAGGTGGTGCTGAGTGGTGGTAGTGGCCGGTGAGTGGTGGTGGTGGTGGTTGGTGAGTGGTGGTGGTGGTGAGTAGTGGTGGTGAGTAGTGGTGGTGGCCGGTGAGTGGTGGTGGGCAGTGAGTGGTGGTGGTGGTGGTGGTGAGAGGCGGTGGTGGTCGGTGAGTGGTGGTGGCAGTGGTGGTGGCCGGTGGTGAGTAGTGGTGGTGGTCGGTGAGTGGTGGTGGTGGTGGTGGTGGTGAGCAGTGGTGGTGGCCGGTGAGTGGTGGTGGTGGTGGCCGGTGAGTGGTGGTGGTGGTGGCCGGTGAGTGGTGGTGGTAGTGAGTAGTGGTGGTGGCCGGCGATGGTGGTGGTGGTGGTGGTGAGAGGTGATGGTGAGTTGTGGTGGTGGTGGCCAGCAGTGGTGGGAGCCGGTGAGTGGTGGTGGTGAGTGGTGGTAGTTAGTAGTGGTGGTAGCCGGTGAGTGATGGACGGTGGTGGTGGTGGTGAGTAGTGGTGGTGGCCGGTGGCGGTGGTGGTGGTGGTGAGTAGTGGTGGTGGCCGGTGGTAGTGGTGGTGGTGAGTAGTAGTGGTGGCCGGTGATGGTGGCTGGCGGTGGTGGTGGTGGTGAGAGGTGATGGTGAATGGTGGTTGTGGCCGGTTACTACCCTATTTGTTAAAAAACGCTTGACTCAGAATCGATTCGGTACAAAACTAGCCGAATCAGCTCGCCTCAACTCAGCTTGGTTACTACCCTATTTGTTATATTAAATTTTTAGTTTTTAAGTTTTACTGTAAATTAGTAACATCTAAATACATATATATATATATATATTAATTTGTTAAAAAAAATGTGTTAAAAGTTATTGATTTTAACCTCTCATAAAACCAGTTTCACCCAAATTTTTTCATTTCCCCTCCTTTCCCAAATTGACTCACCAAAACATTTTCATTTCCCCGCTTCACCGAAGTGATAGCCAAAAGAAATTTCATTCTCCCGCTTTCCAACCCTAGTCGTCTTCTTCACCTTATAAACTCAAATTCAAACTAAATTCATTCCCCCGCTTCCTAACCCTAGTCTTCTTCTTCTTCTTCACCTTATAACTCAAATTCAAACTAAAAGAAATCATTTTCCCAAAAATTTCCCATGAAACACAGAGAGCTTGAGAGAGAGAGAGAGAGAGAGAGAGAGAGATGGCAACAACGATGGTGAGGGCAAATCTGGATTGTCAATAACCGGTTCTTATGGAAAAGGGACTCCTCAAAATCAATGGCCCTATATTACTTCATGGTAATTGGCAAGCCAGACTGGCTATGGGTTGTATCACGGGACTACTCTAATCGTGGTTATTGATATCAAGTTAATGAAATTCGTAAGTATTGCAATAATCAATCACGCACACAACCTGTTTGATTAAATGCTTGTACGCATTTTTGCTTTCTCGTTAATTTACATTACAATATGCTCGACCCATTTCATTTATAACATATAGTTTTTACCCATAGTATGAGGTTTAGGTGCCTTAGCCTACTTGTTTTGGTACTTTGTTGATATGCTATCTTAACTGATTTTTTTTCATGCTTAAATGCTTATACAAGATTCTCATAGTAAACGATATCATTAAGTGATATATGTTTAGTTATCCTAAAATTGAGTGCTATATATCTGACATTTTGACTCTTTTTTGGTACTTTGCTAATATGCTATTTTAACTGATTTTTTTTTTATGTTTAAATGCTTCTACAAGATTGTCATAGTAAACAATATCAGTAAGTGTTATATATGTTTATTTATTCTAAAACTGAGTGCTATATATCAGACACTTTGACTCTATGTAGAATCTCCTTTGTGAACAACTTGTGTTCTTCGCGTTAAATCTAGCACTTGTAGGTTGTAGTCTGGCTAACACGATCACGTTTGCAAGTCCCACACTAGTGTAAGTTATCTCCCGCAAGTTCTAGAGTATCTTGTTTATTTCATTTGTTTTGAAAAGATCAAGATTACAACTGCAGGTGGTTTATGCTTGTTGGTATTCTTCTAGCATTTATAATCATGTCAGTACCTGAGTCGGTGCTTATGATCATTGCTAAACCGCCTCAACAATACCTGTTCAGTAGGCATTTACTTGTACCAGTTGCTATCAGTTGCTATCATTGCTAAACCACCTCAACAGTACCTGTTCAGTAGGCATTTACTTGTACCAGTTGCTATCATTGCTAAACCGCCTCAACAGTACCTGTTCGTTTGCTCGACACGTGGCGAGGGTGGGATCTACAAGGTAATACTCAAAAACTAGGGTGTGGCGTGGCTTAACTTGGCGTGGCCAGCCATGTGGATATTCTTTTTGTTTAAACTATTTAAAATTTCACCCAGCTAACCATGAGGCTAACCTTAGTAAACAACTTGTGATCTTTGTGTTAAATTCAGCACTTTTAGGTTGCAGCCTTGCTAACACGGTTATGTTTGAAAGTCCGACATCTTTGTAAGTTATCTCTGGCGAGTTCTGGATTATGTTGTTTATGTGATTTGTGTTAAAAAGATCACAATTACAACTGCATGTGGTCTATGACTGTTAGTATTCTTCTAACATTCATAATCGTCTTGGTACTTGGATGGGTGCTGATGAACATTGCTAAACCACCTCAACATTACATGTTCAACAACTATTTACTTGTACTAGCTATCAGGTAACTTAACTTGGAGGCATGCTTTTGATCAAAGTAATAGCTAACCTTAGAGAGCACAAGATAATCCATATGTAAAGCATGTCTCCAAGGAAACTGATTTACTTGTACCAGCTATCACTACAAGAAATTCCAGCAATAGTGGCGACACCTTTAGCGACGACTCCCGAAAAGTCGCCGCTAAAGGTCCTATCCGTGTCCACTTTTTTAAATAAATTCCTGGCCATTCGATCAAAAGACAATCTAACGGTTGATGTTTCAAAGGTTATTAAAACCTTGGGCGGGCTATAGACTCACTCCTTCCCTCCTAAATCACACCAGTGCCGCATCCTCCAAACCCTCAATTGACGCCGCACCACCCGCCGGACCACCTCCTCAGCGCCGCCACACCGCCTCGCAGGTCCACCTCCTCAGCGCCGCCGCACCACCTCGCCGGTCTAACTCAGCGCCGCCGCACCACCAGGTAATCTTGTTTCCTTTGATTGTCTCTAATTAGTATTATATATTTACAAATTTCTTGAGTTAAGAGTAGTATAGTAGGTTATTGTGTTGTTATTGTGTGAATGTCAAGTAAGAAATAGTTGAGTTAGAGGTTAATTGCTGCATTTTTTTGGTATGTTATTAAGGTGACCCTCCATACTCTGGCCCCAACAGAAACTATTCACATTTATAACATATTCTACTAAAACTTTCAATAATCTTATGTTTTCTTTGGCATTTTGATTGATTAACTTGGGTAACTATCTGTTCTGCAGTGGCTTTATCATCATCATCATCATCATCATCATCAGCTAGCCGATTATGCGTTCCACCTAGTCCTCATAGATTCCCGATGGCTCCAAAAGTTAGTAGGATTAGACCGGGTCATTTGACCATGAACGAGGTTGAAAGGGCCACACAAAACTTTTCACCATCATTAAAACTTGGCGAAGGTTGTTCTGGAACTGTATACAAAGCTCAACTACTCGACGATCAATTTGTTGCCATAAAACGAGCAAAAAAAGGTAATGTGAATATACTCATACTGTCGAATTAATGCCTTTAGCGATGGATCTATAGCGGCGCTAATGCCTTTAGCGACGACAAATGGGACTTTTAGCGACGACAAAAGTCACCGTTAATGCTTCGTTTTCTTGTAGTGTATCAGGTATATGCATTGGATTCTGTTAATCTTTTACTAGAGAGACCAAGGAAGCAAATCAGTAAAGTATGTTTCTTACAAAAGTTCTATTACAAGTTACCATTTTTCCCTTTAGTAATCATGTACAAAGTAGTGTTTTGATAAAACCCCAGAATTACCATTTAACTTATGGTCAGAATTACCATTTAACTTATGGTCTTAATGTCAGATGTATTGTTAACAAACCTAGAATTCCTACCAATGCTTCTTGACAAGAAAGCTATAATTTTATGTTTTAAACTATAAAATAATTAAAATATGATAAATTATATACATGTTATTATTACCATATGATATTTGACGCCTCCCAAATACATAACCGTCGATAATTATAAATTTGAATCATACAATCTTAATTTGACATAAATAAAAATAAGCTATATTTAAACCTTTCATTTCAGTATAGAATTTAGAAAAAAGAGTTGTGTTTATACTGATGCATGATAATAAAAAGAGAATCCTGAATCCTGATGGTGGACTTTGGGGGCTAGGTGTTAAAAGCTTCAACTAATTCCGAGTTGATGACATCAACAATTTAGCAAATAGGTCAAGGCCTAATGTAAAAAGTATGAACATTATCATTCCCCTTATGTTTCTTTATGGTAGAATGTAGTTAGCAATTTTAGAAGTTTATTTATTGATTTGTGATCTACTATATATATATATATATATATATAATGACTGACGACTTTTCTGTGGTGGTGGAAATGAATCGCCGCCAATGACAACTTTGGATCCGTTGCTTCAGGAGCTTATGGAAGGAATAGCAGTTCTAGGGTACATCTATCTTTAATGTCTTCTTTTCTTTATTTTGGTTCTTTTTAAACTAATCACATAGGATGGTTTTCATTTATTTTAATCATTTTGTTTTTGTGCAGGCTAGTAGATGTCATCTGGACCACCACTTAATGATGTCACAAACCTAGTCTACATCCATCTGCATATCTAATGCCCCAGGTTCCTCTTCTAACTTATTGTGGTGGTCCGTAGCCTTACGTTATACCAACCATGGAGTACATGGACCTGTTGGTGGCGTTTCTCAGCCTGGTAGTCGTGGTTTCACTGCTGGTAGGGGAATGCAATTGACAACAACAATCATTTAAATAGCATGAAGATTGTGAAAGAGGTTTATAAGCGCAATGAAGTTTTGAGTTTTTATTCAAACGTTAATTAGTTATTTGTTTTGTACGTTTGATAGTTAGACTTAGGTTTATATTTATTAGACATTTGTTTGAAATATTTGCAATGTGTGAAAGACAATCAAACTTTTTATTGAAGTTATTATATTATGATTTCTACATCTTAAAGTTTTATTCTAGTTTTTATGTAAATAAATAATAATTATTATTTAAAACTAATGTAGGAAAGACCAATTTTTGTGGCAAAAATTATGTGCCACTAAAGGCCTAAGAGTTTGTAGTGGCAAAAAAAGTGCCACTAAAGGGCTTTAGTGGCACTGCTTCTAGTGGTACTTTGTTTGTGTGCCGCTCATTCCTACAAGTGTCTTTAGTGGCACTTTTTATGTATTTGGTGACACATTTTGAATGCCACTAAATGACATTTTTTTGTAGTGTTTTAAGGACGCTTGTATGTGTATCAAAAGATTAAAAGTAGGTAATCACATATTAGAACATTGTAAAAGTGTCCTAATATGTTCTTTTTACGACGCTACTTAAGTTGTCTATAGACATATTATGCGACCATAAAATTGGTTTCATAATCTTATTTGGTATATTAGGACCCTTTTCTTGGTACTAAATTAGCTATAATGTTACATCATAAGGGTCCTATCAATTAATTTCTAAGGACGCTTGTAAGTGTATCAAAAGATTAAAAGTATGTAAGCACATGTTAGAACATCATAAAAGTGTCCTAATATGTTTTTATTAGGATACTATTTTGGTTGTTCAAAAACATATTACACGACCATAAAATTGGTTTCATAATCTTATTTGAGATATTAGGACCCTTTTTTAGTTCTGGGACTTATTACGACCCCTTTACATGAAACGCTTTTACCGTTGGTCCTATTAAATGAAAGGTCCTATAAAATAGCATTTTAGGACACTTATGCGCGTACTAAAAACCCAGTTTTCTTGTAGTGATACAAGCAATCCTCAACCTCAAAACCCTAACACAATCCGAGTAGATAATTCAAACCTTTCACACCTCAGCATTGAAGTTGCTAAGGAGCACATGGAAATTATCAATACAATGGTCAGTGCTTACTGTGGTTTGGTAGCAGGTCAGCTTGGAAACATCAACATGACCAATGAAGATTATCAACAGATCGACAAGGAAGAAATGGAGTTGATGGATATTAAGTGGGCTTTTGCAAGTGCGGTTAGAAGGGCCAAAGACTTTATGGCTCGTACTGGTAGAACTTCGTTGGAAGGAAAGAAAGATACGAAGTATGGGTTTGATATCAACGCCGTTACATGCTTCAACTGTGGTAATAAAGGACACTTCAAACGTGAGTGCACTCTACCAACAAAACATGGCAATCACAACCCTTTCAGAAACCAGACGAGTACTACAAATGTGAATGCCCAGCAAGAAAACCGTGAAAGGAGGATGGTGGCAGTTAATAACAATCAGGGCCAGCCTGGAACTTCAAATCCCAATCGGGCTTTAGCTGTTCAAGCTGATGAGGGATGTGACTGGTCAGTGCAGTTTGGTGAAGATGATCAGAGAAGTGGAACAGCTTGTTATGCAAAGATCATCGAGCATGTTCATAAAGAAGAGTCCTCTGGAAGTGATGACAGTTCTGGTTATTCTGGAAGTTCTGATGAAGAAGGCTCTGTTTCTGGGGATAATCACTCAGAGTCTGATGTGAAGGAGGAAGGAGGTGATGATATTCAAGATCTACTGAATGAAGCTGATGAGCTTAAATGTCAGAAATCAATTCTGATTAGGAAGGCGGCTACTGCATCAAAGGAAATGGAGAAGTTATTTTCTAAAGATGGAGCTTTTTCTTTTCAAACTGCCTTTATGGCAAACGGTTCTGCCTCTTCTAGTCAGGTAAATTCTGAACCTCCTGCTCCTAGTGTTTGTAAATCATGTGCTGATATGAAGCTTGAATCAGAAAAGCTTCACAGTCATAATCAGAATTTGGTTATTGAACTGTCGAAATGCAAAGAGGCGAACATGGCTTTAACTCGGAATGAAAAAGAATTTAAATCTGTAATAGAAACATTAAAGAAAAATGTGTCCGAGGTTAACAAAGTAGTTTACCACAAGCAAGTAAGTATAAATGAATATATTAACATTGTGGAAGAAACTAAGAAGCAATTAGCCATTGCCCAATGCGAGCATGATGCGATCAAACAAAAATTGGAAAGTTATTCTAACTCCCAATTTGTGCTTGATCACATCATCGATGTTCAGCAACCGAAGGGAAATCAGAAAGGCATAGGGTATAAGAAATGTCCGCCCCCTTTGATGAACAATTATACCAAGATGCCTGATGAGGAGGAAATGCCTCGGTATGAACCCAGTGTGCCTCTTGATGTTGAGGAATTTGCTGCTGGCCTTGGGTTCAAACCGGACAATTCTTCAAACACATCCTCTGAGCAACAAGAAACATCATCATCCATGAAGCAAAGTCCTCCAGTTATCGAGGACTATGAGACATCGGATGATGAATCAGGATCAGATGTGAGTGACAAGGATGAATCACTTGATGAAGCGAAGGAGTAGAAATTCCAATTGAGAATCATATTCTTTGTGATCCTCCTACTCCTGTCGTGCAACCTGTTGTCAAGCAAGTGATAGATCCTGTCAAAGCTGTCAAAGATGTCAGGAATGACAAGGAAAGTATGTCTGCTGTTAAAGGTGATAATATGTTGTATACTTTGGTCGGTGATAGTAAAATTTATTCAAACAAAGATTTTCCAATCAAAAATGTCAATCAATCTTTGATTGACAAAGTGTTTGAAGATACTACGAATAAATTTTTGGGAAAGACCATTCCAGGAGTTGTGGTAACACAATGTGATCCTGTTCCAAAATCGGAAATTAGAAAACAATTTGGAAACCAAAAATCACCGACAAAGCAACAACCAATTGCTTTTAAGGGTAAACAACAACAACGAGCTCCAAAGCCAAAGGCTAAGGTTGAATCAAAAGGAGCTCGTTACAAGAAGAAAGCAAAAGATGTTAAATTTGTAGCATCAAAAGGTACGGATAAAATTGAGACTTTTGAAAACAAATCAAACACTGATTTTGTACAACAAGTCAAGATTTTGAAACGTAACAGCGATAACAATTACACCCAACACACAAACGGGTGTGATGAAAGAGCAAGTACCTCAGGTTCTACAAGTTCGACATCTGCTAGTCGATCAAGCTCTCCTAAGTTTGTTGAAAGGAGAACTTGTTTTAAATGTGGAGAAATTGGGCACATCATCAAAAACTGCCCAAATGCTCCAAAGAATAAATTTGTTGAGAAAGCTCCGCCTGAAACAGTTCATCCTCAACGTCGGTCAGTTTCACCTAAACATGATAAACGAACTGTAAAAGAACAAGAAACTAAACAACGACGTAAGAACATGAAAACTGTTGAAAAAGCTTTAAAATCTGAAGTTAAAACAGTTCAAAGGGAACCAAGTGTGTCACAATCTGTAAAACTAGAATCTTCAAAAACTGGTAGGCAAAAACGAACTTGGTTACCTAAGGCGGGTGACAATTCAGGGGGAGCAGTTGTTCTTGAAAACCATCAAGAGATTGATATCACGTTTCGTGATGCTCAGGGACGACCCAAGACCACTAAGGCTTGGGTCCCCATTCTCAACTGATGTTTTTAAATGACATGTGCAGGATGTTCTAGGAGGAACTATTAATAGTCACTGGATTGTTGATAGTGGAGCATCCAGGCACATGACTGGCGACTTACGGCTCCTATACGACGTGAGAAACATTAGAGGAGGGTATGTTGCTTTTGCGGGTGACAAAGGAGGATTCATCACTGGAGAGGGAAGTATCTCCAATGGCATCGTGTGCTTCGATAAGATCAATTATGTTAAGCAAATTGATCATAATCTTCTCAGTGTGTCGCAAATCTGCGATAAGAAATTCACCGTGCATTTTGATGATGCCGGCTGCTATGTGCTGAAACCTGGATTCAAAATTCCACAAGAATGGATTCTCTTATCGGCTCCGAGAGTTAATGATCTTTATATTCTCGACATGAGCCAAGCGATTACAACATCTACACAAGTCACTTGCTTTATCTCAAAAGCCACGGAAAAGGAGTCTATATCTTGGCACAGAAGAATGGGACACATTCACTTGAGAAAGATGAACCATTTGGTGAAAAATAATCTTGTGAATGGTGTGCCTGTGAGAAGCTTTCATTTACAAGATATCTGTGTCTCGTGCCAAAAAGGGAAGAAAACAAAGAAGTCTCACCCTTTGAAGAAAATCAACACTGTCAGCATGCCTCTCGAACGTCTTCATATGGATCTTTTTGGACCTATGAAGCACAAGACAACATTCGGAGATGCTTATTGTCTAGTTGTTACTGATGATTATTCTAGATTTTCTTGGGTATCCTTCATGGCACACAAGAGTCAAACGCCTGGCATCCTCAAGGATCTTCTTACAATGTTGGAGAATCTCTATTCGTTGAAAGTGAAGAGGATCCGAAGCGACAATGGAACCGAATTCAAGAATCAAGTTATGGATGAGTTTTGTACTTCTAAAGGCATTCTTCATGAGTACAGTTCTCGTTATACTCCACAACAAAATGGTATCGCGGAGAGGAAGAATCGAACGATTATAGAAACTGCAAGAACAATGCTAGTTGAGTCGGAACTCCCTATTCAATTCTGGGGGGAGGCTGTATCGGCTGCTTGCTACACGTTAAACAGAGTTCTTACAGTAAAGAGACATGGCAAGACTTGCTTCGAACTCCTTCAGAAAAGGAAACCGGATCTTTCTTACCTAGAACCGTTTGGTGCTCCATGTACTATGATTGAGCCGGATGGAAAGTTTGGAGCAAGAGCTATCGAAGGTTTCTTCCTTGGATATGCTACTCCGAATTTTCGTGTTTGGAATCTGGCTACCAAAAAGATTGAGCTATGGAGTGAAGTGAGGGTTCAAAGGTACACGAGTCCTGTTAGGGCTCCGGGTGATCCGTGGATGTTCGATTATGATGGACTATTTGACTCCTTTAATCTGCCAACCTTTGACGAAGAGTCAGCAGCGGCTAGGATGTTGTTGGAAAGTGACAACGCTGCTGTCTCGCCTTTGGTTAGACCTATTGTTGTTGACCCACAAGCTTCTTCGTCTGTCAACAATATGGTTCAAAATGAGGTTTATGAAGATGCTGCTGATTATAATGATTCTTCTGAAGATGATGAATATCATGATGCAGCTGAAGGATCTTCGGCTCCAGCTGCTCCTGTTCAAGGTGCCTCTGGTGATACACCTCATATGCAGAATGTAGACACTGCTGAAGGGAATGCATCCACTTCTACACACATTCCTGGTGTGGAGCTGGTTGTTGATCTTAATCTTAACAATTTGGGTATCAATGCTCGTGTGCCAGATAATCCTGAAATGAGGATTCATGATACCCACCCCCAGCAGAATATTATAGGAGATGTCCATCGCGGTGTGCAGACGCGTAATCAGCTGAGAAACAACCGGAATGCTGGTTTGTATTCAGCTATAAGAGAATCTGGTCAACAGAATGACTGGTCCTTCGCGTGTTACGTGTCACAAGAAGAACCAAAATCGTGGAAAGAAGCATTGAAAGACAGTGCTTGGGTTGAAGCCATGCAGGAAGAATTGCAGCAATTTCAAAAGCTTGGTGTTTGGAAGCTTGTTGAAAGACCTGAGAACTACAAGAAAATTGGCACTCGATGGGTCTTCAAATGCAAGAAAGACGACCGTGGAGTGGTTATTCGGAACAAAGCTCGTTTAGTCGTTCAAGGTTTTCGTCAGATAGAAGGAATCGACTATAACGAAGTCTATGCATCTGTTGCACGTCTGGAAGCTATTCGGATCTTTCTGGCTTATGCCTCATTCAAAGGATTCAAGGTTTACCAGATGGACGTCAAAAGTGCATTCTTACATGGTGTGGTTGAAGAAGAGGTGTACGTCGAACAGCCTCTAGGTTTTGAAGATCCTGTCCATCCCGATCGGGTTTGGTTGCTCAACAAAGCTCTCTATGGTCTTCATCAAGCGCCACGAGCTTGGTATGCAACCTTATCTACATATCTGTTGGAGAACGGTTTTCGAAGAGGTCTTATCGATTGTACTCTCTTCATCAAAGAACAAGATGGAGATCTTCTTCTGGTACAGGTATATGTTGATGATATTATTTTTGGTTCTACTAATGATGTTTTGTGTAGGAATTTCGAGCGCATTATGCAGGATAAATTCGAGATGAGTGCTATGGGAGAGATGACCTTTTTCTTGGGCCTACAAGTGCAACAAACTGAGTCTGGGATATTCATCCATCAGACTAAATATGTTGGTGACATCTTGAGCCGGTTCCAGATGTCCGATGCAACGCCCATTGGTACCCCACTGCCACAAAATCACGGAATTACTCCAGACTTGAAGGGTGAAGCTGTTAGCCCCTCATACTATCGCGCAATGATCGGATCTCTTATGTACCTCACAGCATCAAGGCCAGACATAATGTACCCAACGTGCCTGCTTGCCAGATATCAAGTCAACCCGAAGGCCTCACATCTTGCAGCTGTAAAAAGGATTTTTCGTTATTTGAAGGGTTACCCTGACACCGGTCTATGGTACCCTAGGGATAATAACTTTGACTTAGTCGCATTCAGTGATTCTGATCATGGCGGATGCAAAATCGACGGCAAATCCACAACGGCTGGATGTCAGTTTTTAGGAAATCACCTAGTCACATGGCAGTGCAAGAAGCAGACGTGCGTCGCTACTTCAACATGCGAAGCTGAATACATCGCTGCCTCAAGTTGTTGCTCCCAAGTTCTTTGGATCCAACAACAATTGCGGGACTACGGTTTTGAATTCCTAACTACTCCTATTTACGTTGATAATTCTGCTGCTTTACAGATCACTAGAAATCCTGTGCAGCAATCAAAGACCAAACACATCGAAATCAAATATCACTTCATATGTGATTGCTTTGAGAAAAGGCTAATCGATGTTGTTAAGGTCCACACCGATGACCAACGTGCCGACCTTTTTACCAAAGCATTTGACAAATCAAGATTTGACTTTTTATTATTGGTAAACGTCATTAAGGTCAAGCAAGAGTAAACCAACATCGGAAAATCATTTTTGTAAATACCTTTGTGTTTTAAATTTGTCTTAGTTTATTGATTTTAGGGGGAGTAAATCCAAAAATCTGAAAATCCAAAAACATCGAAAAATTTCAAAAACACAAAAACAATAGAAAAACAAAAATGAGTTTCCTGGCGAGCAAAAGAGAAAATGATAGTACATCAGTGGTCTATTCAAACCTCTTTAAACCTTAAATGAAAAACGATAAGCAGCTCTATATAAGATGTATCGGTAGGTTCACAATCAGTTTAAAGTGTGTAGGGTGATATAAATCTTAAATCGACTGAAGACCAGGTGGGAACCATTCATTGGCATATGGTCTTAGTACCGAAATTTCGTTTGATAGATTGCCGAGGTTCTGAGATATTCGGTCTTTATGCTGCTTATCATCTGGGTATCATGGTTGTATCTTTTACCGAAAAATAACGGGGACGCAAGTCTAGATCTTCCATGATACTATACATACGTGTACATATTACATACTGCATTCGACCTCAATAAGTGATAAACAATCACATGTCCAAACAAATAAGTGATAAAATATCACATTTATCCGGGAGTCAAGTTCGTCTCTCTGCTGTACGAAAGTACTGACCTGTTCACGGACTTGCTCCTGTGCCCTCATGCATATGAAAATCAAGTTCCTCATCAATAAGTGATTATATCACATAGGGCTTGTTTTCAAAACAAAATAAGTGAGTATCTCACAGCTTATACGGTCAAACAGATGATAATCGGTATACTCACCGGTAAGATGAACACTCGTGCATACCTTGATACGGGAATGTGTCGTGATGTGGATGAACACCGGTCGGTAAGTATAAATCATACCTTAACGTATCCCCTCGCCATGATTACATCTGATAAGTTGAGTTTAAGTGGACAACAATACCGATAATTTTTATAGGATGCTTATTTTAATGTTAACTAACTGAACAACAAGAGTGTTTTGACATGACCGTACACTGATATGATTCTCTTACCCTCGAAACTCGCAAAAAGAATGTCTGTATATATTTATTTACTGCTTAACTTTTATTGTTTTATTTTTAAAACAGTTTCGTCGTTTGGTGCATATCAGCACGACATTAGCGGTGATGTCGTTTGATAACACTCAAAGGATATTAAAATTGTTGTCTTTTAATATATTCAAAAATACCAAAAAGATTTTAGGCTTGTTTTAATATAAACTTTGTAAAAGCCAAAAAGATTTTCTTTCTACTTTATTTTCGATCGTACGATGTTGGAGCTCGAGTCTTCGTTACCTGAAACCTGACTGAAAACCGAATTGACTAAATCTTCATAAACGGTCGAAATTTGCAAGTTTTGAAAGTTGAATCTAAAATTGACAAATTTATTAAACTTTCAAACTGTCGGACGGTGTTTGATTGTGACATGGTCATCCGTGTGTCATTTGTTTATGTTAACTATTCCAAGCAGTTGTTCTCATTACGCGTTTAGATTTCTTGCATGTGCAGATTCTAAAGGCTAGGAGAACATGGTCGATGACAAGCTTCGGAATGAAGACACGACGTGAAGGCGCTCAAAAGATGAAGATGATCGAGTTGCCGCGGACCATCATCAACACCACAAGGATCTCACTTCATAAAGATCAAGTATTTCACGAGCATAACTCGAGGGGGAGCTTATGTTAAGGGGGAGTTTGTCAACACACTTCCTACATGATAGGGGTAGTTTGTTGATACACTCTCTACTTTCAAGACGTGAAGACTTTGAAGATCCTCCGACTTTGAAGATTCGTAAGGACATCCGAGACAAATCTGCACAAATCGAAGATTGAGACAAGGCTACAGCCAAGGGGGAGTTTGTTGGTGCACTTGTGTCTGTACTTTGTCTGTATTCGGTCACGATGTAAAACGATGTTCTTGTTTGTCATGTAAGTTTGACCAAGTCAACTATCCTCCTAGTTTGACTTGGCCAAACAGTTTGTTTATGATTGTAACATGTCTGGCTCGTAGGATAACTCATCGAAGGATAGTGAGATCCTTCGATGAGATCGAAAGTTGAACCTTCGATGGATGGACCTCGATAGATCAACCTTCGAGGTCACTGTGAACCCTTCGATGGAAGTCTGATCGAAAGATGATCTTTCGATCAGTATTCCTGATCCTTCGATAGGTGCAACATCGATAGATGATCCTTCGTGACATCTATCGGATCCTTCGGTCAGACCTGCTGTGTATGGGTATAAATACCCATGCAGTGTGTTCAAGATAGGCAGACGCACACATAGAGAGTTGAGAGCATTCTGTCCGAAACACACACACACATAGAGAGAGTTTACAAAACTGATTTGTAGACATTGTGCTTGTAACCGGAACCTTCATACGTATTAATACAGTGGTGTTAATCGGTGAACCTTTGTGTGTTTGTGTTTATACTTGTTTCATCTCGGTTTGCTTGCTAGCTTGGATTCCGCACTCGCTAGTGGGTTTGTATAACAAGGTTTAGGTTCGTCATCCTCCGAGAGGGACCTACAAAAACGCATTTTGACTGAAACTTTGACTCGTCACTACGCCTAGTTAACGTGGTAATCAGTAGGTATAATCGCTAAGGATTATAACCATCGTGATTACAATCACGTTACAAAGTTCAAACGAACTTTGCATTGACCATTGACTGGTCAAACTGAAAGTCAAACACTGTTTGACTTTTTAAGCTAGAAAGCAATAAATGAATGAAAGAAGGCTTACAAAAGGTCCTTGCTTGAACTTGATCTTATAATTCTCAGGTATAAAGTTATAAAAACATCAACTTAGAGAATTTAGATTAAGTGTGAGTTGCAACAAATGAATTGGTGGGCTATTTATACTTGTTGCAAACTTACAAGATCATGAACATGTTTGTGTAACCTCCAAGCAAGAAACATGGCCATACAATTGTCACAAGCAGGTACAAAGCCTTGGGGAGGTGTTGACTTGCTTATCACACAAAGAAATTGCAAGATTGGCCCCTGAATTATCAAACAGTTGCTGAATTTCAAGTTTCTGGTTGTTGGGCATCTCAGATGGCCCGCGTAAGGATAGGGGGAACCTTACGCGGCCCGCCTGGCCTTCCCAGATCAGCAACAGTTTCATATAATTACAGTTCAGGTCCCTGCACATGGTTTAAGCTCATTTCAGGCCCTTTTGACCCCCGTTAAGCCATTTTCAAGGCTCTACAAGGTCAATAAAGTTTAGAGGACTCAAAATGTGCTCGGAAAACTCTCGGATGTCGGCCCGTTTGGTCGTACGGTCGCGTTATTCATTAAATTATGATGAAACCCAAACAGACGTGAAAACGAACCAAATTAAGCGACGAGTGGTATTTTTGCATGCCAATCACTAAAATAAAAATATTTTAGTGTGTACAAGAATTTTGGATGTCCAGATGTGGTCAGAACGTAGGATATGCGCGAAAATGCAAACTTACGCCGTTTTTGACACTTTTAGTCCCTGTAAGATCATATAAGCATGTTTTCGCACACCGAACCTATCAAAGCTTATTTCTAAGCTATGTTTAGGTTATATATGGTATGTTTAACTTATGATCATGTTTTGGACTGTATGTTGCCTTACGAAACGACAGATTTTTGCAGTTTGACGCAAATAGTCCCTGCGAGCGAATAAACTTGTTTTTGCCATACCAAACCTTCTAAAACTTATTTCTAAGTTATGTAAAGGATATTTAAGGTATGTTAAGCTTATGTTGCTATTCCGGAGTTTTTTTCGCAATAAACTGATTGCGTTTATGCATCAGTTTGCGTATAACTTTCCAGAATTCGATATAGGGTTTAAAATCGATCAAAAATCAAAATGCACAAAATGTCAAACATAAATAATAATCATTGGGGTCAAAATACATTGTTTTATTAATATTGGATTGTTCAGAGTCTGTAAAATGATTACACAAGCACAGATGTCACATGAAGGATGTTGCATACTATGAGAAAAAGCTGGAAGAAGCAAAGAAGCAACAACAAGTCAGTTTGATAGCAGGGACAGATACATGGCTGTCAGATAGCTCTTCTGATGAAGAAGAAGAGATGGCTAATTTCTGCCTTATGGAACTTTCTGATGAAATATTTGAAACATCAGAACAAAAGGTAAATCTAGATAATCTTGACCTTGAACACAAATTAAACAAACTCATGTCAGATTTTCTAAATCTGTAAGATAAACAGAAATCAAATAGTAAAAAATCTGATGCGTTGCAAAAAACCATGAATAAAGTTATACTTGAAAACCAGTTACTGATAGATGAAAGCTTAGATCACAGAGCTAAAATTGAATTTTATGAAAAAGAAAGAAAAGATCTATACAAAAAATTTCATGATAAGGAAATAAATGTAAAGGGTTTTCAACAAGCTAAGGAATTCATTAACTTTATTGAAGCTACACCAAAGAACAGAGGTGAGGGTTTGGGGTATGTAAAAACAAGTGAAATTAAACCCCCCCCACCTTTGTGAAAGCAACACATCAGATTTCTGATAAATTTACATCAGAATCTGATTCTGAATCATGCAGATCAACAAGTTCTGAGAACTCTTTTGAAATCTCAAAACTCAACTTAAAAGCAAAAATGAGTGAATCAAAACAAAAATGTTTAAAAACTCCAGAAGTGATTCACTTAAGATTTCCAAATTATCCAACAATTCTATCACAAGTGGAGAAATCAGAGAATTCTGATAAAGAAACTTGTATGTGTGTTGACATACTGAAGCTTGTTCAACACCATCTCCAAATAAAAATTGAAAAATTTGTTCATGGCTCAACATGCAACAGATATTCTGATGAAAGTTCATCAAAAGAAAATAATATGATTAAATTCTCATCAGAAAAAGTACCCAAGCAAGTCTAGGTACCAAAAACCCTCTAATTTTTCCATTTCCGGACCATCATGTGCAACAGATCTGGTACTGCGATTTTGGAAGCTCCAAGCACATGACTGGGGATAGGAGCTTACTTAGTAACTTTGTTTCAAAACTGGTTAAAATGGTTAATTTTGGGAATGGAGTAAAAGGGAGGATTTTGGGGTATGGATGCATAAAATATGGATGTTTGACCATAGAAAAAGTAGACTATGTAGAAGGCTTAAAGTACAATTTGCTAAGTTGTGGTCAATTCTGTGATAAAGGTTTTAAGGTAACCTTTTTACCAGAAAAATGCTTGTTAATTGGTATGGATAATAATAAGATTTTTTTAAGTGGAAAAAGGATAAGATTGTCAATCTACTATTCTGATTTCAAAGAGGAAAATGAACATCCAAAATTATGTTTATTTTTCAAAATTAACAAGGGTAGTAGTTGGTTGTGGCACAAAGGTTAGCCACTTAAACTTTAAAAATTTAAGCAAATTAGCAAGCAAAGGCCTGGTAAAAGGATTAGTTTTCATATCTTCAAAGAAGGATAAAATTTGTGAAGCTTGTGAAATGGGTAAATCTAAAAGAAGCTCACACAAAACAATTTCTGAATCTTCAATAACACAAAATTTAAAACTTTTGCATATGGATCTTTGTGGACCCATAAGCACTGAAAGCTTTTCTGGGAAGAAGTATATACTTGTAATTGTAGATGATTTTTTCAGATACACATGGGTAGAGTTTTTAAGAAAGAAAAGTGAAACTCCTGATCTGATCATAAATTTTATCAGAAAAATTGAAAATCTGTTAAAACTAACCGTCAGAAAGATCATAACAGACAATGGAACGGAATTTAAAAATTCAAAAGTTAAGAGCTTCCTTGTAAGCAAAGGAATCTCTCATGACTTTTCTGCTCCAAGATCACCCCAACAGAATGGAGTGGTAGAAAGGAGGAATAGAACCTTAGTGGAAGCAGCTAGAACAATGCTCGCTCATGCAAAACTGCCCACTCATTTTTGGGTAGAGGCAATAGCAAATGCTTGTTTTACCCAAAACAGGTCCATAATCAACAAAAGACACAATAAACACCCTACAACATTATCAATGGAAGAATTCCAAGTCTAAAATTTTTACACACATTTGGTTGTAGATGTTTTGTTTTCAATGATTTTGAAAGCCTTGAGAAATTTGACAGAAAAGTAGAAAAGGGTATTTTTCTTAGTTATTCAATGTTCTCAAAAGCTTATAGAATTTTTATTCTAAACACAAGGACAATCAGAGAAAGTTTATATGTATCCTTTGATGATTCATCAGAAACAGGAGTTTCTCATGAATATATGAAGGAAATAAACCTTTCCGATAAACAAGAAAAACTTGAACATCTTTTCGAAATGATAACAAAAGATTTCCTAGAACATGATCAATCTATCACAAACAAATCTATAGATAATTCATGTACTAACCCTGCGGAACAAATGGAAAATGTCTCAGAAACCTTGAATCAGAACAATGAAAATATTTCTGACAATCAAAATTCTGATACATTACATACAACTGAGGCAGCTGTTCAGGGGGAAACTTCAAATCCATCAGAACCAACAACTTTTAACAAGAAGTTGAGATGGATAAAAGGACATGTTCATTCTGACATCATTGGAAATCCAGAAGATGGTGTAAGAACAAGATCTGCAACAACACATGAGTGTGCATTTGCAGGGTTCTTAAGCAAGATAGAACCCAAGACTATCAAAGAAGCTCTTAATTACTCAGACTGGATTCAAGCAACGCAAGAAGAGCTTGATCAGTTTGAAAAGAGTAAGGTATGGGATCTGGTGCCTAAGCCAAATGACAAATCAGTCATAGGCTCAAAATGGGTATTTAGAAACAAATCGGATGAGAATGGCATAATAACCAGGAATAAGGCAAGGTTAGTGGTCAAAGGTTATTGTCAACAAGAAGGTATTGACTATGATGAAACCTTTGCACCAGTGGCCAGATTAGAAGAAGTAAGAATCTTTCTTGCTTATGCTGCATCCAAAGACTTCAAAATATATCAAATGGATGTGAAATCTGCATTCCTGAATGGTAAGATTGAGGAAGAAGTATATGTACATCAACCTGAAGGCTTTGTTGATCCTAAATTTCAAAACCATGTTTACAAATTAAACAAAGCCTTGTATGGTTTGAAGCAAGCTCCTAGAGCATGATATGAAACACTTTCAAACTTCTTACTCAATTCTGGCTTCACAAAAGGTACTATTGATACAACTTTTTTTTCTTAAAACACACAAGGGTCACACTTTGTTCGTCCAAATTTATGTTGATGACATTATATTTGGATTAACAAATGACAGGTCTTGCAAAAAGTTTCAAAAATTGATGACCAGCACTTTGAGATAAGCATGATGGGTGGGTTAACCTTTTTCTTAGGTTTACAAGTTAAGCAAAGAAATGATGCTATATTTTTAAGTCAATCTAAGTATGTAAAAACAATTTTGAACAAATACTCACTGGAAAATTGCTCAGTCTCAAAAACTCTCATGGCAAAAGGGAACAAACTAGATTCTAATAAAGAAGGAAAATGTGTGGATATTAAAACCTATTGGGGGATGAGAGGATCATTGTTATACTTAACTGCAAGCAGACCAGACATTATGTTTGCTACATGCTTTCTGACCAGATATCAATGTAATCTTAAAGAATCTCACCTAAAAGCAGTCAAAATGGTTTTTAAATATCTAAAAGGCACATCAGAACTTGGTATCTGGTATCCTAAGGATACAAATCTTGAACTAATTGCATACACAGATGCAGATTATGTAGGATGCAAGATTGACAGAAAGAGCACATCTGGTGCATGCCAAATCTTGGGAGAAAAGTTGGTATGTTGGGCAAGTAAGAAACAAAACTGTGTTGCAACATCAACAGCTGATCAGAATATGTAGCAGTAGCAAGTTGCTGTTCACAAGTGCTGTGGATGCAAACTCAGCTGAAGGATTATGGAGGTAATCTAACAAAGACACCCATTCTATGTGACTCAAAGAGTGCAATTGCAATTACAAAAAAAATCAAGTTCATCACTCTAGAACCAAGCACATAGATGTCAGATATCACTTCATAAAGGATCATTTTCAAAAAAAGGTAACATAGAAATGTACTTTGTTCCAACAGAAAACCAAATTGCTGACATTTTTACAAAACCTCTTGATGAAAAGAGACACAATTTTCTAATCAGCAAGCTTGGCATGTTTAACATAAAAGATGTAGATGTTTCAGAAAACAAAAAGTCACAACCTGAAAACCAAACTGATGAAAATCAGGGTGCAAATTCTGATAATCAAAGAATGAAACAACAGATTTATGATAAAGGAATCCATCAGTCTGATGGAATATCAGAAAATCTGATAAATTATCAATGAATCTGATAATTTATCAGAAAATCTGTTGGATTATTAGAAAAATCTGACGAATCATCAAAAATTCTGATAAAACATCAGAAAATCTGTTAAAACATCAGAATCACCACTGAGCATCAGAAATTTTCATGAATTTACCATCTTTATTCATATCTCATATTTGTATAAACTCATAACTGTAGATAATCTGTTTTTGAATTTTTTTCCTTCTCATTCTTCATTTAAATTAAAAAAATAAAAAAAGGGGAAAGTGACTTGCATAACGATAAACTCAAAGCCACAGCAGGGAAAATCAACCGTCATAGGAATTTTTTTTTGCAGAAAATTGAATTTTTCTTCTACTTCCAATGCATGCAACGTCATACTTCTTCGAGAGAATAGAGAGACACGGGGGCATAAAAATGATTAGGGGCTATGAAAGTAGCCGCCTAGTTATTCAATCCTTACTCACAAATAGGGGTTTCAAATTCTTCCATATACAGTCTGCAACAGATGTCCTCTTAAATGAAGAGATAGAAATGGAAAAGAAAATCTTTGGTTGTTAATACCATTTATGGCATAACTATTATTTTCATCTATAAATATTAACAACACTTGAAGACTTTCTTCATCTTAAACAACCACTTTCACAGACACTTTCTCAGAAACTTCACTTTCAAAATCTTTGAAGAAAAATGGCAAAAGAAATGAAGTCTGAACGTTTTCCTCTCCCTCTTCACACACATCATAACCTTAGACTTAGGTCAAATCTGGAAGGTCCTGAATGGGAAGATTGCAGGTATGTATACAACATGATTAAGCAAAGTCCTTTAGGTTATGCTGTATCAACCTACGTGACTATCTACCCAGCACTCCTTCAATAATTTTGGTGGAATGCTGAAACCATCTTCAGTGGCACCAACGTGTGGATAGAAAGTGAGGTGATGGGGTTCAGAATCATCCTAAAGGAGGAAACTCTCAGAGATGCCCTCCGGCTGACTGATGATCCAGAAACCACATTCTTCAAGAGGGAAGTGCTGGAAGAAACTCTGAGGGATATGGGTTATCGAACACCCAATGTTTCAAGGCAGATCAGCAAGTCTTGTTTCATACCACCATTCCAGTACTTGGTGACACAGCTCAGTGCCTGCTTCTCAAAGAAGATAGGTCACTTCAATGAGCTATCTTACAGGATGATGGAGGTGGTACATGCAGTTGTACTAGAGTAACCGTACAACTTTTCTAAGTTTCTCATGAGAGACTTGGAATCAAACATGCATACCCGTCAACCTTTTCTTATCTACCCTCACTTTGTGACCAAGGTGATAACCAGCCAGCTGGACTTCGGAGGAGTAAGAAGATGGTACCCAAGGGCCTAGGTGGCTTTCAAGAAAACATGAATGTTCCCTCCCTGGTTCCATCACCTAGTCACAGTGGACAAAGAACCTATCTTTGGTTGTATGTTAAGGGTATCTATAATGAGTAGTTCTTTGTTTGTTTAGTTGTAATTTTTTTTGTTTTGTTTGAAAAGTAAATATTTGCTTTATGTTTTCTCAAACAACATCTCAATAGATCTAAGGGGAATTAATATGGCATATCTGATAAAATCAAGAAAAATCTGATAAAGTTCAAAGAAAACTGATGGATCTGATGAAATATCAGAAATTATGATAAAACATCAGAAAATCTGATGATTCATCAGAAAATCTGATGACACATCAGAAAATCTGATAAATCATCAGAATATCTGTTAATACATCAGAAAAATCTCAAGATAACCAGAAAAGACTGATAAATCAACAGAAAAATGAGAAGAAATATCACGTAACATTGCTTTAAACCGAATTCAAAGAAAACTTGTGACAACATAGAAAAAGGATTTATAAAAAGTTTCAGTCAAAATTAATTTTTTTTTTGGGTAATCTATCTTCAAAAAGAATGAAATAAAATGTAATGTTAAAAAAAGAGAAAATCTTTTGCACAATAACACTCCATGAAGATGATCAGAACAAAGATGTGAAGTTCAGAAATGCTATATAAGTGAAATCTTCAAAACTATACTTATTCCCTCTCCTCTAAAAAAAAGGTGATTCAATCTCGAAATATGAATCAAATGAATTCTGATGAAGTATGGAGAAAGTCCAACACTCAAAGGTTTTATTCAAAGATTTTCTGATATACATCATCAAAAGGACAACTTGGGAACATACACAGTTTCAAAAAGATTTTCTATTGGACCTTTTTACAATAAAAGGGTCCTACATTAAGAAAAGGTGCAAGTTGGACATTAGTGTTTATCTACTAAATCCTTAAAATCTCCGAATTTCAATAAAAGATTTGTATTAAATTAGAGATAAACCAAAGGTTTTTAAACAGTTGTTTCCTAAATGGATTAAAACATCATTAAGGTATCATAAACCACCTTAAATGCAAACAACCCACGAAAAACACTCAATGATCTCTGTCTCAAAACATTATAAATACATCCTTCAAAAACAGAGAATTCCACCTTCAACATTCCTCTTCAAACTCAAAACCTTAAAAACCCTTTTTCGAAGCAAAAACCTCAATTCACCAAGGCTACAATCAACATCAACATGCCACCAGTTGAACACTCTGGTCAAATCATCACTAAAGCTGAATTCCTACCATTAAAGAGCAACAATGAAGCGATGAACAACAACATAGAAGAATATGACACAAAGTGCCAAATTTTAATTGAATTTCTGACCAGATGTCCTATAGCTCAAGCTCTTACAAAGACCAGTGAGGTACCAGAAAAACTCATACAACAAGTGGTGAAGACACTCAAACTCTCAAATCTAAACAAGCTTACAACACATGTATGGGGAGATATCTTCATCACAATCACACTAGAGAAGATAAGAGAATGTATGGAATTACCCATTAGACAATTATGATGAAGCACTGGAAAAGGAAGACATGTTTGCACAACTTGATGCTGTGATGGGATATAAGGTAAAGATTTCAAAGATTAGTGAACTCAAAAGAAATCAGTTGCCTGCCTTCTGGCAAGTATTAATGGAAATTCTAAACAAGTGTTTATCATCAAAGATTAGGGGTACATATCAGATAAATAAGAATGTTCTGAAAATCATGTTCAGCCTCATCACAGGTTCGAACATTGATTTTAGAACATAAATATTTAATCTAATTAGAAGATCAATTTTTACCAACACTGGAAGGATAGATTCACATCTACCTTTTCCCAGATTTTTGTCAGTCATAATTTTCTGATGCATTCTCTGAAAGGAATATGGTAATTCCTGCATCAGAAAATATGTGGAGTACAGAGATCATGAGACCTTGGTTTGCAGTGAGGTCTTGGAAATCAGATTTTGATGTACCTGTTCTATCAGAAAGTGTGATGAATCTGATAACTGAGGATTCACCCTACAGAGCAGAGTATCTAATGATGTTAAGCAAGAATCCAGAGAATAAAGAAGTTTTTGATAGTGTGTCCCCTATGAAGCATGATGCACAAGAATCAAGTGCACCAAGAATAGAGCAGGAGGCTCAATTAGAACCTCATCAAACTGATGAAGATGTGTACATGAGTCCTGTGGCTGAAAAACATCATGCAGAAATCTCACATATGAGAGAAACAGGTGCACAACACTCTAAACTTAATATTGTTTATGATTCTGATGAATCAATTCATGGAAATTATGCTATTGAACATAGAAGTACTATTTCTGAAAAACAAACTATGAGTAAATCCAAAGACCCATTCTCTGAATCAGAATCTGAGGAGGAGAATGTGGTGGCAACAGGTGGAGATCAGTCTTATGATCAAGGAAAGCTGGATGAGAAAAACAAGAGTTTCTCAACAACTCATGGAGAATCTGAAAAGGTTCAAGGATATGAGGAAAACCAGGATTTGAATGAGTTTCAATTTTCTGGTAAGGGCACAGAGAATTGGGAATATTCCCAACCTCTTAACCTTAGAACAGCAGCAAGTGTGTTTTCTACTGGTGTTAGAGGTGTGTAACACCTCGAATTTTTGTGTCCAATGATGTGTTAACACGTGGCATTTGTTTACACGTGGCATCTATAATAAATAAGGGACTAATTTTGACAAACCTTGAAAGTATATAAATTCGAGGGTTATAAATGTCAACAAGGGTAAATATACTGTATAGTATCCCTAAATAATGCTTAAACCTTCAAACGAATAAATTATAGATCGTACAAAAACAAAACGCGGAAGAAAGTGAGAGATTACAAACTACAGGGGTTAACTGTGTCAACATGTTTAATAATACCTCTGAGTGACCCTTTAACGTCCCAAAGACTTTGTAACGGTATTATACCCTCACTAAAATAATATATATGAAATTCGCGAAGTTTCGATATGAAACGAGAAAGTTACGATCGAATTCGTAAAAGAAGGGTTGTAAGCGTCAACAGTGAAAGTTAAGGCTTTCCAAAATAATTAATAAATAAACCGGGGACTAAATAATGCGGGAAATTAACACGAGGCCCCTATCGGTAAATAACCAAGGGCCAAACCGCAAAGTTACCCCTTCAGAACCGAAAGGCCAGGTGAATCATTACGAAAGATTTCGTTATTAATGGGCCGATTCTGTAATGATTATAAAAGATTTGAAAAATCCTGAAAATATAACCTTAGGCGACCCGCATGAAGTTTCGACATAAGTCGAGGCGGGCCGCGAGCGTCCCTCTATTACGCGTCTGATTTCCTGATCCCAGGCGACCCGCGTACAAGTTGCATGGATTATCCATGCGGGTCGCGTACGACGCCCAGATGCAGAATGGTTGTAACTTCTTGACTTTTGAGCTCTTGAACGATCATTTGATCAATTATGGCAGCATGGGTGACCCCTACACGACCCATTACCCTTAGGGACACCTGCCCATGATCCATGATCAGTTATAGCATGTTGTGTGATGATCTTGAGGGTCTTGTGTGACTATAAATAGGCCTCTTTGGCTCATAACATTCACACACTCAAAAACACTTCTACTGATCATCTCTCAAGCTCTCAAGACTTCTCTGAAGTTCCATAAGCAAGAACACAACCTCTGTAAGTGATCAAACCTTTTGTGGTGTCACATTTCCTTAGTTATAGCCTATAAACGCAACCGTCGTAACTAACGGTTGTCATTGCAATATCTTGCAAACGATTCAGTCTTATGACGAATCAAAAATGGTTATGAGTTGGTATTTATGTGGGTATTAAACCTCTAAAATGGTTCCCCCTGATCACCACTCTAACTATGTCAATTATCGAGTCAAACGTGCGGTTAAAAAGTCAACAGAAAGCTATTTTAGCGATTTAAGCATAATCTGTAATGTATATGTTATGGAACCTGTTTTGACAATCATAAAACATGATAATAAGCATATAAACATGTTTGCGCTCGTTTGAATCGATCATTTACTATATAGAACCGGTTCGGAGCCGAATGTCGCAAAAGTTTGACTTTTGCTTTGACTTCAGTTCTGACCCGTTTTAGTGAGGTATAAATATACCTTAGGACTCTCTTAGGACCAGGTCACATGTTGGTATAAGCCTCTGTGGTCGGTTCATGAGTTATCCGAGTCTTTAGCGCATTTCCGTCATTCGCCTAAAAGTTGACCGTAACGGCCTTTTAAAATTAAAACGAGTATTTCGGACACGTGAACGGACCAAAACCTTGCTTATTAAATTATAAGCATGTCCTTAAAGTTTCACGTCAATCCGAGGTCTAGAATGAGAGTTATGCTAAAAGGCGCACTTTTAAGAAAGTTTTGTAATTAACGGCGCAATTAGCATAACGCCCAACTAACCCAAGTTTTCGTCACCAAAACTCTTACCCACTGAGGTAAAATAATATTTTGGGAATTTTAAAGATTTTTAATAATTTTTACCTTGCTCATAACCTGCGGTTATGGCTACGGTTCGGTAAATACCGAATATGCCCTTTTTGGCCAAAACGGGAGTTCTACAAGGTCTTTTGACCCGATTCCAGTTGCTACTGGTTTTAAATAATAAATAAAGTATTTTAAGCTTTTTTAAGCTGTTCGGGAAACTCAGACTTCCTGTAGAACTCGAAAATCCCTTTTTAAGTCTTTAAAATGACCGAAAAGCCCCTACGGGGCATAATATAAACTTAAACTCGTTACGGGCATTACGGAAGGTATCCTACTGATACCAAAATACTTTTAAGGCATATTGACTTAGGAAATAAGCGTACGACTCTTATGGTTAACCGTTTCGCCTATTTGCGCACACGGTACGGCTCATGGAACTAGTTTTCGTGCAATAGCCGATACGGGACAAATTATATTATTTGAACCCCAAAATCCAGAGTATGAACTATAAACCCATATAAAACAAGTCTCTGAACTTGTTGGGTCCAAATCATACTCCATTCTCGGTTTTCGCCTTTTCGTGCGAATTAACCATACTTATATATCGGAATCAACCGGTTTAAGCTACGGCTAATACAAGGACCGTTAGGATTCTAAGAGGTTAATTAAAACCTTCGTTCCAGATTAGGAGCCCCAGTAAAAGCTATCGGTGACTTGATCTAAATTAAGGATTTATACTTGCAAAGGTAAATACTTTTGACTTATTTCCCCTATATGGGCTTGGGTTACGGTATAATAATACCGCTTGATTGAGCATTATATACTTCCATCGCTTAGGTGGTTAATTGACTAAATATGATTGGCTCATTTAAACAGTTTTGTTGCTTATAAGCCTTTGGGGGGTTTAATGACCGTTGTCCCGGATATCCTCGGCATCATTTTACGAAATGGCCACGACCATCGACATCCCGGTGCAGGCGTACACCCGGTATAAAGTGTCGACATTAAAACTAAAAGACGTAGCCGTTGGTTTCTGTACTACGGTTTTACGCAAACGTGGTGTGTCTATAAATCTTTAACCCGGCACGATCCGGGCTACTGAACGCATAAAAGAACATGTAAAACGTTCACAAGATCATTATGAATTTTCCCAAGTTATAAAAGAGTTTGTGCCTTGTGCATTCAAATCAATTTTATTAAACATTTTCAAATGTGTCAGTTGAATGTATTTACCAGTGTAAACTGACGTATTTTCCCCAAAAAGATTAAGTGCAGGTACCTAAACGTAATTGGCTGGTATTAGCTCCCTAGCGTCGGGATAAGCCTCGCAAGCTTGATTGCAGTATCTAATGGAACAATACTTTATCTGTATTTACGATCCACTGTGGATATTTAACTTCTGTAATACATTTTGATATTACAATCAGAGGTTGAAATTATATATTTAAATTATGCTTCCGCTGTGCATTATATAATTGTGTGGTTTGACTATATTGTTGCCAACATCGTCACGGTAATCCCCCACCGGGCCCACCGGTGAGACACGTGGAAATCGGGGTGTGACAGGTTGGTATCAGAGCCAACATTGAGTGAATTAAACACTATCCTATTGTGTTTAATCTCAGTGACACAATTGCACATACTTGAGTCTAGACAAGAACTTAGGACAAATTCGGATTATTACTCCTTTTTGTCTTCATTTTCAATTTGATTTTTAATAAGTTTTGGAGCAGGAAAATGCCACCTGTTATATTCCGAGGAAGAGGAAGGGGACGTAGAGGCCGAGGAGAAATCGTGACACATCACGATAACGAAGCTGGACCATCTGGTACAAGACATCCTTCGATGACACGAAGCGAAGAGCCACAGAGGCGAAGAGATCTTTACGAACCTGCGAGGCATTCCACTTCGCACAGCTCGACGCCATCCTACCGGCACTCCTTTGGGCCAAATTCAGAAAATGATCCCAATAACCCACAACCTTCCTTCATACCTCTGCAACGTTCGGTTTCGCACCGAAACTACGACGACCCTAGTCCATACTACGTAGCTCAGTTTAATCCGGCTGACTACATACAGGAACCTTCAGGTTTTGTTCCACTAGGGCCACAAGACCATTTTTCTGAAGATCCCATGGAGGAAGATGAGGATCCAACTGAACCAGCTCGTGGTACGCCCACGCATCCGATAGAAGTATCTGATGGATCTTCATATCACGGTCCGCAGTATCAAGGCCCAGACAGCTTTATGGCCTTGTTTGACCGACATGAGTGGTACAACACACCATCTCATCAGACACAACAACCGAGACATCCACAGGATCCCTCTGAGGATTCACGCTTTGAGGCAGTTACGCCACCACCTCCGCCACCGGCACAACCAGTTATACCTGATCCGCCGAGGCGTAGGAGGACCAATGCTCGTATGTCTACACGAGGAGGAGGGGGTAACCACTTCAGCACTCCTCGACATTCAAGTAGCAGCCACTATCCGCCGCTACAAGAAGAAGGACCTTCAAGTCCTATACAGGAGGCGAACTCCGCACCTACTGCACGAAATTCGCCACCATTTGGGTATGACCAACCCATACCAGCTTACACAGGTCCAACGGCTTACAACCCGTTTGAACCATCACAAGCCCAATACAACTACGGCTATGAGCGCGACCCATATGTGGTGTCGGCTAGATATAATGCGCGCTACCCTGACGGAGCACATGGAAACATGGGACCACCGGACTACTCAGCTCATGGGTATCCAATACCTCCCAGACCTCCAGTTCCGCATCAAGCGCCACAACCACGATTTTCTCCTCCTGAACAGGAAGAAATACTCCATCGACTAGATCGTGTGGAGAGAGAGTTCGAGGAAGAAAAGAAAAGCCACCGAGGATTTCTCAAGGGCTTGGCGAACCTACTAAAGGGCAAAAAGAAGAAACGTGACCACTAGCCCTTAATAGTAGTACGAATGTAATTTCTATTTTGAAATAAGTCCCTGTGTGGACAACTTATCGTATTTCAGTCCCTACGTGGACTTATCTTTAGTCCTTGCATGGACACCTATCTTATATTAGTCCCTGCGTGGACTTGTCACTTATTTTAAAACCTCTATGGAGGTATGTATTATTTGAAAGACCCGTTTAGGGCAATATGTAATTGTATTTGAGAATTTGGAATGTATGTTATGAGTTTTGTTTTAATATATAAAAATAAATCAAAACCATTCCTTTTATATTGATCTGCCTAATAAAGAATCTTAAGGGGGTGAAACCTAGCTTGGGGTCTTTTAAGATCAGTCAAGATGGTACGACCTAGCTGAAAAGATTCTGATTTCCCTGTTAACCTCTGTACGCATGTTAACATTCATGGCAGATGTGATTCGTTATAATCACGCACGTCATTCCTATACAATAATCCTTTAAGGATTTCAAAACCCAACTAAATGATATATAAATCGTGGGTTACATCACCAACAAAGGTGATCAGTATTATAAAGACATCCATTTAGCGATGCAATGCCTACGGGCCAGTATTATAAAGACATCCATTTAGCGATGCAATGCCTACGGGCCAGTATTACAAAGACATCCATTAGTGATGCATTGCCTACGGGCCAACATATTAAAACATCCATTAGTGATGCAGTGCCTACGGGCCAGAATTATTAAAGACATCCATTAGTGATGCGTTGCCTACGGGCAAATATTATTAAAAACATCCATTAGAGATGTAGTGCCTACGGGCCAACCATATTAAAAACATCCATTCGAGATGTAGTGCCTACGGGCCGGCCATATTAAGACATCCATTAGAGATGTAGTGCCTATGGGCCATAATAATTGTCTTATAAAGACAAAAGGCAGTGGTAGTCTATGACTCTCTGTCAGAAGGAGATAAAAGAACAACGGTTCAAATCTCTATGCCTTTGATTCTATGAAATCTCGGCTAATATTATAAAACATCATCATGATTAGGCTTTATGCCGCCAATACTATTTATATAGTTAAAATAGGATATATTCAAATCCTAATATTTAATGTAATGAGATGATAAGTTAACCGAATATGGTCTCTGTACCATGGTTGACAAATTGTCATAAAAGACAATCACATAATAATCTCCTAAATTAAAATTTTGTTATCTTCTGTAACAGATTCAAGTTACAATGGCGGATCCCAACGGAGAGAACAGCCACACGAATGAAGATGACTATGACAATGTGCTTACAGGTACTTTTCTCGTAAATAATATATTTGCAAGAGTACTGTTTGATTCTGGCGCTGACAAGTCCTTTGTAGACCAGAAATTTTGCCAACTACTAAATATGCCAATCAAAACCCTTGACATGAAATACGAAGTAGAATTAGCAGACGGCACGATAGAAACCGTCTCTACCGTTCTAGAAGGATGTGAAATATCCATTAGGAACCATTCTTTTCCTTTATCTCTACTTCCTTTCAAACTTGCGGGTTTTGACATCGTGCTAGGCATGGACTGGTTATCCCATAACCAGGCCCAAATCATTTGCGGCAAAAGGCAAATAGTTTTAAAGACTCCGAGTGGTGAATCTCTTACCATTCGAGGTGATACGCATTACGGATTGCCCGAAGACGTATCTATGCTGAAAGCTTCAAGGTGTTTGAACAGAGGCTGTGTAATTTACATGGCTCAGGTGATAATTGAAGAACCAAAGCCAAAGATCGAGGATCTTCCTGTCATTTCTGAATACCCTGAGGTTTTTCCTGAAGAACTACCTGGTTTGCCACCAGATAGACAAGTGGAGTTCAGAATTGACATCATTCCTGGAGCAGCTCCGATAGCAAGAGCACCTTACAGATTAGCGCCAACGGAAATGAAAGAACTGAGGACCCAGTTGGATGAACTGCTGGCGAAAGGTTTTATCAAACCTAGTTCATCTCCCTGGGGAGCTCCTGTCCTATTTGTAAAGAAGAAGGACGGATCAATGCGGTTGTGCATCGATTATAGAGAGCTGAACAAAGTTACAATAAAGAACAGATATCCTTTACCAAGGATCGATGATCTGTTCGATCAGCTGCAAGGAGCAAGCTACTTCTCCAAGATCGACTTAAGGTCGGGTTATCATCAACTAAGGGTCAGAGATGAAGATGTACACAAGACTGCATTTAGGACTCGCTATGGTCATTACGAGTTCCTAGTGATGCCTTTTGGGCTCACAAATGCACCGGCTGCGTTCATGGATCTCATGAATCGCGTTTGCAAGCCGTATCTAGATAAATTCGTCATAGTCTTCATCGACGATATCCTTATCTATTCCAAGAATCAAGCTGACCACGAGAAGCATCTCCGTTGCATTCTCGAATTACTACAACGTGAGAAACTCTACGCCAAGTTCTCGAAATGTGAATTCTGGCTAAGAGAGGTCCAGTTTTTAGGACACGTTGTGAGTGAGCGTGGTATCCAAGTGGATCCCGCTAAGGTAGAGGCAGTCATGAACTGGCAAGAGCCAAAGACGCCTACCGAGATTCGTAGTTTCCTGGGTTTAGCAGGATACTACCGAAGATTTATTGAGAATTTTTCAAGGATTGCTGCGCCTTTGACTTCCTTGACCAAGAAGAAAGAAAAGTACATTTGGGGCCCGAAGCAGCAAGAGTCCTTTGAAATACTGAAGCAGAAGCTAAGCAACGCACCTGTGTTGACCTTACCTGAGGGTACAGATGAATTCGTGGTTTACTGCGATGCATCACATACGGGCATGGGGTGTGTGCTTATGCAGAAGGGCAAAGTGATTGCCTATGCTTCAAGGCAATTAAAGGTGCATGAAAAGAATTACACCACCCATGATTTGGAGTTGGGTGCCGTTGTATTTGCACTTAAGTTGTGGAGGCATTACCTCTATGGTATTAAATTTGTGATTTATTCTGATCACAAAAGCCTCCAGCACCTGTTCAACCAGAAGGAGTTGAACATGAGACAACGCCGTTGGATGGAAACCCTGAATGATTATGACTGCGAAATCAGGTACCATCCCGGTAAGGCGAATGTAGTCGCCGATGCATTGAGCAGGAAAGAAAGGGTAAAACCCATTCGAATCAATGCCAAGAGCATTGAAGTTAAAAATAATTTGATTGAAAGGATTTTGGCTGCACAGCGAGAGGCTGTGTTGGAAGCTAATTATCCTAATGAAAAGCTGGGAGTAACTGAGGAGCAGTTGACTCTTAGCAAGGATGGAATTCTTAGGCTGAATGGACGTATATGGGTTCCGATTTATGGGGGACTACGAGATGTTGTTCTCCAGGAAGCCCATAGTTCCAAATACTCAGTCCATCCTGGTGCTGATAAAATGTACCAAGACTTAAAGGCAAATTATTGGTGGATAGGCTTGAAAAAGTCTGTAGCCGCCCATGTAGCAAAATGCTTGACTTGTGCTCAAGTCAAAGCCGAGCACCAGAAGCCGTCTGGCTTGCTACAACAGCCTGAACTTCCCGAGTGGAAGTGGGAATGTGTAACTATGGACTTCATAACCAAGTTACCCAAGACCAGGAAAGGAAATGATACAATATGGGTCATAGTCGACAGGCTGACTAAATCAGCTCACTTTCTACCCATCAAGGAGACGTATAGCTCCGATATGTTAGCCCAACTTTATGTTGATAAGATTGTAGCCTTACACGGCATACCTGTGTCTATTATCTCCGACAGGGATACTAGATACACATCTCATTTCTGGAAAAGTTTCCAGCAATCTTTGGGCACGCGTTTAAACTTTAGTACGGCTTACCATCCACAGACGGACGGTCAAAGTGAGCGTACTATCCAAACGCTAGAAGACATGCTACGTGCATGTGCGATCGATTTAGGTGGTAACTGGGATAAAAACCTACCCCTGATCGAATTCTCCTACAATAACAGCTACCACACCAGCATAAAGGCTGCGCCTTTTGAGGCATTATATGGTAGGAAATGCAGATCGCCTGTTTGTTGGGCGGAAGTAGGAGAGGTCCAATTATCGGGACCAGAGATTGTTTTCCAGACGACGGACAAGATTGTCCAGATCCGGGAACGTCTCAAGGCTGCCCGCGATAGGCAGAAGAGCTACGCTGATCCAAAGCGTAAGGATTTTCACTTCGAAGTGGGTGAAAAGGTATTACTTAAGGTGTCACCCTGGAAGGGGGTGATGCGTTTCGGCAAGAAAGGCAAACTAAGTCCGAGATACATAGGGCCTTTTGAGGTCATTGAACGAGTCGGATCAGTTGCCTATAAACTAAACTTGCCTGAAGAGCTCAGTGGAATTCACAATGTGTTCCACATCTGCAATCTCAAAAAGTGCTTCGCCGACGAATCGTTGGTGATTCCACACACAGATGTGCATATAGATGAGAGCTTAAAGTTTATAGAAAAACCTTTGTCGATTGAGGATCGACAGGTAAAGAAGCTTCGCAGAAAGCACGTACCGATTGTTAAAGTCAAATGGGATGCTCGTAGAGGTCCTGAATATACGTGGGAAGTCGAAGCTACAATGAAAGAAAAATACCCCTATTTATTTGAGTAAATCTCGGGTCGAGATTTATTTTAAGGGGGTGAGGATGTAACACCTCGAATTTTTGTGTCCAATGATGTGTTAACACGTGGCATTTGTTTACACGTGGCACCTATAATAAATAAGGGACTAATTTTGACAAACCTTGAAAGTATATAAATTCGAGGGTTATAAATGTCAACAAGGGTAAATATACTGTATAGTATCCCTAAATAATGCTTAAACCTTCAAACGAATAAATTATAGATCGTACAAAAACAAAACGCGGAAGAAAGTGAGAGATTACAAACTACAGGGGTTAACTGTGTCAACATGTTTAATAATACCTCTGAGTGACCCTTTAACGTCCCAAAGACTTTGTAACGGTATTATACCCTCACTAAAATAATATATATGAAATTCGCGAAGTTTCGATATGAAACGAGAAAGTTACGATCGAATTCGTAAAAGAAGGGTTGTAAGCGTCAACAGTGAAAGTTAAGGCTTTCCAAAATAATTAATAAATAAACCGGGGACTAAATAATGCGGGAAATTAACACGAGGCCCCTATCGGTAAATAACCAAGGGCCAAACCGCAAAGTTACCCCTTCAGAACCGAAAGGCCAGGTGAATCATTACGAAAGATTTCGTTATTAATGGGCCGATTCTGTAATGATTATAAAAGATTTGAAAAATCCTGAAAATATAACCTTAGGCGACCCGCATGAAGTTTCGACATAAGTCGAGGCGGGCCGCGAGCGTCCCTCTATTACGCGTCTGATTTCCTGATCCCAGGCGACCCGCGTACAAGTTGCATGGATTATCCATGCGGGTCGCGTACGACGCCCAGATGCAGAATGGTTGTAACTTCTTGACTTTTGAGCTCTTGAACGATCATTTGATCAATTATGGCAGCATGGGTGACCCCTACACGACCCATTACCCTTAGGGACACCTGCCCATGATCCATGATCAGTTATAGCATGTTGTGTGATGATCTTGAGGGTCTTGTGTGACTATAAATAGGCCTCTTTGGCTCATAACATTCACACACTCAAAAACACTTCTACTGATCATCTCTCAAGCTCTCAAGACTTCTCTGAAGTTCCATAAGCAAGAACACAACCTCTGTAAGTGATCAAACCTTTTGTGGTGTCACATTTCCTTAGTTATAGCCTATAAACGCAACCGTCGTAACTAACGGTTGTCATTGCAATATCTTGCAAACGATTCAGTCTTATGACGAATCAAAAATGGTTATGAGTTGGTATTTATGTGGGTATTAAACCTCTAAACTGGTTCCCCCTGATCACCACTCTAACTATGTCAATTATCGAGTCAAACGTGCGGTTAAAAAGTCAACAGAAAGCTATTTTAGCGATTTAAGCATAATCTGTAATGTATATGTTATGGAACCTGTTTTGACAATCATAAAACATGATAATAAGCATATAAACATGTTTGCGCTCGTTTGAATCGATCATTTACTATATAGAACCGGTTCGGAGCCGAATGTCGCAAAAGTTTGACTTTTGCTTTGACTTCAGTTCTGACCCGTTTTAGTGAGGTATAAATATACCTTAGGACTCTCTTAGGACCAGGTCACATGTTGGTATAAGCCTCTGTGGTCGGTTCATGAGTTATCCGAGTCTTTAGCGCATATCCGTCATTCGCCTAAAAGTTGACCGTAACGGCCTTTTAAAATTAAAACGAGTATTTCGGACACGTGAACGGACCAAAACCTTGCTTATTAAATTATAAGCATGTCCTTAAAGTTTCACGTCAATCCGAGGTCTAGAATGAGAGTTATGCTAAAAGGCGCACTTTTAAGAAAGTTTTGTAATTAACGGCGCAATTAGCATAACGCCCAACTAACCCAAGTTTTCGTCACCAAAACTCTTACCCACTGAGGTAAAATAATATTTTGGGAATTTTAAAGATTTTTAATAATTTTTACCTTGCTCATAACCTGCGGTTATGGCTACGGTTCGGTAAATACCGAATATGCCCTTTTTGGCCAAAACGGGAGTTCTACAAGGTCTTTTGACCCGATTCCAGTTGCTACTGGTTTTAAATAATAAATAAAGTATTTTAAGCTTTTTTAAGCTGTTCGGGAAACTCAGACTTCCTGTAGAACTCGAAAATCCCTTTTTAAGTCTTTAAAATGACCGAAAAGCCCCTACGGGGCATAATATAAACTTAAACTCGTTACGGGCATTACGGAAGGTATCCTACTGATACCAAAATACTTTTAAGGCATATTGACTTAGGAAATAAGCGTACGACTCTTATGGTTAACCGTTTCGCCTATTTGCGCACACGGTACGGCTCATGGAACTAGTTTTCGTGCAATAGCCGATACGGGACAAATTATATTATTTGAACCCCAAAATCCAGAGTATGAACTATAAACCCATATAAAACAAGTCTCTGAACTTGTTGGGTCCAAATCATACTCCATTCTCGGTTTTCGCCTTTTCGTGCGAATTAACCATACTTATATATCGGAATCAACCGGTTTAAGCTACGGCTAATACAAGGACCGTTAGGATTCTAAGAGGTTAATTAAAACTTTCGTTCCAGATTAGGAGCCCCAGTAAAAGCTATCGGTGACTTGATCTAAATTAAGGATTTATACTTGCAAAGGTAAATACTTTTGACTTATTTCCCCTATATGGGCTTGGGTTACGGTATAATAATACCGCTTGATTGAGCATTATATACTTCCATCGCTTAGGTGGTTAATTGACTAAATATGATTGGCTCATTTAAACAGTTTTGTTGCTTATAAGCCTTTGGGGGGTTTAATGACCGTTGTCCCGGATATCCTCGGCATCATTTTACGAAATGGCCACGACCATCGACATCCCGGTGTAGGCGTACACCCGGTATAAAGTGTCGACATTAAAACTAAAAGACGTAGCCGTTGGTTTCTGTACTACGGTTTTACGCAAACGTGGTGTGTCTATAAATCTTTAACCCGACACGATCCGGGCTACTGAACGCATAAAAGAACATGTAAAACGTTCACAAGATCATTATGAATTTTCCCAAGTTATAAAAGAGTTTGTGCCTTGTGCATTCAAATCAATTTTATTAAACATTTTCAAATGTGTCAGTTGAATGTATTTACCAGTGTAAACTGACGTATTTTCCCCAAAAAGATTAAGTGCAGGTACCTAAACGTAATTGGCTGGTATTAGCTCCCTAGCGTCGGGATAAGCCTCGCAAGCTTGATTGCAGTATCTAATGGAACAATACTTTATCTGTATTTACGATCCACTGTGGATATTTAACTTCTGTAATACATTTTGATATTACAATCAGAGGTTGAAATTATATATTTAAATTATGCTTCCGCTGTGCATTATATAATTGTGTGGTTTGACTATATTGTTGCCAACATCGTCACGGTAATCCCCCACCGGGCCCACCGGTGAGACACGTGGAAATCGGGGTGTGACAAGGTGGAACATCCGTGTTCCTCCTGTCACCCAAGAACATCAAACTATGTCAACAGAACAACTACAAAAGGAGCTTGATGACATAACAACTGTTTGTACTGGCAAGACAGCAACAGAAGAAAAGCTTGATTTGATACTGAAAGAGATCAGAAATCAGAAGTCTGACATTAAAGCCTTATCAGAATCTGTTGAAGCTGTAAAGAAACAAACAGAAGAGAACACTGCAACTCTCAATAAACTACAGCAGCCATCACTAAAGAAAAGTCATCAGAATTTGAGAAAGCTCTCAAAGAATTGCAAGAAATCAAGACAAAGATGGCAGAAGTTGTAAGTGTAAGGGAAAGCTCAAGTGCTGGGAGAATCCTTGAAGAAATTCAGCTCCTAAGAGCTAACAACAGCTGCATGGCTGATACTCTTGAAAAATTGATGGTGGAATTGTCTGCACAAAAGAATCAAGATAAACTGGAGTTTCAGAAAATGAAGAAACAAATGCTCAAACTCTTGCTAATGTTCAAATAGTAGTAAAGAGGTTGCAGTACAATGTTGCCAAACTGGCAAATGTTGATTTACATAAATTGAAAACTCCAATTCCACAAAATGAACCAGCAAGAGAATCAGGAACTCCTCAACAACAATTCAAGCAACCAGAAGTCACTCAATAGAAACCACCCAGTCAATCAGAAACATTAGCAACACAAAAACAGAAGCAACCCATGGGCCCTCCTCCAAGTATGCCAAAATTACTCATGGGTCCTCCAACAAATATACCAAAACCAGACACATCAAAGGTGCCAATACAAGAAGCAGTTCTAATTGAATCATCTTCCATGGCTCTCACAGGTGAAACAGAATTCAGCAAACAACTTAATGCAAAAGAAAAGAGAAGAAGGTAAGATGAAGTGACATCATCAAAAAGACCAAGGACAATATTTGAAGAAGGTCCAGATGGAAAACCCAAAGAATTCATAATGCTAAAAGGTGATCTACATACAATTATGTACCATGAAGAACACTTGAAGCATTACTAATGGAATAATCAAGAAGATAAACAAGAAAGGCCACTCTCTCCAGTAAGCAGAAGAATCCTTGAACTCAGAAATGAAGGAAACTGGGAACCCTTGCACAAACCTGTTGTAAATCCAATAGTTTCCATTGAGAGGATTGGCATGATGAATATTCAAGGAAGTGTCTAAGGTACTTATGGACAGAATAAATACACTTTAATCAGGGAAGATAGAACTCCATCAATTGTTACTGATGGAGACTTGGCTGATGATATTCACCCACAAGGCGTAGTAAAACTGAAGCAGCTCATTGATAAAGAAAAGAGCAACTCAGTTGTGATCAGAAGAGCTCTCGACAGCATCAAGGATGCAGGGGAGAAGATATCAAAGGGCTGCACTGACAGACTTTGACTTGTGCATCAACTTTGAGTATAACAGCAAAGTACTAACACCTCATCCTAACAACACCATTCCAGCCGAAATTCCTCTCTCCAAAGTAAGAACTGGAGCTATCTTTGATAAACCAGAAATGTGTGTGGTTTTCAAAGATGCTCATGATGAGAAAGCTCTGTTCAGAATCAGTGAAATAAACAGGTATTCAAATCAAACACTGAATTATATAAAGAACTGAATGAATGAGAAACAAGAGCAGCTCAAGAAGAAGGGGAAGAACAATGAATAGCTGAGGATGGCAATTGAAGAAAATATTGAAAAATGGAAGGAAACTAGAGGTTGGTACAAAGAACTTTACAAAACAACTCACAAGACAATTGATTACAAGAAAAGGTTGAAGCCAGGAGACAAGTTCAGAAGTGGGGTGAAGATCAATTGAAGATTTCATGAACTTATATTCTGTTTTGGAAAATAAATATTTTATTTATGTTTGTTATGAACTTGGTTGATTTGATTTTGTTTCATGTTTCTGAATTTAGTTGTTTGAATTCTCTTTTTCAAGGATTGGTTGAAGTTTGTTTATGTTTGATATAGATAGTTGTTTTTCTTACAATACTTAGGGGGAAACTATTAGGAAACTTAATTTGTAAGTATTGAAGAAAATCAAATTCAGCCTGATCTATGAAGAAGATAAAGTCCTGAAGATCAAACAAACAAGAAGAAAACCAGATAGGGAAACTGTTGATGCAGATTTTGTGTCCGATGCTTGTCGAATAGATTAGTTATTATTTTATGCTGAATTTGTAATAGTTAGTGAAACGGTCAAACGAATGTGTATTGACCCGCTCGTTTGAAGTGGTCAAACGAGAGGGTTATATGTTTGACCGTGTGGGTTTGCTAGACAAATTATGGTTGTATAATGTTTTGCGTCGAAGGATAAGGCATCGAAGGATTGTGTATATCCTTCGATGAGCTCGAAAGATATCCATCGATAGATGAAGATGGACCTCGAAGGATATGTCATCCTTCGAGGTATGTGTGTATCTTTCGATAGCTGGATGATCGACAGATGATCTATCGATCGGTCAGTTTGATCCTTCGACCATACAACCTGTGTTGGGTATAAATACCAACACTTTGTCATTTGCAAAACCAAGAGAGTTAGAGGAGGTTTGAGACCTCACCGGGAGAGATCACCACTTGGTCTCTCCCCGGATGTGTACTCCTTTGGTATTAGTTCGGTTATCTTGTAATCGGGCCGATTTGTAATGTTTTACTACCGGATTAATACAGGGTTGTTTGTTTATCATCTCTAATCTCTTCCGTCTATGAACATAATCATGAAAATCACGGTTTCGGTCCCGAAACACGGACCTACAATTGGTATCAGAGCCATGGTGCCTGATTTAGTAAATCTAACCGTTTACTAAGTCACATGTGCTCTAGATCTGTGATTTTTGTGCTTTTTATTCAAGATGTAAAAATGGTGAAAATCAAGAAAAACTCAGATCTGGACCCGAATATTCAGATCTGTGCTGAAACGAGTGTTGGGTTTTTATGTTTTTCACCTAAACATTCAAGTTGTCATCATCAAAAACTGTATACAAAGTGTTTTCATCAAATCTGCAGATTAACACAGAGGCTGTGTTCTTGATGTTCTTGACAGCTTCATACCCCGAAAGATGAAAGAGATCCAGTTGTTGTTTTTCGAAAGATCAAAAAGAATTCGAAGGGTCATCTTAACGATTTCGAAAGATCAACTTTACCCCCAACTGACTTCGAAGGGTCATCTCACAACTTCGAAAGATTAAACAGTTTTTCGAAGGGTCATATTGATGTTTTCGAAGGATCATTTTCTTCATACCTCGAATGATGTTAAGCTTCATGTTTCGAAGGATCCAAATACTTTGTGGGAATCTTCAACAACATCGAAAGATACCTGTTTTCGAAAGATATCTGGATCGAAAGATCAGATGACTTTCGAAGGATCATCTTTACCAGTTGTTGTTGTGTATCGAAGGATCAGCATCAACTACTTCGAAAGATCTGTGACATGTGATCGAAAGGTGCTCGAAAGATCTAAGAGAGAAAGATAATGTTGGCTGCTGATGGTGACTGCCGTAAAAGGATAATGTCGACTGAATATGTTGTCACATGTTAGTGTTTTGGCAGCTAGGTTTTCTCTTTGTTGGGCCAATTTATCATTGATTGGGCTGCTCATTTGCTAGAAGGGGCCTAGTTTGGTGACAACAGGCCCTACCTCATTGGAATTTGATAAATTGGATTTTACAAATTCTGGGATGGTCTTAAAAAAAAAACTAATAATGGGCCTTCGAGGACTAGTTGATGGGTCAACCAAATGTTACAGATTTGTGCGCATGGGATTGATAATTCTTTGGAGCATGCATCTTTTGGGCCCACATGATCATAAAAGAATTTGGGAGAGAATGCTTTCAACGGCTGAAATCCATGATGCATGTGGTCTTAATGTATTAAATGGTTTGAACATGGAATGTTTATTGGGGGCCCACATGATGGATTAATTCTCATATTGGTCGGGTTTTCGCGAAGTTTATTTATATCGAGCTTCAACGCCAAATTTGTATGGTTTCGGGATGATGCGGCATGATGAAAACAAGAGATGATGAAAACTTGATTTTTGAAAAATGTGGGGTAGTCACGGTTACCGATGAAAATGTCAAAAATGGTGACGTGACTACTATGGGCCAAAAACAACATGGTATGTTCACTTCCGCACGTCAATATTTATGATTGTTATCGGTTATTCGTAAATGTTCGAAAGCATTTTGTTTATTGTCATATTCTCGCATTTGAAAACGAACGTATGAACCTGGAATGTCAATACCGGTCCTAACGAGTTCGCAAAGTCTTTGGAGGGATACAAGTCGGATCCTACGGGGTACTAGGCGAAATTTCTTTATCAACTAGAATATGCAACGAAGAAATCTTTTTGTTTATTGTCATATTCTCGCATTTGGTAACGAATGAATGAACCTAGAATGTCAATACCGGTCCTAACGAGTTCACAAATTCTTTGGGGGGATACAAGTCGGATCCTACGGGGTACCAGGGGACGTTCTTATTCAACTAGAATATGCAAAGAAGAAAGTCATTTTCGTGATTTTTCAAACAACCGAGAACATTCAATGAAGATTGATGACAGTTCCGCTCAGTGGAGGGAATTGGTGAACATTTGAAGATAAATTCTACTCAGTGGAGAGAATTTGTTATGTGAAATTGACGACAGTTTCTTTGAAGTGGAAAGAATCTGTTAAGGTTTAGAGATTTTACCAAAGAAATGGGGGGATAAAAATTTTCATATGTTGAATTTCTTCGGTAAATTTCTAAACGCAATCACAGGTGGTAGAGTGTGTGATTTTCTGGTGATACAAACGGTTCGGCGTGGAATGTTTTGCACAGACACATATTTGAGGATTTTAATTAATTCTCCAGCCAGCGTGAAGGGTTTTGCACGGAAACATACAGGTATCTAAAGTCGACAGCTGTTTCAAAGCGCTGTTTACTGAAGACCTGGGGAATCTTTATGAAAGCTGATAGTTCAAGGCTGAAGACCTGCAGGATTCGGATTTGGGTTTGATGTTTCTTTGGGATTTTACAGGGATCTGGGGGTAACTCAATTCGTTGAGTTTGCAAACGATGTACTTGGTCAAGCTGACTTCCTGAGTACTGATGCTGAAGATCCGTAGTGCATTACGTGGTCAACTTCACAAAGGAGAGACAATGAGATCTGGATGTAGTTCAACTAAGCGTGCTGTTTGGTTGAGCTTGCAAGGGATACACTTGGTCTAGCTGACTTTCCTGAGTGTTGATGCTGAAGATTAAAGTGCATTACTTGGTCGATTCCACAAAGACGGTTTACAGAAGACAGTTCACCAGAAATCTCTATCAATGTATTATGCTTGAAGATCAAGACTTGATGCAGTTTTTTTAAGAATGGAACCCTTATCAAATGCCGGTTGGAGTATTGGATGATCAGCAGAAGATCGGTCAATTGAGCCTTTTGAGGAAATTGCACAACACCCAACACGGATACGCGTACTTTGAGGGGGAAATATTATACAAGGAGCATCAAGATACTACTTACCTGGATCATCGGTCAAGGGGGAATTTGTTAACACAGAGAAGATGAATACTTGACTGAAGATCGATTGCAGTTGCATTTTCAGCATTCGACAGCAACGGACAAGGGGGAATTTGTTGATGCAGATTTTGTGTCCGATGCTTGTCGAATAGATTAGTTATTATTTTATGCTGAATTTGTAATAGTTAGTGAAACGGTCAAACGAATGTGTATTGACCCGCTCGTTTGAAGTGGTCAAACGAGAGGGTTATATGTTTGACCGTGTGGGTTTGCTAGACAAATTATGGTTGTATAATGTTTTGCGTCGAAGGATAAGGCATCGAAGGATTGTGTATATCCTTCGATGAGCTCGAAAGATATCCATCGATAGATGAAGATGGACCTCGAAGGATATGTCATCCTTCGAGGTATGTGTGTATCTTTCGATAGCTGGATGATCGACAGATGATCTATCGATCGGTCAGTTTGATCCTTCGACCATACAACCTGTGTTGGGTATAAATACCAACACTTTGTCATTTGCAAAACCAAGAGAGTTAGAGGAGGTTTGAGACCTCACCGGGAGAGATCACCACTTGGTCTCTCCCCGGATGTGTACTCCTTTGGTATTAGTTCGGTTATCTTGTAATCGGGCCGATTTGTAATGTTTTACTACCGGATTAATACAAGGTTGTTTGTTTATCATCTCTAATCTCTTCCGTCTATGAACATAATCATGAAAATCACGGTTTCGGTCCCGAAACACGGACCTACAATGAAGATGGACCTCGAAGGATATGTCATCCTTCGAGGTATATGTGTATCTTTCGATAGCTGGATGATCGACAGATGATCTATCGATCGGTCAGTTTGATCCTTCGACCATACAACCTGTGTTGGGTATAAATACCAACACTTTGTCATTTGCAAAACCAAGAGAGTTAGAGGAGGTTTGAGACCTCACCGGGAGAGATCACCACTTGGTCTCTCCCCGGATGTGTACTCCTTTGGTATTAGTTCGGTTATCTTGTAATCGGGCCGATTTGTAATGTTTTACTACCGGATTAATACAAGGTTGTTTGTTTATCATCTCTAATCTCTTCCGTCTATGAACATAATCATGAAAATCACGGTTTCGGTCCCGAAACACGGACCTACAGAAACTGAAAAGAACAACATCTACTTCAAAGAATCAGAAGCTGATCAAAGAACTAAAGAAGATTATCAGAAAAGGCCATTCTAATGATGAAATATAATCAGTTTATGGCAAAATCATCAGACTTTCTGATGATTTGTTCACCAGAATTTCTGATGAAGTGGTTATCAGAAATTCTGATAAATCACTACTTGTCTGAAATGAGTTCTACCTTGCCACAAATAACCGAAACAATTTGACATTATTGGATATCATGATGACAAAGGCAACTTGATTATTGGATTCAATGAATATGTTAGGAAGCTACTTTTTGCAGGACATATACATGAATAAACAAATGTTTATTCATGTATCCGAGCTCTCTATAAATAGAAGACTCATCAAGCAAAGGACATTGAGTTAAGCCAAGCATTCAATACATACAACAAAAACTCCATTGTCCTTTCACCTCAGAATTACACAAGTATTCATTTGTAATAGATAATAATCTTACAATCACCTTATAAACCATTTTGTTTCAAAGTGATATAAACTTGAAAATTCTATAGATCTTGTTTCTTGAAAGTCTGATTTCTATTTCCGCACACTATTTTCATATTTGTTGAAATCACTTGCCATATTACGTGAAAAGAAGTTTTTAAGTCCAAACTGGGACCAACAAAAATGACAAAAGTACCCCTAATAGTCATAATAGGCACACTAGGATAAAGAAAGGTTCACCTCTCGATTTCACCAAACTAACAAAGCCTATGTCTTGTTCTCCTCTCAGTCTCCTCATTGATAACAATCTTTCTAATGGTAAAAGGGAGGAATCTAATCCTAATGGCAAGTGATCGGTAAAACAAGGATTAAGGGGTGAATGAGAAAGTGATTCACTCTCATGTAACCTTTAAATCTAACCCAAAGATGCCAAATAAACCCACAACCTTTCACCTCTCGGTCTCAATGATGAGAAACAACCAAGAACTAATCTAGCATGCAATCCTAATTCCTAAGTTAATACGCCGTAACATGTGTGGGTGATTTATCATATTTACGTTTACTTTTTATTCGGCTTAATGTTTCCGTTGCAAAGCACGGGTCGTAGATACTATTTTCAATTAAAAACTAACCGTTCAGTTAGTATTTGCATGTAATTCTAAACCCAAACGAAACACACATATAAAATATGTTCTTTTCTCGTTCTCCATCACATGTAATTAGTCAGTCACCACTAATTGCTTTGACTTTTGCTAAACAATGCCATTAAAATTCTATGAAGATCCTATATGAATCCTCCGATTTTGATCAGGGAGAGTAGGTCTGGTAAGTTGTCTTTCCTCGTACGATGGATCATTAGAAAGCATTAAAACAACTTCAGACATGGTTGGTCTTTTTGAAGCTGGTGACTGGGTACACAATAAAGCAATCTCAATTATCTTCATCACATGTTTTTCTTCATCTGGATTGACGTTCATTGTCTCATCAACTAGCATCACAATTTTTTGGTTTTCATAGAGCTTCCATGCCTATCACAAGTTGTGGCAAAACATTTAAGAGATCAAAATAATTCTCTAAAAATTGGGAATTAATTAAATCAACTTACCTAGATTTATGAAAACCCTTATACCCACAATCATACCACCACAATATAATATTAGAACCATCTAGTGAGATGCCTATTATTCTTTTCTTCTTGTTACTATTTCTTAATTTATGTTAGTGGAATAGAAAAAGGGAAAACGTGTAATTTGTAGCTTACATGTTCAAGGAGATGATCGGTTGATGGTCCATCAAAGTTCTCGTTAGTACACCTTCGACCGCTAATGATTTCAAGGATCACAATACCAAAACTGAAAGTGTCAACCTTATCTGATAAAGCACCGTATCGTACATATTCTGGCGCTGTGTAACCCCTAGTATGTAATACAAGAATTTGATTAATTAGATGCAATATAAGGAATTTTAGGAACATGTCTTGTAAATCGTACTTACAGTGTCCCAACAAACTTGGTGATAACTTGACTTTGATCTTCAGGCTGAAACCTTGCCAATCCAAAATCTGCTATCTTTGGGTGAAAATCATCGTCAAGGAGAATGTTGCTAGATTTTATATCTCTATGCACAATTTTAACATGGAATTCTTTGTGTAGATGTGCGAGACCCCTAGCTATCCCTAAGATAATGTCATATCTTTTTCTCCAGTTAAGTGTTCCCTTTCTTTCACCTATAATGAATATAATCACATATTGCATATATTGGGATATAAAGATTTTCGTATGAATCCAAATCAAACTGTTAAAGAAACGTACCCCATAGAAATCTTTCAAGGCTTCCATTTGGCATATATTCAAGGACAAGAAGTAGATTGGATCCTTCACTGCACCACCCAAGGAGACCGAGAAGATTTCGATGACGAATTTGACTTATAAGTAAGATTTCATTTTCAAATCCTGTTTTTGCTCCAGTGTGTCCAACTTTAAGCTTCTTCACAGCCACAACTTTGTTGTCATCCAAAATTGCCTATTACAACCATTACAAACACTAGTAGTTATACAAGTCATTCAACTTTCGAAGCAGTTAAATTCCTGAGTTTTGAAAGAACAGTATACTTTGAGTTGTTGTACAAATAGGAAGCAATTTTTATATGTACATCAGCAAATTACTATTATCATTGTTATTTTCTAAGAGATCACATTTTTTATACTATATTGCAAACCGTAGGCAATCTAGCGGCAGACCGGATCTTAGTATAAAACATAACAATGCAGGTGGTGGTGGTGAGGTGTCTGCTGCTACAAAGCTGTTGGTGACATCTACAAGAAGTTTGTTAGTTTCTTTTCAAGGTGAGGCCTTTTGATTACCTAGTAAAAGTAAACCAACACCAGTATCCCCAAATGTGAGAAAAATGACCCCTGAAAGGAAAAGATTAGGGACCCCCATGAGAAGTAAGCTGGATAGTAGTGTAGGGGATCATGCAGAGAATACGAAGCCGTTGGATCAGCATCGGTGGCCCGGGCGTGCGCGCCAGTCGAACCAAACGATTTTGTCGAAAATGAGTTTGGATTGTGGGGTGGAGAAGAGTGGGATTGTTGGATCTGGGAATGTGATTAGGGCTTTGCATCGGTCGATGAATTTAGAGGGTCGACGGTGGGAGACGTGGGTGGTGGATGGTGGTGGGAGGTGATGGTGGCAGCGGCAGGTGGGTGATGGTCAGGTGGTTGTGGCGATGGGTGGTTAGAGTGAGAAAGAGTGTAGAGATATAGAGAGAATGTATGTGTGTGTTTGCATATGTATAATAATATATAAACAAAATTATTTTATTTATTATTTTTTATAATTGTTTATTTTATTAGTTAAAGTAAAATGACCAAAATACCCTTATGTGGGGTCCACTATGTCAGATTTAACCATAAATAATAAGTGAGTTAGGGCTAAAGGACATAACTTGCAAGGTTTGCAAACATCGAGTACGTTTTTTGTAATTTTTAAAGATAAAGGACACACTTTGCTTGTTGGGTTAATCGGTTCAGTTTACGGGTCACGGGTCGGCACGTTATCGGGTCGCGGTTTAACAGATTATGGGTCGAATGATTAAATGGGTCAGCTGGGTTTTATATTAGTCACATGTTACTGAAGTGGTCTAATATTGAGCGAGAATAATATGGGATATGATCTGATTTCAAGGAAGTAAACATGTGATAATGTGAAGGTGGCTTGACCGAGTAAATAGGAGAGTTACGTACATTTGTTTAGTTATAAATAGTTGTTTATTTTCTTTGTTATGTACCCCATTAATAGTTCATACAGAAAGCTTTTCTTCCTTTCTTTATTTGCTGCACATTTACGTATATTTCATATTTGCAAGTGTGTAGCTAGTGTGTATTTTGGGGCCTGTAACCAACATTTGGTATCAGAGCCTAGGGCTCGTAGGAAGCGGGTTTGAAGATTGGTGGAAGCCTCCGCCGCCAGCGGGTGTGCCGGGTCGGTGGAGGGCAGTTGTAAAAGAAGGTGTTGTTTCGGGACTGATAAACAGATGAAGACGAAGACGTTATGGTGTTCGGGTTAGCCGTTGTTTCGGGTAAGAACCGGTTAAGATGACGGGGGTGACCGTGATGAACATCGGTGTTCGTAGCTGTTGGCAGTGATGAAAGAAAGATGATTCAGGGCTGTTCGGTTGTTAGTTGCGGGTTTGCGCGACTGGTATACAACCGGTGATAACAGTAGACGGTGAGAACGGTTGCCTTGATCGGCTTGGTTCGTGATAAGAGGAGACCGTCGTAGTGCGTTAAAAGCGGGCAGAATGGATCCGTAAAAAAAGGGGCTTTGGATTCGTCTCGTTTGGCAAGGTGAGAAAACGGAAGAAGCAGGTGGCGTGGCTTGTTTTCTTTGTCGGTGGGGAGCCTCTTGAACAAGGGTGATCGGAAAAAGGTTGTTGAAAACAAAAGGAAGAACACGGTGGTGACATTATGGCGTTGGAGTTCAATCGGGTGGCTTTGGATGTGACTGGGGAGAGGTCGTTGATCCGTGATAAGTCGTGATGTTAGTGAACGGTTCCAACGGGATGCCATGTTACATGTTACAGGTGTGGTGGTTTTTAATTCGGGCTGAATCGGGAGACATTGGACGTGATCGAGATGAAGATTGGGTGTCCGTTAGATGTCATAGTGGTTCGAAACCGAGGTGATTCGGTGCTGCGATGACGGGTGTAAACAAACCGATTAAGGGGGTGAATGTTGGGTTAATCCGTTCAGTTTACGGGTCACGGGTCGGCACGTTATCGGGTCGCGGTTTAACGGATTACGGGTCGAATAATTAAATAGGTCAGCTGGGTTTTATATTAGTCACATGTTACTGAAGTGGTCTAATATTGAGCTAGAATAATATGGGATGTGATCTGATTTCAAGGAAGTAAACATGTGATAATGTGAAGGTGGCTTGACCGAGTAAATAGGAGAGTTACGTACATTTGTTTAGTTATAAATAGTTGTTTTGTTTATTTTCTTTGTTATGTACCCCATTAATAGTTAATACAGAAAGCTTTTCTTCCTTTCTTTATTTGCTGCACATTTAGGTATATTTCATATTTGCAAGTGTGTAGCTAGTGTGTATTTTGGGGCCTTTAACCAACATTGCAATATAGTGTAAACATAAAGGACGATTTTTGTAATTTACTCTATAGAAAATTACAAGAAAGGTGAATTGAAGTGATGAGTACCTTGTACACTTCTCCAAACCCTCCTTCTCCAAGCTTATTTTCGTCACCAAAATCGTTTGTCGCTTTCTTAAGATCAATATAGCTGTAATCCTTTGAGTCTTTCACTTCAGTTGCCCCGCCTGGTAAGTTGGAAACGAAATCAGTTAATCTATTTGACTGATTACTTTAACTCATGTGACTAGCAAATGATAATGTGTACCTCCCGGTGTTGTTCTTTTGGATCGGCCATACCACCAAAGTATAACTATTAGCAAGATGATCACACCACCTACACCTCCAACCACACCTTTAATAATGACTACCTTATTGCTTGAACTTCCTGTGAAATATATTAGTTTTGATGAGTTTTTTGTTTCCTCCAAAAGAGTGTTAGTGGGAACATATTTGCCATTTTGGTGTGCCATAGAAATTAACAAATAGGTCTAATAAGTTATGGAAGATATATTCCTGAGGAAAAACAATTGTTTTTGCATAAAAATGACATAGATTCTCCTGTCTTCAATAATAAACAAAAGGTAAATACAAATAAATAGAAAAAACATAAAAAATAAGTCTAGTTGAAAAAATAAAAAATAAAATCTAATATTGCCATCATGTCCCCTTCAAAATTTAAAAATTCTAAAAGAAAATTAGCTTAGGGATGCAAGAGGTCTCACCAACTCGTAGAAATGGTGCAATGTCAAATGTTTGGTTGTTTCTGAAAAATGCAGTGTTGGAGTACCTCATAAAACACCCTAAATTAACAGCCCTTCCGTTACTAGCATCAGTGGTACAACTCCTTATGTTGGCATATGCCGCCTGCAAGCAACTTTTGCAACTGTCGGGTGTTACTGTCTCCACACACTGAGCTATTGCATAAGCAGTAGTTGTATTGGTACCAACGACTGGCGTTGTGGCTGCAGCGTAGAACCCATTTATATTTGGTGTTGCGATAGAAAGATTAGACAATAATCCATCCATAGTCGTTTCGAAAACGCTTTGCCCTGATGAAGTACTATTATCGCATAAGACTTTATTTTCTCCTGGCAATGTTGTTTGATCATTGAAAGGACTACTCTCGTACCTTCATAAAACAGAATAGCTATTACTCTCATACACAGTTTAGTGGATATGATATTGGTTAGCTTGCTGCAGAGAATTCAAGAGTGTGATTATCAAAGGGTTGTGCTAAATGTAAACACTTCCTATAGTTTTGACTTAATGTAATCCACCACTACTAAATCAGTAACATCATTTCTCTACTTTTTGTCATAGCGAGGCTCGTAAAGCATATAGAGGGTTACGTTTAGTCTTACCCTTTCCAAAAACAATGTAAATTATATAGCAACTAAAGTGTTGATATTCAAAAGTCGTATTATAAAAATGACATTTGCACACGAATTTTAACGTGTTAACTTAGTCCATGTGTAGTGGTCAAGCCCCATAAGGGGGGTTATGTTAACGGGGGTTATGTGACAAGTGACAAAATGTGTAAGAGAAGGGGGTTATATAACTTTAGTGTGTAGTGGAAAGGGAGAATTATATAACATGTATGTATATATATGTGAGAGAGAAATTATAGATATATATATGTATGTATATATGTATGTGAGAGAAACAAAAACGATAACTCCCACCTTCTTCCCGTATAGATATCACGGCTGACCAGATAACACCCCCCATAACGCCAGGTGGGGCGTAGTTCCGGGGCGCCATGGGGCGCTACAGCCGAATAAGGCGCCATATAACCCCCACTACGGATGGCCTTATAAATAGCAAAGTTATTGGTAAGGTCTAAAGAGGTGAGATGTAGACAAATCTTACCTCTATACACGAGGATAGAAATACTACTTCTATAGAGACCTCCGACTTCAAAACAAATAAACAAACAAACAGTTCTAAAAAGAATAGAAATAGAAAGCTACCCATAACCAAAGTAGCTTCACATAAAGAGTGACAATAATATAAAAACATATATAAAAGATCATAAAACAACATATACACACACATAACTAGGGGTGTAAACAAACCAGAAGCTCGAGAGCTACTCGTGATCGGCTCGTTAATATCTCGAACGAGCCGAGCCTTAACGAGCCTGAGCCCGAGCTCAAGCTGAAATAGAGCTCATTTAGTCATCGAGCCCAAGCTCGAGCCTAATATACAAAGCCCATGAGCCCAAACAAAGTTTTAGTTTTTTTTTTATATAAAATATACTAATGATGATGATACAATTGGCGAGCCCGGCCAAGCTTTGGCTCATTTAAGTTATATTGAAGCGAGTTCAAGCCGAACTTTTAACTCGTTTGAGGTTGTTCTCAAAATAGCTCGAGCTGAGGTCGAGTTTTGAGTTTTACTCGCGAGCCAAGCTCGAGCTCAAATAAGTAGGCTTGAACCGAGCCGAGCTCGAGCTTCATAACATGACGAGCCGAGCTCAAGCCTAGTCGGGCTCCAGCTCAGCCCGGCTCGTTTACACCCCTACACATCTAATACATACATATGAAAATTTAAGCACCAAGAAAAAGCTAAGACACATACGTGCCTTCCCTCTAGCTAAACGTCCATAACCTTAATCTTACGTCTTCACAAAACCCTATTCGAGACTATGTTTTCAAAGAGGTGCAATTCTCTTAAATCCCGCCTAATCCGCTTACCACAAGTAAAATTTTGCAAACAATAATTTTTTGTTTGAAAGCAGAATTGAATTGTTGAACGCATTTTTCAATGGGAAGCTAAGCAAGGACAACTAACCTGACATGAAAAGTCTTAGAATGCAATAAAATAAAGCGTATGGAGTCACAAAAAAAATGGACGAGTGCTCACCTAAGAAAACAGCCGTCAAGTACTAATCGGGCACCGTTGAACGTGGAGCAGCTACGTATCGAACTAGCTGCGAAATCAAAACAACGGACGCAGTCGCTTGTCGACATATACTTCCTGCACTGAGCCATTACGTAAACCGGCTCCGAATTACTTGCCACATTTGAGGTAGCAAAGTAGGTGTTATTGTTGGATAATTGTCTACGGATATCTCGATATGTATCATTAAGATTGCTAATAAAAATTTGGAAGTTTATGACGTTAACTTGGCTGCAAGATTGCGTTAGTACGTTTGTTTGGGGCTGTGATCTCACCGGATTCGTGAGAAACACAATGAACACGGTGGCAACCACCGCCATCCGCCACCTTAACGACCACCACCGAGTCATGGCTCCTCCTTTGTTTTAGTTGAAAGTACCAATTTTGCAGAGCGCAAAAGATATGGAAACTCCTGTTAAAAAAGTGGTCATTTAAACTTGAGAATATGTAATGGTATTGGTATACAACTTTGCTTCTTTCACAATCATTTATAATTTATAATAACAAACATTACAGCCGTTGACTAATAATCGTGCATTTTTCACAATCATTATATTTATAATTTATAATAACAAACATTGTCAACTAATCTACATACATAGAAGCCCACCAAGCCTCATTACAGCTGTTGACTAATAATCGTGCAATTTGTTTGCCGTGCATTGATTTCATATAATGTTGTAATAAATATATTTGACTAGAGTTAGGTTAACCATATGTAACCTTGCATGGGCGCATGGCAGTATGGAGCAGAGGCCCACCATGTCCCAACAGCCATTCTCACATGGCTGCGCATTCAAATATAAAACGTCATCGTCACAAAATAGATATTTTAAATTGTATAAAGAACGAAACGAGATAACTATTAAATAAATAAAAAACGGAGGATATTTGGTGGTCAACTCACGTTTGATTTCTTGAAATGTTTTTTATTTAGGAAAATATCATATAAGATCTTGGCTAATCAAGTCAACACAAGATCACATACGTGATACTAAGATCTTGGCTAATTTAGTCAAAACAAGATCACATACGTGATACAAGTTTACAGATGACTCCTTCAAATGAACAGAGGCTCCTCCCAATGAATATGAATTCAATAACACTTAAATGCTAAGACCCTCTAGGTCTCACGTCTCTTCCACTCCATATCATTGGCACATCACAAAAAAATATGTTATCTTAATGAGACATAACCTCCTCATTTTTCTTTACCTTCTTTCACACCCTATTAAAATAATATTAAATCCTAAAAAAGTAAATAAAAAAGCTGATTGATTGACATGCATGAGATCACTACCACAACCTTCCTCCACGTCGTGAGTCTCTCCACGCCACACCCACACCCAACCTCACCCCCTTTCCCGCCCCTACCTGTGGTGTAACCCGCCACTTCCACGCCAAGCTCCATGCCACATGATAGGGGTGTGGCTCCATAGCAAAGGGCCTAACATCAACATAATTATCATATTAAGGTTTACCATAAACTAGGGTTGCTTTACACAAGTTTTTAATATTCAAATTCACTTTAAATGTAATTACTTAAATACTATTATTTAAAGACAATGATTACCTACTTGGCTACTTCTAAATTACACCAAATAAATAACAATCTACTTCTTGCTTGGCACTGAACCCAAGACCACTGATATGCACATAATTGTCATATTTTTCACATCATTTGATACCCATTTTAAGATTTTTTTCTTGAAAATATTAGTAACTTAGTTCTGAATTTGCGTACTTTTGATTTTTAGTGTAATCGGGCCGCAAAATGACAAAAAAGGGAAAAGCGAAGAAAAATCAAGAAGAAAAAAAGTCAAGTTACAGCTTAAGACACGAGTCATGCCTACATGAAACGTGTTGTGATTGATCGTCAAGTCATGAAAAAGTAGTGATCTTCTCAAGACAAGACAAAATGGTGCCCCCCTTAGCAAACGAAAAGTGAACGATACACCCAGAAAAGCCCAAAACTCTGTAGAAGCATATCTCGTGCTAGAAAATCCGAATTGGCTAGGCAAAACGTGCAGCTCCAAACGATCAGATGTTGTTTATAAGACGACGTTGACAGGACAGTGGGCCATCTCTTCGTTTCCTGTCCATTCACTCAAAAGATTTGGGACATTATGATTTCGTGGTGTAAAGGTACTTCACTTTTTGTATTTTCCGCCAAGGATTTAGTGCAAGTTCACTGGTGCATTAACGGGTCAAATAAATGGAATAAAGCCATATATTCGGTGATTCCAACGGTCGTTTGGTGCATTTGGATCGAATTCGTAACACCGATCACTACGAATATCTCGTATCACATGCGGAATCCGTGTACGATAGTGGATCAGATACAAGAACGTAATTAAATGTTGATTCTATTGATTATGTAACAATTACAAGCACCTTGAATCAATCAGCCTTGAGTTCTCTCTCAAATGGCAAAAAGTTCTCAAATGTTAAGACATGTCTCCTATTTATAGAGTGACCTCCATCCTCTCCAACTAGCATGTCCATTCGTGAGGATGGACTCCATTTCGTGAGGATGGACTCCAAACTACAAATGGACATTATGTTTAAATAAAAACACTTCTAAACCTAGTCTTGAACATTTTCCGGCTACGATTCATGATTGACGGAAGCGATAAACATACTGCACTCACAGACTCCCCATTGGATATTGCTATAGTCAATCTCGTAGCTTTCTATCTTCTCTCTGAGTCCTCTAGAAGCTTTGACATTTTCAACACCACAGACTCCCCATTGCTCTAACAAACTTCTCTTGAATCTGCGTCCTGCTTCAGCTCCACATTTTGTCAGACTCTATCTCTAGGCTCCCCCTTTCTTTAAGCTTCCGGCTTTTCAAGATAGTTACCTGGTTCTATTTCTGCAAGCCCCCTCTTGCTTTTAGTTTTTCTTCAGACTCCCCTTAGCCTCAGCTATCAGGATCGTAATCTGTCTTTCAAAAATTTTACAACTAAGCTTATTATATCTCAGTATCGAAACCTGGCTCTATGAAAACCTTTTGACAGTTTTAAAACTCCAGGATTTTATATTGGATCTCTACCCCTATCAAATAACTATATATTTGACAATGAAAGTATCCAACTACCAAAAACCTCACAGATTATCATCCAAGTCCAAATTAATGACCTTGGAGATTTCACAAATTGTTTTTGATTTTTCAATAAAAACCTCAAGTTTCAAATTAATGAACTTGTTTATTTTCAGAGACATGTTCTGCAAACTTAGACTTTGAAATTCAGATTTCAGACATCGGTTGTCGAAAATAAAGTAGAAGCAAAATCTTTTTGTGTTTTTTCAAAGTTTATGCTAAAACACACCCAAAATCTTTTTGTGATTTTTCTAAAATAAAATGCAGTAAACAAATATTTACAAACAGATTTTTGTTTGAGTTCGTGTTAGAGGATCATATCAGTTTATGACAAATCACTAGCACCGTTGACCTTTTTAGACTTTACGCTCTAAACGATTCACTTAGATTGTCAGTATAGTATACTGATCCACTTAAATTTTCACACAAACTTCAACTGATTCGAGATACGAGATTTAGTGTTATAAGAAATTAACTTATTTGCGTGTCCCACCTCAGAATATACTCCCGTATCAAGATTCCTTAGATTCAGTCTTATAGGTGAATATACTATATTGATATATGTACTTTGGGTTAGTGCGAGGCCTTGAGAGCTCAGGTATGAGCTACCGTTCAGTCAAAGAGATGAAGGCTCGACTTAAAGGTGTGTTCCACTTAGGAATCTTCGTTACAACTGCACTTAATTTATATCTTTCAATATTTTTCAATTTTTATGCAGAGGGAAAGCTTTAAGCGCAAAAGCATTATACGAGATCTAGGCCATTGCTGGCGCAAAATCAGAAGACCAAGTATAATACCCCATATATCAATACGTATAAAGACCTAATATCTCGGAATTAGGCAATCTCTCAAACGAAATTTCGGAGTACTAAGTCCATATATCTGAGAGATGTTCCCAATGAGATAAGTAAGCTATTGATATTTAGGTTTATATCTCAAAATCAATTTACTGAATGTGTAAAAACCTACTAGCATATCATCAGTAAGACCGTTTATCACATTTGACTTTCCATTTCTTTAGCATAGTGCGACTGTCTTAGTGATGTACTATCATTTCCTCTTTTTACACAAAAACTCATTTTTGAATTTTTTTTTTCATGTTTTTGACCTTTTCACATTTTCAAATGTTTTTATATTTTCAAAATTCTTACTGCTCCCCCTAAAATCCAAAACATTTTAAGAAAATTTGACAACAACCGATGTAGATAGCTTTATCTCGCCATCCATTTTCTGCTTCACATGCTCTGTTTAGTAAAAAGCACCCCCATGATTTACAACACATTGATTTTTAACAATGTTAAAACCATTTTCAACCACTTGTGAATTTAGTCATGTTTTTTCAGCCGTGAGGGTTTCGGCATATTCAATCAACATTTTTTTTCATTTTTCATGTTTTTCTATTTTTAAAGTTTTTCAATCATTTGAATAATGCAACCCAGGCCTGTTTGACCTTGGGTATTGTGACACAATACGAATTGTTCAACTTCAGAAAAGCTTTTTCATTTTTAACAAATAATTTTTCGTTCTTATTTTCAACCTTTTTGGTTGAATCATTTTCCTTTTGTCACTCACAAAAATCTTTTGTTTCTTGACCATCCAAATTTGTCCTTTCGAAACACTTCTTTGATAAAATCTTGAATCAGTTTGAATGTTTCGTTTTAATAAATCAACTTTTGGTTTCCAAAACTGGTTTGGTTTTGTCAAATCAGCCGTTGATTTCCAAATTTTTTTAGTCTCAAATTTGTGTGTTTTTGGTTTCCAAGTTTGTTGTGATTCAACCCTGGATGACTTATGTTTTACTTCATCAACTTTCTTTTTCTCAACATCAACAGGCTCCAGATTTTGTGGACATTTACGACTAACATGACCCACTTGTTGACATTTAAAGCATGTTTTCTTTGAAACATCTTTGGCCTGTTGTTGTTTCTTTCGAGCATAGAACTCTTCATTAGTCTGTCGACTAAATTTGAGTTCTTTCTCTTCCTCAGAACTTGTTCCGTGAATAAAGTTCGTCTTCTGAAAGTTTGTCTTTTCTGCTCGTTTTCTTTGATTTTGTTTCTTTTTATAACCCAACCCAGCCTTCATGTTTTTCTTTTTGTAACCAGGTTTGTTATAAAAAGTTTTCTTTCTCTTTCCACCAAATTTTGAAATTTCAGATTTTTCAATTTCTACCAGTTTTTGAAAACTCTGTCGATTTTATCCAGAATCACGTTTTGAATCGAAACTTCAATATCTGAGAATAATTTGTTTGATCCAATCATGTCATATGCCAATCCTATTGAATCATCATTCACATTTTTCTCAGATTTTGAATTCTTAAGATAACTTTCATGAAAACTTTACTCATTTTCATCCTGTGATTCAGACTTACCTGTTTGATAGAATCCTCTTTCAAAACACTTTCAACAACCTTACCTACCACCTCTGAATCACCAGTATCATCAGATTTGGAATAGGTTATGTCAATATTTTCTGGCAATTGATCAACCATGTTGAAAGCTTTTTCCACCTTCTCGTTATCATAGAATGTGAACTTTTACTCAAATGGTGGTGGAACCTGATGATATTCTGAACCAATTCCTTTCTTGTTTTTCTCAGAATCATTATCATCCAGTTTTATGTTGAAAATACGTTCAAGAACATATGATGAAGCGTGATAACTATGTAATTTGTTATTATCTTGTTCTAATTCAGCCATTTTACATTTCAGCTCAGCCACTTCATATAACAACGCTAAAATAATTTTCAACACCCCTAATATATTTAAAATATCCCAATATGTGCTAAAATACACCCTGTATACGTATAATAGCCCTAAATACCTTTAATTTAATAAAATAAAAATAAAAACAAAAATCAAGGGGTCGTCGCGGGGCGCGAAGACTCCCATGTGTTCCTACACGGGCCGCGACAGCTCGTGGTCAGGGCGAGCCGCCAGGCCGCCACGTGGCGGCCTCGTGTCACGCCTAGTGGCCGAATCAGCACAGCTAGGGCCTACCCTAGTTGGCCTCGCGGGCCGCGAAGGCCCTGGAGAATAGCTATGCGGGGCGCGACGAAGTCCAGAATCAGCCCTATAAATGGAGGCCTTCGGCTTCAGTCCCAAATCGCTCAGTTTCTTTTCTTTCTCTCGAATTCTCACATAGTATAAGCTATACTCGGGCATAATACCCCCTAAATAACGAAGTTCTGACTCGTTGTAAGTATCATAACCCCGGTTACGTATTAGATACGCTACTCGATTGATCTAGGGTTCCGTAACGGCTGTCGTGGTTCTGCCCGACGTAGTCGTTGGAATGCCGTCTCGGGGAGGGTATTACTAATGTAAATATTGGGTTATTATACTAACACGTGTGCATTGTGTAAATTATAGATAATCACCAGGAAACCCAAAAGGAAAACCTAAGACAGCAATGTGAGTAATCTCCTTTTTGTTAATTGTTTTTATAAAACCTCACTTAATTAAATTACATTAAACAGTGATTGAGTATTTGTATTCTACAATTATCGTCGGTATGTTGGGGTTTTGTACACAAAATTTGTTACTACCTTGTGAGTAGTAACATGACCACAAGTCGGGTTGACAGTACCGTGGGTGGTAATTAAAGTAGATGGAAACAAATGTAATTGCGCGACCACCCTCAATACTGTACAATGGTTTTACTTAACTTGATTTAACTGAGATTTACTCACCAGTATTTCCCACTGACAAAATGTTTTTAAACGTGTTTCAGGTAACAAAATGTGAAAGCTAAATATAAGCCAGCTGGACAGCACTGAAGGCTTTGAAAAGTGGCTATAAAGTTACCTAAAATAAAGAGATGTTTTATTAGATAAAAAAAGGTTTATCCCTATGAAAATGTGTGTACTTAAAACTTGGGATTATTCCCACGTGTTTAATATTATGAAAATGTGGTATTTTACACTAATAAAATATTTCCTAACTACGGTCCTGATGTAATTTCCGCTGCCAAAATGATAAACACGAATACCACCGAAACTTGCCTCGGCCGCCCGTTCCTGGGTAATTAGGGACGGGGGTTGCGACAGAAGGTGGTATCAGAGCTAAGCCACTGATTCAGCCATATAAGTGTTCTGCTGACACCAAGATATTATTCAATATGTTAGGAAATTTTCTACGGAACTACGTGCATAATTGTATTTTATTGTTGTGTGTTATTTGACTATTTGTTAGTTTACAGTATGAGCGACTAAGGACCTTCCGACGCCTACCGTCAGTTGTCCAGCTCACCTAGGGGCGAAGGCACCTCTTCACAGCCTGCCCTCTCAGGGTATTCAGCTGACAATGAAGATGGGATATTCGTGTTTAAGGCTCAGTCTGAAGAGCCATTCCCTCCTCAAAAGTGAGGATGGTTCAGTAGAGGAGCGCATGAACGTAGGAAAAAAATGAAAAAGTTACAACAGCAGTGAGCCCTAGTAGCCGCCAAAAGAGATACAGATGCCCACACACAGGATATGCTCAATAGGAGTCTAGCAAACTTCCATATCCTAGCAACCACAGCTGCCGACCCTAACCTGGAGCAACTCATAGCACCCCAACCATTACCACTTTTCCCTACCTAGCTAATGGAAATTGAAAATAATCCAGAAAACCAAATCCAAATGCATGATTTTAACCCAGAAGAGATACCTAAGATACCAGAACCCAATCCCTTAGACCCAGACTACAACTCGTGGTTAGATGAACATAGGGATTACCAGCAACGCTACCCAATACCAGAAGACGAACCCATGCCGAATCTAGCAGCCTACCTAGGTTTGGACCCTCTAGATCCCTACTATGATAATGATGAATACATTAGGGAAATTTTAGAAAATCCATACCCGTACCAGGAACCCATGCCCCACTTCCCAAACCCAGTCCCAGCACCTGCACCCCCAATGAGTGCAGAAAATGTGCAAGAACTCCGAACCTTCCGAGAGGAGATCTTAGAAAGTAGCGAGACGATGAGGCAGGTTGGAGAACAACTCATCTGGAAGTACGACGAGCGTAATATGGAGTTCTGGATGAACCCATACCAGTGATGGTGGAGGTAATAATAATAATAATAATAATAACAACAATAATAATATATAATATGTGTGTATGTTTGAAAAAAAAATCTAGATAATAACTACGGATGCCTACTAGTATTGTAATTTTAATTTTAGTTGTATTGTAAAATATATGGATGCCTACTATATAAGAAAGAGTAAGTCGCAATGTTCAACGTTTTTGATCAGTATACGTGTTGTGTGATTGGTTGTATTACATATTATCTTGTGATATTAATAATTGGCAAATGTTTAAAATTCAGATGGACAATGAAGTGAACCAGGAAAACCAGAACGGTAATAACTAGAACGACAATAACCCAAATAATGATAATCTGAACAACGATAACAATGGAAATCAAGTGGATAACAGTGCCATTCAACACATAGTGGCACAAGGGATAATAGATGCAATGCCATATATTATCAAAACAGTTAGGGAAGCCGATAATAAAAGTAACAATGGCAGTAAGCGACCAACTGAACCTGAACACAGAGTAAAAAATGGACCCATACTTCATGTGCCCATTCCCAAAAGGAGAAGAACCATATCTTATGGTTGTTGTTATAAAGAATTCTGGTCTTGTAAACCAATGGAATTCTCGGGAAATGAAGGGGCCGTTGCAGTTCTACGCTGGATAGAAAAGACTGAGGCTGTCTTAAAAATAAGCAAGTGTGCGGAAGAGGATAAGATAATGTTTGCTTCTAATCTATTTAAGAACTCAGCCTTAGAATGGTGGAACACTATCCTCCAATCTAGGGGAAGTGATAGGGTTTACAAAATGGAATGAGAGGAATTTAAGAACATGGTGGAAAGGAAATTCTGCCCTCTCAATGAAAAAGAACAGATAGCAAATAAGTTCTTAAATCTTAGAATAACTGGAGTAGATAGTAAGGGGTACACTACATTATTATTTGAATATGCTAGAATAGTGTCAACCCTTGCATCACCTGAACCAGTATTAATCTCCCGTTATATCTGGGGATTAATCAGTGAGATTAGGCATGTAGTCATGGCAGCTAGACCTCAAACTATAGAAGAAGCTGTAGAACTAGCAAACACCTTGACAGATGAATTAGTGCGTACTCGAGAAGAAGACCAGAGAAAGAACCTAGCTCAAAGACTTACCCAAGAATTTCGTTATGGAAATTCCAACCGTGGGAGAAATGTAGGTTCTACCTCTGCACCATACTGCAAGGCCTGCAAGAAGAAGCATTCGGGAATATGCTCCACTTATTGCAATTTCTGCAAGATACCAGGGCACAAGGAAGAAGATTGTAGGAGGAAACCTAATAATGGGATGTGCTTCAACTGTGGAGAAAAAGGTCACATCAAGCCGAACTGTCCAAAACTAGTTCCAGCCATGGGCAATAAGACTACAAAAAATGGTAGATCATTTGTTCTGACCGCAGAAGAAGCTAAGATGATCCCGGACGTGATAGCCGGTACGTTTTTAGTTAATGATGTTTTTGCTAAAGTATTATTTGACTCTGGTGCGAAACAAAGCTTTATTAATACTTCATTTTGCAAACTTTTCAATCAAACATTAACCAAACTCCCACAAGAATCTCTAGTAGAGACAGCAAATGGGGAAACCGTTAGGATTTCTGAAATCTTGTAGGGAGCAAGAATAGAATTTTTAAATCAAAAATTTATTGCAAACCTTTATCCAATGAATCTGGCAGGATTTGATGTTGTATTAGGAATAGATTGGTTAATAGCCAATAAAGCCAGTATTTTATGTGATCAAAAGTCAATTCAAGTAAATTCACCAAAGGGTTAAAAGATCACAAATAAAGGAGATAAGCCATCTAGATCCACGAAATTCATCTCTATGATGAGAACAACAAGTTATATAAGAAAAGGATCATTAGTGTATTTGATTTCCATAATCACTAACACTAAAGGAAAAGAACTAAAAGATATTCCAGTAGTATCTCAGTTTTCAGATGTATTTCCAGAAGAATTACCAGGACTACTGCTAGACAGGGAAGTTGAATTCAGAATTCACCTGCTACCAGGGACAGCACCAATTGCCAAAGCACCTTACCGTTTGGCACCCGCAGAAATGCAGGAACTGAAGAAACAATTAGACGAATTGTTGGCGAAAGGATTCATACAGCGAAGTTCATCGCCATGGGGAGCACCGATTTTATTCGTTAAGAAGAAAGACGGATCTATGCGTATGTGCATTGACTACCGCGAATTGAACAAGGTCACGATTAAAAATCGGTATCCATTACCAAGAATCGATGATCTGTTCGATCAATTGCAAGGAGCTCGATTTTTCTCTAAAATCGATTTACGGTCAGGATATCATCAACTAAAGGTACAGGAAGAGGACATTCCTAGGACCGCATTTAGAACAAGGTACGTCCACTATGACTTTATTGTCATGCCATTTGGTTTAACCAATGCCCCAGCCGCATTTATGAACATGATGAACCGAATATGTAAGCCATATTTGGATAAATTGATAATTGTCTTTATAGATGATATTCTCATTTACTCTAAGAGTAAAGAGGAACATGCAAAGCATTTGCACGCACTTCTAAGTTCATTAAGGAATGAAAAGCTTTATGCAAAGTTTTTAAAGTGCGAGTTTTGGTTAGAACAGGTACAATATCCTGGACATTTAGTCAATCATGAAGGAATTCATGTGGATCCCACCAAGATCGAGGCAATTACCAAATGGAAAACCCTTGAGTCGCCAACCGAGGTTAGAAGTTTCTTAGGATTGGTCGGTTATTATAGGAGGTTTATTCGAGATTTTTCTAGAATAGCCATTCCTTTAACTAAGCTAACCTGTAAATTTGTTAAGTTTGAATGGGGACCAAAACAAGAAGAAACCTTTAGAATTCTTAAGCAAAGACTAACCAATGCACCCATACTAGCGTTACTAGAAGGAATTGAAGACTTTGTAGTCTATTGTGACGCTTCTAAGTTAGGTTATGGATGTGTATTGATGCAACGTCAAAAGGTTATAGCTTATGCGTATAAACAACTTAAGAATCATGAAGAGAATTATTCAACACATGATTTGGAATTAGGAGCTATATTTTTTGCCCTTAAGATTTGGAGACATTACCTTTACGGTAGTAAGTTTACCATTTTCATCGACCATTAGAGTTTAAGGTATATTTTTGGGCAAAAGGAACTGAATATAAGACAAAGACGCTGGATGGAAATACTTAGTGATTATGATTGTAATATCCAGTATCGTGCAGGAAAGGCAAATGTAGTGGCTGATGCGTTAAGTCGAAAGTATCATGAAAAGCCAAAAAGAGTATGTTCTCTTAAATTAAATCTGCAGATAGATTTAAATGAACAGATTAGAAAAACACAAGAATCAGTAATCAAGGATGATACTGAAAAATTAAAGGGAATGATTAAGGAATTAGAACAAGGAACAGATGGAATTTGGAGATTCCATAAGAAAAAAATGTGGGTACCCAAATTAGGAAACCTACATCACCATATACTAGAAGAAGCCCATAAGTCTAAGTATACGATGTATCCTGTAAGTGATAAGATGTATCAGGATTTAAGAAAGAATTTTTGGTGGATAGGAATGAAAAAGGATATAGCAGCTTACGTTTCTAAATGTTTAACATGTTCACAAGTCAAAGCTGAACATCAGAAACCCTCAGGATTGTTACAACAGTTAGAGATGCTCGTATGGAAATGGGAATTAATAACAATGGATTTTGTTACCAAATTACCCAAAACAAGAAAAGGTAATGATACAATCAGGGTGATTATAGACAGGCTAACTAAGTCAGCTCATTTCCTACCAATGAAGGAAACTTTCAGTATGGAACAGTTAGCTAAGTTGTATGTAAATGAAATAGTTTCATTACATGGAATTTCTTTATCAATTGTTTCTGATAGGGATAGCCGTTTTACCTCTCATTTTTGGACAAGTTTCCAAAAAGCCATGGGAACCAAGTTGAATCTATGCACAACTTATCATCCTCAAATGGACGGACAAAGCGAAAGGACAATTCAGACAATGGAGGATATGCTTAGAGCTTGTGTAATTGATTTCGGAGGTAGTTGGGACGATCACTTACCATTAATTGAATTTTCTTATAATAAAAGTTATTACACAAGTATCAATGATGCACCATTTGAAGCACTTTATGGACGAAAGTGCCGAACCCCAGTCTGTTTGGCAGAAATTGGAGAAAAGAAACTATCCGGACCTGAGATAGTACAAGAAACGACCGACAAAATCATTCAAGTCAAGGAACGACTGAAAGCAGCACGTAATCAACAAAAGAGCTATGCAGATAACAGACGCAAGCCATTAGAATTTCAGGTATGAGACAACGTGTCATTGAAGGTCTCTCCTTGGAAAGGAGTGGTAAGATTCATCAAAAGGGGAAAGCTAAGCCCCAAGTATGTTGGACCTTTTAAGATTATTAGAAAAGTAGGACCGGTAGCCTATCAGCTACAACTGCCAGACGAAATGGCAAGAATACATGATGTATTTCATGTATCTAATCTCAAGAAATGCTTAGCTGGTGAATCGCTGATGGTACCTCTTAAGGATATAGAGGTTAATGAGCAACTTAAATTTGTAGAAAGACCTTTACAGATTGAAGACAGGAAAGTTAAGAACCTCAAGCACAAGAGATTAGTTCTGGTCAAAGTAAAATGGGACTCCAAGAGAGGACCAGAATACACTTGGGAGCTTAAATCAGAAATGCAAATGAAATATCCACACCTATTCCAGTAGATCTCGGGGACGAGCTCTAAAACAAGGTGGGGAGGATATAACAACCCTAAAATAATTTTCGACACCCCTAATATATTTAAAATATCCCAATATGTCTTAAAATAGACCCCGTATATGTATAATAGCCCTAAATACCTTTAATTTAATAAAATAAAAATAAAAACAAAAATCAAGGGGTCGTCGCGGGGCGCGAAGACTCCCTTGTGTTCCTACGCGGCCCGCGACAGCTCGTGGTCAGGGCGAGCCCCCAGGCCGCCACGTGGCAGCCTCGTGTCACGCCTAGTGGCCGAATCAGCAGAGCTAGGGCCTACCCTAGCTGGCCTCGCGGGCCACGAAGGCCCTGGAAAATAGCTACGCGGCGCAACGAAGTCCAGAATCAGCCCAATTAATGGAGGCCTTCGGCTTCAGTCCCAAATCGCTCAGTTTCTTTTCTTTCTCTCGAATTCTCACATAGTATAAGCTATACTCGGGCATAATACCCCCTAAATAATGAAGTTCTGCCTCGTTGTAAGTATCATAACCCCGGTTACGTATTAGATATGCTGCCCGATTAATCCAGGGTTCCGTAACGGCTGCTGTGGTTCTGCCCGACGTAGTCGTTGGAATGCCGTCTCGGGGAGGGTATTACTAATGTAAATATTGGGTTATTATACTAACACATGTGCATTTGTGTAAATTATAGATAATCACCAGGAAAACCTAGAGGAAAACCTAAGACAGCAATGTGAGTAATATCCTTTTTGTTAATTGTTTTTACAAAACCTCACTTAATTAAATTAAATTAAACAGTGATTGAGTATTTGTATTCTACAATTATCGTCGGTATGTTGGGGTTTTGTATACAAAATTTGTTACTAACTTGCGAGGAGTAACATGACCACAAGTCGGGTTGATAGTACCGTGGGTGGTAATTAAAGTAGATGGAAACAAATGTAATTGCGCGACCGCTCTCAGTACTGTACAATGGTTTTACTTAACTTGATTAAACTGAGATTTACTCACCAGTATTTCCCACTGACAAAATGTTTTTAAACGCGTTTCAGGTAACAAAATGTGAAAGCCAAATAGAAGCCAGCTGGACAGCACTGAAGGCTTAGAAAAGTGGCTATAAAGTTACCTAAAATAAACAGATGTTTTATTAAATAAAATAGGGTTTATCCCTATGAAAATGTTTGTACTTAAACCTTGGGATTATTCCCATGTGTTTAATATTATTAAAATGTGGTATTTTACTCTGTAAAATATTTCCTAACTACGGCCCTGATGTAATTTTCGCTGCCAAAATGATAAACATGAATACCACCGAAACTGGTCACGACCGCCCATTCCCGGGTAATTAGGGGACGGGGGTTGCGACACTTCATCAATATACTGATTAACAACTTGTTGTTTTATTTCATACTTGTTTTTAAGCATTTGTGATGTTTCAGAACATTGTGAAAGTCTAGATTGAACAAGTTTCATTTGGCTTTTCACAGCTTCATATGATTCTTTTGTAACTTGATATGCAATTTTTATTGAATCATATTCCTTTTTCATTTCTTGAACCGCATTTTCTTTTTGTAAACATTTTTCTGTCATTGCTGAACACTTTTGTTTCAAAATCTCATTTTCTTTTTCAAGAACCTTACATTTTGTGTCAGCTTTTCATCATTTTCTTTCAAAACATTTTCATTTCCAAACATTTCTTTACATTTATCTTTGAAAACTCTTTCAATTTTAGTAAATTCAGCATCTCTAGATTCAAATTTTTCATCCTTTTCAGTACAAGCACTACATGCTTCCATGCATTTCCTACACAACTCATCAGTTTTATTATCAAAGTTTGACGATTCAGAAGATTCAGTTTGAGTTATTACCTCAGTGTGATTTGTCACCGTGGCTTTTTCTGCCGTCTTCTTCTGATCTTCTTCAATCATCTACTGTATTTCAGCAACAGTTTCCTCTGCTGGCTTCTTCAACTTTTCATCAGTCTTTTCCTGAATTTTCTCACCAGCTTTTTCTTCGATCTTCTCCAACTTTTCAACCTTTTGTTCACTTTCATCACCATCTTCTCCTACTGTCTTCTTCAACTCATCCACCATCTTTTCAACACTTTCCTTAAGTCTTTCTTCATCTATGTCCTCATACTTGCAAGCATCACTTCTCTGATTTTCTTCTCTAGATTTGAGACGTAATCTTTATCCGCATCTCTCTTCGAGTAATATTCTCTAGAAAGAGGAATTAATTCTGGTAGATCTTTGTAAACCACCTTATTCGAATCTACAACCAGATTTCCGTAAGCTGCTTGGATTTCATCCAACTTGATATCTGCAATACGTCTTTCTCTATAAGTTTTCTCTTGAACAGGTTTCGTTTTCTCTTCAGCAACCAATGCAAACTTTTCTTTTGGAAGATATTTGTTCCAATTGAACCCTTCGTCATCTTGAATCGTTATTAATGCTTGTTTCTTTTCTCTTGACGATCCTTCACCAATCTGTTTTTGAATCGGATTTGCCGATTGTTCATTGTTTTGATGGTAGATAGCCTTCTTGTAGTAGTCGTCATGGAATGGATTGTTGTGATCATTCACTTCCCGGTTGACACACTCTCTTTTAAAATGACCTTTCTATTTACATCGGAAGCATGTGACTTTCGACTTGTCAAACCCCAGTTTAGTATTCGAACCTTCCAGACACTACCTGCTGGTAATCTCCATAAAACGTTGTGCCCTCTTAATGCCACTAGCCAAACACCATCTGATGTCGATGAGTTCTATCTCTTCCATGTCTATCTGGCCACAATCTTCCTTTGTCATTTGGGGTTTCTGATTCTACTCACCACCAGACTTTCATATGACTCCAGAATCGATGCTAAGAAACTCATCTGTTGTTTAGCAGCATTGATACTCATAGTTGGAGAATTTTTAAGTTTTAAGGCAATGTTGCATTGAATTTCATCAGGTTCTGTTGTGTTTGATGTCGAAGAACAATGATAACCAAGATTATAATCTGAAGAACTTTTTGGTGAATCCTTTGATTTTTCAACACTGAAAGTTGTACCAATCTTTGATGATTGATTGATTGAGGGCAAACTTCCTCTATAGTAAAGGCTTACATTCTGCTGATAGGTTGAACTGCTTATTTTATTATGTTTTTGCAAATCCAGTTCATGTCCCTCTAGCTTTCCAATCAATGTATCCAGGGTGATCTCATCGAACTGTGAATCATTTTTCATTATCATGACAAATGTCTGCCAGTCATCTACACGTGGTATGGCTTCGATCACTTTGTCAATGATTTCTTCTCTGGTTTTCGTAATCCCAAACCTTTCAAGTTCAAGTTTAAGATGACAAAATCTTTCAATCATTTGTCTCACATTCTCACCCTTCGTACAATCAAACAAATCGAATTCTTTCTTTAGCAATGAAATTTTATTCTTTTTGATTTGCTTTCCTCCTTCAGCTTTCACTCGTAGTGCTTCCCACACAGATTTTGATGAACCACATCATCTTGAAGTAATGAGAAAATATCATCTCGAATTGATTGTTGAATTAAAGCAATCATTCTTTGTTCATTAGATAATGTCTTTCTATCTTCATTTTCTAAACTCGCAAGTGGAATTTCTTCATTTTTTTTCATTTATCGGTCTTTTGTATCCGAATTCCAAACAAAACCAACTCTCATAAGCATAAGCTTTCGCCCAGTTAAACCTGTCCTTCCACCCATTATAATCTTCAATATTATTAAGTTTCGGTGGTTTTGTGTGAGTTCCGTAAAAGTTATCATGTTTCAAATTCTCGGTAATAGCTTTCGAAATGTTTTTCGGTGCGGTTGTCGTTATTTCAGATGATTCGAAAGTGAACGCGTTGTAAAACTCGTTGTAAAACTCTTCTGCCATGATTTTGATCTTTGAAAATAGCCTGCAATCAAACAAACAAACGTACTAAATCAAATTTGAAACCCAAACAACAAGATACCCTTGAAATGTGCGAATGTGAAATAATGTTGAATTTATGTGGACGGGGATTGATCTTAGACTCGTGTGAATGATTCTTGATTTTGCTTGATTTGTGCGAATAGACAAATTTCAAGAGGATCACTATTCGTGCAAATGGACAAGGATAAATGCGGATGGGATATTCTACGGATGGGCAATTTTCAGCGGATGAACAAGACTCTATTCAACTTTGTGCGGATAAACAAGACCCTATTTAACTTTGTGCAGATGAACAAGACCTGATTATCAATGGATGTATTATCAGCGGATGGACAAAATCGTTCTGGATCCGCTCGAATCTGATAACAAAATCCAGATCTGTTTGCGGATGAAGTATGTGATGATCTGATTTCAAGCGGATGAAGATCTCCTGAGTTCGTGTGATTCTACAAGATAACAGCAGATGAACCATATTTCTAGATCCGTTCGAAATAATCAAAATCAAACTTCTAGATCCGTTTCAGATCTAATTCCAGATCTGTGATAAGATACCAAGTTGATTCGTTCAACCTAAATAACAAACGTCGATCGGTGAGTATGTTCTATCTCGGTCCGTGTGGATCTAGAACCGTAATTATGTGTGTTCCCGATCCGTGATTAAAATTGATCCGTAACAAATGTTCCAGATCCGTTCGAATGAAGAAATCTTAGATTCGTTAGCAATGATGTCGATCTGCAATTTGTTGATTCCCAGGTTCTTTATTCGCTGTTCTGAGAACACCAAGCAACCAGGTCCGCACAAAGGGACTTAGGTTGATCCGCAGATTGTTATGACACCCTGATACGCTAATTTCTTGGTTCATAACTTTCTAGATCCGTTCTAAACCTGCTGATTCGTCGTACATCCGCGCGAAGAGACACTGATTCAAACAGTAGATTCGTTCTATTTTCCAGATTTGTAAAACTTGTAGGTTCGCTCAAATCTTTGATCCATTACAACTAATCCAAACTCAGATTGTGGATCCGCAGATTATTGATCTGAAGATTCAAGTTGATCCATTGAACTTGAATAATGAGCAACTAGGTTAGAGCGGATCAAGCTTGCAGATCCGTGAAAGTGCTGATATGTGACAAATAACCAACAAGATCAATTCTGGATTCGCGACAAGACTCCTTGTTGATCTGTTTGGACTCACAACTAACACCAAACTGAAACAAAACACGATCCGTTCAATAATGAAAAGCTGGATTTGCGCGGATCAATTAAAGAAGTTGATCCGTTTGAACAGTACAGTGCGCAAACCAGTAAAATCAGTGTAAATCTGAGTTTAAAGTTCAATTAAAAAAGTTGATCTGTTTTGATGATGATTTACTATGAATTTGAATTTGAAACTTTAAAGGATTATTTAAAAACGTTTTTTCACACATTATATCAAAAATTTAGCCGTTTTTATCGGTAAAATCAGTGTAAATCTGAGTTTAAAGTTCAATAAATGAAGAAAGTGAGTAGAAGAAGAAATATGAAGAAATTGATGCAATTCAGCTCTGAATCTGATGAAATTTCTTAAATTCTTGTATCTCTAATCCAAGCAATCGATCTCCCGCTCTGATACCACTTTACTTGTGGATTCTTTTTTGAATCGAATTCGTAGCACCGATGACTGCGAATATCTCGTATCACGTGCGGAATCCGTGTACGAGAGTGGATCAGACACAATAACGTAATTAAATGTTGATTCTATTGATTATGTAACAGTTAAAAGCACCTTGAATCAAGCAGCCTTGAGTTCCCTCTCAAATGGCAAAAAGTTCTCAAATGTTAAGACATGTCTTCTATTTATAGAGTGATGTCCATCCTCTCAAACTAGCATGTCCATTCGTGAGGATGGACTCCATTTCGTTAGGATGGACTCCAAACTACAAATGGACATTATGTTTAACATGAAAACACTTCTAAACCTAGTCTTGAACATTTTTCGGCTACGATACGTGATTGACGGAAGCGAGACATACTGCACTCACAGTTTCTATTTCACATAAAAAGGTATTACGATTGTACTACCAAATCATTTAATTAATGCAATGACACTGCTTTTTTAACTTAATGTATGTTTCCTTTATAAATCGTAATTCCAAATCAGTTAATTAATACAATGACATTTTAAAGGTATAAATGAAAAACCAAATATATAACTGATCAGTTTCTTTGTATTATTTTATTTATGTATTAATAATTAATCTAAATAGTTTTCTTGAGTCCGGGAAGCAATCACGGGTGATAACATAATTATACCAAATAAAAAATAATCTACTTCTTGCTTGGTATTGAAACCAAGACCACTGATGTGCACATAATTGTCATATTTTTCACATCATTTGATACCCATTTTAAAATTTTTTTCTTGAAAATATTAGTAAATATAATATAAGATAACTTTTTATTCACAGTTGCCGCAAAATGACAAAAAATGGAAAAGCGAAGAAAAATCAAGAAAAAAAGTCAAGTTGCAGCTTAAGACACGAGTCATGCCTACATGAAGCGCGCCGTGATTGATCCTCAAGTCATGAAAAAGTAGTGATCTTCTCAAGACAAGAGAAAATGGTGCCCCCCTTAGCAAACTAAAAGTCAACAATACAGCTAGAAAAGCCCAACACTACGTAGAAGCATATCTCGTTCTAGGAAATGAGTTACGGGGACTATAACATATGCATCTTGATTGTTTAACTGAGAGGAAGCTAAAAAATAGTTTTCATGTTCAAATTCATGAGACACGGGCCGTACCTCCGGTAGAAAACGACAAAAACGCGTTTTTGGCCTGAAACACCCGAGACACGACCCATGCCTCACAAACGCAGGTTGTGCCTAGAAAAAGACGCCATAAATATTCCCAGAAAATTTTTGAAGATCTCTCAGGGCCTGTAGAGTCGAGACAGGGTTGTGCCTCCCAGACACAGGTCGTGCCTCTAGAAAACCATAGAACCGACAATTGTTAAAGATCCAGTAATTCTGTACGGAAGCACGAGGCGTGCCTGGACACCCAAAACTGCTATAAATAGCCCTTTATCTTCACCAAATTCCTTGCTCAATTCTTCTCACTTCTCCACAACAACTTCTCTTCTACCCACTATCTCTAATTATTTGGAACAATCAAGAAATAACACAAGAATCATTAGTGTAATCAAGCTTTTAGTGGTTAATATAATATTTCCAAGTTTGATGAAAACAATCACCATAGCCATTCTTGGCTAAGTTTTTTGTGGGTTTTTGGGGAAAAATTTACCCCTTGATGAGTGATATGCACAAAATGCAACATATAAATTATAACAAACAAAGTATAAAATCAACCCCTTTTATGTACTAATTGGAAAAAGTGTGTTTCTTTGTATACTTTTGATTTTCAGGACTAAATAAGCTTAAACGTACAAAAGAAACAAATTACCGACAAAAGCCAACATAAATACAAGAAAAAAGAGTTGACACACCATGCCTACCCTCCAAGCTACACCCCAAGACAGAAACAACAAACCAGAAGAAAAGCACGGGGCCATGCCACCAAGGTATGGGGTCGTGCCCCACTAAAGAGTCCATGCAGAACAAGACAAACGGAATAGACAAAAGACACAGGGCCGTGGTCAACTCCTAGATATGCAGAATCTCTCAAAGTACAACATAGTACTGACCACAAGGTTGTGCCCTCTAACACACGGGGCTGTGTGTGCATACAGACTAACACTAGGCAATTAATAAAGATAGAGAAGAAAGGAAACGGGACTGTGCCCCCGGGCACTGGGCCGTGCGAAGGGTCTGTTTGCAGCTATAAATAGAGGTGCTTGGTTCATTACCAACTCATCCTTTGGCAGCCCTCTCTCCCACTCACCACCATTTCACTACCATTTTGGCACCATCGTCTACCACATCCGTTGACATTTAGAGTGTGTGTAGTAGTCTCGGGATCCAATATTGATCGTAAGAGTTCTTGTCAAACAAAGGTCATGCTTAGTTAAATCTCTTACATCACTTGGTAAAGACAAATCTTTTATGTATTACTTTTGATTTCCAAGCTTTGGCTACTCTATGTATTAATGACTTTAAGAAATAGTTTTTTATATTAATCAAAGTGAACTTTACTCTATCATTTCTTCATGTTTTGTTGAATCCCTTATAAATAAACTACTATTAAAACTTTAATCCGACCAACATCGATATTGGTACTTTCGAAAACATTACTGATATTCGTTTTTATGGTTTTCGATTGATGTAAAATACGTGTCGATATCATTTTGGTCATATCATGAATTTATTTTGGTTGATACATCGAGTGCCAATACCCTATCAATGCCATAATGAATCAAACCGTTAACGACCGAGTAACCGCCGCAACGCATGGGAGAATTTTACTAGTTTAGCATATTTTGTGAATAGTATATTTATTTATTTTGTTTAAATAATAGGTTATGGATAGGATTGGTGATGGTTGGAGCTCAATTGGGTCGTACGCAATTGGAGTTGTAGTATTGTTGTATTAGCTCATTTGAACCGTTGGTGGTCTAAATGGGCTTTTGGAAAACTTGGTCGTATTTGTGGCACCATTGTGTAGTCCAAGCTAGATTTTCATTCGGTTAGTATCTTCCTTTGGGGAATATCTTTTTTATTGTGTTCACAATGTTGGGCACATGGTAGGTTTTTCTTGTACTTGCCGATCTCTGTACCTTAAGCTCTGAGATAAAACCCATCTAAGCACCCGTCTTCCAAGGTCTCGATATGGGCATGCCAAGTAGTGGCGGAGGCAATGTATAAGGAGGGGTAGCCCGGGCTATCCTTCAACTCCATCTCCATAGTGTAAAAATACTTTTCAACTTCGTTTACATAGTGTAAAATTTTTATTATTTTATACAAAAGATACCACTAATCCAAAAAAAGAGGATACCACTAAATTTTTGGGCTAGATCCACCAATACTAAGTATGTCATATGATGTCCACCTGTAGGTCTGGCTAGGGGAGGATCTAGTCGCCTAATTCTTGTGTATAAACCAACCCGGTTGTGCGGGAATCCAACCGAGATAGCAAACCGAGATTGAACACGTAAATGATAGACACGAGATTCAACTATTAATACCAATGTATTAATGCTTGAATACAGTTACAATACAATGTTTACAAATACGCTCTGTAAACTCTCTCTCTCTCGTGTGTGTGTTCTCTCACACTTGTGTTCTCTACCTCTCTTCTGTTCTGTCTTCAGTCTATTTATAGTCACAGCAACACAACTTCGACGAAACAAAAGGAGAACTCGACGAAATGGAACATATTCGACGAAACTCAAAGGCAGTCGACGAAACTGGATCAGGGTCGACGAAACAGACATGTTTCATCGACAGCATATGTGTTTCGCCGACTTTGGGCTTTGGCCCAAAACAGTTGAGGCCCATGCTGTGTTTCGTCTACTTGGTTTCAGCCCAAGGCTACTAATCTGGCCTGGTGCTCAAAGTTTGGCTCTCCAGCTTTGTGTATGGAACTTTGGAACGCACGACGGAGGAATGTCGTGACGTTAGACTTGAGCCGAACCGAACTGAGTCGCGTCCACATATCGTGTACTAACACCACCACCTTTAATTTGCGAGAGTGAAAGTGTATATGTTAGACATATTGCAAATTATACACGGTTATAAATTAGTATAAATACATGACATATATAACCTTATTCAGTAATCATAATTCTTTCCATCTTCTTTTGCAATTTATTAAAATTGAAGTTGGATTAGTATAAATACATGACATATATAACCTTATTCAGTAATCATAATTCTTTCCATCTTCTTTTGCAATTTATTAAAATTGAAGTTGGATTACTTGTAATCGATCCTTCGGATCTCTATATATATTAATTATAAACTGATCCTTTGGTTAGAACATGCATGTAATTCTAATCCCAAACAAAAAATATTTATCAAAATTTATTCTTTAAATTGGTCTTTCTTATGTTTCGATCTCGTTTTAGCTCGACCCTTATGCATGCCCTTCTGTAAGGCCTCCTAATCCAAGATCTCACTCAGCTAAAGCAACCAACAGGTGTGCGGAATCCACCTGATGATCAACCACTGCAGATGAAACACTAGTATGCAAGGATTTGGGAGAGAAATCAAGAATACACTGAGTATTCTTGATGATGAAGATGAATGACGTCACTCACACAAAGCAGCCGCCAGACAAAAACACACACAATGATTAGGGTTAGGTGCACAGAATTTCACACAGAATCGCCGCCTTGTCTATTCCACATAAAGGTATATATACAAGGCAAAACCCGGACTTTCAAGACAAACTAGAAAGCCCGGACAAAACATACTACACAAAGCTCAGACCTTTTGACCTAGACAAAACTCAGACAAAAGGCTACACCAACAAAACTCTGACTTTTGTGTCCTATACAAAACTCAGACAAATGACTAGTCTAAAACTTGGACAAAATGTCCAAGGATAAAGTTGGGACTACAAATCTCAGACAAAAGACTTTCCTAAAACTTGGACAAAATGTCCAAGGATAAAGTTGGGACTAAGTTTCACTATATGTACAATAAAGACCCTATAGAATGGGAGACATGCACTTATCACCTAAAGTGCATTAACAAACTCCCCCTTGATCAGTGCATGGTCTTCATTGGTCTTGAGATCTTCATCCTTTCATTGGTAACATGGGAGTCATGCACTTATCACCTAAGGTGCATTAACAAACTCCCCCTTGATCAGTGCATGGTCTTCATTGGTCTTGAGATCTTCATCCTTTCTTCGAGAACTGCTTCCTGCCCAGACCTTGTTCTTCACACAGAACTGAACCACCTTGATGAACTGGTCAGCTAGAACACGATCTTCTTCATTGTATTTTAGAGGCAGTCGCCGAAGCTTCTTCAGATGTGCTTCCCTTAAGTTGGCAAGCCAAATCAGATCCAACACTTTAGCAATCTCAACCATCACTTTCTTTTCAGAAATCACTGCTTCCCCAGTCTTGAGATGCACGATCCAGACGCACACAGCTTCTCCAAATCTTCAATCTTGTGATGAACGATCCAGATGCACACAGCTTCTCCAAATCTTCCATCTTGAGATGAACGATCCAGACCTGAAACACTTAACCCCGGATTAAGAAACTTGACCCCAGAGACATCGGCCCAAACCTGGATCCCAAAAATAAAATTCCAATACCCCAGAATAAACAATTGAAATATTAAACAACCAACATTTACTAACTTATTTAAATAATTTTCACAACCCTAGAGTATACTTAATAAAGATAACTCGCACATAGAAACAAGAAAGCAAAATCTTTTTGTGGTTTTTCAATTTTTGACTGAAATGGAAATTAAACCTAGAACGTATTTACACTAATTATCTTTTTGTGAAATCGGAGCAAAGGAATCATATCGGTTTTACTGTCAGTACCCAACACAAGAACCATAGCATTTTAGCTTTAATATTTTATAATGATATTGACAGTTCAAGACGTTCAACAGTATTGTGGTCCACTTAAGTTTTAGCACGCTTTCGAACACTGTTTTCGAGATATGGAATTAAGTGTATTAATAGCTGACAGTAACTATGTTTACCCACCTCAGAATATACTCCCGTATCAAGGTATGCACGAGAGATCATCTTACTGGTGAGTATACCATTTATCATCTGTTTTTGACGTATAAGCTAATGTGAGATACTCACTTATTTGGGAATGAAAAACAAGTCCTTTGTGATAGAATCACTTATTGAGGAGGAACTTGAATTTCAGATGCAAAGGGCACAGGAGCAAGTCCGTGAACAGGTTAGTACCATCGTACAGACAAAGAGACGAACTTGACTCCCGCATGATTTTGTGGGACATGTGATTGTTTATCACTTATTTGGGTCGAATGCATCATGTATTAAGGATATTTACTCGTATATATGGTATCGTGGAAGATCTAGACTTGCGTCCCTGTTATTTCCGGTAAAAGAAACAACCATGATACCCAGATGATAAACAGCATAAAGACCACGTATCTCAGAACCTCGGCAATCTATCAAACGAAATTACGGTACCAAGACCATATATCCGAGAGATGCGCCACACGAGTTACGCAGTTCATTATGTTTATATACCAAAAACAGGTTCTTATTTACGCGTAAAACCTACCGAAGCAACATATAATGAAGCTGTCACAGTTAACGGTTAATTTTATGCATATAACCATAGTCCTGCACCAGATACGACTAACCGATGTACTATCATTTCCCTTATATCTCAACACGACATCATTTTAAATTTTTCATATGTTTTTTTTTTGTATTTTTCTGAAAAATTTATCCTACAACTAAGTAAAATATTTTTGGAGTTTTTCAATTTTTCGAAAGCGGTAAGAACTGTACAGAAAAGATAAAATAAAGTTTCTATGCGAGTTTTGAAAGCATTTTACTCTGGGTTGATCATGCCAATCATTCGAACCAGATTTTCAAATCTAGCCCGATCGAATGTTTTCGTAAACAGGTCGGCAAGATTATCCAAGGTGTCTACCCTAACCACTTCTATTAAACCCTTCTCAGCACAGTCGCGAATAAAGTGATGCCTAACATCTATGTGCTTAGTGCATGAGTGATTAACTGGATTGTTTGTTATGGAAATGGCAGAGTTGTTATCGACAAGGATAGGAGTTCGAGTAAAATTCAAACCGTAGTCCCTCATTTGCTGCTGAATCCACAAAACCTGAGCACAACAGCTTGAAGCAGCAATGTACTCAGCCTCGCACGTGGATAGAGAAACGGCAACTTGCTTTTTGCATTGCCAAGAGACAAGACGATTTCCAAGAAGTTGTGCGCCACCAGAGGTTGACTTTCTGTTCATCCGGCACCCTCCAAAATCTGCGTCAGCATACGCCATCAAATCCAGACCACCTTCAGCTGGATGCCACAATCCTAGCTTAGGCGTCCCTTTCAGATATCTGAAAATACGCTTGACAGCTTTCAAGTGCGACTCCTTCGGAGTTGATTGGTACCTAGCACACAAACAAACAGAGAACATAATATCTGGTCGTGAAGCAGTAAGATACATCAATGAACCTATCATTGCTCGATATAGAGTCGGATCCACTTCAGGATCTTTCTCATCATCGGGTGAAAGCTTGAGATTTGTCGGTAGAGGCGTGTCATAGGGTAAGCTATCTTCCAATCCAAATCTTTTGAGAATCTCGTGGACATACTTTGTCTGATGCACGTACGTCCCGGTTCTTCCTTGACTTCATCACCGCTTCGAACTCACGACACAATTCTTCATTTGAAGAACCAAAAATTATGTCATCAACGTAAATTTGCACAATCAGAAAATCTCCCCCTTTCTTCAAAATGAACAGTGTGGAGTCAATCGCACCACGCGAGAACCCATGCTCTAATAGATGCTTTGACAACGTCTCGTACCATGCACGAGGGGCCTGATGGAGACCGTAGAGAGCCTTGTCCAACAAATAGACCTTGTTGTCTAACCCTGGAGCTTCGAAACCCGGTGGTTGGGACACATACACAGTTTCATGCAATTTCCCGTAAAGGAAGGCGCTTTTCACATCCAACTGATAGACTCTGATACGCATGTGTGCAGCAAAGGCTAGAAACAAACGAATAGCTTCCAGTCTTGCCACCGGTGCATAAACTTCGGTATAATCAATCCTTTCCTCCTGATTGAAGCCTTGAACAACCAAACATGCTTTGTTTCTGACAACAACACCCTTATCGTCTTTCTTGCACTTGAAAACCCATCTCGTGTTGATTGCATGTTGGCCCTTTGGAAGATCGACCAAATTGCACACTTTTAATTTGTCGAACTGAGCTAACTCTTCTTGCATCGCCTCACACCAAGAATTATCCTTCAGAGCCATTTGATAGTTCTTCGGCTCTATCTGAGAGATAAAACATTCATCCAGGCTAAGATTGTAGATTTCTTCTTTCTTGATAGCAGAGAACAGACATTGCATCTCTGAAATACTCCTTCGCGTTTGCACTCCCGCATTTGGATTCCCAATAATATTATCAACAGGATGATGAATATTTGTTCTTGGAACTGGGATTGCCGGAGCTTGAAGATTGTTTCCCAAATTCGATTGAATCTCCCCCTCAGCATTTGCATTACTACTAGAAGCTTGATCATTACCAGAAGACGCATTAACATTTGGATAAGCTGAAAAGTCAATGTACAGATCTCCACTTGTAGTTTGAGCAGCTGCATTGGGGATCTGCTTAGCAACAACATCATTTACGGTCGAAGAATCAGCGACTGGAATAGGAATACTTGCTCTCTAGCTCGCATCCACTTCATCTTTGTTCACAAGATGTGTGTATACAACCTCCGAATCTTCTTCTGAAACATCACGAAGATCAAATGAATCAAATAATTTATCATAATCATAACCGCTTTTGGGACCAAATTCGGACGGTGGAGGATCGAAACTCAAAGGTGTTATATCAAACACGATCTCCACTGTTCGCTTCTTGATGTTATAAACGCGTTTGTTTGGAGTTCCATTGGCATATCCCAAAAAGAACCCAATTTCACCAACTTCCCCCATTTTAGGAGTATCTTTGGTGCGTTTGATAACACACTTAATCCCAAAAGGTTGAAAACCAGATAAGTTCGGTTTCCTATTTTCAAGCAATTCATAACACGTTTTATCTTCCCTTTTGACAGTAAGCACATGATTTAACACATAACATGCAGTGTTTACCGCCTCGGCCCAGAAGAAAATTGGTAATTTTGATTTAGAAAGCATAGTGCGGGCCGCCTCAATCAGGGTACGATTCTTCCATTCTGCAACTCCGTTTTGTTGAGGAACATATGGAGCGCTGAACTGATGAATTATTCCCATTTCCCGAGATAACTCATCCATATGATGATTCTTAAACTCAGTGCCGTTGTCACTTCGGATTTTCTTAATAGGAAGTGAATAATTTTTCTCATGTTGTTTGAATAAGTCTCTTAAAATACCAGCGGTTTGATCCTTTGTTTTTAAGAAAAATACCCATGAGTAACGTGAGAAGTCGTCAGTGACAACTAAGCAATAAGACATCCCACCAATGCTAGCAACATGGATCGGGCCGAAAAGATCCATGTGAAGCAATTCAAGTGGTTTTTGGATTGAGTTAACTGTTTTCGGTTTATGAGGCTTTCGTTTGATTTTTCCTTTTTCACATGATTCACATTTGTTGTGCATATTGAAACTACGTAAAGGAACCCCCAACACTAAGTTGTTTTTCACTAAGTGGTTCATCTTTCGCAGATGCACGTGGCCCATTCTCCTATGCCAGAGATACGATTGATCTTCAGTCGCCTTTGAAAGTAGACAAGTCGCTGGAGCAGACGAGTTAACCAACGGGCGCATGTCCATGACATATGTGTTATTCACCCTTGGAGCCCTCATAACGATCCAATCTTCAGGAACAACAAATCCCGAATGCAAAACGAATCAAGCTTTATCAGTGAAAAGCATTGTGTACTTGTTATCACAGATTTGAGAAACCGACATCAAGTTATGCTTCAGTTCTTCAACGTAGTTCACTTTATGCAGCGTGATTTTTCCATTTGACACAGAGCCTTCACCGGTGATGTAACCACCCTTTTCACCGGCAAAATTCACATAACCACCACGGATTTGTTTAAAATTGTTCAATAACTCTTTATTTCCTGTCATGTGTCTGGAACAGCCACTATCGATATACCAAATATAGATAGCCCTCTTCAGCTGCTCCTACACTCCCCGACAAAAATTTAGTTAGAGTGTGGGACCCAAGCCATGATGGTCTTGGGTCGTCCTGATTCGTCAACATAAGAAAACTCTTTGAAATAACCATCATCGCCTCTGTGTCCACCATTTCCATTTTGGAAATTGTTGGAATGAGTCCCCGCAAATCGTGGATTATACGGAGTTGACGATCTGTTGGTATAACCAGAGTTTCCTTACCCTCGGCTTCCATAGTTTTGGTAACTGTAATTTTGATTCCTGGGTGGCTCGAAATTTCTACCAGATCTAGGAGCATCTTCGTGTCTTGAGAATGATTGTGGATGATTATCCGAATGCGGTCTTTGATTTGGAAATCGGGGGGTGACGCATTCCGGTCATTCACGAATCTGTTCGGTGCATGAGGTCTAACATAGTTGTTGTTTGGACCTCCAGAGCGTTGGTCATTCTCAACTACTTTGAAAGTGACATGGTTTTGTCGTCTGTGAGGGGTTTTCTCACGAGTATCATGTCTTTGAGATACATTTTCTGATCTGTCCCCACGGTTAATCACAACGGGTTTCTCCTCTTGATCCTGATTTTGTGGTGATTTAACATTTGGTTTGACAACTGGTTTTACTTCTTGCTTAATCACTTTGCTTTTCTCAACCTTCTGATTTTTACCATTTTTCGTTTCAACATTACCTTTTTCATTTTGTGGTTTTTCAACAAAAGGTTTCTTTTGATCAGGATCAACAAGAGATTTACCCTTGTCATCTGGACAGTCTGCTGCTAAGTGTCCTTTCCCACGACACTTATAGCATTTGCGAATTTTTGCAGCATTCTTTGGACGTTCCTCATGATTGGTCGAAGATGATGAGGCGTTGGTGGAATTTTTCAAAATTTGGTTCCCAAACTGAGAGTTGGAACCTGTTTCGATTTTTACTTCTTTTTTGACAAAATCCTCCCCTTTAACAAACTCAGTTTTAGGGACATTTTTCAAAGCCTTTTTAGTTTTCCCACGTGACTTTGGTTTTGACGTCACATTTTGAACTTGATTGAAAATTTCCAAAATCTTATTGCTTATCAAATTTCAATGTTTTCAAGATTTACTTCATTTTTCCTTGAAACTCCACTCATCTTCGACTGATATGAGTCAGTAACTTCATCTGGCTCAGATTCTGACTCACTTTGCGGTTCAACCGTCAGAGGGGTCATTGGCACAAAATTTGCCAATTCAGGATCAATGCTTGGCATCGATGTATAATTATTGTTTACCGGATGAGGCACCTTAGTATAACCAATGCCGAACATTTCTTCCTCAGATTCTTTGAGACGTTGGCTGTTAATACAGAAATTCATCACTTCGGATGAATCCCTGAACTTTTCAATCTTTCATTGCAAATCTAAAATCAGATTATCTTTTTTCCAAAATGATTTTGTTCTTTTCCAAAACACAATTTTGATTCATTTCAAGTTCAGATTTTAATTCCTGATTTCTAAGATTTCCCTGCGCCACAAGTCTCTCAAATTCAGAGATATCATTTTTCAGCGCATTTATCTTAATTCGGTGTTCTTTATCCGAATTAGACAAAACAACAATGAGTTCTCTGGATTTTTCTAAATATGCAATTAAGTTTGTGTTATGAAGTGCGTATCTATCAATCTTAGTCACAAACTCAACACATCTAGCACATCGCTTATCTACAGAAGATGATTTTACCTCAATGCCAGCCATGAATGCACAAGCCTCGTTTTCAACGAAATTTTCTTCCAACCTTTTAGCTTCTGCATCCGCAAATTGCTGCATTTCAGCTGTGGAGATGTTGAATTCAAAGCGTTCTCCCTGTTCTCCATATTCTGTCTTGTTAGACTTTTCAACAGTCTCTTCAATCGAGGAATCTTCATTCTCAGCAACATTCCCCGAATCCAACTCTTCCCCAAGAACCTCAGCTACCACTGCAAGCTCCTCAATACTAGTCTCTTCGACAACCTTGTCATACACTTCTTCGTTCACAATTTCTGCTATAAATGCTTGTGACACAATAGCTCCCGAAATGTCTTCCAAAGCACAACCCCAGTCATATGGCTCAGTCACATTCTGTAGAGGTGGAGCCACCATAGCATTGTTTGTCGAAGGTGTAAGATTTTCAGACCCACTTGAACGAGCACTTGAGTTAGAGGTAGCCGTTGAAGCATGTTGTGAGGTCTTGAATTACTTCCTCGAGAATTGTTATCAGATCTTTCCATTTTCGGCTTTCGACAATCACGTGCGAAATGCCCGTAGATACCGCAGTTGTAACATTTTACTTTGGACATGTCGACTCCCATTCGAGTCTTTGTCTGACCTCCTATGAACTTCCTACCCGTCTTCAACAGAAACTTCTTCGCTCTACGGACTAACAGTGCCATATTGAGTTGTAGATCAAGTTCTTCCATTTCGTCTTGATCTATCTGATCAAAGTCCTCATCGAGACTTGACGGTTCAATGAGCTTTCCAAGACAGAAGTTCTCGTAGGCAGTCATGAAGGACGCCAACAGACTCATATTTTCTTCAATCATCTTCAAACAACTTGCATCTATCTTGGGAATGTTCAAACTTGTTCCTTGAGATTTCTGAGCTCCACTAGAAGAGTACATCCCTTGATTGGAATTGGTTGTTCCACCTGAACTGTCATTGTTGCTTATGAAGGCGTGTTCACTTGCAGGACCTTCATTCTCCGAATACAAAGCAACACCGACTCCACCATTACTACCCTTCTCCGTTGGTTTTGAAGCCTTATATAACTGAGGATCTTGGATCTTCTCGAAATCAGATGCTTGATCTTCCATATTCCAAGCATAACCCATCAGTTTCTGAACAACTTCTTCTAATGAGAGCTCCTCATAGAGAACACCCTCTCTAATCAATGCGGTGTACATATTCCATTCTCTGGAAAGACAATTCAGAAACTTCTCAACCTTCTCAAATTCAGTGTAGATACCCTCTTGACTTCTATCAAGTTCACTCAGCAGATGATAAAATCGGTTCACTGTGTCGTCAAATGATTCATTTCTTAAAGCCTTGAACACAACAAATTGAGTCTTCAAACGCTCGAGACGTCGCTTCTTGTACATTTCATTTCCTTCATATCACTGGATCATACTATCCCACAACTCCTTCGAGTTATTTCTCTTACGGAACGTATGAAGTATAGATTGCGACATCGCCATCGTTATCATTGACATAGCTTTCTCTTCACAGTCAAAAAATCTCTTTTGGTCGTCAGTGAGTGCCAAATACGTATCAATCGTCAACGTACGTACTGGAGTAGCTCCGCATCCTTTAACGATACACAACCATATTTTGATGTCTTTTGCTCGCACATATCTTTCGAAACGCTCCTTCCACTCAGGAAAATCAAGCTCATTTATCAACAAAGGAGGTTTGTCGCTACTTCCTACCTCAGCATTGTGCTTAAGGTTTTGCACCATTGCAGTCAGATTGTTGTTTGCCATTTCAGAAAAACAACAATAGGTTACCAAGCAAGAACTATGTCACTGAAAAGATTTTCTAAGTCCAAACTCGGAGAGAAAAACACGGAGTGAAGTGTCTGAGCTTGTGTGAAACCCGGATCACAAAAACCTGAAATAAACACAGACAGAAAAACTCGGACACTACACTGTTAGGAATTTAAACTCAGACCACCTAAAGGTTAAAATTCGGACTCCCTAATCAAACACAAAGTTCGGACTGGTGTTAAAACTATAAAATTCGGACTCTCTCTAAGAATATTATAAAAATTCGGACACTCTAACACTTAAAAAAATTCGGACTCTTAAACAAGATTAAAAAAAATTCCGACTAGGTAGATATAGTTATAAAGTCGGACTTTAACAAAGCTAAATAAAAAAATCGGACCTATATATAAAAAAAACTCGGACCTATAGACTTAACTAACTAAACAAAAAAAAGTCGGACTATATATAAAGAACTCGGACTTAATTAACTATTAAACTCGGACTCAAAACTCAGACTAAGATAACTTGGACTATGTATGATTGAAATTTAGACACTACCTAAATGACATGTAGAAGTCGGACTCAAGGACTAATAAACTGACTGATTTAATTGATATAAGAGTCGGACTAAAAAAAATAAACTAAAATTCGGACCTACCACTAATAAACTAAAAGATCGGACTACAAGCTAATAAACTAAGACACAAAACTCGGACTAGATAAAATCTAAAACTCAGACACTACTAACACATCAAAAGTCGGACTGGAAACAAGTAAAAAGTCGGACCTAATGATATAATAGACTCTAAAGACAAACTCGGACTCTACCAAATTAACTAAATTCAGACTAAAGGACTATTAAAAGTCAGACTAACCTAAATAAAATAAACTACGGACAAATAGAACAATGAAAATTCGGACACTAAAAGAACTAATAAAACTCAGACAATTAACCTAACACACAAACTTCGGACAAGGTAAGAATTCGGACAGAGATTTGAAACTCAGAACAGGTTCAAAACTCAGAAGAACCAATCTCCGGACTATCTCCCCAATATAACTTCACACTGGTTCAATAATACCCCGGAGACACAAACACAGAATTTAAACCACGGACAAGGCTTCCAAAGATCAAACTCAGAATCTTTTTCAACCTTCAAACTCTGTATGAACAAGAACCAAAACCCCTGTAAAACCCAGATGAAGAACAACACTAAAAATCACCAAACTACTCAAAATCCATCATCAAATCACTAGATATGAATGAAGAATCATGAATAATACACAAAAACTCACTAAACTCTCACTAACCCTATCAAAGATTGAACTTTTCTCACAAAAACCTTCAAACTAAGAAACACCTACAGTAGTTTGAGCACACTGCTCTGATACCACTTGTAAGGCCTCCTAATCCAAGATCTCACTCAGCTAAAGCAACCAACAGGTGTGCGGAATCCACCTGATGATCAACCACTGCAGATGAAACACTAGTATGCAAGGATTTGGGAGAGAAATCAAGAATACACTGAGTATTCTTGATGATGAAGATGAATGACGTCACTCACACAAAGCAGCCGCCAGACAAAAACACACACAATGATTAGGGTTAGGTGCATAGAATTTCACACAGAATCGCCGCCTTGTCTATTCCACATAAAGGTATATATACAAGGCAAAACCCGGACTTTCAAGACAAACTAGAAAGCCCGGACAAAACATACTACACAAAGCTCAGAGACCTTTTAACCTAGACAAAACTCAGACAAAAGGCTACACCAACATAACTCTGACTTTTGTGTCCTATACAAAACTCAGACAAATGACTAGTCTAAAACTTGGACAAAATGTCCAAGGATAAACTTGGGACGACAAAACTCAGACAAAAGACTTTCCTAAAACTTGGACAAAATGTCCAAGGATAAAGTTGGGACTAAGTTTCACTATATGTACAATAAAGACCCTATAGAATGGGAGACATGCACTTATCACCTAAAGTGCATTAACACCTTCGAACCACTGGGTCTTGGCTTAGTGGCCACCGACACCCCTACTTAAACCCGCTCAAAGACCTCTGTGAGGTCGTAGGTTCGAATCATGGAAACCCCGAGTTGGGGGTATTTTCTGCCAGGCATCGTTGTCGGGTAGTGTTGGTGCACTTGTGTCTGTACTTTGTCTGTATTCAGTCTCGATATAAAACGATGTCTAAGTTAGCCTTGTAAGTTTGACCAAGTCAACTATCCTCCTAGTTTGACTTGGCCAAACAGTTAGTTCATGAATGTAACATGTCTGGTTCGAAGGATATCTCATCGAAGGATAGTTGGATCCTTCGATGAGCTCGAAAGTTGAACCTTCGATGGATGGACCTCGATAGATAGTCCTTCGAGGTCACTGTGAACCCTTCGATGGAAGTCTGATCGAAAGATGATCTTTCGATCAGTATTCCTGATCCTTCGATAGGTGCAACATCGATAGATGATCCTTCGTGACATCTATCGGATCCTTCGGAACGGACCTGCTGTGTATGGGTATAAATACCCATGCAGTGTGTTAGAAAGAGATAGATGCACACCAAGAGATAGAGAGACTTTGAGAGCATTCTGTCCGAAACACACACACACACACTTTGAAAGTTTGCAAGTTTGATTTGTAAACATTGTGCTTGTAACCGGAACCTTCATACGTATTAATACAGTGGTGTTAATCGGTGAATCCTTGTGTGTTTGTGTTTATACTTGTTTCATCTCGGTTTGCTTGCTAGCTTGGATTCCGCACTCGCTAGTGGGTTTGTATAACAAGGTTTAGGTTCGTCATCCTCCGAGAGGGACCTACAAGTGGTATCAGAGCCGTGGCTCTTTACCTTGTTTAAAACCGGGTTTGTTCAAGTTCTTGGTGTGTTTGGACACTTGGTTTAGCACCCGTTTTTGGTGGTTTTCTTGTATTTTTAAACATAAAAACGCGTTCTAAACCTTTCGGGAGTGTTCAAGGTTGGGTTGGGTAACTTGAAAATCTGTTTTTAAGTAACTTGGTGTTTTCCGGCCATATCCCCGGTGTGTTCCGTGACCGGACCTTCTGGATAAGGTTTGCCATTTTGGGAAATTTTATTTGAAAGTCAAAAAGTTGGTGGAAAGTTGTGTCTGCACATACCTTCTGCCGAAAGTTGTGCACCAACCCATCACCTTTCCCACCTACCCGTCAACTTCGTGTCAGTGTGTCAGAGCATTCGAAAGATATCCTTCGACATCGAAAGACCATCTTTCGATCAAAGACAGCTCGATAGATAAGCATCTTTCGAGTAGTCTTTCGAAGTCTAAGCATTATCTTTCGTTCTTGGAATCTTTTCGAAGGATACAATCGTTCGAGCTACTGTTACTCTTCGAGAGATAAGGATTTATCTCGAAAGATAAGGATCTTTCACCGTGAATCTTTCGAGATTAGTGAATCTTTCGAGATCAGAGTCGAAAGATAAGGATCTTTCATTGTGAATCTTTCGAAATACTTGCTCGAAAGATAAGGATCTTTCAAATTGTAAATCTTTCGAAGTCTTTCGAAGTCTTTGCTCGAAATTCAACAGTGATCGTTCGAACACTGTTGATCATTCGAACAAATCTTGATCTTTCGAACAAGGTTGTATCTTTCAATTCTTGTCTGTTTGAATTTAACAGTTTGTGTTTGTGAAGGTTTTCAATTGGTATTCATCAAAATGAGTTGTACAAGTCCTTGGGATTGGAGTTTGGACTCACAATCTAGTCAAGAACTAACTTCTGCTGCAGCTTGGGCGAAAAGTATGTTTCCTCCGCCATCAATCAGTCCAAGTCAATGGGCTTTGGTATCCAATCAAAGTCAAAGCATTCAAAACCTTTTGATTAGTGAAAGTGAAACGGGCAGCAACAATCGTCCACCAAAGTTGAATCATATGAACGACTTTCCATCATGGAAAAACCGCTTTCACACGTATGTTCAAGGGCAAAGTACCGATCTTTGGACGTGTTTCATCAATGCATTCAATGCTAATCTGGAGGTTGCTGCGTCCACTTCAGAAGGTTATGCTAACATGCTGGAAAATGACAAGAAGGCTTATGAATTGGAGAAAAAGGCCTATGCTACACTTACACAAGCACTCAACAAAGACATCTATCATCAGTTCTCATACTGCAAGACCACGAAAACATTGTGGGATGCCTTAGTTGCTAGAGGAGAAGGCAATGCAGCTACTCGAAAGTCTCGTCATGATTTGTTGAAGAAAGAGTTTGAATCGTTTCAATTTTTGGAAAACGAAACTCTAAATGATATGACAACACGGTTCTATCATCTGATTAGTGAAATGTGTGCTTATGGGGTTGTATCTACTCAACAAGACATGGTGAATAGGTTTGCTGACGCTGTACCTCCAAAATGGAGTTCTTTTATTGAGTTGTTGAAGCATACTGGAACTCTAGACACGGTTAACATCTATGAGTTCATTCAGAAGCTGGAACATAAAAATGATGAAGAAATCAGGAAAGCAAAGCGAGCTCCCGCTCCTCAGAATACAGAAATGTACCTTCCAGGCTTCGATGTTTTGGCAAGATCTGCTGCAGCTCAGCAACCTAAGCTGCAAACTGCATTTGTGTCCAACACAAGTTCAAGTTCTCTTCCGTTTCCTCAGTCAACTGCTGCTCCGGCTTTCGATCCAAGGTCTTACATTCCTGTCCCAACACAGCCACAAGTCCAACCTCCACAACAACAACAGCAGGCTCACTATACAAGCAATCCTCAACCTCAAAACCCTAACACAATCCGAGTCGATAATTCAAACCTTTCACACCTCAGCATTGAAGTTGCTAAGGAGCACATGGAAATTATCAATACAATGGTCAGTGCTTACTGTGGTTTGGTAGCAGGTCAGCTTGGAAACATCAACATGACCAATGAAGATTATCAACAGATCGACAAGGAAGAAATGGAGTTGATGGATATTAAGTGGGCTTTTGCAAGTGCAGTTAGAAGGGCCAAAGACTTCATGGCTCGTACTGGTAGAACTTCGTTGGAAGGAAAGAAAGATACGAAGTATGGGTTTGATATCAACGCCGTTACATGCTTCAACTGTGGTAATAAAGGGCACTTCAAACGTGAGTGCACTCTACCAACAAAACATGGCAACCACAACCCTTTCAGAAACCAGACGAGTACTACAAATGTGAATGCCCAGCAAGAAAACCGTGAGAGGAGGTTGGTGGCAGTTAATAACAATCAGGGCCAGCCTGGAACTTCAAATCCCAATCGGGCTCTGGCTGTTCAAGCAGATGAAGGATGTGACTGGTCAGTGCAGTTTGGTGACGATGATCAGAGAAGTGGAACAGCTTGTTATGCAAAGATCATCGAGCATGTTCATAAAGAAGAATCTTCTGGAAGTGATGACAGTTCTGGTTATTCTGGAAGTTCTGATGAAGAAGGCTCTGTTTCTGGAGATAATCAGTCTGAGCCTGATGTGAAGGAGGAAGGAGATGCTAATATTCAAGATCTACTGAATGAAGCTGATGAGCTTAAATGTCAGAAATCAATTCTGATTAGGAAGGCGGCTACTGCATCAAAGGAAATGGAGAAGTTATTTTCTGAAGATGGAGCTTTTTCTTTTCAAACTGCCTTTATGGCAAACGGTTCAGCCTCTTCTAGTCAGGTAAATTCTGAACCTCCTGCTCCTAGTGTTTGTAAATCATGTGCTGATATGAAGCTTGAATCAGAAAAGCTTCATAGTCATAATCAGAATTTGGTTATTGAACTGTCGAAATGCAAAGAGGCGAACATGGCTTTAACTCGGAATGAAAAAGAATTTAAATCTGTAATAGAAACATTAAAGAAAAATGTGTCCGAGGTTAACAAAGTAGTTTACCACAAGCAAGTAAGTATAAATGAATATATTAACATTGTGGAAGAAACTAAGAAGCAATTAGCCATTGCCCAATGCGAGCATGATGCGATCAAACAAAAATTGGAAAGTTATTCTAACTCTCAATTTGTGCTTGATCACATCATCGATGTTCAACAACCGAAGGGAAATCAGAAAGGCATAGGGTATAAGAAATGTCCGCCCCCTTTGATGAACAATTATACCAAGATGCCTGATGAGGAGGAAATGCCTCGGTATGAACCCAGTGTGCCTCTAGATGTTGAGGAATTTGCTACTGGCCTAGGGTTCAAACCGGACAATTCTTCGAACACATCCTCTGAGCAACAAGAAACGTCATCATCCATGAAGCAAAGTCCTCCAACCATTGAGGACTATGATTCTTCAGATGATGAATCAGATGTGAGTAACAAGGATGAATCACTTGATGAAACGAAAGGAGTAGAAATTCCAATTGAGAATCATATTCTTTGTGATCCTCCTACTCCTGTCATGCAACCTGTTGCCAAGCAAGTGATAGATCCTGTCAAAGCTGTCAAAGATGTCAGGAATGACAAGGAAAGTATGTCTGCTGTTAAAGGTGATAATGTGTTGTATACTTTGGTGGGTGATAGTAAAATCTATTCAAACAGAGATTTTCCAATCAAAAATGTCAATCAATCCTTGATTAACAAAGTGTTTGAAGATACTACGAATAAATTTTTGGGAAAGACCATTCCAGGAGTTGTGGTAACACAATGTGATCCTGTTCCAAAATCAGAAATTAGAAAACAATTTGGAAACCAAAAGTCACCGACAAAGCAACAACCAATTGCTTTTAAGGGTAAACAACAACAACGAGCTCCAAAGCCAAAGGCTAAGGTTGAATCAAAAGGAGCTCGTTACAAGAAGAAAGCAAAAGATGTTAAATTTGTAGCATCAAAAGGTACGGATAAAATTGAGACTTTTGAAAACAAATCAAACACTGATTTTGTACAACAAGTCAAGATTTTGAAACGTAACAGCGATAACAATTACACCCAACACACAAACGGGTGTGATGAAAGAGCAAGTACCTCAGGTTCTACAGGTTCGACATCTGCTAGTCGATCAAGTTCTCCTAAGTTTGTTGAAAGGAGAACTTGTTTCAAATGTGGGAAGTTTGGGCACATCATTAAAGACTGCACAAACTCGCCCAAACCAAATTTTGTTGAAAGAACCCCTTCTGAACAAGGTCACTCACAACGTCGTCCTGTTTCTCCAAAACATGATAAAAGAACTGTTAAGGAACAAGAAACGAAACAACGACGTCATAACATCAAAGCTGTTGAAAAGGCTTTAAAATCTGAAGTCAAAACGGTTAAAAGGAAACCTAGTTTGTTACTACCATTAAAATCAGAAACTGTACATAACACACAATCTGGTAAACAAAGACAAACTTGGAGATCTAAAAAGGGTGATAGTTCAGGGAGAGTTAATATGTTTGAAAACCATCAACAGATCGAGCTCACGTTTCGTGATGCTCAGGGACGACCCAAGACCACTAAGGCTTGGGTCCCCATTCTCAACTGATGTTTTTACATGACATGTGCAGGATGTTCTAGGAGGAACTATTAATAGTCATTGGATTGTTGATAGTGGAGCATCCAGGCACATGACTGGCGACTTACGGCTCCTATACGACGTGAGAAACATTAGAGGAGGGTATGTTGCTTTTGCGGGAGACAAAGGCAGATTCATCACTGGAGAGGGAAGTATCTCCAATGGCATCGTGTGCTTTGATAAGATCAATTATGTTAAGCAAATTGATCACAATCTTCTCAGTGTGTCGCAAATCTGCGATAAGAAATTCACCGTGCATTTTGATGATGCCGGCTGCTATGTGCTGAAACCTGGATTCAAAATTCCACAAGAATGGATTATCTTATCGGCTCCGAGAGTTAATGATCTTTATATTCTCGACATGAGCCAGGCGATTACTACATCTGCACAAGTCACTTGCTTTGTCTCAAAAGCCACGGAAAAGGAGTCGATATCTTGGCACAGAAGAATGGGACACATTCACTTGAGAAAGATGAACCATTTGGTGAAAAATAATCTTGTGAATGGTGTGCCTGTGAGAAGTTTTCATCTACAAGATATCTGTGTCTCGTGCCAAAAGGGGAAGCAAACAAAGAAGTCTCACCCTTTGAAGAAAATCAACACTGTCAGCATGCCTCTCGAACGTCTTCATATGGATCTCTTTGGACCTATGAAGCACAAGACAACGTTCGGTGATGCCTATTGTCTAGTTGTTACTGATGATTATTCTAGATTTTCTTGGGTATCCTTCATGGCACACAAGAGTCAAACTCCTGTCATCCTCAAGGATCTGCTTACAATGTTGGAGAATCTCTATTCGTTGAAAGTGAAAAGGATCCGAAGCGACAATGGAACCGAATTCAAGAATCAAGTTATGGATGAGTTTTGTACTTCTAAAGGCATTCTTCATGAGTACAGTTCTCGTTACACTCCACAACAAAATGGTGTCGCGGAGAGGAAGAATCGGACGATTATAGAAACTGCAAGAACAATGTTAGTAGAGTCGGAACTCCCTATTCAATTCTGGGGGGAGGCTGTATCGGCTGCTTGCTACACGTTAAACAGAGTTCTTACAGTAAAGAGACATGGCAAGACTTGCTTCGAACTCCTTCAGAAAAGGAAACCGGATCTTTCTTACCTAGAACCATTTGGTGCTCCATGTACTATGATTGAGCCGGATGGAAAGTTTGGAGCAAGAGCTATCGAGGGTTTCTTCCTTGGATATGCTACTCCGAATTTTCGTGTTTGGAATCTAGCTACCAAAAAGATTGAGCTTTGGAGTGAAGTGAGGGTTCAAAGGTACACGAGTCCTGTTAGGGCTCCGGGTGATCCGTGGATGTTCGATTATGATGGACTATTTGACTCCTTCAATCTGCCAACCTTTGACGAAGAGTCAGCAGCGGCTAGGATGTTGTTGGAAAGTGACAACGCTGCTGTTTCGCCTTTGGTTAGACCTATTGTTGTTGACCCACAAGCCTCTTCATCTGTCAACAATATGGTTTAAAATGAGGTTTATGAAGATGCTGCTGATTATAATGATTCTTCTGAAATATCATGATGCAGCTGAAGGATCTTCGGCTCCAGCTGCTCCTGTTCAAGGTGCCTCTGGTGATACACCTCATATGCAGAATGTAGACACTGCTGAAGGGAATGCATCCACCTCTACTCACATTCCTGGTGTGGAGTTGGTTGTTGATCTTAATCTTACCAATTTGGGTACCAATGCACGTGTGCCAGAAAATCCTGAAATGAGGATTCATGATACCCACCCCAGCAGAATATTATAGGATATGTCCATCGCGGTGTGCAGACGCGTAATCAGCTGAGAAATAACCGGAATGCTGGTTTGTATTCAGCTATAAGAGAATCTGGTCAACAAAATGACTGGTCCTTCGCGTGTTACGTTTCACAAGAAGAACCGAAATCGTGGAAAAAAGCGTTGAAAGACAGTGCTTGGGTTGAAGCCATGCAGGAAGAATTGCAGCAATTTCAAAAGCTTGGTGTTTGGAAGCTTGTTGAAAAACCTGAGAACTACAAGAAGATTGGCACTCGATGGGTCTTCAAATGCAAGAAAGACGACCGTGGAGTGGTTATTCGGAACAAAGCTCGTTTAGTCGTTCAAGGTTTTCGTCAGATTGAAGGGATCGACTACAACGAAGTGTATGCACCTGTTGCACGTCTCGAAGCAATTCGAATCTTTCTAGCCTATGCGTCTTTCAAAGGATTCAAGGTTTATCAGATGGACGTGAAAAGTGCATTTTTACATGGTGTGGTTGAAGAAGAGGTGTACGTCGAACAGCCTCCAGGTTTTGAAGATCCTGTCCATCCCGATCGGGTTTGGTTGCTCAACAAAGCTCTCTATGGTCTTCATCAAGCACCACGAGCTTGGTATGCAACCTTATCTACCTATCTGTTGGAGAACGGTTTTCGAAGAGGTCTTATCGATTGTACTCTCTTCATCAAAGAACAAGATGGAGATCTTCTTCTGGTACAGGTATACGTTGATGATATTATTTTTGGTTCAACTAATGATGTCTTGTGTAGGAATTTCGAGCGCATTATGCAGGATAAATTCGAGATGAGTGCTATGGGGGAAATGACCTTCTTCTTGGGCCTACAAGTGCAACAAACTGAGTCTGGGATATTCATCCATCAGACTAAATATGTTGGTGACATCTTGAGCCGGTTCCAGATGTCCGATGCAACGCCCATTGGTACCCCACTGCCACAAAATCACGGAATTACTCCAGACTTGAAGGGTGAAGCTGTTAGCCCCTCATACTATCGCGCAATGATCAGATCTCTTATGTACCTCACAGCATCAAGGCCAGACATAATGTACCCAACATGCCTGCTTGCCAGATATCAAGTCAACCCGAAGGCCTCACATCTTGCAGCTGTAAAAAGGATTTTTCGTTATTTGAAGGGTTACCCTGACACCGGTCTATGGTACCCTAGGGATAATAACTTTGACTTAGTCGCTTTCAGTGATTCTGATCATAGCGGATGCAAAATCGACGGCAAATCCACAACGGCTGGATGTCAGTTTTTAGGAAATCGCCTAGTCACATGGCAGTGCAAGAAGCAGACATGCGTCGCTACATCAACATGCGAAGCTGAATACATTGCTGCCTCAAGTTGTTGCTCACAAGTTCTTTGGATCCAACAACAATTGCGGGACTACGGTTTTGAATTCCTAACTACTCCTATTTACGTTGATAATTCTGCTGCTTTACAGATCACTAGAAATCTTGTGCAGCACTCAAAGACCAAACACATCGAAATCAAATATCACTTCGTACGTGATTGCTTTGAGAAAAGGCTAATCGATGCTGTTAAGGTCCACACCGATGACCAACGTGCCGACCTTTTTACCAAAGCATTTGACAAATCAAGATTTGACTTTTTATTATTGGTAAACGGCATTAAGGTCAAGCAAGAGTAAACCAACATCGGAAAATCATTTTTGTAAATACCTTTGTGTTTTAAATTTGTCTTAGTTTGTTGATTTTAGGGGGAGTAAATCCAAAATTCAGAAAATCCAAAAAACATCGAAAAATTTCAAAAACACAAAAACAATAGAAAAACAAAAATGAGTTTCCTGGCGAGCAAAAGAGAAAATGATAGTACATCAGTGGTCTATCCAAACCTCTTTAAACCTTAAATGAAAAACGATAAGCAGCTCTATATAAGACGTATCGGTAGGCTTACAATCATTTTAAAGTGTGCAGGGTGATATAAATCTTAATCGACTGAAGACCAGGTGGGAACCATTCATTGGCATATGGTCTTAGTACCGAAATTTCGTTTGATAGATTGCCGAGGTTCTGAGATATTCGGTCTTTATGCTGCTTATCATCTGGGTATCATGGTTGTATCTTTTACCGAAAAATAACGGGGACGCAAGTCTAGATCTTCCATGATACTATACATACGTGTACATATTACATACTGCATTCGACCTCAATAAGTGATAAACAATCACATGTCCATATCAAATAAGTGATAAAATATCACATTTATCCGGGAGTCAAGTTCGTCTCTCTGCTGTACGAAAGTACTGACCTGTTCACGGACTTGCTCCTGTGCCCTCATGCATATGAAAATCAAGTTCCTCATCAATAAGTGATTATATCACATAGGGCTTGTTTTCAAATCAAAATAAGTGAGAATCTCACATCATATACGGTCAAACAGATGATAATCAGTATACTCACCGGTAAGATGAACTCTCGTGCATACCTTGATACGGGAATGTGTCGTGATGTGGATGAACACCGGTCGGTAAGCATAAATCATACATTAACGTATCCCCTCGCCATGATTACATCTGATAAGTTGAGCTTAAGTGGACAACAATACCGATAATTGTAATAGGATGCTTATCTTAATGTTAACTAATTGAACAACAAGAGTGTTTTGACATGACCGTACACTGATATGATTCTCTTACCCTCGAAACTCGCAAAAAGAATGTCTGTATATATTTATTTACTACTTAACTTTTATTGTTTTCTTTTAAACAGTTTCGTCGTTTGGTGCATATCAGCACTGTGACAACCCTCACCAAACCAGGTATCCGTACGACTTAATTAACTATTAATTACCGCCTAATTACTGTGCTTAACTGAGATTTCTGATAAACTGCTACTTGATTTTTGATACTTGTACATATCTGCATCATACTTTGATTTTTCCGTCAGTACATTATTTATTTACTGAACATTAGTGACAAACATGATGCACAAAAGCACAGTAGCATTTGAACGGATAACCTATTTGACATGCTGTTATAGCCAGCATCAGGCAGACACTGCCTCTAAAGGGCTGAATGAGCCAAAAATATTTTACTACACCCGTAGTGTGTGTAGGGATACAAGGGTTGTATAATTGCGTCTCTAGGAATAAGATATAGAGATTGGATGTGCCTAAAACGTACTTAAAGCACAAAACACAGCATTTTTATTTACATACTAGCTTCTAGCTAACTAATAAAGTGCCAAAATACGAGGAATTATTCCTGACACTTTGCAGAATAAATTGTGTCGCTAAAAATATTATTTACGACGCTTAAAGGATTACTTAAGCACTTAAACAGATTACTATCCAACTGAACAACCGGACTATACCCGGAACATAAAAATATTGCCAGAAATATTATTGGTATTTTTCTGAGCCAGTTAGGGTCCCTGATTACCCTAACACCCACTTTATAACGCATTAAACAACTAACGGGGTTAATCCCTAAAGTTAACCGACTTAACCAAACTAAACTCTAACTGAACGATCAAGATCCAACCGGGTGACCCCACCCCCTTTGGGCCGGTTTGGTCCCTTTGGAACTAGAGGGTACACCTTTTTATTATTTTATTAGTTTCGTGGATATCTAGAGCATGAAACCGATGGACGATGGCACTTGATTTTCTATATAAACACACACACACTACACAAGATCACACACACTAATCACCAACTCTCTCTCTCTTGCTTTCCTCCCTCTCTCGGCCGTAAACCACCACACCCAACCATCCATCTTCGAGTTCTTGTCTTGCCATTCCAAGTGTACACAAGTGTTGGGGATCACGTACGAGGAAGCTAGAAGCAAACGGAAGTTGGAGGACCACGTGCATTTGCTTTTATCCACGCCATTTTCGCCAAAGATCTTCCCTAGCCCCGAGCTAGAGGTATAACATTTAAAACTCGTTCTTGATCGTATCTAAAGTGGTTAAAAGGATTTTTAACGGTTAAAAGTCGGTAACCCACCTTTTGAATCTAAAAAGTCTACTAAAACTCGAATATCGTTGGATAAAAGGGCATGTCTTGTGTAAAAGTCGTAGTATTCGAATATGTTGGTTGTAGAGACCCGATCTACGATGTGGTGGCTCTTATCATCGTTTAACCCGACTTTGTTAAGATCCCGGATCTTGACATACACTTGTTTCTTTTGTACAAGGGTTAAAAGGTGAAACTCCACCACACGGGAAACATGAACTTGTGTAAAAGTGTTTTGACATGAAAAATAGTATTTTAAACGAGCCGATCTACGTATGTACTAGTGGTATATTCGTAGAACCAAGTGTCGAGAAAATCATGTTTTATATAAGTTGGATAACATGTTAACAAGATGATGTTTATAAACTACAAGTGTATGAACACTTGTGAAACGAAAGATCCGACAAAATAACAAATTTTATAAAAATTGTCGGGAAGTTGTAAAGAGTGATTTGTTCCAAAAACGGGGTTTTTACAAGACTAAACTATTTTATACATAGATCCACTAAATATAACGAGATCTACACAATAGTTTTAGAAAAACTACAAGTTCATGTAATAATGTGATTTTACATACTAGTCTACGAGTTTAATGTGTTGAAACTAGTTTGAAGTATCGGAAATTGATTTGATTGATTTGAAGAATTGTTGAAATGATTTTGTAAAAGAAAATGATACGCTTGAAAGCGTGGCCACCTCCAGTTACAGGGGAAACTCTGGCGAAATTTTCTAAAAATATAACACTTAGAATTATTTACAAGTGTTAAACTATTTTGAGATGTTTTCAAACTATATTTCGCCATGACTTTATTTATTAAATAATCGGAGGTGGGGTTTTCACGAAAACTAAACGTGATAAATATATATTCGATAAATATATTTTTTTTTTCACAACAATGTTTATGATTATTTTGTGAAAATGTATAAATATTATTTTTAGAGTAAAAATAATATTTACTAACTTTGTCGAACCCAAAATAATACCAACGCTTATACGACCAACATATAAGTTACAATGGTAATTACTATTACCACATAACCGCCAAAACGTAACTTACGCTTTATACGGAAATATTCATGAATGCGGATATTGTCAACGTATTATTTTGGAAAGTATTATGTAAAAAGAAAATATATTATTTTTGAGAAAAATAATTATATTTTGGAATGAGAAATAAAATATATTAAGTGAGACTTAATGTTATAAACACGCATGTATTAATTCCCCCATCCTTGGGAAGGAGATTTTCTACCAAGTATATACACGGAACGGTTGTCTAACTGTTTCCCGAAAATGTAAACTATAAAGCTAAGGCACGGCCATCCATCTAATAGAATTAGCACATGTAGGTCGTTGCGCAGCAGTTGGATATTTGGATTACTTGGTGTTGTGACGCACTCAGTGTGAGTTCATGTCCCCCTTTTCTCTTAACTGTTTTCAGTTTTATAAACTGCGGGGGTGAAATACATGTTACAATGATTATGAATATGTTTATACATGGTATGGTTAGCGTAAGGAGGTTTGTTACTCAGATCATGTGAGTGGGTAGGCACAACTTGAGGCCATTAATCCTCGTAGTAGGACCGAGGGACAGGAGCGGTAGATCTATCTGGGTGTAGCGAGCCCAGCCCCAGGTCCAGCATAACGGACCTCGGTGTGACTTAGTGCCCGACGCATAAATCCGCTAGGTTTGAGTCATCCCTACTTGCACTTCACACATATCAATGGCCTTGCAAACCATTGGTGATCTCTTTTTTTTCCTTATTTGCTACATACCAGGTTTTTGATAAAGATAAAGGTTTGTTTACGCACTTTCGCATGAACTCGCTCAACATTATTGTTGATTTTTCAACTTACATGTATTTCAGGAAACTAACGATCTGGCGCGGTATGGCTTGTTTTCCGCTGCATTAGGCCCGAGGTCATCCAGGGTTCGAGGCTTGTGACTCTTTCCTTGACAAGTCACAGTCCCTGAACCATGTTTATTTTAAGTTTGCATTTGTAATGTTTAGACAAAGTTTATGGTTGTCGGGTGATAACCCGTTAAGACAATGTTTTACTATTTTATTATCAATGGATGATCTTGCATATTTTTAATTCATATAGCTTGTTATGATTAAGCTATGGTATTAAGAAGTCACACCAAATTAACCACGCTTCCGCAAAGCCAGGGTGTGACAAGCACGACATTAGCGGTGATGTCGTTTGATAACACTCAAAGGATTTTAAAATTGTTGTCTTTTTATTTCAAAAATACCAAAAAGATTTTAGGTATGTTTTAATATAAACTTTATAAAAGCCAAAAAGATTTTATTTCTACTTTATTTTCGATCGTACGATGTTGGAGCTCGAGTCTTCTTTACCTGAAACCTGAACTGTGACAACCGGTAAATTACGCGCTTAATTACATGATTAACAGGCGACTTACGCGACATTAAATAGTGTTTACAGCGCAAATAAACTTAATTAGGCATTTGGAGTGCCTAGGAACGCCCGATCAACTTAACAGTACGCGCATGACGGTCTACAGAGAACCTGCTAAACGATGAACAGTGACGATCAGAAACCATACGAAATACTGACAACGCCAACAAATATGGATATTACATGAATATTCTATGCTCATGGAGTTTGTGTCGCGATATCGGGTCTCGTAGGAATTACGGGCCACCTACTCATGAGATGGGCTTGTGGGCCCTGAGGCCAAGTCCAAAACCCGCAAGCCTAAACCTGCATAATATATAAGATCTACAAAATATAGCCAAATCTCTACAAAAGATTTGCAATAATCCTACTAAATCCTAAAATCTCTATAAATCTTTACAAAAGATATCATCTCAAAAGATATAACATATAACCTGAATAGAATTTGAAAACATAAAGGATAATAAAAGTTGGCCACTCTATTAATACACATCCACTCCTTCTCATCTAAACTCACACTGCCTTTCACCTTCCTCCCTCTCGGTTACATATACAAACACAGGGAATTTCTCACCTGCACAAGACAAAAACCCAAATCAAACAACTTTCCTCACCAAACAAAACCCGACCCAACCCAGCCGACCACCCCTACCCCTCTCGGTCTATCTCTCCTCTCGTTCTATACATTCAAACACAAAGAAATCAGCTCCCAACCCACTTGTTTTACCCCCTATTAATGGGCCAACCACCACCATCCTTTGGTGGTGGCAGACTACAACAACAAACACCACCACCACCACAGGCGGCGGCGCTGTGGTGGTTGGTACCGAATGATGAAGAGAACAGAACCGCCGCACGCGGCGGCGGTATGACGGCAAGAGAGAGAGAGAGTAGAGAGAGATGGTGACAGCGGCTGACTGGCGACGGAGCCGTCTCTCCGACGGCGGCGGCGGTGGTCTGAGACTTAGACCGGCAGTTCGTGTTACGGACCGGTGGTTCGTGTCAAGATCCAGCGGTTTTTGCTTTTGACTAATGGGTTAACCGGGAGTAGCGGCTGAAGACGGTGGTGATGACGATGGTGACGGCAGTGGCAGCGTGACGGTGGTTGTGTCTCGATCCACGAGATTTCCGGTAAGGACCACCCCCCCCCCCGATCTTCTTCATTTCTTTTTCTGAATTTTGACTGATCATGTTTAGATTGGGTGTTGTTCACGTCTCGGGTCAAAAGCAAACGTCAACAGTTGGGGTTCGGGTTAGATGTTGAGTTTCGGGTTTTCGGGTGCAGGTCAGCGCTGTGGTTCAGCTTGTTGCGGTTCACACGGTTCAGCAGGTTTAATTTTCGGGCCAACTGGTTAACGGGTTGACTCGGTCAAACTGAGTCAACTCAGTCAACAAGTCAAAGCTGGTCAACATCGAGTCATTGCTCGGGCTTGGTCAACTCGGGTCAGATTAGGAAGCGGTTCGGTCGACTCGGTCAAACCCGGTCAACAGCGAGTTGACTCGGTCAACTCAGCTAGCTCACTCGACATTTCGTCACGAAGACTTGGTAAAAACTAATGACAAGTTTAGTATTTTCGTGATTTATACTTACGTGATAACGAGCTCGAACCAAACAAAATAATGAAAGTAATAGTTAAAGAGTACTTTGATTTATTATTTCGTTTTTATAAATTGATGATACGTAATTATTGTTGAATATTGATTTGATGTTGAAAATATAAAGACAACTTGTGTTGTCGGGGCGTCCAAAAACAGAGGAAACTCTGCCCGTTTTTCGAGAAATCCGTAAAAATATCGCGTTTTATTATATAACGAAAAACAACGATTCAGAAACTATTTACAACAACAAACATAGTTGTTTTGAACCTCGGAAATTCGACGAATCCTTTTATAAAAATAAATATAGTTATGTATTTATTTTCGACAGCAAACAAAACAAATCCTTTTATAAATAAATATAGTGTTATATATTTATTTCGGATATCGAACAACACGGATTCGCTTTCATAAAAAAATAAATAAATATAGTTTATATTTATTTTAAGCATACAACGACTCGATGAAATTTTTATAAATATAACTTTTATATTTATTTCAAACGCCGAAACGGCATATACGTATATTTTGGCAAATATACACAAGACGCAATATATAATACGAGTTTATTATATATTACTTTCATACGAATATTCCTAATTTATATCAACATACAACTTCTTAAAACGAGCTAACCAGTATAACTTCTTCGCTTATTTTAAGTTGACAATTTACGTCAAATCGTTCAGTTAACGATTCGGTAGAGCTCGGTAACACGTAGTTACCGTTTTTGCTTAGAAACTTATTAGATATTCCATGTTAGGAATATTGTAGAATGCACGCTAGCAAGTCCCGACTTGGAAACGACATCGCAAAGTCGTATATAGCTAGCTTTGCACAGGAATATTCAGGTGAGTTCATAACCCCACATTTTTACACTTTTATAAATGTTTTCGGGGTGGAAAGACATGCACTTTTTGCAAAGCATACAAGAATTATATATTTTTAAACCATGTTACAAAGAACACAAATGGTTTACGAAAAGCTTATGATTTATACCGGTTTTCCAAACAAGCGTATTTTTTTGAAAATACAAAGACAAGAGTTTAAAAATACATGAGTTATGGCATGAAAATATAAAAAGCACACTTGGTGAGAATGAGTACCAAGTATGTTGCGATATAAGAATACAAGAAAACACACTTGGTGAGAAACGAGTACCGAGTGTGATGTGATATAAGAATACGGGAAGCGCGCTTGGTGAGAAACGAGAACCAAGTAGGATGCGCTATGAAAAATGATGCGAGAAATCGTGTCACGAATAACCTAGACCGCAGAACAAAAGGTTAGATCTAACGGGTGCCGGGCAGCCACACTCTCGGTGAGGGCGAGTATCGAGTAGTGCTTTTGTGTCTCAGAATATACCAATTAAATGCCTAAGGTTTGGTGACTTCCTATGTCGTGCCACATGTTAATGGCCTTGCAACCCATTAACAATCCTGAAATTTACAGGACTACTTTAATTACATGAAATTCATACCATACTAAAACTTGAATTATACTTGAAGTACGTGGGGTACTCAAGAAGATTAGAATTATACATAGAGTACTTGGTGTACACATGAATACTTGAATTATACATGAAAACTTGATTTATACGTGACACAAACTATGTTTTCATTCAGAGTTTCAAGTAACTCGATAAGAAAATGATTTTAAATACATTTTCTCAACAAAACATCAAAAACCGGTTATTCAAAAAGATTTACTTCAAATCTTTTACAAACAAACACTGAACTCGCTCAACTTTATGTTGACTTTTTCGCATGTTCTTTCTCAGGTTGCATTTCTAAGACAAGGCACGGTTGGAATAGGAGGACCATGAAGAGTCGAGTACTTAGTGGGCGTTCAACTTCTAAAAGACTTAGATTGTTTGCTTCCGCTGTGCAATGAAGTTACCAGTCCAGTCACGCCAATGCTCTGATAATTTCGGGGTGTGACAGATTGGTATCAGAGCTATAGGTTACAGCGAACAGGGTTTTCTGTAGAAATACCTAGGCTCTAACCTCACTTTCCCCTGGGAACTTAGAATATTAAAACCTGAATACATACAGAACGCATAGTACTCGAATATGGTCTCCAACCGTTGCCGAAAAACAAACAGTCAAGATTTTGTTTTCAAACATACGCTATTGTGGTGTTTTATACATGGTGCACAAAACAGTCGCATACGGCACACAAAACCCTGAGAGTTTAGGAAACATGCATTTAAGACCTTCGGAAACTTATGTTGAAGTTTATTAAAGGTCATCACGTAGGAACTGCGAATATTAACTCGGACACACACTATTATTCATATTGTCTATGATGTTTTTAACTTCCCGAGCAGGCAGCCTACGCATAACAAAACGCTAGCGCACAGGTATACGTGAGACTTAAGCTATACGTCAACGGAGGTTGAAGTACGTCACATGCGACTATCGATCAGGAAGCGGCAGTTTGGCACGCGGTCCTGCAAACGACACGAGTCATGCTAAGGAAAAGACGCAAGTCACCGTATCCCCCCTATCCGAATAATGACAAGTACGCTATGTTTGACTCCATGGTAATGTCACCTAACAACTGGTCGTCACATGCAACCCCAGGTAAAGTCCTTAAATTTCTTTTATTGAAATTTCGACTTTCACACTTACTGAGTAGATTTTAGAATCTCTACTCCTCTTGATGGTCATTGTGTCATGATCATTTCTTCCAGTATAGCGAATACCCATTTGCTTCGTTTCTTGAAAATTCATATGTTACGCATGCATCGTTTGTTACGCATGTGGTTTCGTTTCGAATAAAGCGTTTCATTGAAGCTCAAATATTGTTTCGCTAAATCTAATTGTTGATTTGTGATTCGAATGACCTGCATCATTGTAATTGTTGGCTTCTTCGTTATCAGGTCAACACATTTTCTTGAAATCCCTTTCTTTTCAAGTTACATACATGGTTTTCGTTGTGACCATGTCGAACGTTTTCTTGTCGATACAGGTAATTATTGTCGGCTTGCGCTGAAGTCAAATTCAGTTGTTTGAACTTGTTCATTACACATATTCAATTCAAGACACCATATGATGTATTGAAAACATCATATTCTAATTGTTTTAACAAGCGTTTCATTGTTCTGAGTCGTAGTAGATTTGTTTGGTCTACGACTCCATTAAGTCGTGTGTTAACTTCGACACCTTGTGGTGGCGTTTCACTAGATTGAAGCTTGCGCTAATCTCATGCACGGATTTAATTATCTATTTATTGATTTAGATTAAATCCGCTTCGAATTATTATCGTGCTTTCATTTAACTTCAAACACAGGTGATACTTGTTTGATCACCGCTATTATTTGAATTGTTTCATTCACTACGACACCTTGTGGCGTCGGTAGAACTTGCAGCTTGGGCTGATCATGATCAAGCGTTTCATGCAAAACTATTTCGTTTGGGCTTGTTGATTGTAAGTTTCTCCCAGCGAATGTTATTGTTTCTAACATTCATTTGCATATTGTAAACGTTTATTTGGAATTCCGTTGGTCGAAATTCCTCTTTTATTGGACCCCTGTTAACTTGGTCACACTAGTGACTGTATCAGTATGCCTCGTTTCCTTTGACATTATTCGTAATTACTTACGTATAACGTAACTCTAAGGAGTTGACGTAGTCTAAATTTCGAGGACGAAATTCTATTAACAGGGGGAGACTGTGACAACCGGTAAATTACGCGCTTAATTACATGATTAACAGGCGACTTACGCGACATTAAATAGTGTTTACAGCGCAAATAAACTTAATTAGGCATTTGGAGTGCCTAGGAACGCCCGATCAACTTAACAGTACGCGCATGACGGTCTACAGAGAACCTGCTAAACGATGAACAGTGACGATCAGAAACCATACGAAATACTGACAACGCCAACAAATATGGATATTACATGAATATTCTATGCTCATGGAGTTTGTGTCGCGATATCGGGTCTCGTAGGAATTACGGGCCACCTACTCATGAGATGGGCTTGTGGGCCCTGAGGCCAAGTCCAAAACCCGCAAGCCTAAACCTGCATAATATATAAGATCTACAAAATATAGCCAAATCTCTACAAAAGATTTGCAATAATCCTACTAAATCCTAAAATCTCTATAAATCTTTACAAAAGATATCATCTCAAAAGATATAACATATAACCTGAATAGAATTTGAAAACATAAAGGATAATAAAAGTTGGCCACTCTATTAATACACATCCACTCCTTCTCATCTAAACTCACACTGCCTTTCACCTTCCTCCCTCTCGGTTACATATACAAACACAGGGAATTTCTCACCTGCACAAGACAAAAACCCAAATCAAACAACTTTCCTCACCAAACAAAACCCAACCCAACCCAGCCGACCACCCCTACCCCTCTCGGTCTATCTCTCCTCTCGTTCTATACATTCAAACACAAAGAAATCAGCTCCCAACCCACTTGTTTTACCCCCTATTAATGGGCCAACCACCACCATCCTTTGGTGGTGGCAGACTACAACAACAAACACCACCACCACTACCACAGGCGGCGGCGCTGTGGTGGTTGGTACCGAATAATGAAGAGAACAGAACCGCCGCACGCGGCGGCGGTATGACGGCAAGAGGGAGAGAGAGTAGAGAGAGATGGTGACAGCGGCTGACTGGTGACGGAGCCGTCTCTCCGACGGCGGCGGCGGTGGTCTGAGACTTAGACCGGCAGTTCGTGTTACGGACCGGTGGTTCGTGTCAAGATCCAGCGGTTTTTGCTTTTGACTAATGGGTTAACCGGGAGTAGCGGCTGAAGACGGTGGTGATGACGATGGTGACGGCAGTGGCAGCGTGACGGTGGTTGTGTCTCGATCCACGAGATTTCCAGTAACGACCACCCCCCCCCCCCCCCCGATCTTCTTCATTTCTTTTTCTGAATTTTGACTGATCATGTTTAGATTGGGTGTTGTTCACGTCTCGGGTCAAAAGCAAACGTCAACAGTTGGGGTTCGGGTTAGATGTTGAGTTTCGGGTTTTCGGGTGCAGGTCAGCGCTGTGGTTCAGCTTGTTGCGGTTCACACGGTTCAGCAGGTTTAATTTTCGGGCCAACTGGTTAACGGGTTGACTCGGTCAAACTGAGTCAACTCAGTCAACAAGTCAAAGCTGGTCAACATCGAGTCATTGCTCGGGCTTGGTCAACTCGGGTCAGATTAGGAAGCGGTTCGGTCGACTCGGTCAAACCCGGTCAACAGCGAGTTCCTCCTAGGCGGTCTCAATTAGTCGGCCTCGGTGACAAGTTTAGTATTTTCGTGATTTATACTTACGTGATAACGAGCTCGAACCAAACAAAATAATGAAAGTAATAGTTAAAGAGTACTTTGATTTATTATTTCGTTTTTATAAATTGATGATACGTAATTATTGTTGAATATTGATTTGATGTTGAAAATATAAAGACAACTTGTGTTGTCGGGGCGTCCAAAAACAGAGGAAACTCTGCCCGTTTTTCGAGAAATCCGTAAAAATATCGCGTTTTATTATATAACGAAAAACAACGATTCAGAAACTATTTACAACAACAAACATAGTTGTTTTGAACCTCGGAAATTCGACGAATCCTTTTATAAAAATAAATATAGTTATGTATTTATTTTCGACAGCAAACAAAACAAATCCTTTTATAAATAAATATAGTGTTATATATTTATTTCGGATATCGAACAACACGGATTCGCTTTCATAAAAAAATAAATAAATATAGTTTATATTTATTTTAAGCATACAACGACTCGATGAAATTTTTATAAATATAACTTTTATATTTATTTCAAACGCCGAAACGGCATATACGTATATTTTGGCAAATATACACAAGACGCAATATATAATACGAGTTTATTATATATTACTTTCATACGAATATTCCTAATTTATATCAACATACAACTTCTTAAAACGAGCTAACCAGTATAACTTCTTCGCTTATTTTAAGTTGACAATTTACGTCAAATCGTTCAGTTAACGATTCGGTAGAGCTCGGTAACACGTAGTTACCGTTTTTGCTTAGAAACTTATTAGATATTCCATGTTAGGAATATTGTAGAATGCACGGTAGCAAGTCCCGACTTGGAAACGACATCGCAAAGTCGTATATAGCTAGCTTTGCACAGGAATATTCAGGTGAGTTCATAACCCCACATTTTTACACTTTTATAAATGTTTTCGGGGTGGAAAGACATGCACTTTTTGCAAAGCATACAAGAATTATATATTTTTAAACCATGTTACAAAGAACACAAATGGTTTACGAAAAGCTTATGATTTATACCGGTTTTCCAAACAAGCGTATTTTTTTGAAAATACAAAGACAAGAGTTTAAAAATACATGAGTTATGGTATGAAAATATAAAAAGCACACTTGGTGAGAATGAGTACCAAGTATGTTGCGATATAAGAATACAAGAAAACACACTTGGTGAGAAACGAGTACCGAGTGTGATGTGATATAAGAATACGGGAAGCGCGCTTGGTGAGAAACGAGAACCAAGTAGGATGCGCTATGAAAAATGATGCGAGAAATCGTGTCACGAATAGGGTACAGAAGCACCATTAATCAACAATATACCTAGACCGCAGAACAAAAGGTTAGATCTAACGGGTGCCGGGCAGCCACACTCTCGGTGAGGGCGAGTATCGAGTAGTGCTTTTGTGTCTCAGAATATACCAATTAAATGCCTAAGGTTTGGTGACTTCCTATGTCGTGCCACATGTTAATGGCCTTGCAACCCATTAACAATCCTGAAATTTACAGGACTACTTTAATTACATGAAATTCATACCATACTAAAACTTGAATTATACTTGAAGTACGTGGGGTACTCAAGAAGATTAGAATTATACATAGAGTACTTGGTGTACACATGAATACTTGAATTATACATGAAAACTTGATTTATACGTGACACAAACTATGTTTTCATTCAGAGTTTCAAGTAACTCGATAAGAAAATGATTTTAAATACATTTTCTCAACAAAACATCAAAAACCGGTTATTCAAAAAGATTTACTTCAAATCTTTTACAAACAAACAATGAACTCGCTCAACTTTATGTTGACTTTTTCGCATGTTCTTTCTCAGGTTGCATTTCTAAGACAAGGCACGGTTGGAATAGGAGGACCATGAAGAGTCGAGTACTTAGTGGGTGTTCAACTTCTAAAAGACTTAGATTGTTTGCTTCCGCTGTGCAATGAAGATACCAGTCCAGTCACGCCAATGCTCTGATAATTTCGGGGTGTGACATGAACGAAAACTGAATTGACTAAATCTTCATAAACGGTCGAAATTTGCATGTTTTGAAAGTTAAAGACTAAAATTGACAAATTTATTAAACTTTCAAACTGTCGGACGATGTTTGATTGTGACATGGTCATTCGTGTGTCATTTGTTTATACTATCTATTCCAAGCAGTTGTTCTCATTACGCGTTTAGATTTCTTGCATGTGCAGATTCTAAAGGCTAGGAGAACATGGTCGATGACAAGCTTCGGAATGAAGACACGACGCGAAGGAACTCAAAAGATGAAAATGATCAAGTTGCCGCTGGCCATCATCAACACCACAAGGATCTCACTTCGTAAAGATCAAGTCTTTCACGGGCATAACTCAAGGGGGAGCTTATGTTAAGGGGGAGTTTGTCAACACACTTCCTACATGATACGGGTAGTTTGTTGATACACTCTCTGCTTTCAAAACGTGAAGACCTTGAAGATCCTCCGACATTGAAGACTTGAAAGGACATCAGAGTCTTGAAGACATGAAGATCAACGATGATCAAGATCGAGACAAATCTGCACCCATCGAAGATCGAGACAAAGCTACAGCCAAGGGGGAGTTTGTTGGTGCACTTGTGTCTGTACTTTGTCTGTATTCAGTCTCGATGTAAAACGATGTCTAAGTTAGCCTTGTAAGTTTGACCAAGTCAACTATCCTCCTAGTTTGACTTGGCCAAACAGTTAGTTCATGAATGTAATATGTCTGGTTCGAAGGATATCTCATCGAAGGATAGTTGGATCCTTCGATGAGCTCGAAAGTTGAACCTTCGATGGATCGACCTCGATAGATAGTCCTTCGAGGTCACTGTGAACCCTTCGATGGAAGTCTGATCGAAAGATGATCTTTCGATCAGTATTCCAGTATTCCTGATCCTTCGATAGGTGCAACATCGATAGATGATCCTTCGTGACATCTATCGGATCCTTCGAAACGGACCTGCTGTGTATGGGTATAAATACCCATGTAGTGTGTTAGAAAGAGATAGATGCACACCAAGAGATAGAGAGACTTTGAGAGCATTCTGTCCGAAACACACACACACACTTTGAAAGTTTGCAAGTTTGATTTGTAAACATTGTGCTTGTAACCGGAACCTTCATACGTATTAATACAGTGGTGTTAATCGGTGAATCCTTGTGTGTTTGTGTTTATACTTGTTTCATCTCGGTTTGCTTGCTAGCTTGGATTCCGCACTCGCTAGTGGGTTTGTATAACAAGGTTTAGGTTCGTCATCCTCCAAGAGGGACCTACAGGTAGTGAACTGGGAAGTGAGATCACTTCCACGGTCAGGGGTACCGTGCACCTACATTTTTTTAGGGGAATTGGACTGTAATAATCCCACCTGGACCTTATTGACCATTAATAATCCCACCTCAGAATATTTCCCCCACCAGTCCCACCTTTCACCTATTTTTCCTAAAATGGTCCCCCATTAAAAATTCTTAACGGAGTTAAGCTTTTTTCCAAATTACAAACAAATTTTTTAGGGCTTTTAGTTAGAACGATGATATGTGTCCATTGATGTAAAACTTACTTCGAAATGGTGCTGCAAGTGACTTGATTTTGGTTAATTGAAAATTTAAACACCAGAATTGAAACGCCGTTTTCATCGTTTGGAGCATCGTTTCGAGGCAAGTTTTACATCAACAGACTCGTATCGTCGTTCTAATCGAAAGCCCTAAAAAATATGTTTGTAATTTGGAAAAAAACTTAACTCCGTTAAGATTTTTTAACGGGAGACCATTGTAGGAAAAATAGGTGAAAGGTAGGACTGGTTGGGGGAATATTCTGAGGTGGGATTATTAATGGCCAATGAGGTCTAGGTGAGATTATTACAGGCCAATTTCCCTTTTTTATGCATGCCTTTCTCGCTGTATTCCATATTGTTTTTTATCGGTTTCCCAAAAAGAGCATTGGAAGTGAAATTGTTAACATGTGATTTTTTAGTATAAGGAGAGAGTCATTTCGACCGCCGTTTCTATTTGAAATAAAGTACTAGCAGTACGTAGTAGAAGATATTGGGTCCATCTATTCGAAACCTGACTGGAATTCAAAGCCATCCGAACACGAGTTAGAAGATGCCCGAAAAAATCAAAATCGACCAACCCAAACCTTTTATGGGTCGGTTATCGGGTCACCTTTTCCCAACAAAAAACACGAACAACCCGAAACCCGAAAAAAAACACGAACATTTATTGTCATTTTTTTATAGATGTGTTTTAGTTTGGAATCTCTAGTAATTGGATCATTAACTTTTGAGATTTTTGGACACTATAACATGACGTTTGAAATTAATGATATTTTTTTAATAGCAATATGAGTTTTGATGATTTTTTAAAAATATTTATTTTTATTTTATATCTAAACCTAAATGCAAAACAACCTGACCCGAACTAAGCTGAACCGGACCAACCCAAACTTTAAACGGGTTAATTATTGGTTACTTTTCCTGGCAAAAAAACCGAACAACCTCAAAAAATCTGAAACCCGAAAAAAAAAAAAAAAACCGAACAATATATATTCTTAGGAGTTATAATGCAGATTAGTGATGTTCCAGTAGAAGGATGATGGATACATGAGTCGGTTATGAACTACAACAACCATCTTTTCCACAGAAAAACAAATTTAGAATAGGTTATTGTCTGAGAAATTTTCGTAGTGGTAAGCATTTGTTTATCACAAACTTGTGACATTTATGATTACTGAAAACGTATTGCTTGAGGCAAGGTTAGCATTGCACTAGAAGTGTTCTTGATACAATGATCAGAATCAAAAAACAAATTGTAATTTTCTCAAGTAAAAATGAGTTATATAGTATTGCAAATTAACGAGTTAACTGCAAACTTGAATAACACCTAAGATATTCAACATGTGAATAATGACTATATTCTTTGTGTACGATATTTTTTTTAACCAATTTCTTTTCAAGAAAGTCTTTTGCAAGTGAAGTTGTTTACAAGAACGTAAGGAGAGGAGATATTTGGATACAGAAACCAGTCGGGTCCTTTCTTCGGCTGATGGGCACTAAAATGCCATTAAAATTCTAGGATCCGATATGAATCCTACGATTTAGATCAGGAAGATTAGGTCTAGTGAGTTGTCTTTCTACGTATGATGGATCATTTGAAAGCATCAAAACAACTTCAGACATGGCTGGTCTTTTTGAAGCTGGTGATTGAGTGCACAACAAAGCGATCTCAATGACCTTCTTTACATGTTTTTCTTCGTCTGGATTGAGGTTCATTGCCTGATCAGCTAGCGTTACAACTTTTTGATCTTCATACAGCTTCCATGCCTGTGAGCAATCGTAGGTAAACAATTTTAAGAGCTCAAAGTAATTCTCCATAAATGAGAATTAGGTAAAATCAGTTTAAATATTAGACTCATGTTTGATTCAACGAAATAGTAAAACGCTTATTCAAGCCATCACACCAGCATCAAATTATTGTGTGTGAGAGAAAGATACAATAGCAATATAATATAACTACTCTTGTTTTATTATTGCCGATACCTTTTGGTGCATTGGCTACTTTATTACCTTTTAAATCGAACGTTATGGGTTCAAGTTTCGGCCAGAAAAAAATACTCTAAGTTGAGCTAGAGTTTTAACACAGTGGATTTTTGGGTGTCCTCTAGAATAGTGGCGAACCGGGTCATCAACACCGTCTGGGTTCACAGGTGTGGGTAGCCTTTTGCCATTATGTTTGTGTGGATAGCCTTTTGCCATTATGTTTACCCTAGTGATCGGGCTTTTCTTGCTCATTCAAAAAAACTAGTGTTTTATTATTCTTATTATTATGTATATATTATTATTATTATTTTTGGAAGACTAACTAAAGCCCAACCGCCCGAAAAAAATCAATGTCAAAAGGCCAAACACGCCCACGCTGGTAATCTAGCCCGCCACCATTTCAAAGAAAACCCTGTGCCGAAAGCTCACTATGATAAAACCCCTAGTTCAACCTAGAGCATTTTGTTCCTGGCGATACTCGAACCCACATCCTCTATTTTTGAAGGCCTCGGGGCAGCCAAAATATTATTGAAATCAATTTCAGTGTGAACACTAAAATGTTTTTTTTTACGTTTCAGTTACAAGACTTATATTACAAAGGGACAAATCTGCAAAATAGTAACCAAGTTTTAAATGCGTTTCTGTTAGGTCTCTCAATTTTTTTGTCAATTAGGTTATTCAACTTTCATGTTTTATAAGACCTTGCGTAGTGGAGCGCCACCCACACGCCATCCAGGCCATAGCAACACATCGCGCTACGGAACACCACCCCCTAGCGCTATGGCTTGGTGATTTTGTTCTCCGCAATGATAAAGGCAATGTGGCGCATGGTTTGATAAATTAGACCGTTGGGGAATGGTAAAAAACAATACTTTTTTTTTTCTTATTTATTAATTATATAAATATACATGAGCACATAACATTTTACACACATTCTACACCCAATCAACTTTACCAAAAAAACTCTCTACCAAATCCTTATAAAAATCTTTATGGATTCGCCTCCATCGGACGATTCATTCATCGATCCACACCACATTTTTTTGCTCATAACGAAGCCACAGAGGAGAAGCAGTTACGAGTGTGTGTGTGCCCTCGCGATAACTCATGCAACGTGTTAGTCGTTCTCCTCCATGACCTGTCTTGAGGAGGGAATATGTTATGCGAGACCATGAAGCCGCAAACATTCGTCTAGTAAAAGATTTTTTCGATCCTACACTGACTCACGACCCCCACATTTTTAGGCGCCGATTTCGGATGAGCAAAAGGTTATTTTTGCACATTAACGAGAATTTGGAGCATAAGCATAACTACTTTAAGCAAAAAATGGACGCAAGAGGATATCTAGGATTCACCTCTATTCGGAATTGTACTTCCACATTAAGTGTGGTCACCTACGGAAACACATATGACATCAACGGCGAGTATTTAAAGATGGCGGAGAAAACAACACGCTATACCTTGTCACATTTTTTTGCTACGTATATAGATATGTTTAAAATTTATTTCCTTTTAGTACCCTGTTTTAAATATTTACATACGTTTATATATATTTTTGCAATTTTTATAGGCATTTGCCATTATATGGAAAATGCTACTTCAGAAACCAGACTTGGAACCACCTACAACAGATTTATGAAGTGCATTAAGAAAAACTGGATTACCCGGCATGATTGGTAGTTTAGACTATTGCCAATGGCGTGGTATAATTGTCCATCCGTATGGTGAGTTTAACATACACGCAGTGACCAAAAAGGACCAACGTTGGTTTTACAAGCGGTTGCCTCATACGACCTTCGGGTTTGTTCTGCCTTCTTTAGCGTCATCGAGTCATTGAACGACATAAATACTCTCGAGCAATCGCCATTTCTAGAGGGTTATATATCGGGTACGCCACTGAAAGCCGGGTTTTATGCTAATGGAAATGAGTACCTGCATGGATACTATTTGGCTGGTCGTATATACTCAGAGTATTCAAATATTGTGAAAACGTTTAGAGACCCGCTCGATTTAAAAAGTTAATATTTTCAGAAACTGCAAGAGTCTTCGCGAAAGGACATCGAGAGGTATTTTGGGGTTCTTCAACAACGATGCCATTTTGTGAGAAATCATTTTCGTATATGGGATAGAGAAAAAAACTGAATGGTTATGAGTGTTTGTATCATATTGCATAATTTGAGTTTAGAAGATGAAGGAAAAGCAATATGTCAAAACATAATTCCGGATGATGTTGAAGAAGTAACGCAAGCAACTATGGAGGAGAGAATCTTAAATGGTCAACTCTTGCGTGCCCAAGAAGCACACAATGCGTTAAAGGCGGATTTGATCGAGCATGCTTAGTGATTCGCCCAATTCGACACGATGGCAACAATGAAGACCAAACCAAAGACGAAGGCCGCGAAGAAGAAGATTTCAAAGATGGATGTTATGAAAACAAAGGTTTGGATGACGGATATTATGCAGACAGAGGCGACGACGATGAAGACGAGTAATAATTAATATATTTTATTTAATGAAATTTTATTTGTTCCTATATTTATTAAATTTAGAAATTAAAAAAAAATGAGTAATGATTGCTAGTGAGGTTATGTGGTATTACCACTAAACATAAATCTTATAAAATGTTATATACCACTACTAATATACTTTTTGTGACACTTGTCACATAAGCTCACACTCACCATGCATGTGGTGTTACCATTACACATGATCTAAAAATTATTCGGTTTTTCACCTATTTCATAGGTAAGCGTGATGATGTGTCTTTTTATTTTATTTTTTTCATTTTCTTTGATGAGGAGGATTTTAATATGTTTTTTAAAATTTTCTAATATACTTAACATGTTTTTTTCTATTTTTAATATAAGCACTTTTATTAAAAATCTCGACTCTAAAATATTCTCCTCCATTTCTTTTTGGACACATAAAAAATTTGACAATGACTCGATTTGAATGTTACGTGACCAGATTGAGACAAAAAAGTATAAGTAATCTTACTGGAACACTTTTAAAACTGGGTTAGTATTCTCTAAAGATAACCTTTTAAACAATATATATATATATATATATATATAGAAACAGGTTCAGGAGAGAACGGTGAAAAGTGTGAGAACGGTGAGAACGGATCCTAGCCCAACACATGGCAAGGGGCCCTAATTGTTATGCGGGGGTACGATTGTCCTTTTATACGTTCCCTCTTTATTCGCGTTATAAATCTCTTTCAAATTAAAACTCCAAAGATTTATTGTTAGTTGTTACCTCCTTTGCAAGCTTTCTCAGATCTATGGTGTTTAACGTGGATTCTGTTCGACAAAGTAAAATTCGTTGGCATTTTCTATTTTCGTTCCAGTAAATCATGCAACAGATATGGCGTTTTGTTCTTTTATCATTGTTCTATGGCATTTTTTTGTATTATTATTTTTATAATGTGTTGTATGATTTTCAATAGTGTTATTTCAATTATACAATTTAATCGTGTTTTAATTGATATTTAAACAATTATTAAGAACTGCAATTGGAGTTTTCAATATAATTTTAATTGTCGTTTACGTTCTAGTGTATTTCTTATGTTTTTACGATCATTGGTGTGTTTCATCTATTTGATTAGTTTTGAATTTTATTTAGTAGTATTTGTGAACATCAACTATTACTATTTTGTTAATTTGTGTAAACATTAGTTTTGTTAATTTTGGCGTTTTCATTATGATGTTATATTTTGTTAATTATTTATGTTGTTAAGTGTTTTTAATTATTCATCTCATGGCTTTTTTTATCATGTCATTTTTAAATTATGTGTTTATTATGTCTTGTTTATTATTCAATTAACGGCGTTTTAATGTATAATGTTATTACGAGACATCACTGTGTTTTTCTGATTTTTCTGTTCCTCACTGTGTTTTCTCAGACGAAGTCTCTTCCTCGAGTCAAAGGCTTTGCCCCAAAACTGGATTACCATTTATCATTCCTTACGTCAGTGAAGAATTAAAGCCCAGAATGGACATGGTATTCTCAAGCCTTGATGATTGTTATTCAATGTATGTTAAGTATGCCAAGGAGTGTGGGTTTTCAGTCAGGAAAGGGACTACAAAGACAAACCCTAAAGGTGTCTTACATATTAAGTATTACTTGTGTACAAGATCTGGGTTATACAAGGACAAGAAGGTTGATACGTTGGACCCCAATCAAAAGGAGCGAGTAGTGTGATCTAACTTTTCAAAGAGGACTGATTGTGGTGCACTGTTATGTGTACTTTTTGAGGCTGGATCATGGAAGGTGTATAAGTTTGTCGAGGAGCACAATCATGAATTTGTTGAAACGTCCCGATAAGCATTTTCTTCCAACTGAACGACACCTCACTCAGCTCTAGAAGCATGTTATACACAACATGTCTAAGCTAAATTTGGGTCCCGTCAAGACGTTTAATGTTATGAAGACTTGTTTTGGCGGTTTTGAAGACGTTGGTGCAAGAAAAGTTGAATTTAAGAACTATAAGAGGCAAATTAACTTGTTTATAGGGGAATATGACGCCGATATGGTTGTGAAATATTTGAATGAAAAAAAAACATTCCTAGCCTAATTTCTTATATGATTACATCACAGACGAAGAGAATTGTTTGAAGGGTCTTTTTTGGTGTGACGATCAAGCCAAACGTAATTACCACGTGTTTAGTGATGTGATTTCGTTTGACGCCACGTATCGTTCCAACAATTAATATTTTATAATTCAACTTCTTATGTTTTTGGTGTTTTATTAATATACATGCAATGGCGTTTTATTATTTTACATGCAATGGCGTTTTATTATTTTACATGCGATGGTGTTTTATTAGTTTACATGCAATGCCATTTTATTAGTTTACATTCAGTGGCGTTTTATTATTGTTTCAGTTCTCATGGCATTTTCATATGCAGATACTCTATGGTTTTTGTACCATTCACTGGTATAGACAATCATCACTGCAATGTTACATTTGGTGCAGCATTATTGGCGTCGGAAACTGCTGATACGTATATTTGGTTGTTAAGAGTTTTTCTAAAAGCTGTTGGTTCTCAACCAAAAGTTGTTAGCACTGACCAAGATCCAGCGACGAAGAAGGCTATTTCTGATGTATTTGTTGACACAAGGCATCGGTTATGCATGTGGTATGTGATGCATAAACTTTCTCTAAAGGTTGTTATGCTTTTTTTACCTTTGGCGTTTTAGGATACACTGCGTTTTAAAATACATGGCGTTCTTTACCTTGTTAGTGTTTTTTTAATTAAGTTTGTCTTTGTTTTTTTTATTTATGCATGGCGTTTTCGTGTTATATATAGGTTGGTGTTAGGCTATGCAATTCCACCAATTTTAAAGAACGTATTTGTGGTGTTATGTGGACGAATATTCTCACACCTGGAGAGTTTGAATCAGAATGGGAAGCGGTTATCGCAGAATTCAATTTAGAAGATAATGACTGGCTATCTGATAGTTTTGCACTTAGGGAATCTTGGATCCCTGCATACTATAGAATGGAGCATATGTCTGGTCTTATGCGAACGACATCCAGGTCGGAGAGTGAGAATCATTTTTTTGGTCAAGTGTGCAATTCGAAAGCTACTCTTGTTGAGTTCATGACGCATTATGAGACTGCAATAGAAGCACAACGTCACACACATCGTAAAAATGATCATGAATCTCGATACAAAAGACCCTAGTTGAAGAGTAGTTACAAATTGTTGGAAGGGCAAGCTGTTGACATATACACAAAAAGTATTTTCTGTGACGTTCAAGCTGAGCTTATTGGAGTTGCGTATTGCATAAATCAACGTTACGAAGATCAGCCTGATGGGTTTGTTAAGTTTTACGTAAATGACTTCCAACAGCCTTGTACATCCTTATTTGAGGTAAATAATGGCGTTTTGGTTTTTATGGCGTTTTCTGTTAATGGCGTTTTATCATATGCAATGTGTTTTTGTACTTTTTAGACAAACATTCTATGCACGACGTTATAGAGATATTGTTTTCGGCATTTTTCAGGTAATGTTCCGTAAGTCTGATTGCACATGCAGTTGCTCATGCAGGCGTTTTGAACAGTTTGGTTTGCTATGTAGACATATATTCTATGTTTGGAGAGTTATGGACATTATGGAATTTCCAAAACAATACATTCTGAATAGATGGCGCAAAGAGGCTTCCCCAAACTGCTCTCCTGAATTCTCAATTAGTCGTGAATATATAACCGAGCTTGGTCCTGATGTGCAAAGTATGATGCGAGATATTATTTTTTCAACCGAATACATTTTGAACCGTTTGTCTGGTAATAAAGAGGAGCTATCCTTATACAAGGATCATGTTCAATCTTATATGAAGAAGGTTCAAGATATGCAGATTGTTGCTCCTCCCGCTAGTTCTAGGTATAGATTTGCCGAGATAACCGGTCAATATAAAACGACAAGAATCCGATAAGAGTCCCTGTAGGGTATAAATCCAAAGGTTCTGCTTCTTGGAAGTGCCTGAAATCTAAATAGGAGATAGCAATCGACAAAAAGAAATCAAAGTCGAAACACGGGGCCAAAGAAAGACAGTGTCAGAACTGCAAAGGCTATGGACACTACGCATCGACATGCAAACAGGCCGTAATTAAAAGAGCATCGACAAGGTCTTCGAGAGCTAGTGAAGAGTAGTTTGGCGTTTTGTATTTTTATTCTTACAGAACACATACAGATGGTCTTTGAGAGCCAGTGTAGAGTAGTTTGGCGTTTTATATATTTCAATCCTATAGAACACAGACAGATCTTAGTTTGACGTTTTAAATCATTTTTTTTTTTGCATATTTTTCTTTTTTCTACCTATTTGTTCATAACATGCTACTTCGAAGTTAAATAACAAACAATATAAGATCGGGCAAGGAAATCAAACGCCAAAAAAAAAAAAAAAAACAATAACGCCACTAAATAAAACTACCATAAACTTCTAATTTTGGTCGTGCTAAACTCAATAATGTTTTACTGAACGAAATGGATAACATTGTCAATCCTCAGTGAAGAAAGATGTCTAACAATGTTATCCATCTCATTTAGCTAAACTTTATTGAGAACAAAAACTGAATCTCCATGAGATGGCTTTTTTGAAGTTTTGTGGTTTTTGTATGTTTTGACGTTTATATTGAGGATCTTGCTCATTACATAGAGCGAAAGTTTATTGAGAAAATAGTGTATGGATTGGAATCTTTGATATTTTGGTTTTTTTGGCGTTTATAAGATGAATGGTATAGAGGAAAATATAGGTTTTTGGGGTTTTGGTGTGAATTTTAGTAGTTCTGAGAGTTTGTTTATATAGGAAGTTTTTGGCGCGTATTTTAGGCGCAATTTTTATTACAGTAAATGCTAGTAGTAAAGTTTTGTCGTTTCGGTACTGTTTGTTCAGCTTTATAGGTTAAAAACAAAGTTTGGCGTTTTATATCTATGGCGTTATATTATGATGAAGTGTGCTGTGTGTTGAGGCGGGATTTTAATAGCGTGAGTTTGGCGTTTTATGTTAAGTCAAAAGACCCTTTTACCCTTAGTGAAGCGCGCCAGATTAATAAAAGTGATTTTGTTTACCTAAATGCCACTGCGTCATCTAGTCTATAAATTGTTTTGATCTGACGATCTATAAGCGTTCTCTCCATTCTCACACTTTTGAGCGTTTTCTCTAAATCCTGACCCTGTATATATATATATATATATATATATATATATATATATATATACACACAGGGAAAGGTTCAAATGAAAACCACTAGTTAACGCGAAAACTCGAAAACTAACTAAAAAAGCCAAACAAACATACCAAAAATTTATTTTTTTTTTTGCATACCAATTTCGCCACTTTTAGTGTATAAAAAAAATTTCAAAAAAAATGTTTTTTTTTTTTTTTTTGTATTACACATGTGTAATACTACAACAAACACGAAAACTCGAAAACTAACTAAAAAAAAACCTAAAAAACACAAAAAATTTTTTACAAAAAATCGCAGGTTTTTTTTTTTTTTTTTTAATTGTATTACACATGTGTATGTGTACTACACATGTGCACTACAAATTTTTTTTTTAAAATTTTTTTTATATACTATAAGTGGCGAAAGTTGGTATGCAAAAAAAAAAATTGGTATGTTTTTTTGGCTTTTTTAGTTAGTTTTCGAGTTTTCGTGATAACTATTGGTTTTCATTTGAACCTTCCCCTATATATATACATATATATATATATAGGGGAGCGCTAAAAGGAAAACCACCCCCAGTTGTAAGAACCGCGAAAACCACTCTCAACCAATCAGAATATGACAACCAAAAGGGTATTTTGGTCATTTAGCTCAAATGTCAAATCCCTCTCTCTTTCTCCATTTATTGCACCAGACAAGTTTCTCTCTCTTTATAATATCTCTGAACTTTCTCTCTTTATAATTTAACATGCGTTTCTCTCTCTTCATGAAGGAAAACCCCCAATTCCATCACTGTGCACACAAATTTCTCACCACAATGTCCATCTCTATGCACACAATAAAGATTCGCCGGCCAAGATCCACTCTATGTTTGTCTCCTCTACTCGCCGGCCGGAACACTTACACCCCCCTTCTTCTCCGGTGAGCCGCACCCCTTCCTCTCCCTCTCTTCATCATAAAGATTCGACCACGGATCGGACATTTCAGCGCCGATTCCGAGCGGCCAAACCCACCCGAACCCCCTTGCTCTCCCTGAACACCGTCGGGCGACGATAATAGAGGCGCCGCCGCTGTGGCGGCGTGGCTTTCTGACGACGTCGAAGAGAGAGTGAGCCAGGAAGGAGAGAGAGAGAGAGCTGATCGAGATCGGAGAACCCGAGAGATGAGCGGCGGCGATATCAGGGATTTCCGACGGGTGGAGCTCCGGTGAGTTTGAGATTGTCAGGATAATTAGCTTAATGCTACTGTTATAGTTGTTAATTCAAGGATGCTGTTCTTTTCATGTTCATTATCATATTATTCGTCATTTGAATTAATTTGTTTCTGATCCTAGTTAGTGTCATGGATTATGCGTTTTTTAGTGTTTTCCTGTTTTGATTTAAGCAAACCCATTTTGTTAGTGTTTTATTTGCTTTGATGAAAATAATTCAAATGAAAATTTCCTTTTACCAATTTTTAACACAGTTAATTTTTTTTAAAAACTGATCCAATTGTTGGCAAATAGGCCGCTTGTTCTAAATGTAAAACGTAAATTTTTTTAAAAACTGATCCAATCGTTAACGTTTTACGTTTTACATAAAACGTAAAAAGTAAAATTTTTTTCGTAAGACGTAAAAAGTTTTACGTAAACCGTAAAAAGTTTTACGTAAAACGTAAAACGTAAAAAGTTTTTCGTAAAACGTAATTTTTTTTCATAAAACGTAAAACATAAAGTTTTTTTTAGTAAAACGTAGAAAGGTTTACGTAAAACGTAAAAAAGTTTTACGTAAACGTAAAACGTAAAAAGTTTTACGTTTTACGTAAAACGTAAAAAGTTTTACGTAAAACGTAAAAAGTTTTACGTAAAACGTAATTTTTTTTCCGTAAAACGTAAAAAGTTTTTCGTAAAACGTAAAAAGTTTTAGGTAAAACGTAAAACATAAAGTTTTTTTAGTAAAACGTAAAAAGTTTTACGTAAATGTCATTTAAAAACCGGCGCGTAAAACGTAAAAACGTAAAAAACGTTAACGTAGAAAACCGGCGTGTAAAACGTAAAAAAACGTTAACGTAAAAAACCGGCGCGTAAAATGTAAAAAAACGTTAACGTAAAAAGCCGGCACGTAAAACGTAAATAACGTTAACGTAAAAAAACGGCGCGTTGAAAAAAACGACGCGTTGAAAAAACGAAGCGTGAAAAAGCCGAGCGTAAAAACGGCGCGTCAAAAAACGAGGCGTGAAAAAAAGCCGGGTGTAAAAACGGCGCTTTGAAAAAACGTCGCGTTAAAAAACGTTGAAAAAAACGGCGCGTAAAAAAAACGCCGATCGAGAAAAACGGCGCCTTTAAAAAACGGCGCGTTAAAAAACGGCGCGTAAAAACGGCGCGCAATAAAACAGGGCTAAATGGGGCGTAAAAAAAATTGGGGCGAAACGGGGTGAAAAAAATTTGGGCGGAGACGGAGCATAAAAAACGGCGCGCAAAAAAACGGCGCACAAATAAAATTCGCGTAAAAAACGGGACGTAAAAAACGTCACGGTAAAACGGGACGTAAAAAACCGGCGCGCAAAAAAATTCGGTTTGTTAAAAAAAATGTTAATTTAAAAAGAGATTTTAATAAAAACATTCTTTTAATAAAACATTTTCACAAAATTTGAATTAAAAAAATGATTTTAATAAAAAATTGTTAGACAAATCTGAATTTTGAAATTTTGTTTAACATAAAATTCTGATTTTTTAATATAAAGTAATTAATGAATAAAACAAAAAGACAATTAAATATAATATATATATAAAGACAAAATAGTGTAATTTTACTATAATACCCTTTTGGATTAAAATATTAAAGACATAATAAGACAAAATCTATTTAATATTAATTTTAGTTACTTTAAATCTCATCCATCCATCTCCTTGATCTAAAGGCTATAAAGTGGTTCTCTCAGTTCTTACAACTGGAGGTGGTTCTCATTCTAGCGGTCCCCTATATATATATATATATATATATATATATATATGTATATGTATAAGGTAGGGATCCTAAGAGAAGTCCACCCTATTTGAGAAACTTGAGAAGCAATCTGGCCACACATTTTCCCTAAGCAAAAAATGCAAAAAAAAAGGTGAAAAAAATACAATTTTTTTTTCTAGAAAATCGCAGCTTTTTCTGTAAGGATTAAATTTTTTATTTTATTTTAAAAAAAAAAATTTTTGGGATTTATACACATGTGTATATTGTTAATCTTTTAACTATACATATATGTATATTGACAATTATACATATATGTATATACATGTTTAAAATTGAAAAAATATGTGTTATTGTAGGTCCCTTTTCGCGGAGGATTACGAACCTAAACCTTGTTATACAAACCTACTAGCGAGTGCGGAATCCAAGCTAGCAAGCAAACCGAGTTAGTAGCAAGTAGAGAAACAAACACACAAGTTCACCGATTAACACAACTTGTATTAATGCAATGAGGGTTCGGTTACAAGCTCAATGTTTACAGAAATGTTCCATAAACTCTCTAAGTGTGTGTGTGTGAGTTCCGGACAGAATGCTCTCAATGCTCTCTATCTCTCGAATGTGCAAGTGGCAGAACTCACTCACACAACACACTGCATGGGTATATATACCCATACACAGCAGGTCTGCTCGAAGGATCCGATTGATGGTCCGAAGGATCATCTTTCGGATACAATGCTTTCGAAGGATAAGCAGGGACCTCGAAGGATCATCCTTCGAGGACCATCAGTCGAAGCATATCTTTCGAGGTGATCGAAGGATCTACATTATCCTTCGATCACTCATCCTTCGAACCAGACAACTTTCAACAAGTTTACTTACTGTTGACTGAGTCAAACCAGGAGGACGGTTGACTTGGTCAACTTACAAGGACATCGTTCACATACAGACCGAATACAGACAAAGTACAGACACAAGTGCACCAACAAACTCCCCCTTGGCTGTAGCTTTGTCTTTATCTTCTATAGTTGTAGACTCGTCTCGAACTTCGACGGTCTTTGGTCTTCGAGTTACCAAAACTCTGATGTCCTTTCAAGTCTTCAATGTCGGAGGATCTTCAAAGTCTTCACGTCTTGAAAGCAGAGAGTGTATCAACAAACTACCCGTATCATGTAGGAAGTGTGTTGACAAACTCCCCCTTAATATAAGCTCCCCCTTGAGTTATGCTCGTGAAAAGACTTTATCTTTATGAAGTGAGATCCTTGTGGTGTTGATGATGGCCAACGGCAACTCGATCATTTTCATCACTTGAGCGCCTTCTCGTCGTGTCTTCATTCCAGAGCTTGTCATCGACTATGTTCTCCCAGCCTTTAGAATCTGCACATGCAAGAAATCTAAACGCATAATGAGAACAACTGCTTGGAATATAGTTAACATACACACATGACACACGAATGACCATGTCATAATCAAACACCGTCCGACAGTTTGAAAGTTTAATAAATTTGCCAATTTTAGCCTTTTAACTTTCAAACATGCAAATTTCGACCGTTTGTGAAGATTTAGTCAGTTCGGTTTTCAGTCAGGTTTCAGGCAACGAAGACTCGAGCTCCAACATCGTACGATCGAAAATAAAGTAGAAAGAAAATCTTTTTGGCTTTTATAAAGTTTATATTAAAACACACCTAAAATCTTTTTGGTATTTTTGAGATTAAAAGACAACAAGTTAAAATCCTTTGAGTGTTATCAAACGACATCACCGCTAACGTCGTGCTGATATGCACCAAACGACGAAACTGTTTAAAAGAAATAATAAAAGTTAAGCAGTACATAAATATATACAGACATTCTTTTTGTGAGTTTCGAGGGTAAGAGAATCATATCAGTGTACGGTCATGCCAAAACACTCTTGTTGTTCAGTTAGTTAATATTAAGATAAGCATCCTATAACAATTATCGGTATTGTTGTCCACTTAAGCTCAACTTATCAGATGTAATCATGTTTAGAGGATACGTTAAGGTATGATTTATACTTACCGACCGGTGTTCATCCACATCACGACACATTCCCGTATCAAGGTATGCACGAGGGTTCATCTTACCGGTGAGTATACCGATTATCATCTGTTTGACCGTATAAATTGTGAGATACTCACTTATTTTGATTTGAAAACAAGCCCTATGTGATATAATCACTTATTGATGAGGAACTTGATTTTCATATGCATGAGGGCACAGGTGCAAGTCCGTGAACAGGTCAGTACTTCCGTACAGCAGAGAGACGAACTTGACACCCGGATAAATGTGATATTTTATCACTTATTTGATATGGACATGTGATTGTTTATCACTTATTGAGGTCGAATGCAGTATGCAACATGTACACGTATGTATAGTATCATGGAAGATCTAGACTTGCGTCCCCGTTATTTTTCGGTAAAAGATACAACCATGATACCCAGATGATAAGCAGCATAAAGACCGAATATCTCAGAACCTCGGCAATCTATCAAACGAAATTTCGGTACTAAGACCATATGCCAATGAGTGGTTCCCACCTGGTCTTCAGTCGATTAAGATTTATATCACCCTGCACACTTTAAAATGATTGTGAGCCTACCGATACATCTTATATAGAGCTGCTTATCGTTTTTCATTTAAGATTTAAGGAGGTTTGAATAGACCACTGATGTACTATCATTTTCTCTTTTGCTCGCCAGGAAACTCATTTTTGTTTTTCTATTGTTTTTGTATTTTTGAAATTTTTCGATGTTTTGGATTTTCTGATTTTTGGATTTACTCCCCCTAAAATCAATAAACTAAGATAAATTTAAAACACACAAAGATATTTACAAAAATGATTTTCCGATGTTGGTTTTACTCTTGCTTGACCTTAATGCCGTTTACCAATAATAAAAAGTCAAATCTTGATTTGTCAAATGCTTTGGTAAATAAGTCGGCACGTTGGTCATCGGTGTGGACCTTAACAACATCGATTAGCCTTTTCTCAAAGCAATCACGTATGAAGTGATATTTGATTTCGATGTGTTTGGTCTTTGAATGCTGCACAGGATTTCTAGTGATATCTAAAGCAGCAGAATTATCAACGTAAATAGGAGTAGTTAGGAATTCAAAACCGTAGTCCCGCATCTGTTGTTGGATCCAAAGAACTTGGGAGCAACAACTTGAGGCAGCAATGTATTCAGCTTCGCATGTTGATGTAGCTACACACGTCTGCTTCTTGCACTGCCATGTGACTAGGCGATCTCCTAAAAACTGACATCCAGCCGTTGTGGACTTGCCGTCGATTTTGCATCCGCCAAAATCAGAATCACTGAAAGCTACCAATTCAAAGTTATTATCCCTAGGGTACCACAGACCGGTGTCAGGGTACGCCTTCAAATAACGAAAAATCCTTTTAACAGCAGCAAGATGTGAGGCCTTCGGGTTAACTTGATATCTGGCAAGCAGGCACGTTGGGTACATTATGTCTGGCCTTGATGCTGTGAGGTACATAAGAGATCCGATCATAGCGCGATAGATTGAAGGGCTAACAGCTTCTCCCTTCAAGTCTGGAGTAATTCCGTGATTAGTTGGCAATGGGGTACCAATGGGCGTTGCATCAGACATCTGGAACCGGCTCAAGATGTCACCAACATATTTAGTCTGATGGATGAATATCCCAGACTCCGTTTGTTGTACTTGTAGGCCCAAGAAGAAGGTCATTTCCCCCATAGCACGCATCTCGAATTTATCCTGCATAATGCGCTCGAATTCCCTACACAAGACATCATTAGTAGAACCAAAAATAATGTCATCAACGTATACCTGTACCAGAAGAAGATCTCCATCTTGTTCTTTGATGAAAAGAGTACAGTCGATAAGACCTCTACGAAAACCGTTCTCCAGCAGATAGTGTGATAAGGTTGCATACCAAGCTCGTGGTGCTTGATGAAGACCATAAAGAGCTTTGTTGAGCAACCAAACCCGATCGGGATGGATAGGATCTTCAAAACCTGGAGGCTGTTCGACGTATACCTCTTCTTCAACCACACCGTGTAAAAATGCACTTTTCACGTCCATCTGATAGACCTTGAATCCTTTGAAGGACGCATAGGCTAGAAAGATTCGAATTGCTTCGAGACGTGCCACTGGTGCATAGACTTCGTTGTAGTCGATCCCTTCAATCTGACGAAAACCTTGAACGACTAAACGAGCTTTGTTTCGGATAACAACTCCGCGGTCATCCTTTTTGCATTTGAAAACCCAACGGGTACCAATCTTCTTATATCCAGCAGGTTTCTCTACTAGTTTCCAAACACCCAGCTTCTGGAACTGTTGCAATTCTTCCTGCATGGCTTCCACCCATGAGTTATCTTTCAAGGCTTCTTTCCAAGTTCTTGGTTCTTCCTGTGACACATAACACGCGAAAGACCAATCGTTTTGTTGCCCGGATTCTCTAATTGCTGCATACAAGCCTGCGTTGTTGTTGTTTCGCAACATGTTTCTCGTTTGAATGCCACTTTGCACATTTCCAATGATGTTTTCTTGAGGATGGGTATTATGAATCCTTGTTTCTGGATTATCTGGAACTGGAACATTTATACCCAGGTTGTTAAGATTAAGATCAACAACCAATTCAAGACCCGGAATTGACGAAGAGGATGATGCAGTAGTCTCAGCTGTTCGATGTGTATCCACTGGAGGAGTACCCTCTGAAGTACCATGAACTGCTGTTGTAGGAGCTTCTTGATCTGCATCTAGAAATTCATCATCCTCTGAAGATTCGTTCAATTCGTTTGCATCATGAAAATCCTCATTGTTGAGAGTATTGTTGTTCACCGAAGAAGATGGTTCTTGATTAACAAGAATTGGACGAACCACCGGTGAAACTGTTGCATTGTCACTCTCGAAAAACATCCTAGCCGCAGCATTTTCTTCAGCGGCTTCAACATTGATCGAATTGAAGAAGTCATCATACTCAAACATCCAAGGTTGACCCGGATTTTTGACTGGCAAGGTGTGCCTTTGTACTCTGACCTCAGACCATTCCTCGACCCTTTTAGTCTCTAGATTCCAGACTCGTAAGTTAGGGGTGGCATACCCAAGAAAGTATCCATCAATTGCTCTTGCCCCAAACTTTCCATTAGGATCGATGATCGTGCATGGAGCTCCAAACGGTTCTAGATAAGACAAATCTGGTTTCCGTTTTTGAAGAAGCTCAAAGCAGGTCTTGTTGTGCCTTTTGACTGTAAGGACTCTGTTCAATGTGTAACATGCAGAGGCGACAGCTTCAGTCCAGAATGGAATGGGTAACTGCGACTCTACCAACATTGTCCTAGCAGTCTCGATCAATGTGCGGTTCTTACGTTCAGCGACGCCATTTTGTTGAGGAGTATAAGCTGCACTAAACTCATGAAGAATACCCTTTGAAGTGCAGAACTCCGCCATGGAATGATTCTTAAATTCAGTACCATTGTCGCTACGTATCCGCCTAACCTTCAACTTATACAAATTCTCAATCTGAATGATCAAGTTTTTGATAATACCAAAGGTTTCACTCTTGTGTGCCATGAACGCAACCCAAGAAAATCTTGAATAATCATCAGTAACCACGAGGCAGTATTGATCACCCCGAATACTCTTGTGCTTGACAGGACCGAACAAATCCATGTGCAAACGCTCAAGAGGAACTGCCACTGTGTTGATCTTCTTTGTAGGGTGCTTCTTCTTTGTTTGTTTTCCTTTCTGGCACGAAACACAGACGTCTTGAAGATGAAAATTTTTGAGGGGAACACCATTCACCAATTCATTTGAAACCAAATGATTCATTTTTCGTAAGTGAATGTGACCCATTCGTCTGTGCCAAGAGATAGTGTCTTTTTCTGTGGCTTTAGAAACGAAACATGTTGCTTGTGCAGACGTAGTAATAGCTTGGCTCATGTCAAGGACGTACAAATCATTTATCCTTGGAGCCGACAAGAGAATCCATTCTTTTGGAATTTTGAAGCCGGGTTTCAGCACATAACATCCATTAGCATCAAAGTGTACTGAGAACTGCTTGTCACAGATTTGAGAAACACTAAGAAGATTGTGATCAAGTTGTTGCACAAAATTGATCTTGTCAAAGCTGACAATCCCGTTAGATATCATTCCTTCACCCGTAATGTATCCACCTTTATCTCCAGCAAAAGCAACATAACCTCCTCTAATAGATTTAACGTCGTAGAGAAGCTTCATGTCGCCTGTCATGTGCCTGGATGCCCCACTATCAACAATCCAATGACTACTGATAGTTCCTCCTGAAGCACCCTGCACATGAACTCAAATGAATTAGTTGGAGATGGGGACCCAAGCCATTGTGGTCTTGGGTCTTCCATTTTCATCAATGACAATAACTTCTTGTCTTTGATGGTTGGTGAATTGTGATGGTCCCCCTGATTCAGTAACCGATTTAGGTTTCCAAGTCTGTTTGGTTTCACCAGTGTTTTTCTTTAAAATTTTAACTTCTTGATGATTTGAAGTTTTAGAATTTTCTGGTTTTACAACAACAGATTGTTTTTGACCCACATCAGTTTTAATTGCTTTTTCAATTTTCTTGACCTGTTGCCTTTTCTGTTTCTTTTCCCTTTCTTTTACAAGTCGGGGATCTTGTTTTGTGGAAACTGTTGGCTTACGGTCAGTTTTGCCACGGGGATCATCAATCTTTCCTTTTTGTTTATGAAGATATGGACAATTACGAATAATATGTCCAATGGTTCCACACTCAAAACATGATCTTCGTTCTACAAACCCCGAAGAATCATGTGATCGTCTAGCCGATGATGTTGAACTTTGTGAACCCGAGGTACTAGGTTTTGAACTACTTGGTTCATTTCTTTTCTCGACAAAAGCTTTCTTGACAAAATCTAAGTTAGATTGATTTTCAAACTTTTCAATTTTATCTGTTCCCGTCGATTTCACAAAGTTAACATTTTTCTTCTTCTTTTGATTTGGCTTCTTGTTAGCTTGAGCCGGTGTTTTACCTTTGGGTTTGGTGTGATTTTGCTGTGTTGGCACTGTTGGTAATTTCTTGTTGCCAAATTGCTTTCGGATTTCAGCTTTTGAAATAGGAGGACACTGTGTAACTGTAACTTTAGGTCCTGCCTTTCCCAAGAACTTACTCGTCGAATTCTCAAAGACTTTGCAGATTAAGGATTGATTAACATTCTTAATGGGAAAATCTTTGTCTGAGTAAATTTTATCATCACCAACTAGAGTGTACAGCAAATTCACACTCTCCGGCTTTTCTGCAGATGAGGACTCAGTTGCAACAGTCTTAGCGGGTTGAACAGGGGGATCACATAGAATGTGATTCTCAAGAGGTATGTCCTCATTTTTGACTACCGCATCAGACTTTGCTGGGACAGTATCATCAGATTCATCATCAGACGAATCAGCATCCTCAATCACAACTGGAGGATCTTGATTCTGTTCAGCACTCACAAATGTATCTGCTGACACATCTGAATCTGAGGATACTTCCTTTTGGTATCCGAGCCCTGCAGCAAACTCCTTAACATCTAGAGGCACAGAAGGTTCAAAGAAAACCCTGTCCTCTTCATCAGGCATGGCATCATAATTATGTCTCACTGGTGGTGGACACTTCTTGTACCCTATGCATGTGACATCTCTCTTTTCCTTCTGAACGTCAATGATGTGATCTAACACATAGCTAGAACTCAAATAACTGTCTAGCTTGAGTTTGATCGCATCACTTTCGGTTTTCACACAAGCCATCTCTTTTTGCATACTCTCAAGGCGAGATATATACAAATTGATATCAGTTTGTTTTCTTGAAACCATTTTAGTCAGTTCAGTTTTATCCTTCTTTAATGTTTCAATTACTGACTTAAATTCTTTTTCATGGTTTTCATAAAACATGTTGGCTTCTGTGCATTTAGAGAGGTCCACAGTCAATTTCTGATTGTGGATGAATGTCACATCATATTTCTCTTGCAAAGCCTCATGCTTGCTTTGCAAGTCACACCAATCAGCATCTAAGGAACTATGTTTGTCTTGCAAGTCAAACAAACTAGCTTGTAAAGCATCATGTTTGGCTTGCAACTCAGACATGTTTCCTTCCAAATCAGCACACCTAGCATGCAATCTATCACATTCATCACAGTTAATAGCAGTGGGTTCATCGACACATACCTGACTTGATGAACCGTCGACATTAGCCATAAAGGCTGAATGGAGAGAAGACGAAGAGTAAGCAGCCTGATCCACCAGAATAGATCTTCTTTGAGTTTCTGCTACAGCTTCCCCCAAGAGTTCATCAATGTCAATATCATCCGAAACATTAGATGTCTCACCCACATGATCATCACCAGAGTTGGATGATTCTTCATCAACACTCCTGCTGTATCCAGAGGAGTCTTCATCTTCAGATGATTCATCACCACTGGCAGAAGATTCTCCACCACTGGTGTGAAGCAGCTCCTTCACAATCTGAGCAAAACATGCTGTTCCATCAGGAGCATCACCACCCAACTGGATTGACCAGTCACACCCTTCATCCACCTGAACTGCAAGTGCTCGGTTGGTTTGGTTGTTGACAGGCACCAATGTTCGATCATTGTTTCTGTTCTGCTGGTTGCCTTGGTTTCTGAAGGGGTTTTGATTCCCGTGCTGGACTGGCTTTGTGCACTCCCTTTTGAAGTGACCCCGTTCACCACAGTTGAAGCACTTAACAGCTTGTTTATCGAACCCATACTTGGTGTCTCGCTTACTTTCCAAGCTGGTTCTTCCAGTACTTTCCATCCAATCCTTTGCTCTTCTCACAGCACTCGCAAAGGCCCACTTGATGTCCATCAAGTCCATCTCTTCCTTATCAATCTGCCTGTAATCTTCTTGTGTCAGATTAATGTTTCCAATCTGACCTTCTATCAATCCACAGTACGCGCTCACTACAGTGTTAAGCAGCTCCATGTGTTCCTTAGCTACTTCTACACTGATTTTAGAAAAGCTTGACGTGTCGAGCTGTACTGTACTTGACTTTGATTGTTGACCTGCAGCAGATGATGTTCCTCCATAACACGCATATTGTGGTTGTTGAGCAGGAGGAGGAGGAGGTGGTTGTATTGGATTTCCATACAGATCTGTGGTTGGAGGCGGCTTTACAGGAACTTGCACTGGATTGCCATACATATCCGTGCTTGTGACAAACGCCGTTTGAATTGGAGCATGTGAACCGGCTTTTGCAGATGAAGTAGTGGAGGTGCCATAATACATCTCTGGATTCTGTGGCACTGCAACTCTCTTTGCCTTCAACGTTTCTTCCTGATCCTTGTTCTCCAGAAGCTGCACGAAATCGTTAATATTTGTAGTTTTCAACGTTCCGTTGTACTTCAAGATTTCCAGGAAGTTATTCCATTGAGGAGGCAATGCATCTGCAAACTTCTTTACCACCTCTGTTGGAGTCGTTGTGACTTCAAAGTTGGTCAGCTCAGTAAGTAGGTGATAGAAACGGCTTGTCATATCTCCCAAGGACTCCTTATCCATACAGGTGAAGCCATCGAATTCTTTCTTCAGTAGATCTCGTCGTAGTTGACGTGTGGCTTCATTACCTACTCCTCTTGTCTTCAATGCATCCCACAGCTTCTTCGTAGTCTTGAAACTGACGAACTGATGATAAATATCCTTGCTCAGTGCTTGAGTGAGAATAGCGTATGCTTTCTTTTCTAAGTCATACGTCTTCTTTTGATCATCAGGAAGATCGGCAAATGTAGCTGTCGAAGAAGCAGCAACCTCGATAGTTTGATCGAATTCCGTAGTGAACCGCAACCACAACTCTGTATTTTGACCAAGAATGTATGTATGGAAACGATCAACCCATCCCGGATATTCATTAAGATGCATCAACTTTGGAGGCCTGTTCAAACTTCCGGTTTCACTTTCGCTTAGTAGAAGACTTTGAATACTCGGAGTTTGATTTGAAACAAACGCCCATTGACCAGCTGGAGTGGCATTTGTTTGTGAGGATGCAGATACCGGAGATTCGGCCCATGATGGAGATTGACTGGTATTCATGTATTTTCCACTGTCTGGAGCCGGATTTCCCCACCAACTCGGATTCATGATAGATGAGCAAAATAAATGCTAAGTAAGAATGATCCGAAAGATACACAGACGAAAGATCCTGGTCGAAAGATCTGAAATCACAGAAACTTGTTAACTATAAACAGACCACAATCGAAAGATATAACCTTGTTCGAAGGATCAACAGTACTCGAAAGATTACTGTTGACTCTCGAACAATGATTTCGAAAGATTCAAGAACTCGAAAGATTCTCCTTTGAAAGATCCTTATCTTTCGAGCTAAATCCTTATCTTTCGGACACTTATCTTTCGAATAGCTAACTTCCGAAGGATCACACTTGTTCGAATGATCAACAGTGTTCGAAGGATCACTGTTGACTTTCGAGCACTGGCTTCGAAAGACTCAAAATCTCGAAAGATTCACACTTGAAAGATCCTTATCTTTCGAGATAAAACAACTATCTTTCGAAAAGATTCCCTGATCGAAAGATATGTTTCGAACTTCGTAGGACTACTCGAAAGATGTTTATCTATCGAGCTGTCACTGATCGAAGGATGGTCTTTCGATGTCGAAGGATATCTTTCGATGTCGAAGGATATCTTTCGAATGTGCACTGACACACTGACACCGATGTGATAGGTTGGTGAAAAGGTGATTGGTTGGTAAGTCAACTTTCGGCAAAAGGGTATGGCAGGCTGACAACTATCTTACCAACCAAGATTTGAAATAAACTATGCCAAAAATGGATAATCTTATCTTCAAACCAGTCACCGGAAGTTTAACCGGAGCTTTCGCCGGAAAACACAAAGTTACTCAAAAACAAGTTTTCAAGTTACCCAACCCCACTTTAAACACTCCCGGTTAGTTTAGACACGTTTTTACTCAAAGAAAATGCAAGAAAACAAGTAAAAACAGGTGCAAAACCAAGTGTTTCAACACACCAAAACTTGTAAAAACCCGGTTTTAAACAAGGTAAAGAGCGAGGCTCTGATACCACTTGTAGGTCCCTTTTCGCGGAGGATTACGAACCTAAACCTTGTTATACAAACCTACTAGCGAGTGCGGAATCCAAGCTAGCAAGCAAACCGAGTTAGTAGCAAGTAGAGAAACAAACACACAAGTTCACCGATTAACACAACTTGTATTAATGCAATGAGGGTTCGGTTACAAGCTCAATGTTTACAGAAATGTTCCATAAACTCTCTAAGTGTGTGTGTGTGAGTTCCGGACAGAATGCTCTCAATGCTCTCTATCTCTCGAATGTGCAAGTGGCAGAACTCACTCACACAACACACTGCATGGGTATATATACCCATACACAGCAGGTCTGCTCGAAGGATCCGATTGATGGTCCGAAGGATCATCTTTCGGATACAATGCTTTCGAAGGATAAGCAGGGACCTCGAAGGATCATCCTTCGAGGACCATCAGTCGAAGCATATCTTTCGAGGTGATCGAAGGATCTACATTATCCTTCGATCACTCATCCTTCGAACCAGACAACTTTCAACAAGTTTACTTACTGTTGACTGAGTCAAACCAGGAGGACGGTTGACTTGGTCAACTTACAAGGACATCGTTCACATACAGACCGAATACAGACAAAGTACAGACACAAGTGCACCAACAAACTCCCCCTTGGCTGTAGCTTTGTCTTTATCTTCTATAGTTGTAGACTCGTCTCGAACTTCGACGGTCTTTGGTCTTCGAGTTACCAAAACTCTGATGTCCTTTCAAGTCTTCAATGTCGGAGGATCTTCAAAGTCTTCACGTCTTGAAAGCAGAGAGTGTATCAACAAACTACCCGTATCATGTAGGAAGTGTGTTGACAAACTCCCCCTTAATATAAGCTCCCCCTTGAGTTATGCTCGTGAAAAGACTTTATCTTTATGAAGTGAGATCCTTGTGGTGTTGATGATGGCCAACGGCAACTCGATCATTTTCATCACTTGAGCGCCTTCTCGTCGTGTCTTCATTCCAGAGCTTGTCATCGACTATGTTCTCCCAGCCTTTAGAATCTGCACATGCAAGAAATCTAAACGCATAATGAGAACAACTGCTTGGAATATAGTTAACATACACACATGACACACGAATGACCATGTCATAATCAAACACCGTCCGACAGTTTGAAAGTTTAAACCCTAATGCTAAACCCTAAAGCTAAACCCTAAACCATAAAGCTAAACCTTAAACGCTAATGCTAAACCCTAAATACTAATGCTAAACACTAAATAACACTTATTTTTCAATTTTAAACATGTATATACATATATATATAATTGACAATATACATATATATATAGTTAAAAAGATTAACAATATACACATGTGTATAAATCCCAAAAAAAAAATTAAAAAAAATAATAAAAATTAAATTCTTAAAGAAAAACCTGTGATTTTTCAAAAAAAAAAAAAATTGCATTTTTTTTACATTTTTTTTTCATTTTTTTGCTTAAGGAAAATGTGTGGTCGAATGCTTCTCAAGTTTCTCAAATAGCCTACTACTTCTCACATGATCCTTATCCTATATATATATATATATATATATATATATATATATATATATATATAGGTTGCGTTTGTTAACTTAACAACAAAAACTCTATAGGCAGTTTTTTCGACATTTCAGTATAACTTTTGTGGAAATCAAAATTTTTTTTATCGAACAACATTTATTTGGTATCATAAATTATAAAAGTGACGGCACCATACCGGTACCGTGATGAAGTGCATCAATACCGACTGAACCACATCGGTGTTACATGTACCAAGGTTGTATTCAAATAGTGTATCTTTTTTGTATTATAAGCTATACGAGTGGTGGTACCGTAACGAACCTAACCGATTTCGATCGAACGTCGGTATCGGTATCCGTATCATCGGAACCCGCACGGGTATTCATTTCTATAGTTTTTTATTAACGTAAACAAGTGTTGATATCCTTTTGGGCATATCACATTTAATTTTCTGGGTTTTTCGTTTCGGCTGTTATAGCGAGTGCTAGTATTGTAACGAACTCAACCGAACCGATATTGCCGAATCCCCGCCGCATCGTGTGGGGAATCCAACCAGTTATTTCTTAATTTAAGTTAATGAAATAGAAAAGAGTGGTCCGTGTTGATTTATATCTTACATGCTCAAGGAGAAAATTGGTTGATGGTCCATCAATGCCTTGGGAAGTACACGTTCGGCCACTAACGATTTCAAGAACCACGATACCAAAACTGTAAGTGTCAGCCTTATCTGATAACACACCATATCGTACATATTCTGGTGCTGTGTAGCCCCTAGTATTATAATGCAAGAATGTAATTAGGTGCAATATGAGAAATTACTTGAGCATATCTTGTAAATCAGACTTACAATGTCCCAACAAACTTGGTGATTATTTGACTTTGATCCTCGGGTTGAAACCTTGCCAATCCAAAATCTGCTATTTTTGGTTGAAAATCATCATCAAGGAGAATGTTGCTTGATTTTATATCTCTGTGTAAAATTCTAACATGGGATTCCTTGTGTAGATGGGCGAGACCCCTAGCTATCCCTAAGATAATGTCATATCTTCTTTTCCAGTTTAGGCTACCCTTTCCTTCACCTATAATGAATTTTATTTAGCAGTGCAAATCTAGAAAATTAAAAATATCTTGTGAATCTACATCAAATTGTTAAAAGAAACATACCCCATAGAAACTTGTCAAGGCTTCCATTTGGCATATATTCCAGGACGAGAAGTAAATTGGAATCATCAATGCACCAGCCAAGGAGCCCGAGAAGATTACGATGACAAATTTGACTTACAAGTAAGATTTCATTTGCGAATTCTACTTTTGCTCCAACATATCCGACTTTAAGTTTCTTAACCGCTACAACTTTTTTGTTATCAAGAATTGCCTATTAAATGATTAGGAAATGAGTAGCATTCTACTTCTCAGCAGTTACTTAAATTTCTTAATGATCTGGTTTTGAAAGAATAATGCATACTTTCAGATCTTTTTACTAATAGGTCGCATTTTTATCTTTATATCAGTATATTATTGCTGTTATTTGTAACGGATCATATTTTAGCATTACCTTGAATTCCTCACAAAAACCACTTTTGCATATAATATGTTGATTGTTGGATCGTGTGTGTTTTCTATGAGGATAAGGTACATTCGGTAGATAGGAAAAGCTAGTTGGAGATCTTATTAGTAAGAAGATCTTATGAAAACGTAAGAGCAAGAACCTTACCTATTATAATCCCACCTATAACCAAGCTAATGGTAAGGGCTGGGAAGGGTGGGATGTGATTGTGGGCAAGCCTTGCTTCTATCCCGATGGATAGAGAAGTTGTTCTAATGAGAACCCTAGCTCCAAAACTATATCCACACATAACAAGCAAGTAAAAACATACTTAGGCACATAACTACTCAAAACACAACAGACAAACATAGTGTACTAAATTTATCTTGGTAAACTACCAAAGAACTAAAAACATATAATAGTGACATATGACACCTCATATAGACACACATGCAAGTAAGTAATAACACTCATGCCACAAAAATAAACTAAAACGCCAAGCTCATAAGACAAGAATTTAATACAAAACCAGATTATTCTCTTAAAAGTCCCTAACTTTAATCTTACGCCTACACGAATTCCTATCCATAGAGAGGTGAAAGTATAACAAATCTTGCCTAATCCTCTTATCCCTAGTTATAGATTAGGGCTGCCTCTACTCACCCTTTTCTTCACAATGAGAGTTTTCACGGTTCTAACTATTGTGTTATTGAGTTTTCATGGTTTTAACTGTTGTCGCTTTGTGTTTCCTCCTGACATGCCATAACAATATAAATTATCTCTCCCTTATCTTATCTTATCTAATGTTCTAGCCATCCCTAATCTTTCCTTAAAAACTCATTCCTTATCATGTCCATACTAGTATGCTCACACATCCACCTTAGTATCCTTATTATTACTGCCTCATTTCCCTATAAACGTCACATCTGATCTTGAAATTGTCACTAAAATTGAACATGTAAATACACTGCCACCAGAATTTCCATTTAAGTTTATTTATGTAAAACAAGAAAACCTATTTCATAATTTTAATAGATATGATAGTCTTCGAGTGGAAAGTCACAAGTCATATCAAAATATCCTTTTCTATCCATGAATCAATACCACGTATAGTTAAATGGTAATTAGTTTTGAAACCTAACAAAACAAACTCAAGGTACCGTTCATGGAACTAAATTTTTGTGTGTATATATAGATATCATGTATTGGGGTTGGCTCCTTTTGAGACTCCAAAAAATTAAAAACTTTGAGAACTCCAAAAAATCAATCATTTTATTTATTAATGTTATATATTTAAATTATTTAAGGATAGTTTTATCATTTATTTATTATAGTAATTTTGTGATTAAACATGTGTAATCACAAATTTACATATGTGTAATTAAAAATTTAATTACGTATATATCTTAGCTAATTTACATATATGTAAATTACTAATACACACATATATATATGAGTACCTTGTACACATCTCCGAACCCTCCTCTTCCAAGCTTATTTTCGTCCCCAAAATCATTTGTCGCTTTTCGGAGATGACTGTAGCTATAATCGTTTGGGCCATATTGCAATTCAGTTGCCCCTAGTAAGTTGGAAATGGAATCCGTGAATCTATTTGAGTCATCTAGTAAAATTCGTATGACTAGCAATTGATAATGCATACCTTTGGGTTTTGTTCTTTTGGATCGACCATACCACCAAATTACAATTATTAGCAAGAAGATCAGACCTCCTAAACCTCCAACCACACCTCCAATAATGCCTACCTTATTGCTTGAACTTACTATGAAAATATGATAAGTGAGCATGGTTTTGATGCACTTGATATAATGAGTACATTGCTACAATTGAACTTCCTATGATAATATGATAAGTGAGCATGGTTTTGATGCACTTGATATAATGAGTACATTGCTACAAAAACGGCCAGTCGCAACTATCAAAATGGTTACAAAACAGTCGGAAAAGCCCTTATTGTAACTGTTTGCGACATGTTTCAGCAGTCGGTAAACCTGGTCGCTAATTACTTTTGCGACCGTTTTTTGCGACTGGGTATTGTTGTAACCGATTTAGCGACTGACATTTCCGTTGCGATAACAAACAAATCCGCGACCCCGTCGTTTTTTCAACTGAACCTTTAGCGACAGAATTGCGACTAAAATTTGTTGCAATGAATTTTGTGACTTAAATATCGCAATCATACCTTTAGATATTATAATTTTAATAAAAAATTAGCGTAAGGAGGCCAGAAATCCTACCGTCTCGTATCAATGGAGCTATGTCAATTGTTTGGTTGTTGCTGAAAAATGCAGTGTCAGAGTACCTCATAAAACACCCCAAATTAACAGCCCTTCCATCAGTAACATCATTAGCACAGCTCCTTATGTTGTCATATGCCTCTTGCAAGCAGCTTTTGCAACTGTCGGGTGTTACTGTCTCGACACACTGCGCTATAGCATAAGCAGTACTTGTATTGGTACCCACAATGGGCGTTGTGGCAGCAGCGTAGAAACCTTTTATGTTTGGTGTCGCTTTAGAAAGATTGGACATTAATTCATCCACAGCAGTTTCGAAAACAGTCTGTGGCGATGAAGTACTATTACCGCATAATACTTTATTTTCTCCTGGCAATGTTGTTTGATCGGTGAAAGAACTACTCTCGTACCTTCACAAAACAACATATATATAATTATTACTCTCATAGTTCTGGTGGATATGTTATTGGCTAGGTTGCTACATAGAATTCAAGGGTATGATTATTAAAATATTGAAAATATAACTACTAAATTGTTGATATTTGCAAAGCATATTATGGAAATGACCCTTTTGGAAATAAAATATAATATGTAGCTACCAACAATCAATCTTCAATCATACACTTCCCACGCAGATGACACCTACCTAAGATGACTCACACCTTAAATGTCATCTATATTTTTTTTAAATGCCATCTATATATAATATAACATAACAAACATTTTAGTCAAACAAATTTAAATCAAAATCAATTTCAATTCTTTTAAAGAATAATAATTTATATCGAGATAGTTGGTAAACGGGCTATAAGCTGCGCCGCTACCCCTTTTTGAATAGCAAAACTAAGCCTTTTAAAAACTACGTCCATAGATCTCGGGGTCATAACATTACTATGCATGACCCTTTGAACTCGACTAAGTAGGTCCACAGCCTCTGGCGCCAGAAAACCAAAAGTATCAAAAGCAAATGGGATAAACACGTGCTGGTTGTCAAGGCATGCTTTCTCATGCTTGATCACCTTACCCGAAGCAGCCTTTAAAGCAGCCTGACCCACTGTGAAAGCACTACTCCCTAAGCCCACAAGCGGAGAAACCACTGTTAGATCCACACATGCGTGTTTTCCTCCTACCCATCCAAAAACCAGAATGTCAGCTGGTCGAAGGGTAGATCTCCCTTCCAACGGGTCTGTTAAGAAATTAACGGGTGCCTCTTTCTTAGCAGAAATGTCAGCGCACCTGAATATGTCAAAAAGGACATCCCTAACCAAATCATGTCGGTATTTGAACCTCGGGAGCTCTTTACAATGAACGGCATGCTCCCCAAAAGAATCTAAACACGCCTTATGACAAACCGGGCATACCTCATCAACTGGGAATAAAGGAATCATGAGGCGATACTTAAGAATAGTACGGTACTCCACCGGCGACATATGCTGGCCTAACCCATCTATAGGTATAGCAAGAAGAAAATCTTGTGCATGTGGTGCTCGGAGACACTCAAAAACGGTTCTTTGTCTAACGGTCAAGTCAAACTGTACTTCAATTTCGTGGACAATTTTACTAAAAAGAGCACTCGCTAATGCATGTTGGGCTTTAGGGGGGGCGGTGTCCTTATTAGTGAAACCGCCGAAGTCAAAGCTTGGAATCGTATCACGAAGACAAGCCAAAGCACAAACATAATCAGAATCCATACCGAATATGCCACTGTCTCTTAAAATGTGGTCCTGTAGCACCCACGATTGGGCCCTCGAGGCCACAAAAGCATAGGATGAAGCCTCTACAGCCGAATACAACCCCAAACCTCCAAACCTAATAGGTAAAGAAGCCAGTCGCCACTAGAGGTCTCCAAAGAAAGGACCTCCACAAACCACCAATTCCTCAATCGCCTCACGCAATCCTTTGTCAAAGAACAACGCTGCATCTTCCATGTGTACAGGTTGGCATGTCCTTAGGCCAAAGAAAAGTTTGGCAATGCCCATACAGGATCTAAGCAAGAGTAGTTCACTCTGCGGGTCACCTAATTTCGGTAGAAGACGCATCAAATCTACTGCCTTAGCAGCTCTTTTCTTTGCCAACCCACTATAAAAGCTTGCGTCTCTACTAACAGCCCCCCCAAGAAGCTTCACCCCCACTAATGGTCTCCCGATGTCCTTAGGAAATAACCCTTCACGAAACTTGCTACCATCACAAGAAGGCCAAAATAGCTCAGTTTTCTTAATATTAAGTTCAAGACCCAAAGTTGGACCCGACACCTTAATGATGTCCAACACTCTAGCCACCTCTTCTGAACCTCCAATGACAGTCCCATCACCAAGATACCAAGCATGAAGAAGAAGCTTGCATTTGTCTCTAATATAATGCACAAGGGGGTGCAAAACAAGCGCGAAAAGAAGTGGTCCCAATGGGTCCCCTTGCTGAACTCCCGTGGTAGACCAAATGTGCCCATCTCCAAGATACAATCTTGCTGGCTGCCCATATAGAAATTCCACCCACAAAGAAATAGAAGGGCACCTCATCCTGACCTCCCGAAGTAAGGCTGATCTATCCACCTGGTTAAAAGCATTAGAAAAATCTACCGTAAGCATTGCAAGAGACCCATCAGTGTGACGTTCACTTAGAACCCTATTGACGCTGTGCAAAATGGCCTCAGCGCCACCCGACACGCCGACTCCAAACTGAAAATCATTAAGGTACTTGGTCATTTCTTTACCAACACCCTTCATAGCAACCTTAGAAACCAAACGCCTCCGTATAGTACCCACTGCAATAGGTCTAATTCCATTGTCGGGGTTTAAAAGCGGTGTAAGCGGAGCAGACGCGACAAACTCTGCCAAACACGATGGACATTTCCCCCTAGCCATAAGTTGACTACCGCAGTGATAGCGCATAAGAGATTAGTGGCAATAGCAGACCCCTCTCCACAAAAAGCATCCAAAATGTGTTGTGCCCTCAAGCCATCCCTCCCACATGAGGTTCCTTTAGGAAACGATTTAATGCAGCAAAGAACACTATCCACCTCTGCTACAAAGGGAGACTCAGAATATATAGTACCTGGTATAGATGGAGGTTCTCTGTACGGGTGTTTAGCCTCTAAAGCCTGTATGGTATTATCATTGTACGGAGCAACACCGGATGAACATAACACCTTCACTGCAGCTGTAAAGTGGCCATCAGCAACCTTTCGAAGACACTGCCTAACATTGGTATTACTAACAGAACTCTCCTCAGGATTATCAACACCTCTTGGACCTAGAGACCCCACCGTAGGACTATCAAATATATTTTTAACTAACATAAAAATACCATCTTCTTTTCCCCATGTGGCTAAAGAATTCAGAATTGATCTTTGTTGCAATGCCTTCCTATTCCCAGACCTTCTTTCTTGCCTATTTTTTGGCCTGACCACTTGCAAAGTGCACCGAGGAAGAAGGAACAACCTAACCCACGCTTCAACGGATCTAGGTTGGGCAACCACTTTGTAGAGAGCGGTTTTCAACGCCTGAGAGAAAGCCAACCGACAGCTATGAGGGATGCTCTTTACGGTGACAATGGGTGCTTTAAAGACACGATCTAGTAGAACGGTATCCAACAAGAACGACTCATGAACGTTGGTCACGTGTGCCTTGGGAGAGGGCCTCGAAATCCCTATAATGTAGCTATCTATGTCATTATCACGATTGGTAAAACGGACAAGCCCATCGGGATGATGGCAAGCACGACTCAATGCATGTATACTCAAACACTTCCCACACATCCATTGGCCAAAAAACTTCAAAGTACCTTCTACGTTCTTCAAACAAACATTTTTTAGTTCATATATTATATTTCTAATTATTTTTTTAGATATCCTTGTTTACTTTATAAAATCATATTAGCATTTTATATCTTTGTAAATCTAGTAAAATCATATTTGTAGTTGAATTATTGAAAAATGTTCTTGCTATAAATTATGGGTAATGTCCAATTGAGGTCTAGGGTTGGTACCAAGCAGAATCAGCAAAATTAATTCGAAATTATAAATTAAAAAATTTTGGATGTGGCATATAAATCGCTACCAAATACTCCTTCTAAACCATTTTACTTTAGGGAGTATTAAATTATAAACTAAATTTAGTTCTTATGAATTATATTTATGTACATTTTGTGGATGAGTCTTTCACTTTGAACATGATGTATGGATTTGTATTTTCAATCAGAAAGTCAGATTTGTGTTACTTAGGGATGAGCTTCGAACAAACTGATACTGAAATCCCAAAAAATGGGTACTGATACTGAAAATACCTGGTAGTGTTACTATTATAATTTTACAAACATAATGAACAATTGTGATGACAATTATGTTGATATCAATTCTTGGAATGATGATGAACATTTCGTCTACACTAATTGAAGTAAGTGACGTTGACAATTTTTTTTTTATAATAAAGATACGTATAATTTATGTATACGAGAATTAAATAAAAAAACTTTTAAAAAATAAAGATTTTTATCGGGGAAGAAATTGACAAGTTTTAAAGTAATTTTTCAAGAAGGGTTATAACAAGTAACAAGAGGGGGCACGCTAAGTGTTGATGCAGATTTTGTGTCCGATGCTTGTCGAATAGATTAGTTATTATTTTACGCTGAATTTGTAATAGTTAGTGACACAGTCAAACGAATGTGTATTGACCCGCTCGTTTGAAGTGGTCAAACAAGAGGGTTGTATGTTTGACCGTGTGGGTTTTGCTATACAAGTGGGTTTGGGTATAAATACCAACCCTTTGTCATTTGCAAAACTTAGAGAGAAGGGGAGCTCATTTGAGAGTTCCCTGTGAGCTTCATTGTGTGGGGGAGAGATCACCACTTGGTCTCTCTCCGGATGTATACTCCTTTGGTATTAGTTCGGTTCTCATATAATCGGGCCGATTTGTAATATTATACTACCGATTAATACAAAGAAGTTTGTTTATCATCTCTAATCTCTCCCGTCTTGAACTAATCTCACACTAATTACGGTTTCGGTCACGAAACACGGTCCTACAATTGGTATCAGAGCCATGGTGCCCGATTTAGTAAATCTAACCGTTTACTAAGTCACATGTGCTCTAGATCTATGATTTTAGTGGTTTTTGTTCAAGATGTAAAAAATTGTGAAATAAGAAAAACCCAGATTTGAACCCGCATATGCAGATCTGTGATGGAACGGACTGTACAAAAGGTTTGGGTTTTGTATTTCACACCAGAAAATCAAGTTATCATCATCAAATATCATATATACAATGTTTTTATACAAATCTGCAAAAGAACAGTACACTGTGTTCTTGAAGAAGTGGTGGCGGCTGTAAAGAAATTTTAGGGTTTCCGATGAAACACCACTTCCCATGACGAAACGAAACCCTTCGACGAAACAGTATTCCTGTTTCGTCGACTTTAGACATCATTCTGTTTCGTCGACAAGAATTCAAGATCTGTTTCGTCGTTCAACACACTTCAAATCTGTTTCGTCGGCCAACATCAAGAATTCAGTTTCGTCGCATAACTAAAAGACTTCTGTTTCGTCGGACCAGATCTCCTTTCTGTTTCGCCGCTGCCCAGGCTAAGGAAGATACCAGGATGTTGGCTGCTGTTAACAATCTCTTATCCTGATTGCAGTCTGCATTTGATTTCGATTTGAGATCTGTTCGGATCTTCTTACATCAGCTTCGTTTTGCTCAGATTTTCTTAAATCCGCTGAGATCTGCTCCGCTCCTCTTGTTTGACCAGGTAAGGTGAGGTGTTGAAGATGATGCCGCGATTCGTTCACAGAGTTCGTGAACTAAGCTTGACAAGTTCGCCATTGGATTCGTTGTCGAAGATTTTCAGTTTTCGATTTTCAATCCGATTCTGAGATGAGAAATGTTTCTGTAAGACGGTCTTCGATGGACCGGAGCACCTCCATCGCCGGTCCGCCACCGTCAACCAAGCGGAGAGAAAGTCAGTTAGCGGTTGCTACAAATTTTTGGGGGTTTGAATGTTTTAGGTGTGTGTGTTGATGAGAAAGAAGAAGGTGATGTTAGCAGTTGTACAAGGAAGATGATGGCCGGAAAAACAATGCTTGTCGGCTGAAAGTTAAACTTTTAGGGTTTGGTGGTCACATGGATACATGGGGTTGGAATTTATTTTGGGTGGCCCACTAGGATCCATGATGTCACGTATTTTTGGCCCACATGTGTAACTTGATACTATGCACATGGATTTTGTTTGTTTTGAAGGCCATAAGAAGGGATTGTTTTTCTTCATATTAATGACTGGGCCATGTTTTGGTTGGGCATTGGTTTTGTGCTTGCAAAATGACTGACCCAAATATTAGATTTAAATATTTGCGTTGGGTCTTAAAAGATTACTACATGGGCCAAGAATTTTTACGCGATTTGCAAAGTGGGGGTCGAGTGTTCGCAAAGTTGATTTGAACCGTGCCTCTAAATGTCGACGTCAAATTCGTACGGGTTCGGGAGCGCGCGAAATGATGAAGATGATGAAAACTTGATTTTTGAAAAATATGGGGTAGTCTCGGTTACCGATGCAAACGTCAAATTATGGTGACTTGACTACTATGGGCCAAAAACCAAAAACGGTATGTTTACTTCCGCACGTCAATGTTTATGATTGTTATCGATTATTCGCAAATGTTCGAAAGCATTTTGTTTATTGTCATATTCTCGCATTTGAAAACGAACGTATGAACCTGGAATGTCAATACCGGTCCTAACGAGTTCACAAAGTCTTTGGAGGGATACAAGTCGGATCCTACGGGGTACTAGGCGAAATTTCTTTATCAACTAGAATATGCAACGAAGAAATCTTTTTGTTTATTGTCATATTCTCGCATTTGGTAACGAATGAATGAACCTAGAATGTCAATACCGGTCCTAACGAGTTCACAAATATTCTTTGGAGGGATACAAGTCGGATCCTACGGGGTACCAGGGGACGTTCTTATTCAACTAGAATATGCAAAGAAGAAAGTCATTTTCGTGATTTTTCGAACAACCGAGAACATTCAATGAAGATTGAGGAAAGGGAATTGGTGAACATTTGAAGATAAATTCTACTCAGTGGAGAGAATTTGTTATGTGAAATTGACGACAGTTTCTTTGAAGTGGAGAGAATCTGTTAAGGTTTAGATATCTTACCAAAGAAATGGGGGGATAAAAGAATTTTCATATGTTGAATTTCTTCGGTAAATTTCTAAACGCAATCACAGGTGGTAGAGTTTGTGATTTGCTGGCGATAAAAATGGTTCGGCGTGGAATGTTTTGATTCCACAAAGACGGTTTACAGAAGACAGTTCACCAGGAATCTCTATCAATGTAGTATGCTTGTATGAAATAGAGTTCTTATGACAGCTCAAGACTCGATGCAGTTCTTAAAGATTGGAACCCTTATCAAATGCCGGTTGCAGTATTGGAAGATAAGCGGAAGATCGGTCAATTGAGGAAATTGCACAACACCCAACACGGATACGCGTACTTTAAGGGGGAACTATTATACAAGGAGCGTCAAGATACTACTTACCTGGATCATCGGTCAAGGGGGAATTTGTTGACACATAGAAGATAAATACTTGGCTGAAGATCGATTGTAGTTGCATTTTCAGCATTCGACAGCAACGGACAAGGGGGAATTTGTTGATGCAGATTTTGTGTCTGATGCTTGTCGAATAGATTAGTTATTATTTTACGCTGAATTTGTAATAGTTAGTGACACAGTCAAACGAATGTGTATTGACCCGCTCGTTTGAAGTGGTCAAACGAGAGGGTTGTATGTTTGACCGTGTGGGTTTTGCTATACAAGTGGGTTTGGGTATAAATACCAACCCTTTGTCATTTGCAAAACTTAGAGAGAAGGGGAGCTCATTTGAGAGTTCCCTGTGAGCTTCATTGTGTGGGGGAGAGATCACCACTTGGTCTCTCTCCGGATGTATACTCCTTTGGTATTAGTTCGGTTCTCATATAATCGGGCCGATTTGTAATATTATACTACCGATTAATACAAAGAAGTTTATTTATCATCTCTAATCTCTCCCGTCTTGAACTAATCTCACACTAATCACGGTTTCGGTCACGAAACACGGTCCTACACTAAGCCCACCCCTAATGTGTAGAGTAAATACAGATAGTATTCACAGAAGTAGAGTTGATGGCAGTTGCTGTTTACATGGCTAGAAGATTCATTTTGGGTTTTATGTTAAAAGCATTATATAAATGTCTATATATAATCGTTGAGGAGATATATATTTTTGATATATTCAACTGATGCATCCGTTTTCAAATGTTACATTTTCATTGTCATTTTTGTTTGGTTCAATAAGAAATCTTCAACTGTTGATGATCAATTTCATGACAATTCAAGTTTGCGATCTTTTCATCTGTTAGCATTGGGTGTTTGTAGTTCATTAATCGAACATTCCTTTTCAATAATTGGCATTAGCGGAAGGGGCAAATACGACTCAAGTCAATGCAGGCGATCTCAATAATCAAGGACAAGTTAGTACTCGTTGAAGTAGAACTCGGTGGTGTTTGGAAATGGAGGACATCGCCGGATGTGCCGTTCTCGGTTAAGCAGGTCAGACAGGATATTGAAGATGCTAAGTGGGCCAATATCCCGAATGATCCGGAGTTTGTTTGGAATAGTTGGGCCTTGCCGAAAGGCAATCATCTTCTTTGGAGAGTCCTCATTGGTAGAATAGCTTCTAGAGAAGGTTTGGCTCGTAGGGGTATTCCGATCGCATACGTCGGCTGCCCCCGATGCGGTCTCCACGTGGAAAGCCATGATCATATTTTCCTTGACTGTTTATGGTCCAGATCCATTTGGTGGAACATTTTGGCTTGGGTTCGGATCCGTTTTCCGGTTAATTGCATGTCTTTTTTGGATTTTGTAAAAAAAATTCAAGAGAGTCCGGGAAGCACAACTTGGAAGCGTCTGGTTCATACCATCATCATTGCCACAACCTGGAGAATATGGAGCGCGAGAAACGAGATGGTTTTCGAAGGAAAATTTATCCCTATTATGAAGACGGTCGATTTTATCAAAGAGGATTCGTTCCTTTGGATTAGCAGTAGAGCAAAGATTAAGAAGCCGGTTTGGGATAAGTGGATCCGTTTCGAGATCATAGACCTTTTGTAATCGGTTTTCCTTTGTGTTTTTTCTTTTCCGGTTTTGTTATGTTTCGTTTTGTTTTGTTTTGTTTCCCAGTTTCTTGCTGGCTCTTTATATATATATATAAAGTGATTCGCCGTTCAAAAAAAAAGAATTACTACTAATTGTAGTTACTGCTGACAAGTAGACGTAGGTAGACATGTGTATAAATAAGCTATAAGGAGAAATCTATTAGATATACTTTTAGTGTTGTGTTTTTCAAATTGTAAGTTCTTCACTGCCATTATGATTCATTCATTTAATACATACTTAATAGATATGTGATTATTTCTTACCTAGTGTAGTTTCAGATTCTTTCATAGGTTACATTTATGTATCTATGGGAATCAGTTGAATAATATTTACAACAAACAAGGAAAAGATATTTAATTATATTTTATTAAAACAGACAAATCATATAGTAGACATCTTACTTGATAATTTAATTAGGAAAACTGGATTTAAATAATCCCAACTCAGTTATTTACCGCTAATAATCCGAACTGGTTTACTTTTGGCCGATAATATTCTGCGTTAAAAATAACTTAACGAAGTTAAGTTTTTTTCCAAATTACAAACCAATGTTTTAGAGATTTTGATTAGAACGAGAATACGAGTTGATTGATGTAAAATTTACCTTGAACTGACCCAACCAACGAAAGCGATGCTTCAATTCGGGTGTTTAAACTTCTAATTAACAAAAATTAAGCCGTTTGGAACATCGGTTTGTAATCGAATCGTATCCTCGTTCTAATCAAAATCTCTAAAACATCGGTTTGTAATTCGGGAAAAAACATAATTCCATTAAACTATTTTTAACAGCGGACTATTATTAGCCAAAAATGGACCGGTTCGGATTATTATCGGCAAATAACTGTGTTCAGATTATTATTATTATCGACCAAATTAAGAAAAGTTAGGGTTATTTAAATCCAATTTACCATTTAATTACGCCCCTTATCATGTAATTATGTGATCTCAAGATTTTTTTTTCCTCACATCTCTCATTTCACCTATTTGTATTCTATCTCTTAATTTTTTGAAAATATATCTTATATCAAAATAACATTTTATAATACTAATTTTCATTACCTTATAACTAGTTGTATATAAGAGTGGCTGAGTTTTCAAATGTGTAAACATTTTGAATTTAAGTTTTACAGACAATAGATCTATCTTATTAGAGCATCCAAAACACGGTTTATGTGCATTTGTCAGAAAATTCTAAACGAGCCAAATCCGGACAAGAAGCGATGTGTAGGCGATCTAGAATGGAGTACGGATTTTGGGCCAGAACTGCACACCAGGAGCGCACAAACCGGGTGGGACCCCCTCTCTCACATACACAGATTATGTATTATTGTACTATTTTTAATGTGTTTTCAAAATTTTATAGTGTTGTGGGAGAAATAAATGTTTTTGAAAAACGTTTGGAATCTGATGTGACGACTGAGGTGACGGTTTATGGGTTTATAGCATTGTGATGCTCTTACAACCGGCTCACATATGACAAACTTGTTTAACAAGATTTTCAATTTAACTGTTTGTTTTAGCATAATAGCCCGCTTTGGATGGGCGAGAAGGAACCGGTGGTCTAGTTGGTCCTGATTCAACCGGCCCACCAACCTGTCCAGTCAGGTTCATGGCAAATGTTCTCTTTTATTTATTAAGAAACAAAATTAAGTTGCACTTATCTTTCAATGGAAAAACATACCAATGACAATTATGATGGCATGAAGACAACTAAAGTAGGACAAATGGTATTAAAAAAAAAAACAAAGTGAACGAGATCACCTGAGAAAACAGCCATCAAGTACTAATCGGGCACCATTGAACGCGGCACAGCTACGTATTGAACTAGCTGCGAAATCAAAACAAAGGAGGCAGTCGCTTGTCGACATATATTTCCTGCACTGAGCCATCACATAAACCGGCTCCGAATTACTTTCCAGATTTGAGGTGGCAAAGTAGGTGTTATTGTTGGATAATTGTCTACGGATGTCTCTATATGTATCATGAAGATTGCTGTAGAAAATTTGGTCGTTGATAACGTTGACTGCGCTGCAAGATTGGGTTAGTACGTTTGTTTGGGGCTGTGATCTCCCCGGATTTGTGAGAAACACCATGAATATGGTGGCAATCACCAACATCTGCCACCTAAAGGACCACCACAGACTCATGGTTCCTCCTTTGTTTCTAGATATAATAATTGAGAATGTGTTACAACCATTTATAATAAATACAATGTCAACTACAGCCGTTGACTAATAATCTTTTAGATAATTAACATCCCCAGATAGTTACTATAAATATATAAAATATGCACCATGATGAAACCCGCAAGAAATGATGAAAGTATGTATCTTTCTATTTAGAAAAAAATATGCGCTAGGTTCACTTAAGATTTTGGTCAAAACAAGATCACAAAATATAATGTACATGATACACGTTTAGGTGAATCCGAATTTTATTCGTGTAACCAGTTAATTTTCGGGTTACTAATGTTTGCTTAAGCCCATACCAGAAATCTAGATTCGAACTTTCATCTCTCACTCTTTCATATGTAATTCTCTTAACTAGAAGGGCAATTCGGCCAAATGGCCGAATTGTTATTCTCGTTAACAAAAAAAAAACGGATGAAGTTAAACCAGTGCACTAAAATGACAATAATGAAACCTTTTTGGACCCACAGACAAAAAATAAAACTTTTGAAATAAACTGGCAAAATAACCCAAATCAGAGAGACTAAAATGGCATTTAACTCCAATAATAATCACATTTTAGAGTTTATACGTTAATCTCTTGTTTGAGTAACATGTGCATTATAAATTATAGTATACTTGAAGATGTTATCCCTCTCATCCTATATTCAAGGGTCTTAGTGTAATTAGTGAAACCATGTTTATTATGTATTTTGAATGAAAGTTGAAGTCTAGCGTCTATTGTGCCAAAATTAGAAGTTGAGGAATGGAAGTTGTAGTCTAGCGTGTATTGTGCCAAAATTAGAAGTTGAGAACCATCAAAACTGAGTACACACCCATTATGTATGGGTGCCTCAAGCCGTCTCACCCCAAAAACGCTACATATCATATTGATGTAGATGGGTATAAATAGGCCTAAAGGTTTTAGAGAGTTTATCATACATTCTCAATTGAAATTAACAAGATTCTGTTAGTTTATATTCTCGTTTTATCATTGTTTGTGAATATCAAGTTTGTGAGTACGAGTAACAATACCTAATTGGCTAGTACATGTATGAGGGTTATCCAGTAACATCTCAACATTAATCCCCTTGAGGTTAACATGGCATCCCAAATTGAGACACATCCCAATTTTAGACATGTCATGTAGTTTTCAGGTCTTATAGATGCGCAAAACAGTATATGATGAGCATACTAGTTATCAGCTCATTTGTTGAAGCTTCTGGATGGCGATAAATCAAATGATAGCCATTGAAGCTGTTCATTTGATGATTGTTGGCCTTAATTGTGTGATCAAAGTTTGACTAGAAGTGCAAGGGTTGATTATGCACTAGTTTAAAGTTATTTAGACGGCGGTTACAAGGCGGTTATAAAGTTCGGGGGGTGATTATGTCATTTCAGAAGTTTGTAACCACCACTCAAGGAATCGATGTGTCTCTTGGAGACACCTCTAGATCGACGGCCACAAGGAATACAAGAAGAGACGTGACTCTTGGATCAAGAGACGCAACTCTTCAGAATCATTCTCAACCACATGTTTTAGAGACGTGACTATTCGTGAAAGGACACGACTCTACACTCGCACCCATTGAAGTCTATAAATAGTTTAGTTTTAGTTTGTATTTTAGTAATCTGGAATCTTGTATCTTCCATCTTGTAACAATCAGGTTCTATTGTTCATTTATTAATACGATTGTGTATTAGGGTTAATCCCTCTCTTCTTGTTCTTTGTTCGATTGTTATTTTGTTCTTGATTGATGGGTTGAATTCATGGTCTCCTGGGATCTATATTGGTATCAGAGCCAAGGCTCAAAGAATCAAGATCATGGATTCAATTCTTCAATCAAGGCAAGGGTTTCGCGTTCGGAAGAATCATCTGAGGGAAGGAAGGAAATCGTCGGAGGAACCGAGCATGTTGGTACGGGTATGAATGGAGGAAAGAGCAGTCGGGCAGCGGAAAAGGTGAACAGTACGCGCAGGGGAAGCCATCCTTCGTTCATGGAAATCACCAATTTAAAAGTCTCCCAAGAAGTTGATCCCGGATTCGCATACAGTTAAAATATTGGGTTCAGAGATTGCCCAAGAAAAAGATGCAGAGAAGGAAGAGAGGATGCCATCACAAAGATCAATCGCAAGAGACGATGTTCGTGTCGGAATTCCCTAAGGACTTGCAGGGTTGAAGATTGTTGATGGAATCATAGCGGGGACATAATGGTTTGCACAGTCATATGTAGACATCGATGAGGCCGCAAAGTTTTTTTGGTGTAGTGTGTGACGCATGACACCAGGATTATAGTTTGCCCAGGAAGAAGCATGCAAAGTTCAAGAATCAAACTTGGATTAACAATTAGGGGGGTGAATGTTGGCCTTAATTGTGTGATCAAAGTTTGACTAGAAGTGCAAGGGTTGATTATGCACTAGTTTAAAGTTATTTAGACAGCGGTTACAAGGCGGTTATAAAGTTCGGGGGGTGATTATGTCATTTCAGAAGTTTGTAACCACCACTCAAGGAATCGATGTGTCTCTTGGAGACACACCTCTAGATCGACGGCCACAAGGAAGACAAGAAGAGACGTGACTTTTGAATCAAGAGACGCAACTCTTCAGAATCATTCTCAACCACATGTTTTAGAGACGTGACTATTCGTGAAAGGACACGACTCTACACTCGCACCCATTGAAGTCTATAAATAGTTTAGTTTTAGTTTGTATTTTAGTAATCTGGAATCTTGTATCTTGCATCTTGTAACAATCAGGTTCTATTGTTCATTTATTATTAATACGATTGTGTATTAGGGTTAATCCCTCTCTTCTTGTTCTTTGTTCGATTATTATTTTATTCTTGATTGATGGGTTGAATTCATGGTCTCCTGCGATCTATAATGATCGTATGTTACGAATTTGCATTTATTTCAGTTTTGTTACATGTAAGCAAATTAAGTTATTGATAATTGCCCTCTCAGGAAAAAGAGAATCTTGCTAGGGCTAATGGTTGTATCTTAACTGCGGGTAACCCTAACAATGAAATTACTTTTGTAATTTTTATCTCATTGTCTTTTTTTTCCTCTTTACCTTTTCGGGGAATATATTATTGATGTACGTATCTACAACATTAAGTTGGTTCTCTTTCTTTGTTTATGTTTGTATATATTGTACATTTTGTTTATTCCTAGTATTTGATTATTAGGTTTTAACTTGGAAAACAAGAAAAAATAAGGCAAAGTGGATTTAAATAACGGTGAAGGTATCCACACATTCCCCCCAAAAGTATTTACACATCCCCTAACCCTAAATGACCCTCATTGCCCAATACGCCTCAAACTGACCCCACCTATACGCCCCTCATTGCCCAATACGTTTGAAAATGATCCCAACCATCTAATTAATGCCAATAATTGGGTGTGAGCCAATGATTACCAATGATTGGGGTGTAAGGAACTTTATTTTGATAGGGTATTTGTATGGGAAGTTGTGAAATATTAATATAAGAAAATTAAAAAAAATTGTAAAATGTTGTTATAAAAAATTATGTTAGTATTATAAAAACTTCATATTTTTCTGAAATGAATTGGGTATATTATAAAATGCCAATTTTTTATAAGTATTATTAAATGTCAATTTTTTTTATAAAACGAATTGTATATATTATAACATAGTTTTTTATTTATGAATTATTATGAATTGTGTATATTATAAAATGCCAATTTTTATAAGTATTATTAAATGTCAATTTTTTTTTTAAAAAATGAATTGTATATATTATAACATAGTTTTTTATTTATGAATTATTATTATGTGTTTAATTGTCAAAATTTTTTACTATTAAATTTTTATTAAACGACTTTTATTTAATATTACTAAATGAGTACTATTACGTCTTTAATTGTCAAACTTTTAAATGTCCACCACAAGAAAGGGACACCTTTAGCCGCGACAGGTGTCGCCGGTATTGGTCCAATTTGTCGCCGCTATTGACCTTTACCGGCGATCTGTCGTCGCTAAAGGGTCGCCGGTATTGATAGGCCGCTATTGGCCACCTGTCGTCGCTAAAGGTTGGCGTCGCCGGTATTGCTTTTGAACCTTTAGCAACGACAGCTGTCGTCGCTAAAAGGTCGCCGGTATTGGTCTTCGTCGCTAAAGCGTATACGTCAATAGCGGCGACACGTGTCGCCGCTAAAAGTCTTTTTTTTTCTTTTAATACAGCTGCTATGTTTACAGCACCCAGCCATTTTTTCGGCCGAAAAAACAGAACCTGCCTATTTCAAACAACGCAAACATACGCCACGAACATATACTAAAGGTAATATAATTAAAACAACGCAAACATACGCAAACTACGTTTTAGTCGTACATTATAATCCTACAACGTTTAATTAAATCAAAATCATACATTAAAACAAGTCAATCTTCCTCGGATTCTCTATCGTATAAGTTGTCAGAATCGTAGTCATTTGACTTTCCTTTTCCTTTCCCTTGTGAAGCAAGATAGTTGTTAAGTTGGCTCAAAAATGACGGAGTTTGGAACAAGCTGTTAACAAAATCCTACAATAATAGATATCAAAACGTATATTAGCATATTAATTAACGCTACCAACATATATTTAACAAGGAAACATGCGTTCGTTTGTCATTTTATAAATTGCGTAGTTTACCTCGGAAAAGGGTTCTTGCGTCCAAGCTTGCGAAGATGACATGTTCGAGGACGTGTTCGAGGACGTGTTGGAAGAAGGTTTAGGCCCCATCCCGCAGTACCATCCTCGCCGCTCTCCCAACGCTTCTTGATACGGGGCAATTGGAGGACCATCGCCGCTCCATTCATCTGTGGCCTGTTGTATGTTCCGCTGTATTTTACGAAGATGATGATTAAATATATATGTGTATATATATATATATATATATTTGTTATAGTAAATAATACTTAAAAGAAATACTTACGTAATTTTGTTCAGCAACCGGATCAACCCAATTCCCTTGATTGTCCGTGTGGGTTTTAGCATACGTAGGTACCCAATCCAAATTCTGTTTAACATTACACTTAGATTAGACATTAAATAAACAAAAGCTTACACACACGCACACATACATAAAACATTACATTTTTATAGGCGGTGCTACCGTACGAAGATGTCCCCCCACGGTATGGGAATTGTTGTTTCTCGCGTACTTGCTTACAGGCCTTGCTTTTTTTAATATATTTTTCTAGTCGGAAACCTTCGATGGTTCTCAACCAGTTTTCATAGGGCATATCCACGGGATGGTATGCCCTTGCCCTCTCAAGATCATCGTAACCTCCCTGGCTATCAAATTGTAGGATCATGTTCTGACCCGATTGAGTCGTTCAGAGGCGTTCAACTACGTTTCAGGTGCGGAATAACAAGAAACGGAGGTAGAAACAGCTGAATCTTCACTAAAACTGCTAATTGTATTGATTAACAATTGATTACATGCAGTTCTTCACACCGGCAGCACTTCGGCATGGAATACAAGAGAATCGATATGGTTTCGCTCGAATGAACACCTATATATAGTGATGGTGGTTTCGCTCTTGTGGACATGACCACATAAGCGAAACCTCTAGAGGTTCAAATAAGCGAAACCCCTATCCATGACCATAAGAGCGAAACCCTCTCCTAAGACATATACAATCTCCTGTTTTCTCGTAACACGTGCCCTAATCTATACAATACAATGTAAGACTCGATACAAGACGTAGTCGACAGATGTAGTGCACCAACAGACTCCCCCTCAGATGTTGACGAGTCGACTATCGAGTCACGACAATGCTGTGACTTCACATCTTCAGTCTTGATCAGTCTCTGGGCTTTTCTCTCTCTATCTTCATCAACAGACTCCTCTTTTAACCATATTTGCTTGAAAATCTTCTGACTCCCCCTCTCGAATTGCTGGCATTTCTTTGTTCTTCAGCAATGTCTGCATTAGGATCATTGTCTGGTTCTTCATGTTCCAAGATCGAAATCTGGCTCATGCTCTATCTGCAGAATCTTCAAATTTTTCAGGATCGAAACTTGGCTTTCTTCAATCAGAGTCCTCAGGTATCGTAACCCGACTCTTTGTCTTTAGATCAAAGATCGAAACCTGATTATTCCTGCACATTCTTAACCCAGAAGTAAGATTTTAACAATTTAAGTATAAACGAATGCACCAACTTTCTGATATAATCAGACAACTCTCTCTCAAAACATATACCAATAATCACTCTCTCTCATATCACACACACATGATGAACCACTTGTTGATTTAAAATATATTTTGACAGTTAAGACATACTTCCCTTCACAACAATGTCATCATGTTTAGCACTCGAAATTTTGAAAATCAGCTTTCCAACACCAGTTGTCGAAAATCTTTTTGACTTTTTCAAAAGTTTATGCTAAAACACACACAAAATCTTTTTGGATTTTCTGAAAGAAAGTAAATGACACCACTTGAAAAATCAAAATAATGTAGAAATGAAATATTTACAAACAATATTTTTGTGAGTTTGTGCAAGAGGATCATGTCAGTTAATAAGACATGCCACCAACACCGTTAAGCTGATTACATTTTAAGTTCTAAACAATTCACCTAGATTGTCAGTATATTTGTCCACTTAAATTTTCACACAAATTTCAAATGATCCGAGATACAATGTTAATGTTTTAATGACTTAAACTTATTCGTGTGTCCTACTACTAGAATATACTCCCGTATCCAAATCCCAATATTCAGTCTTACAGGTGAGTATACCATAGATGATATCTGTCAGGGGTTAGATACGAGGGTCGTGAGAGCTCAGGTCGATACTTCCGTATACACAAAGAGATGACGGCTTCGACTTTTGGTGTGTCCCCTTTAGAGGATCTTTTGATTACAACAACAGCGACTATCAATTTTATTGTTTCATCAGCTTGCTGAGGGCGATGCTACGTTTCAAGCATTTGCGGAAAGCATTATCCGGGGACTAGGTCAGAACTTCCATTCAGCAGAAGTCCCGGGATAATACCCCAGATATCACTGAGCATAAAGACCTAGTATCTCAGAATAAGGGATCTTTCAAACAAGATTTCAGGGGTTACCTATATATCCAAGAAGTTGTTAACCCACCGAACAAGCAAGTTTGAAATTTTTATGTTTATATCTCATCACAATTTACTAAATGTGTAAAAAACCTACTGGCATATCCTCAGTGAGATTGTTTATCACATTTTCACTTTACATTACTTTAGCATGTTGTGACAGTCCACTAATGTACTATCATTTCCTCTTTTTACAACAAAACTCATTTTTTTATTTTATCATGTTTTTGTCTTTTTCAAATTTTCTAATGTTTTTGGATTTTCTGAAAATTTTCTACTCCCCCTAAAATGCAAACACATTAAAGAAAAATTGAAAACATACCTAGACTCTTGACACACTTGAACACAAAACAAACTGTACAAAAACTTGACAACTGACATCAAATTGCATCAATTCGCCATCCACTAGCATAAACAATCAGAACTCCCCCTTTCACAAACCATTTTCTCATTTAGATCTCAAAACACTTAAGTTTGTTTTAATCAAAATGATTTTTTCCGGAAAATGAGTTTGTTTATCACTTGTAAAATACGGGGATATGGTTCATCATTCTGTTTATCAACCACATATGTAGTAAATCAAGTACAACTTAATGTCCCTGATTTACCATTTGCAGTTCAGCAACCTCTGTATCACTTGTAAAGAATATCCACTTGTAAAAACACACAATACCACTTGTAGGTACAACTAAGCAATGTCAGTTGTAGGAATGTTACGTCTACATCACCATTTTACCACTTGTAGGATTGATCACAAAGATGCCGATTCATGCTTCACACTTACTAACCTGGAAGCTTCGGCGTGGTCCTTCATCCTTTAAACATTCAAACAATTCTAACAACTTTCATACAAACTCATAAAACATGAATGATGCCGATTCCTGATCCACGATATAAACTTGGGATCTCCGGCGCAGTCCTTAGACTATCACGGGAAACAAACTTCCATCCAAGTCTTTCCAGACTTAATGGTTTTCAATTCTTGCGTAGTAGGGTTGTAAGTTGCCTTTTTAGTTGCATAGAAATCTTTAACCCCCTTTTCTTTCCCATTCAACATTTTCCCAAAGATTTTCTTTACACTTCCATTAAATGTTTTCTCGACATCAAATTCATTTTTCTCTTTGTAAAACTGATTCGAGATTTCAATTTTACCAACTTTCTTTTTAACTTCTTCAAACTTCAGTGATGGAAACTCTTCATCATTCACTGAAATTTTCACCTCACCTTGTGGCTCCTCTGGCTTTGTGGAACCAGATTCATCGCCGACTTTTTCACTAACCTTTTTAACAACCCACACTTGGTTGTTCTCAGCTTTCTGTTTGAAAACATTCTTTTTAGAACACTCACCAACCTCATAAGTTGAGTTTTCAAAAACTTTAAGTTTTTCGGTTGGTGGTTCAACATCAACAGCCTTTTCTTTCAATTTCTTAGAAAATCTCTGTTTTGTTTTAGCATTTTTCTGACAATTCCATGCAATGTGACCAACTTCATTACATCTATAACAGGTTCGAGTTTCTCTTGGATATGACACTCCAGTTCCATTCTTCTTCTTTTCAGCAAGAAACTCCTGGTTTGACTGTCTCCAGAACGGTCTCTTCTGTTCCTCTTCTGAACTTCCTCCTGAAACAAATTATGTTTTTGTTTTAGAATTTTTCAAATTTTTATCATTTTCTGATGGAATAAAGTCAACGCCTTTCTTTTTGTAGCTACGATTTTGGTTTGGTTTCTTTTGAGACCCCGAACCATAATTGTAACCCTTTTTCTTGTTTAGACGTTGTTGAATTCTTGAAGTGTACTTTTTAGGTTTTTCGGTAAGATTTAAATCTTTTATTTCAGAAATATTAATTTCTGTCATTTTGAAAACCTTTTTGATCATGTAAAATTAAACACTTCTTATTGGTAACTCTTTGTCAGAGTATAATTTGTCCGAATTATTTAAAGTGTATGCGACTTCAAATGTTTCATCATCCAAATTTGCTTTTGATAACAAAAATTCTTTGCTATAAGACCGTTTAACCGACGACTTTTGACTGTTGACTGACGAATTTGACCCTCCAGACTCAGACTTTAACTCAGACTCCTCATCAGTATCCAACACCTAATCGACCACCTTTTTGATTAACTCAGACTCATGATCAGTGTCAGACGAGGTAAACGTGACGTCAATGTTTTCTGGTAATTCATCAGTTGTGTCGGTTTTTAGCTTTATATTGACTGCTTTTTCAAGTTGCTCCTCGTTTGGTGTTCTAGGTGAATATCCTTCCCAAATCGGAGGCGGACACTTGTTATAGCTAACAATCGGTTTCTTACCACTGTCTTTCTTTTTCTTCGACTTCTCGTCTTGATAAGCTTCCATACCTGCAACAGTTGGGTAAATACGATCAATGAGATAATCAGAACTCGAATAACTTTGCAATAAACGTCTAATTCTCTCATTCTCGATTTTCTCTGTCTCCAACTCTTGCTTCCACTTAGCACTTTCTTCGATGTAGAAGTTGATAGATTTCTGCTTTGTCATCATCACAGCATTCATCATCGTTAGTGCTTGTTCTCTTTCTGAATTTGTCTTTTGTAGATCAGTTACTGTTTTGTTCAAGACATCATAAGATTCTTCACATAGTTAAGGTTGAACAGTAACTGCTCCTTCTTCTTCTCATACTCAGCTATTATCTCGTCTTTTGCTACACATTCCTTGCAAGCTTCCAAACACTTCTCGCAAGGCTTTACAACTTCAACAATCTTCTCAACTTCGATTGTTTTCACTACTTCAACCACCTTTTCTGTCTCTATCACCTTCTCAGCTTCAGACATCTTTTCTTCACTCACCTGCTCAGTCTTATCATTCTTCTCATCAACACTTTCAGTTTTCATTTCCATATGCTTATTTGTAGCTCTTTTTGCCTTCAGCTTTTAAATGCGATCTGCAAAATAGAAATGAAAACTTTCAGGAGAAAGATGAGTTTTAGCAATATTGATATGTTTCTCTTCCTCATCATCACTGCTGCTATCAACTGGTGATTGATCAAACTGTACAGATTTTTCAGAATCAGCATCTAATACACTAGAATCATACGGTGTTTGATCAAATACAACTTCTTTTTCTGAAGTACAATCATTCTGAACACTCTCATCAGCACTCTGAGAACTTTCATCAGCACTTTCTGAGCTTTCGTCAGACGTAACAGACTGTTCCTCCACACTTTCTACAGTCACACCAATAGACTTCATCCAGGTGGTAAACATGTCTGGTTCTCTGACAATCTTGGCAATGAAAGCTTTGAAATCACCATTCTCATCAATAAACATATCCCAGCTGAAGCCTTCAGGTAGTTGTTCATCATGTTGATCAACTAAACAAACTTTGCTATCAGGAGATATGTAGTTGCTCCAATTGAAATCCACTAAACATGCTCTCTTCGAATCCTCAATCTTCCTACCATGAGCCGTCTGTGAGTCTTGTTATTGACCAACCTGCTGATAAATGGCTTTCCGGTAGTAGTCGTCTTTTCCGAATGGATTCTGAGCACCATTAGCTTCCCTGTTCTTACACTCTCGCTTGAAATGGCCTTTCTCCCTGCATCGAAAACAAGTAACTTTAGATTTATCAAAACCTAAAGTAGATACATGAGCATCAAGAAAGTCATTTCTCCCAGTAATTGTCTTGAACTTTTCAGCACGCCTAAGAACACTTGCTAGACACCATTTGATATCCATTAGTTCCATTTCTTCGGCGTCTATCTGATTGTAATCCTCTTTGGTGAGCATAGGATTTCTGATTCGACCAGCAACTAATCCTTCATAAGATAACAACACTGAACCAAGTAGAGCCATGTGGTCTTTAGCAATGTCTTCTGAAAAATTTTGACCTTCTGGAAAATTTAAAACGATATTGCACTGAATCACGTAACCATTTCCTGTTTTTGTGCTTTGAGATTGAAAACTTGAATTTGACTCTTTAGGATTAACACTTGGAAATGATGAGAATCCGCTGCTACTTTTGCTTGAATCCTGATCAGCTTTTTCTGATGAATCTCCAGCACTGAATGCAATTTGGATTTTCGGACTTCTCTCAGATTCTAGAACTAGAATACTGCCTTTGTAGTACATTTTTACATCCTGTTGACCACTCAGACTGTTCATACGAGCAATCTTCTGCTGTTCCAGATCTTGACTCTCGATCTTTTCGATAAACTGAGAAATCGTTAGCCCATCATAAACACCGTTATTCTTCAGAATCATCAAAAAAGTTCCCCACTCTTTCTGAGGTAACGCATCGGCTAACTTGTCTACCCACTCTTCACGATCTTTTGTAATACTCAACATCGACATAGATCGCACTAAATGGCAGTATCGTTCGATCAGCTTCTTTGTATCCTCTCCTGGTAAGCTGCTAAACAAATCGAATTATTTCTTTAACAGTCCCTTCTTGCTCTTTATCATATTTTCACTACCCTCAAATTTGACTTTAAGTGCATCCCAAATTGACTTTGCAGTTTTGTCATGCTGTAGCAAAATGAATACGTCTTCTTTTATGGCTTGCTGAAGCAGACTGATCATCATTTTCTCCGCTTTGTACATAACCCGTTCCTGATCCGTGAATTCTGATAACTCTTTTAAGACCTGTAAATCTGTTCTAGGCAAGACGTATTTCTTCATAATGCATTCCCATGATCTAAGATGGTTTGCCTGAACCAAGTTCTCGAATCTGTCTTTCCACCCGTAATATTCTTCGATACTCATCAATTTCGGGGGCTTTTGGGTGGTTCCCGTCTCGTTTTCTAAATTCATAGCTTGTGCAATAGCAGTTGGACCAGACGGTGTTGCAAACGCGTTGTAGAACTCCGTATCCATGATGATTTAACACGTTTTCCAAGAACAGTGACAAATAAGCGAAATCAGGTGTTTGGTGACACAAAAGCGAAATCCCAAATGTGCACTAAGAGCGAAACCTGTGATGTACCTAAGAGCGAAACCAGATGAACCTTATGAGCGGAACCTTATGAGCGGAACCTATGAGCGGAACCTCAAACAAGTCCTTTGGAGCGAAACTACCAAGCACTTTGGAGCGAAACCTCTCAATTATGTGACACAAGAGCAAAACTAGATGGTCTTTGGAGCGAAACCCCTAAGTGTCCATAAAAGCGAAACCTAGTTCGAAGTTAACTTGATCCATTTTTAGTCCGTATTTTGGTCCAAAACTTTCCAGGGTTTGTTAATATCCAATAACACACAGTCTGTGAAATTTTGAGTGAATTCCGACCGGTAAAATTTTCTGAATTGAAGAAAGAAAGTGTAGAAGTAAGAAATCTTGATGAATTCCAGCTATTCTCTGCAGAACTCCTCCTCCTGAGCTCTGATACCACTTGTAGGATCGTGTTCTGACCCGATTGAGTCGTTCAGAGGCGTTCAACTACGTTTCAGGTGCGGAATAACAAGAAACGGAGGTAGAAACAGCTGAATCTTCACTAAAACTGCTAATTGTATTGATTAACAATTGATTACACGCAGTTCTTCACACCGGCAGCACTTCGGCATGGAATACAAGAGAATCGATATGGTTTCGCTTGAATAAACACCTACATATAGTGATGGTGGTTTCGCTCTTGTGGACATGACCACATAAGCGAAACCTCTACAGGTTCAAATAAGCGTAACCCCTATCCATGACCATAAGAGCGAAACCCTCTCCTAAGACATATACAATCACCTGTTTTCTCGTAACACGTGCCCTAATCTATACAATACAATGTAAGACTCGATACAAGACGTAGTCGACAGGTGTAGTGCACCAACACAAATAATTGTCTAGCTTCATACTTGCGGTCAGAGTACCGCTTCATAAGCACAGTCCTCATACCACCCTTTAAGTTTTTCGCCTCATAATCACGTTCCACTTCATCAAGATTGGGATTTTCCTACAAATTAAATAAAAAAGTTAAAATATCATATATAAATTAGATTTGCATGTGCTATAAAATTTTATGCATATAACTTATTTACCCGTAAGTGGTTCATGACGGCATCCTTGTAATGTTGTTCAACATTATCCCATCCAATTTTATCAAACGGGACGGTCCGCCACATATACAGGCCGGCCTCCCTTGAAAACATGTCTCTTGATTTACCAACAGGGGTAAACGTGACCTGTCGATCGAACGTAAGCGACATAGGCCCCCCGCTTTTACTAGACGTCGTAGTTTCTCGTTTTTAGCTTTCCCCCTGACCTTCTTTGGGGGAACCACTACAATTAAAACAAAAATAATTAGTAACAACATTTATAATATATAAAATATAAGGACTACAAAATAATTTAGTAAAGACTTACCGTTTGTCTCGTGTGTGCCACGAATCCCACCAGGAGGAAGCAGTGGATCACCGGCGCTGTCACCCCCATGTCCCCAGGGGGCCACATCCGCCATCAAATAAGCGAATATCAGCAATATCGAAAACATAATCCCTATAAAGTTACAAATGTTACAGCATGTGTATCTAATAGAAATTAAGGGAAAGTACATTATGCCACTGAAAGAAAATCTAATTTAGGACTAACAAGACAAGGGTAGGCTGCTAAACCCACTTTTTGAACACTTTATCTCATATGTGAATGTGTATTACATGATTGTTTGTTTAAGAAAAATTCGGCAACATTTCCTCTTAGCTCCCAAGTATATATGTAATGATATATATACCCGAGGAGCAAAGAGAAAATGATAACCGAATCCTTCTTAAACAAACAATCATGTAATACACATTCACATCCTAAATGAGATAAAGTATTCAAAAATCAGTCCCAAGATAAACGGGGACAACCCGAAATTAATTTCTAAATCAATTTCGGGCGGGTATTTCTAAGCTCGTTATGTTTAAAATGATTAATTCAAACACGGGCACAGTTTTTTAAGTTTGTTATGTTCTTAATGATTGTTTTAAATTTTGGGCGGAACGTTATGTTTTAAATCATGATTTCAATTTCGATTGGGTATTTTCTTAGCTCGTTATGTTTGAAATGATGAATTCAATATCAGACACGATTTTTAAGCTCGTAATGTTCTTCATAATGGTTTATATTTCGGGCGGGTATTTTCATAGCTCCTTTTGTTTTAAATGATGATTTCAATATTGGTGGGTATTTTCTATGTCCGTTATGTTTTAAATGATGATTTTAATATAAAGAGGGTATTTCCTAACTAATATATATTTGTCAAATTTAAATATAAATGTTTTAAAACCTAAACACAACTATACAAATTATCAAACTTTAACATTTTTTTCAAACCTACACAGTTGCATCCTTACACACACATTTGCATACTTTATACAAACATACATACTAACATACACATTTTTCACCAACATACTAACATACACATTTTTCACCAACATACTAACATACACCTACATACATACATTCATTCATACACTTACATACTCACATACATGCTTACATACACCTACATACACAAATACATAGATTTTCATATACACATTTTCCCCAAATACACCTACATTATACTTTATACAAACATACATACTAACATACACATTTTTCACCAACATACTAACATACACCTACATACATACATTCATTCATACACTTACATACCCACATACATGCTTACATACACCTACATACACAAATACATAGATTTTCATATACACATTTTCCCCAAATACACCTATATTATACATTTGACATACTAACATATACCTACACTATACATTTACATACCTAAACAAACAATAATTCATTTACATACAAATATACATCTTTACATACACCTACATACACATATATACACCTACATACACAAATACATACACCTACATATACTCATTTTCATCAAATACACCTACATTATACATTTTCTCAAACATTTACATACAAATATACATCCTTACATACACCTACATACACATACATACACCTACATATACAAATACATACACCTACATATACTCATTTTCACCAAATACACCTACATTATACATTTTCACAAACATTTACATACAAACATATATTCTTACATATACATTTACATAACTAAACAAAAAATTATACAATTTCTAAACTTTGAAAAAACTCATATAAAACTAACCGTAATTTCAAGCTTTCAAGTAGATGTAGACCGCGGAGACGAGGTGGTGACCGGAGAAGTGATGGTGGTGACCGGAGAGGTGATGGTGGTGATCCGAATTTTCTTCCTTAAACATAAATATACACAAAAACGAGTAAAAATTAAAGTCTATAACATGTAAATAACAAAATATAGAAGATATTTAACAAAAAAATAAGTTAAACTAACCGATTTGGTGAAGAAGCTCGGTTCTCCGGCGGTAAGATGAAGAGTTTGGGGGGAAAAGTGAAGGAGAAGGGAAGAAATGGCGCTGTATAGTCTTTTTACGGAAACACTTTTACCGGCGACGGTCTGTCGCCGCTACTGGTTCCTTCGTCGCCGCTATTAGGTTAACCAGGGTTAACCAGGATAAGATATGTGTGGCTGGGGATTAAAGTGGGACACCTACCTTTAGCGGAAAAAGGATGTCGCCGCTATTGACCCTAATTTGTCGCCGGTACTGCCTCTTTAATCCCCAACCATTAGATCAGAATAATGATCAACGGCTGGTGTTTGGGTTTGACGCGGATCGGCCAATAGCGGCGACAGCTGGCCTGTCGCCGCTAATAGTGGTCTTTTCTTGTAGTGCTCAAATTTTATTAAATGGGTATATTATAACGTTTTATTAAATGTCAACTTTTTTTTATCAATTATTATCATGTGTTTAATTGTTTCTATAACGCAACGTGTATGTTAAAAAATGTCAACTTCTGAAAGTTTTTAATTGTTTTTCAATTGTTGTTTATTAACCATAACGCAACAAGAAACGTAATTCAAAATGTAATTAAACATCGTTTTATATTAATACACAAAACATGAAACTTTGATACAGAATGTAACGACTAAACCCTAAACCCTAAACCCTAGATCGCTAATTGTTACATATTCTTGAATTCCTGTACAGGAAAACGATGGGTGCAGCATACACAATACAAAGACAGCCCGGCTGTCTTGGAATTGCGTACCGAACCCTACCTTCCAACGGGATTCTGCTTCACATCTACCACACTGAGATGACACAAGGGATCAGGAGGTTGGAGCAGTGGAGTCGGCATTTCATTTATCAACCACCGTCCAGTATTCCGCCTCTTGTCAGGATGGTGAGCGAAGTGGCATTCCCGTTGGTGGAAGGCTCATGAGAACACTAATGAACTCCTCTCTTGGAAGGACATGTTACGGGGCAAACTGCGTTGGCTAGCGTCACTAGGAGCTGACGAGGCAACAGGCTACTCCGATAACACGTAATCGTAGATCGGCGTTCTAGTGCATAAATCTGAAATACGAACGTAGTTTCTCTATAAGAATTATGCTACCACCACCGTCAAAACACCGACTTTCGATATCCTGTTAATAAAGAATACAATTTAGTATCAGACTCGGCATTCGAAAATATATTGTAAAAATTAAAAAAAAAAACACCACCACAGTCGACCCACCACCACCACCACAACCGACCCACCACCACCACCACCACCACAGCCGACACAACACCACCACCACCCCAGCCGACCCACCACCAACACAGCCGACCCACCACCACCACCACCCCAGCCGAGCCACCACCACCACCACCACCCCAGCAGACCCACCACCACCACCACCCTAGCTAACCCACCACCACCACCAACACAGTCGATCCACCACCACCACCACCACCCTAGCCGACCCACCCCCACCACCCCAGCCGACCCACCACCACCACCACAGCCTACCCACCACCACCACAGCCGACCCACCACCACCACCACCACCACCACCATCACAGCCGACCCACCACCACCACCACCACCCCAGCCGACCACCCCCACCCCCACCACCACCACAGCCGACCCACCACCACCACCACAACCACAACCCCAACAACACCACCACCACCACCACAACCACAACCCCAACACCACCACAAACCGCCAAAATAATAACACAAAAAAACAAGGGTAAACAAACCTTGAATATTCCGATTGTATAGACCGATACGAGAGCGAAAACTATACGAGAGACGCGTGTGGTCCCCTTCCGGATTGTCATCGTGTGGTCCAGAACTCGTCCAAAAAATAACTTTTGGATATGTATTTGGATATGTACTTGTTCTCGGTTAAACTATAAAAAGAAGGTGAAACTGAACTTCAATGAGACTCGTATGGGTCGATAAGAGTCATATGCAAGTGGCGTGTCAGAAATGTCCTGTCAACTTTTCAGAAAAGGTAGGTGGATATGGGTCTCATCGGGCTATACGATGCATATGGGCTGAAAAGTTGTCAGCCTCCGTACCCACCATACGCGCGTATGGGCCTATGAGCGGCATATTGGTTTGCTTTTTTTTAAAAGCTTGTATATGTTGGTTGTAAATGTCGGGTATTTTTGTCATCCTTACTTGCCATAGAAATATACACCGTCTTCACAATCACAAATTCACAATGGTTGTTTGCAAATGTGGTAGGACGGCTACACTAAGAACATCTTGGACTGAAGCTAATCCCGGACGTCAATTTTACACTTGTCACAGTATGGTATGTTTTTAACGTATTTTTTTTCCATTAACCCTTGTATATTAGTGATTTATTTTTTTTTTCGTGTCAGCGCTCTAAGTGCAACTTCTTTGTGTGGGTCGATCCTCCCATGTGTCGTCGGGCATGTGTGGTCATCAAAGAACTGATGGATACGAAGGCCGTGCTTCAAAACGAAGTCAAGTATTTGAGAGAGGAGGTTCGAATTTATAAATTGCAAGAAGCGGAATTTGAAGATATTCATTCAATGGTTGTTCGTAAGAGGGACGTTGGTTGATAATCAGTTAGATTTTTTTTGTGTTGTTTTTTTGTTATTTTTCATTGTTAGTATGTAAGTTTATGCAAGACATGTAATCGAATATTAGTTATAAATGTCGTTTTTTATATATATTAAGTTTTAAAAAAAATGTAATCGAATATTGTGTTGTTTGTCTTGTTATTTTTCATTGTTATTATATATACTAAGTTTTAAAAAAAATGTTGTTTTTTTATAATAAGTCGACTAAGCATAAATAACTAAGCATAAATAACAAAATGAACAAACATTCATCAAGTTACAAATGTTTAAACATACCAAAATAAACAAAAAGAAATAAATATTTATTCATACATGCCCACAAATGTTTAACAAAACAAAATTCAGCCAACAAATACAAATACTAATCCTCCATTTCCTCATCGGTGTCGTCAGAATCATCCCCACCACCTGCCTGCGTCCCGGACGGACCTGTCTTCATGTTGATACCCGGATACACTCGTGGATGTGGCGGGGGTCGAACCAGCAACCCCGCCTGGGTACGTCTCTCGGCCTCACTAGCCATCACCCACTCCATCAAATCCTCCATCCGGTCCATCCGCCTGTCCATCCGCTCTGTTGTGTCCAGCTCGCCATCATACCATCCTGACCCGCCACCAGCCTCTCAATGAGACGTTGGGTGGACTGAGGCAACCACACTGCATGATAAACGCGTTGTGGAATCCGTGGCGGCTCCTGCGGATGCCCCTAGTCAACCTGAGGCTCCATGTCTCCATCCATAACAGGCACGTCAGCAATATGCGGCATCTCCACCTCCCCAGCCTCGAGCAGTGCCTGGTGGACTATCGGTTGGGGTTCATAAATCTGTTGGTGATCGTCAACAAATCGATGCCCGATATCCGGAAAGTTCACCGCAATCTTCATCCCTCTCATCGTCCTAAGATCTAAGGGTTCGTGTGGTGCTGGGGCCAGCATATCCTCAAGGAATGGGTAATACAGACCGCAATGCTGGGCAATACGTGTGATAAACGCCCCTCCAATCAAACGGCTACGCCTCTGCCGTTTGCCGTACTAGGCGAAATACACCGCCAGACAGCGATGGAAGGCGCACAGTGTGCCCGTATATAAGCAGTACAGAAAGAACAGATACCTTCGTGACCCATTCGTTGCTTTTGCCACGCGCAGAGATCGACGTGGCAATGCAGCGGTGTATGTAGCGAACGAGTGGGTCAGGAATCGCAGAAACTCGGGCCTGCACATATCAACCATCACACCCGTATGTGTAGGACCTTCGGCATCGAAGGTGTTAATCTTGATGCCCGTTATCTCCTAGTCTTCCCTTTTTCGCTTGCTGGCCGCGCAGCTACATGGCTCGAGTCGCAGCCAGCAGGTACACTTAGAGATGCCTTCCTTGCTAAGTATTTCCCACCTGCGAAGGCCTCTCGCCTTCGAGATCAGATCCATTCATTCAGAATGGAGCCTGGCGAACCATATCACTTAGCATGGGAGAGGTTTCAAACTTTACTCTCGCGTTGTTCCCAACATGGGCTTTTGGATTGGGCTTTAGTAGTAAAATTTTATAATGGTCTCACCCCTGAGTGTAAGGCCCGATTCGACACATCTGCAGGAGGCCATCTAATGGGAAAGAAAACTGTGGCTGACGGCAGTGATCTCTTTGAGAGCTTCGCTCATGCTGATATAGATCATATTGCTACCAGCAGGAATTCCAATCCTGTGAATACTTCCTCATCTTCTCGAGGGGTAAACCAAGTCGTCTCAGACTCAAAGGTAGCATCTCAACTTGACTATATCACCAAAGAGTTGCTAGAAATTAAGAAAAAGGTCGATAGGTGCGAAGTTTGTAGAGGTGGCCATGACACTGTAGATTGCCCAATACTCACCCTAGAACATGTAGAGTACATAGCAGGTCAAAATAGGGGTCCAACTAACCCATTCAGGAATAGTAACTCTAATTGGTGTGCTAATAATTATCGCTCTTCAGGTAACCCCCTGGTTTTCCATCAGGTCAATATCAAAGCAGGGGGCCAGGTTTCTATTCTAGAGGGGTTCGGGTCAAACAGGTCAATTTGCTAGTTCAGGTTTAGGTGCACAGTTTAGAGGTGAGGGGTCAAACCAAGAGGTTCAACCTAGGAATGAGGGGTCAAATAGTAGTCTATCTAGGATAGAGGACCTTCTTACCCAGCTAGTGGTTAAAGGATCAGGCTATCCAACGTACCTTAGAAGAACACGCTACATTCTTAAAGAATAACCATTCAAATTTCTTAGACCTTCAAAGGCAAGTTGGGGATATTGCACGCCAGTTGCAAGAACGACCTCCCGGTCAATTTTCGGGAAATGCAAAGCCCAATGATGTGCGTGAAGTGTGTATATATTTTAGGTATATATTTTAAGCCCTTTTTACACTTTTTAGCCAAGTTTTAAATTTATAAACACGATATTAACTAACACTAAACACACATGTGGGCAAGTGCACCCATCGTGGACGTAGTATTGTGTTGGTAAGATACCGAGGTCGTCCAAGGACACAAGAGCTTTTAGTACCAGTTTATCCTCAACGTCTAATCAAATCAAAATGTTAGAAAAAAGGTTTTTAAACTAGAAAAATAAAACAAACTAAAATGCTAAAAATAAAAATAAAAATAAAAAACAGATAGACAAGATGAATCACTTGGATCCGACTCGTTTGTAGTGTAACCTTTGATTATTTTCGCACTTTTGCACTTGTTTAAGAGATTATCTTAGTTATTGTAGTAGGCCCCTTTTTTGAAGGTGACGTTACCCTCAACCCAGTAGTTTAAGTCAGCAAGGATACAATCCTAAAGGGTCGGATTATTGAAAGATAATTAATTAAGTTATTAATGCATAATGTGGTAGGCCCCTCTTTTGAAGGCGACGTTACCCTCAGCTAAGTAGTCTGAGTCAGCAGGGATACAGTCCTAAGTAGACAGGTTAAAGTTTTAATAGTAGTTTAACTTATGAGGGGATCAAAGAGTTTGGACCCCGCCATCAAATACCGGTAGGTATTGAAGGAGGTCCTACTAAATTTGACCCAGGTCCTTTGCAGGATCTATACACTGAACAATGGCAAGACTCTTACCAAACCGTTCCCTTAACCCCCGACCAGGTAGCCAACATACCTCCATATAGACCGTGGAGATATGAATGGTGAAAATCTTTTATTTTATATAGACAGTAAAATAATGCCAAGACACAACGGAAAAACGATAAGGAAGAATCACCTTCAATATAAGAAACTAGTAATTAAAGTCATTAATACAAAACCAATTAAAAAGTCCAAAAGATTAAAAATAAAAAAAGTATTACACTAAACACTTGTCTTCACCAAGTGATGTAAGAGACTTAGGCAAACATGGCCTTTGATTGTCAAGAACTCTTACGATCAATCTTGGATCCCGAGACGACTCACACACTCTATGATGGACAATGGATGATGGTGGTGGATGATGGTGTTGTGATGGTGGTGGGTGGTGGGTGAAGTGTGAGAGAGGTGGTGTGCCAAGGGATGAGTTGCAAGAGCTCCAACCACTCCTATTTATAGGTTGAACAGAAGCTCGGGCACGGCCCCGTGTCCATTGGGCACGGCCCCGTGTCCATCCTCCTCTCTTTCTTCATTAAATGCAGTTTGTCTGCATTAGTTGACCACCCCCCGTGTCCGCTGAGCACGACCACGTGTGCAGAAGCATATCTGTACTATCAAGATTTGCCTGGATTCCGCTAATCTTATAGTTGACCACGGCCCCGTGTCCGCTGAGCACGGCCCCATGGTGGGCGATGGAAGCTTCTACAACTTTGTCTTTTCTGCTGACACTTGGGCACGCCCCCGTGCTCACTGAGCACAGGGCGTGTTCAGTCTTCTGTCTTCTTGTTTTGCTTGGAAAGATGCTGTCGGGAGGTCGCGCATGCCACGTTTGCTCCTTTTCTTGTATTTATGTTAGATTTAGCTGCCTTTTTGCTTGTTTTGTTTATTTGAGCTGATTTAATCCTGAAAATGCAAAAGGAAGAAAAAAGCACACTTTTTCCAACATTAGTACTAAAAAAGGGTTAGTTTAATGCCACAATTGATGTAATTTATATGTTGCATTTTATGCACATCAAATACCCCCACACTTGAATCTTAGCTTGTCCTCAAGCAAAACTCTTTATAATGTGGCTTTTTCACTCCCAAATGGAACGGGTAGAAGAGAAGGTTTTTGGGCTTGTCATAGAGTGTCGGGATTTTCAAGATTCTTTATTAAGTTTTATTTTTATTTATTTACAATCCTATTCGTCATGATTTATTAAAAACGTTTCATAAGATAAATTACTTATTAGGGCATAACATGCCTTTTTAAAATTCCATTTATATACAAGTTCACATACCTCACGGGGGATCACTCAACACTCGGCCAAAGGTGTATTTTTAGTGAATCACTCGAGAGGGGCGTGAAACTTACTCCTACCATAAGCTTGCCAAGCAATCAATCCTATGAAGACATGTAAAATTTTATATACAAGACTTGCAGAAAACGAAATATAAAAGGGAGAAAGATACAATATAAGTTTAGGAAATACTATTGTAATCATGGACCATCTGTGTGGCTAATGCTTTTAAGCATCCCGCGGCAACGCGCAGGGTAGTATTAACTCGTTTTAATACAAAATGTAACGACTAAATCCTAAACCCTAAACTCTAAATCGCTAACTGTTACATATTCTTAAATTCTTGTAGACTGTATCAGTTATTTAGGTCTCTATTCGGTCACCATATTGTTGCTATCAAGTTTAAGGATGCGTTCCACGGTAAACGTGATTTCCGCTTCCCCATTACCACATGAAGAACCTCCGACCTAATCTGGCGCTCCCTCGTTGTTGCAGAAGAATTCTCAGTAACCGGTTCCACATCATGAAGAACCAATCCATACAGAAGGAGTTCTCCCTCAAGGTTGCTGACGCAGAAGCATTGTCGTTGGTGGAGGTTCCAGGACATTCCAGTTCACCCTCACAGTCACCGGTAAATATCTACTTCCACCCTCACAGATTGTCGGTGCAGAAGCATTGTCGTTGGTGGACGTCCCAGTGCATGAATCTGGAATACGAACGCAGTTAAGCATTTGAATTTGAAATATGAACGCATTGTACTTCTCCATAAGGATTACGCTACCACCACCATTAAAACACCAACTTTCGATATCCTGTTAATAAAACATACAATTATAGCATTAGTCCCGACATCCGAAAATATATTGTTAAAAATAATAAATATAATAATAAAAATAACATATGCACATTAAAAAAAAACGATGATACAAGTCTAGACCCGGCAAACGTGTCGGGCCGGGGGTCGGGTAGGGTTACGCTACCACCACCACCACCACAGCCACCGCCACACCCGCCTAACCACCACCACAACCACCACCACCACCACCACTGCCACCACCACACCCGCCTAACCACCACCACAACAACCACCACCACCACAACCGCCACCACCACAGCCACCACCACACCCACCTAACCACTACCACAACAATCACCACCACCACAGCCATCAATCCCCACCACCACCACAACCACCACCACCACAGCCGTCAATCCCCACCACCACAACCACCACCACCACCACACCCATCAATCCCCACCACCACCACCACCACAACCACCACCACACCCACCACCACCACCACCACTACCACCACCACTGTCGTCAATCACCACCGCCGTCATTCCCCACCACCGTCAATCCCCCACCGCCGTCAACCCCCACCGTCACCAATCCCCCACCGCCGTCAATCCCCCACCACCGTCAAACCCAACACCACCACAAATGGCGGAAATAAAACCAAAAATTAAAAAAAGGTTGAAGATTAAGCAATAAAATTTGGAATACAAACTAACCTTCATCGTGTGGTCCAGAGTTTGTCTTGTGAAAAACGTGTGGTCCAGAGCGTTTGTGTGTGTGGGTTCTTGGTGTTTTAGTGTGTGAGTTTTTAAATTTTAGATCTATTTTACCCCTTTATTGAAGTTGGGAAAGTGTTTGTGTTCAATGAGAGCCGTATGGTTCAATGAGCGGCGTATAGGAGTTGTGCTTTCCTTTTTGAATTTTAAATCTATGAAACTTAGTATAAGAGAAATAATAATCGAGATAAGCAATGGGTGAGACACTTGTCCCAGTGGAAGGGACGGGTGCATTTAACTGGGAGGACACGAGTTCGAGCCGCGTTGAAACTGGTTTATGGCCGGTTTTCTGCATTTTTGACATTTTTTATTATTCATTTATTTATATTAAAATTAATTCCTTTTATTAAAAAAACAATAACATATTTTATTTTTAGTTTGAGTCAACAATTTTAAATCCCTTTAAAACCATACTTTTTTTTTATTTTGTACTCCTTTCTTTTATACGAAGAACTTGAATTAAAAACATTTTATAAAAAAATTGTTGCGTACACTATATTTGATGGATGTTACAATATATTTAAATTATATTAAAGAGAAACATTAATAAATTCGTTGCGTACACTATGTTTCACGGATGCTACACCTAATACAAGTCAATAACTTCTTTTTGTCGAGTTCTATTACTACGTAGTAATGCCCTACCCTGTGCAATACGAGACATGTACATTGTCTCCCATTCCATAGCTTCCATACTTCGGTATATATTCCAAAGTCCATTTGGTACTGGCATCGGGCTATCATCCGCTAACTTAACCATGATGAAATGGTCATCTTCGACATAAGCAATCGTTAAAATGGAATGTTTCGGGTAAACCTACGGTCCATCGAACATCGGGAAGTAAGTTTAACAAACACCGTTGCTTAAATGTTGAACAATCCCCCCAAATTTTTGAGCCACCAACAACCCTGTGTAGGGCAACACCATCCAGCATGCCATAGGTGCAGGTTCAACATTTAACCAATTTATTGATTGATACACATTTTCGTAACATCCCTTGTCCATTGATTCGAGTATATGCCCCCAACGCTTTTTGTTAATGAACATCTCGTCGAGTAGCTCTTGGCGGACCCACTTCCACTGTTTCTCGTCATACCCCAAACCCATAGCTATGGATCGAAACCCACAGTTACCGTACGGCTGGGCATCTTCGATATGTGCTATGTATCTTCGATAGCTAGATGGAAGCCAATCCTTAAAACGCTCGATCATGTTTTTGTACCTATAATTGGCAAAAAAAATATAAAACTAAAAAACATTAAAAAAAAAAATTGAAAAAGAATTCTAAATATATGTATGTATATACGTATGTACCTGTGCCCGGCCAATAGTGGAAAGTCATTATCTATAATCGGAAGTGTATTTTTTTCTTCTTTGATTTTCTTTGAACGACTACGTCGCACATTTGGCTTTTGAGTGTGATGTATTGCAAAATACATCATTTATTCGTGTATAGTTTGTATTATTTCTTGTTATTTCTAGTTTAATTTTAGTTAGAATTGCGTGCTATTGATCAAATTGTGTTTTTCCAGGTCTTGGTAGTGAATATTGCTGAAAATGGAGTGGAACCGAGCCAAATTGCTGAAACACCAAGTCTTGGAACAAGCTTAAAAGAGTTAGAATAATTTTTAAGAGTTCTAGGATGTTAGAGCTGAATTTTTGACGCAACATTCTGTGAAAACACGCCCGTGGCGTTGCGCCACGGCTATTCTGGAAGTTCGTCGCGTAGCACCAAGAATAAACAAGGAATTTCTGAATTTTTACATGGTGGCGTCGCGACGCCATGATGGGTCTCACCCGTCGCGCGATGCGACGGGGCTGTCAGGCGAGTCTGGTTCGTTAAAGACAACTTACGAATCCAAGAAACCCTTGGCGAGTTTCAGAACAGATTTTACGGTTTTCGGAGTATTTTGGCTTGCGGGAATCATCCGGTTGAAGAACGAAGCATAGGAAAGAAGATTGTTCGGGTCTTATATCCCGGTTTTCGTTATTTTCTTGTTTCGATACCTTTGCGATGAATTCTTGTTTTGAAACTCATGTTTTGATTTTAAATACTATTTTTTGTGGCTAAAACCTTCATTACTACCTAGGTTAGATGATAGGTTATAAAGTTTGGATCTTTAACGGGTTTCTATTGTTTTGTTATGGATTGATCTTTGAAAGTAAATAATTCTAGAACATCTGATTTGGTGGGTGTGCGTATTTAATTTTGATTGTTAATTATCTGCTGTTTCACATAAGTTTTGGTGGATGTCTTTCACATAATGAATTTGTGTTGATTATTCGTATCTTCGCGGGTTCGGGTGATTATTTGGGTAAATCGGCCGATAGCCTTAGAAACAGTAACTAAAATACGAGCAAAATTAAGTATTCTGCTTAACTTGTCGCTGAGAGGCTCGAGTTAGTTATTAGGTCTCAGTGCAATATATAGCTAAGATAGGTTTTGAGAGAAGTCAGTCTTAGTTCCCTAATTGCATCTGTGTTTATTAAACCAAGTTAAGAGTCAAGGATTGCCTTAGACTGTGGCGCTGAGAGGTAGATAGTCTTATTAGGGCACTTTAAGAGACGTTAGAGGACTGAGAGGAAGTCTAACAATCAGTGTTCACAACAGCCTTGTAGGGTTTCCTAGGTTTCTTCCTAAGAAGGGTCGGGAAGTCTTAGATTGAAATACCTTAGGGTTTAGTACTTCGCGGTCCCGATTCCATACCACAATAGTACCGTTAGAAGTCCATTCATAGTTAAACTAGATTCAAGCCTAGGTAGTCGTTAATATCATTTGAATTAAACCTTAGTTCTTATTCGTTTCATAACCTAATTTTATTTTAATTTCAATTTTAGGATTTTAGTAACCCCCCCCCTTAAAACACAACAATAGTTAAGTCGTGTCAGTGTCTAGTCTAAACAAAGTCTTTAACCTGATTAATTAGAGTCCTTGTGGGTTCAACATCCGGGCTTGCTTTTCTTTGCTAGAGTCGACCGGTTCACTTGCCGGTGAGTAGTTTAGTCAAGTTAGAGAGTCTAGATTATTATTAACTGAGTCTAAATTTAGGTTTGTTTTAGTTTATTTATTTGAACTACTTATTGCACATCAAGTTTTTGGCGTCGTTGCCGGGGATTCTTGGCAATTGCGTTAATTACTTTGTTTGGATTTCAACTGATATCTATACGTGCTTGTTGTGTGTTTTTGAGTCGTAGGAGTCCAAGTAGCTTTAGTGTCTTTTTATTTTTAGAATCTTTTGTTGGAGTCGTCTTACTTGTTTGTTCTTGGTTTTGCAGTCCATGCCCCACACACGTTCTCAGGGACCTATGAAGTCGCCGATCGACAAGTCTTCCTTCTCCACACCTAGTTTACAGGTTAGAAAATCTTCAACTTCATCTACAGCCCCTTCTGACTCTACACTACAATCTAAACCACCGAACTTTGACTTCACTCCGAAGTCGTCACCCCACAACTCCCCACCACCTTCCCGTCCACCTAGTCCACCACCTGTTCACCAAATGGCCGAAAACCAAATTGTCCACCAACGCTCCACCGTGGGTTTTACCGCAAATTCACCCATCACCATCCCTGAAATCACCAATGACAAGTCCTGGCAAATTCCCTCATACATCATGACCGCCATTAACAACTCTTGTCAGTTCCACGGTCGTGATGATGAGGATGCTCCTGCACATATCAACTGTCTCACCCGTCTGTGTAGGACCTTCGGCATCGAAGGTGTTAATCTTGATGCCCGTTATCTCCTAGTCTTCCCTTTTTCGCTTGCTGGCCGCGCAGCCACATGGCTCGAGTCGCAGCCAGCAGGTACTTATACTACTTGGGCTGGACTTAGAGATGCCTTCCTTGCTAAGTATTTCCCAGCTGCGAAGGCCTCTCGCCTTCGAGATCAGATCCATTCATTCAGAATGGAGCCTGACGAACCATATCACTTAGCATGGGAGATGTTTCAAACTTTACTCTCGCGTTGTTCCCAACATGGGCTTTCGGATTGGGCTTTAGTAGAAAAATTTTATAATGGTCTCACCCCTGAGTGTAAGGCCCGATTCGACACATCTGCAGGATGCCATCTAATGGGAAAGAAAACTGTGGCTGACGGCAGTGATCTCTTTGAGAGCTTCGCTCATGCTGATATAGATCATATTGATACCAGCAGGAATTCCAATCCTGTGAATACTTCCTCATCTTCTCGAGGGGTAAACCAAGTCGTCTCAGACTCAAAGGTAGCATCTCAACTTGACTATATCACCAAAGAGTTGCTAGAAATTAAGAAAAAGGTCGATAGGTGCGAAGTTTGTAGAGGTGGTCATGACACTGTAGATTGCCCAATACTCACCCTAGAACAGGTAGAGTACATAGCAGGTCAAAATAGGGGTCCAACTAACCCATTCAGCAATAGTAACTCTAATTGGCGTGCTAATAATTATCGCTCTTCAGGTAACCCCCTGGTTTTCCATCAGGTCAATATCAAAGCAGGGGGCCAGGTTTCTATTCTAGAGGGGTTCGGGTCAAACAGGTCAATTTGCTAGTTCAGGTTCAGGTGCACAGTTTAGAGGTGAGGGGTCAAACCAAGAGGTTCAACCTAGGAATGAGGGGTCAAATAGTAGTCTATCTAGGATAGAGGACCTTCTTACCCAGCTAGTGGTTAAAGGATTAGGCTATCCAACGTACCTTAGAAGAACACGCTACATTCTTAAAGAATAACCATTCAAATTTCTTAGACCTTCAAAGGCAAGTTGGGGATATTGCACACGCCAGTTGCAAGAACGACCTCCCGGTCAATTTTCGGGAAATGCAAAGCCCAATGATGTGCGTGAAGTGTGTATATATTTTAGGTATATATTTTAAGCCCTTTTTACACTTTTTAGCCAAGTTTTAAATTTATAAACACGATATTAACTAACACTAAACACACATGTGGGCAAGTGCACCCATCGTGGACGTAGTATTGTGTTGGTAAGATACCGAGGTTGTCCAAGGACACAAGAGCTTTTAGTACCAGTTAATCCTCAACGTCTAATCAAATCAAAATGTTAGAAAAAAGGTTTTTAAACTAGAAAAATAAAACAAACTAAAATGCTAAAAATAAAAATAAAAATAAAAAACAGATAGACAAGATGAATCACTTGGATCCGACTCGTGTGTAGTGTAACCTTTGATTATTTTCGCACTTTTGCACTTGTTTAAGAGATTATCTTAGTTATTGTAGTAGGCCCCTCTTTTGAAGGTGACGTTACCCTCAACCCAGTAGTTTAAGTCAGCAAGGATACAATCCTAAAGGGTCGGATTATTGAAAGATAATTAATTAAGTTATTAATGCATAATGTGGTAGGCCCCTCTTTTGAAGGCGACGTTACCCTCGGCTAAGTAGTCTAAGTCAGCAGGGATACAGTCCTAAGTAGCCGGGTTAAAGTTTTAATAGTAGTTTAACTTATGAGGGAATCAAAGAGTTTGGACCCCCGCCATCAAATACCGGTAGGTATTGAAGGAGGTCCTTCTAAATTTGACCCAGGTCCTTTGCAGGATCTATACACTGAACAATGGCAAGACTCTTCTTACCAAACCGTTCCCTTAACCCCCGACCAGGTAGCCAACATACCTCCATATAGACCGTGGAGATATGAATGGTGAAAATCTTTTATTTTATATAGACAGTAAAATAATGCCAAGACACAACGGAAAAACGATAAGGAAGAATCACCTTCAATATAAGAAACTAGTAATTAAAGTCATTAATACAAAACCAATTAAAAAGTGCAAAAGATTAAAAATAAAAAGTATTACACTAAACACTTGTCTTCACCAAGTGATGTAAGAGACTTAGGCAAACATGGCCTTTGAATGTCAAGAACTCTTACGATCAATCTTGGATCCCGAGACGACTCACACACTCTATGATGGACAATGGATGATGGTGGTGGATGATGGTGTTGTGATGGTGGTGGGTGAAGTGTGAGAGAGGTGGTGTGCCAAGGGATGAGTTGCAAGAGCTCCAAGCACTCCTATTTATAGGCTGAACAGAAGCTCGGGCACGGCCCCGTGTCCATTGGGCACGGCCCCGTGTCCATCCTCCTCTCTTTCTTCATTAAATGCAGTTTGTCTGCATTAGTTGACCACCCCCCGTGTCCGCTGAGCATGACCAGGTGTGCAGAAGCATATCTGTACTATCAAGATTTGCCTGGATTCCGCTAATCTTATAGTTGACCATGGCCCCGTGTCCGCTGAGCACGGCCCCATGGTGGGCGATGGAAGCTTCTACAACTTTGTCTTTTCTGCTGACACTTGGGCACGCCCCCGTGCTCACTGAGCACAGGGCGTGTTCAGTCTTCTGTCTTCTTGTTTTGCTTGGAAAGATGCTGTCGGGAGGTCGCGCATGCCACGATTGCTCCTTTTCTTGTATTTATGTTAGATTTAGCTGCCTTTTTGCTTGTTTTGTTTATTTGAGCTCATTTAATCCTGAAAATGCAAAAGGAAGAAAAAAGCACACTTTTTCCAACATTAGTACTAAAAAAAGGGTTAGTTTAATGCCACAATTGATGTAATTTATATGTTGCATTTTATGCACATCAAATACCCCCACACTTGAATCTTAGCTTGTCCTCAAGCAAAACTCTTTATAATGTGGTTTTTTCACTCCCAAATGGAACGGGTAGAAGAGAAGGTTTTTGGGCTTGTCATAGAGTGTCGGGATTTTCAAGATTCTTTATTAAGTTTTATTTTTATTTATTTACAATCATATTCGTCATGATTTATTAAAAACATTTCATAAGATAAATTACTTATTAGGGCATAACATGCCTTTTTAAAATTCCATTTATATACAAGTTCACATACCTCACGGGGGATCACTCAACACTCGGCCGAAGGTGTATTTTTAGTGAATCACTCGAGAGGGGCGTGAAACTTACTCCTACCATAAGCTTGCCAAGCAATCAATCCTCCTCCTTTTTAATTATATACCTTTGTAAATACCAAGAGGACTTTTTGGGTGAAGGGTTAGGCTTGGGCTAAAGGTGGGTGGTTGGGTTAGTGGTTAGTGAAAGGGCGAAAAGCGTAAAAAGCGTCGGTTTTTTGAAAGACTTTTTATTTTTGACAATTTATTTTATTTTGATGAACCATTTTTTTGAAGCAAAGTTATTTTTGATGAACTTGCTTGTTTAATTGGTTTCATCATTTTTTTAAGTCGTAAGAAAAACCGAGCTTTGTTACTAAAAGAAAGGGTTAAAATGAAAAAAAGGTTTTGGTGGGTAAAAAGGGTGTTTGTTTTTGGGTTAAGAAATGAAAAGGTTTAGGCTCAAATGGGTTAACTAGGGGGATTTTTGGTAGGTGGTAAAAAAAATGAAAAATAATGGTGTAGAAAGAAAAAGGGTTAGTCCTAATGCCTCCATCATTTACTTACTCGGGTTTAAGTTGTTAAGGACCGGGAATGCATTGTTGTGGCAAGTTCTAGAGTCGTAAGAACCAAGCGGCTATTCACACAAGAAACGAAAAATGAGCATTTAGTGTAAAGATATGTATTTGTATGCTCAATAAAGGCACAAAACTCACTTTTGTGGGAATGGGTTTTTATGTGATCAAGTATATATAATCAAATTTTAACTAAGCTTGTCATGCCGCTTCATAATTTTCTTATGTTGGTTCTTTTTATCACGACGCTATCGGTTGTAAATTTGTAAAAATATAACCTTGTTAGAACTTGAAATTCCCAACTTAAACCTAGACAAGTAAAAATAAAATAAAATTTTTTGAAAAAAATTGGGGTGATTAGCGGTTCCAATAGAGTTTGGTGTAAGGCTTGTTAATTAGGACTTGCAAGATTCAAGGTTTTACCATCCCCCCCCACACTTAAATTACACATTGTCCTCAATGTGTCCCAAAAATAAGTTTTTAGGTTGATTGAATGTGTAAAAGGGTGTTAAAAGCAAAATTTTATGTTACTGGGCGCCTGGACACGGCCTCGTGGTGACCGGGCACGGCCCCGTGTTCAAGTGCCAGTAATAGAAGTTTGTAAAAAGAAACAGAAGCCTGGACACGGGGGCGTGTTCAGTCAACACGGCCCGTGTCCAGTTACCTGAACTGGGCGTTTTCTGTAGATTTTGCAGCACGGGGCCGTGTCGGGTGGACACGGCCCGTGTTGAACTTGCTGTAATAAAGAAATTTTGTCGGATGGTCCCGTTTTCGTGCATGGGGTGCTGGTGCAAGTTTCCCTTGTTATCCTTCACCATCCTGAGTGTGTTTTATTCCATTACAACATCATCCACACACTAAAACCATCATTTCATTAAAGTCATAAAGAGAATTACATTATCCTAAAAAGCTAGTAATTTAGATAAGCAAGCACAAGAAGCTTAAACCAAGAAGTTCTAGCCTAAAAGTTATTCTAATTAGCAAAATTTCCGAAAAGATAATTCTCTCGGTTAGATGCGGCTTTAAAGAACTCCTTCCTCCGGGCATGGGTTCCTCACACGTCGGCGAGCCACTCCTCTATCTCCCTTGGGAGGAGGAAGGCGGGCTCGTTGGCGTCGGTTTGAGGGGGTACAACTTCCACCGGGACTTCTTGTAGATCTTCAAGTGGAGGCTCCGCTGGAATGTCATCCCATCCGGTAAGATTGTTGACTCCAAGTGCTAGGTTCCAATCCTCTTGAGAGAAGATTGGTTCCATGGGAGGTGTTACAAGAACATTTAACCTCTGGTGCAAGAGGTTAATTTCTTGAAAATTGTTTTCCAGCCCCACCGTAAGATAATTTATACGGTCTATTAGGACCTCCTCTACCAAAGTCATTTCATCAAGAGCCTCCCGTAGTGCCATGACGTAGAGTACAAGGGTAGCTTCAATTGAAGACCTTCTCTCTCTTCGACTGTTTCTGGAATGTACAGAAGATGTTCCACTATTTTGACTTGACATTCTAGGATGGTAGGAGTGAAGATCCCTTCAAATATCTGTCCCTGTGTTGATGCACTACATCTGTTGATTTCGTCTTGGATCAAGTCTTGCATTGCATTGTATAGATTAGGGCTCAATATACGAGAAAATAGGAGAATGTATGTGTGTTAGGAAGAGGTTTCGCTTATATGGTCATTAGAGATAGGTTTCGCTTGGTTGAACATGAGGTTCCGCTTATGTGTTGTTGGTGCACTACATCTGTTGATTTCGTCTTTCATTGAGTTGTATAGATTAGGGCGCGTTTTACGAGAAAACTGGAGAGTTTAGGTTTTTAGAGTCTTGGACCGCTTATTCGGACATGCCGAATAAGAGGTCCACCTCACAACTTCCTGGACCCCTTTTATGGACATTCCTGGCCCTCTTATTCGTCACGTCCGTATAAGAGGCCCACATCTCCTATAAATACCACAAGAGAGGTCCTCATTTGTAACTTCCGAAATTCCATACCGAGGTGCTGCCGGTGTGAGAATCGATTGTAAAAGGTGTCAAATTAATGAGAAAAGAGAATTAAAGAAATATCTAGTTGTTTCTACTTCAGGTACTTGTTTTCCGCACCTGTATCTGATCAAACTCCTCTGATTGACTCGTTCAGGTCAGATTCCGATCCTACAAGTGGTATCAGAGCTTCAGGAGGAGGAGTTCTATTGAAATTTGCTGGATTTTGTCACATTTTCTTCTTCTACACCTTCTTTCTTACGTCAGACCAAGATTTCACGGTCCGTTTTGGCTGATTTTTGGATATGTGGTGCGCGTATACATGATCTAAAACCCTACCAAGTTTCAGCTCGAAACTCCAAGCCGTTTTGGAGATATCGCGATTTTTCGGTCCGATTCACGTCAAACAAGTAGGACCGCTCATAGAGACATTCTTTGAATCGCTCATAAATCAACTTTATGAACCGCTTTTGTGAACATCATGGATCGCTCATAGGGAAAATTTATGAACCGCTTTTGTGAACATCATGGATCGCTCATAGGGAAACTTTATGAACCGCTTTTATGGTCACATGATGAATCGCTCATAAAACAACTCTTGAACCGCTCATTAGTAAAAATTGTGGTCCGCTCATAAGACCTCACCTGGATCGCTCATAGGGATTAAAAAAGGGGAGAGTTCGCTGATTAGTCAGTCTTTGGTCCGCTCTTTTGGTAGATGCATGACTCGCTTTTATGACATCAACATATATACGGGGTTCAATTAAAAATTACACCGCCCATAATAATCATAACATTGCCGCCCCCCACTAAATAAATGGCCAATGAGATTTAAGAACAGTGATTCATAATATGAATTTCATATGTCGGACATTTTAGAATCTTGCTTGTTGGATAAGGTGAATGGTCACGTGAATTAATTGCCGACCCATTAACACTTGTTGGTCAAATTAGCCCACTACACAACATTTATTTGTGATCCATGTGGATGTGCAGTTTATATTGAAGGCACAAAAGAAATTATATTGTAAATAAAAAAAAACATACGGTCCAATCAAAGTCCCTTCATCACCACATTAAAATCAAAGTTTCATTTGCAAACTAAAAGACAAAATGTGCCACCCACGCTTATAAATAGTTTGGTCAAATCATAAATTGTTAGTTTGTTGTTTTTGTGTGCAAGTGAAGTCTGGTCATATGGTATGTTCGGGTTATATGATGCTTTAACAGTTCAGGTCATATCTTTGTGAACAAGGTCAATTGAGAGTGAACTCAGTTCGCACGTAGTGAGGTTGTTCGGTTAAAAGTGATCCGAGTCAGTTCACACTTAGATCATTGTTTTGGATCTTGTTGGGCAAGAAAGGTTGCTTGTTTCAGTCTGTGGTGCTCAGTTAAAAAAATTCAAGTCATATCGATTGGAAATCGGGCAAGGTCATTTGAAAGTTCGTAGTTTGTACGAAAAAGTGTCAAGTCATTTGTATTTGATCCGAGTCATAGTTGTCCGCTCTGTGTGTCAACCCTCAATCCGCACAGAATTGATCATCAGTTCGAGTACCAGTTCGCTTCCATTAATTGATAATACCTTAAACTGATTGTTGTTTTATTTGTATACGTCAGGTAAATCAAGATAGTCAGGTATTCTTACGAGGTGATTTGTGTATCAGCTCATTTGAAGAATCCAAGTTTGTGATATTTCCAATACTTAAACATGGATAGTGATGATGATACAGAATATTGGGCGAGGAAATACAGAGAGGATATGAAGTTGGTGGCTGAGAGTGATAGCGAAGATGAAAAAGTCAAAAAGGAGAAGAAAAAGAAGAAGATCAAAACGCCGGTGAGTAGTGATGATGAAGAAGTGCCGGTGGTGAGAAGGCAAAAAATGACAGAAGTGCCTAAGTTTAAAGTTGGAGAAAAAGTTGATGCAAAAGAAGTTTCTGAAAAGTGTGAAAACTGCGAGATTGTGAAAAAACAGAACAGCACATTGATTTACAACTTAAACAGTCTGAAAGAGTCTTATGATGTGCTGAACAAGACGATGAATCAGTACAATCAAACAAGTGAAGAACAAGCAGTTGTTATGAGGACTCTTCAGGGAGCGTTTATGACAAAACAAAAAGTTGTAAACAATTATATTGAAAAATGTGCTGCTTTAGAACAGAAGCTTGAATTGCAACGAATTGAAACTGAAAGAGTTAATCGTTTATTAAAAAGTTACTCATGTACTTCCTATGTAATTGACAGGATCTATCCTACAGTTGAAAGCATGAAGGTCTGGGAAGAAGATGAGATAGCTGAAGAAAAAGCAGCCGAAGTTAGTATTGAAGAAAAGATTACTGACGAGAAGAAGAGTGACAAGAAAAAGGATACTGAAAAGAATTCATCTGGTAAGAAGAAAAGTGTTAGTTATAACAAATGTCCACCCCCGCTGGAAAATGGATATTTGCCTAGACATCCTAACGATGAAAGAGTCAAAAAGGCCACAAATCTACAGTGGGAGTCTGAGTCGTCAGTTAATCTTCCAGAAAGCATCGATATTGTGTTTACACCGTCTGACACTGATCAACAGTCTCAATTGATGAAGAAAATCGTGGATCATGTGTTAGATAGTGATGACAGTGATGAGCCAAAGCCGGAGTCAGAGTCAAAATCAGAGTCAAAAACTCCGAGTCAGACAGAAAAACAGGGAAAATTAGTTTATAATAGAAAATTCTTGGTATCAAAATCTAATTTGGATGATGGATTGTTTAAAGTTGCTTATACTTTGAATAATTCGGACAAATTATATTCTGATGAAGAATTTCCTATAAAAGGTGTTAAAACTGAACTGATTAAAAAGGTTTTTATACTCTCAGAAATTAATATTTCTGAAATCAAAGGTTTATGTTTTAATGAAAAACCTAAAAAATACACCTCAAGAGTACAACAGAGATTAAACAAGAAAAAGAAATACGGTTCTGGTTCAGATTTCCAAAAGAGATCAAACCATAGCGGTAATTTCAAAAAGAAAGGTCTTGGTTTTACTCCTACAGAAAAACAGAAAAATGAAAAATATGTTCGTGATTTTAAATCCAAAATGTCGTTTGTTTCAGGTACTTCAACTGATGAAGAAGAAAAGACAAGTTTCTGGAGGGAAACGAACAGTGAGTTTCTGAAAAAGAAACAAGCTGAACAAAAGAAAGACTCGAGAACCTGTTTCAAGTGCAACAACGTTGGACATATCGCCAAAGATTGTACTCAGGCAATACAATCAAAACAGGGAGTTTTTCGTAAAATTTCAAAAAAGGTGTATGCGTTCGAATCACCACTTGACAGAACAAAGCTGTTTAAAGATTCTATTTTTGAAACTGGTGAAAGTTCGAACAAGTTTTATCAGAAGAGAGCAAAATCTGACAACCAGAAATGGGTTGTTAAGGGTGGTGAAAGCTCTAGCGATGACTCTGATGGATCAAAATTAGAGGAGCTATCTTCAGGCAATGAAACTGATTCCACAAAGTCAGTTGAGCCACAAGTTGTTTCAAAAAGTGAAGCTATTTTAAAAGATGAAAAATCAGTTCCGAGTGTTGATGATGATGAGTTTCCATCACATCGGGCTGATAATTACAAGAAGAAAATTGGTAGAGTTGAGATTTCTAACCAATTTTTTGATGATGAACAGGAATTTGATGCTGAGAAGGTCTTTAACTCCAAAGTAAAGAATATCTTTGGAAAGATGATTGATCGAAAGGTCAAAGGGGTTAAAGAATTTTACGAAAAGAAAACAATGAAGGAAAAGGTTGAACCATCCCTGGTTTGTGACTGGGATGGTACATATTATGAACAGTAAGTCTCAGGACTTGCCGGAGCTCCCAGGTTGGTAAGTGTGGAGCATGAATCGGCATCTTTCTTGAAGTTTATTCAGTAACGTCAATCATACAATCGGTAAAAAGGTTTCTTTGTGTTTTTCTTACAAGTAGTACAGAGGTTTCTGCACGGAAAATGGTAAATCAAGGACATTAAGTTGTACTTGTATTTTCCTATAGCTGATTGGAAGACAAGATGATGAACCACGCCCCGAATACTTGATAACCTACAAGTGGTAACCTACAAGTGATAAAATCAATCAAACTTATTTTCCGGAAAAACCATTTTGATTAAAACAAACTTAAGTGTTTTGAAATCTAAATGGGAAAATAGTTTGTTGATAGGGGGAGTTCTGATTGTTTATGCCAAGCGAATGGCGAATTGAGGTGATTTGATATCAGTTGTCATGTTCTGTATAGTTTGTTTTTAATTTTCATTAGATGTATTTGAATTTTAGGGGGAGTAAGAATTTTTAGAAAATCCAAAAACATCAGAAAATTTGAAAAAGTCAAAAACATGATAAAACTGAAAAATGAGTTTTTGTTGCATAAAAGAGGAAATGATAGTACATCAGTGGACTATCACAGTATGCTAAAGATTTGTGTTGTATAAAAGTATCTAAGTAGTATTGTTAAAGATGTGTCGATAGATTTTTACAGATAGGTTTTTACAGAATTAGTAAATCAGTTTGGGATATAAATCTAAATTTAACTTGCGTTTGCGTGGGGAACATCTCCAGGATATATAGGTAACCCCTGAAATCTCGTTTGAAAGATTTCATATTCAGATATACTAGATTTTTCTACTACTTGATGTCTGGGGTATTATTCCGGGACTTCTGCTGAACGGTGGTTCTGACCTAGTCCTTGGATAATGCTTTGCCTGAAATGCTTGAAACATAGCATTATAGCCCTCAAATTGATTAGACAATAAAATTGATAATCATCTGTTGTAGCAAAAAGATCCTCTAAAGGGGACACACTGCTAAGTCGAAACTGATATCTCTCTGCTGAACGGAAGTTCTGACCTGAGATCCCTCAGTTTTCGCATTCCCTAAATTATATACAGACATCATTTTAGTACAATTATCTGTAAATCTGAAACTTGAAATTCTGGATACGGGAGTATATTCTGAGGTGGGAACACGCGTAAACGTTTAAGTCCTAAAACACTAATCACATATCCTGAACATATTGAAAGTTGTGTAAAAACTTGTGTGGATCAATATATCGGTAAACTTTGCAAACTGTTTAGTACTTAATATGTAATATCAGCTTAACGGTACTAGTGCTTAGTCAAAAACTGATATGATCCTCTTGCACGAGCTCACAAAAATATTGTTTGTAAATATTTCATTTCTGCATTTTACTCTAAAAAACCAAAAAGATTTTTAGTGTGTTTTAGCATAAAATTTTGAAAAAGTCAAAAAGATTTTTGACAACTGATGTTGAATAGCTGATTTTCAATATTCCGAGTGCTAAACATGATGATTAATACTTGAGGGGGAGTGGGTGTATGAAATTAAATGTTTTCTTAAATCTATCCTTTCTAGTGGTTCATCAAAATCTGTGTTTGTTTTGAAGGAAAGTGTGAATTGATGCAGGATTATATGTTTGAATTTTATATGTGAAAGAAATTTATTTTGAGGTAGAGTTTATACAGGAAAGCCAGGCGTCGATCCTGAAGATGTTACTGAAGAACAAAGGAATGCCAGTAAATCGAGAGGGGGAGTCTGAAGACAGATAGAAAGGAAAGCCCAGAGGCTGATCAAGACTGAAGATGTGAAGACACAGCATTGTTGTGACTCGATAGTCGACTCCATCAACATCTGAGGGGGAGTCTGTTGGTGCACTACATCTGTTGATTTCGTTTTTCATTGAATTGTATAGATTAGGGCGCGTTTTACGAGAAAACTGGAGAGTTTAGGTTTTTAGAGTCTTGGACCGCTTATTCGGACATGCCGAATAAGAGGTCCACCTCACAACTTCCTGGACCCCTTTTATGGACATTCCTGGCCCTCTTATTCGTCACGTCCGTATAAGAGGCCCACATCTCCTATAAATACCACAAGAGAGGTCCTCATTTGTAACTTCCGAAATTCCATACCGAGGTGCTGCCGGTGTGAGAATCGATTGTAAAAGGTGTCAAATTAATGAGAAAAGAGAATTAAAGAGATATCTAGCTGTTTCTACGTCAGGTACTTGTGTTCACATGAGGTTTCGCTTATGTGAACATGTCACTTGAAGCGAAACCTGAACACCTATATAAACCTGATAAGCGAAATCATTTGCAAGTTTTGTGATTTCCATACCGAAGTGCTGCCGGTGTGACGTTTGAGCTGTAAACATTGTTAAATCAATGAAATCAGTAGTTTAAGTGAAGAACAAGCTATTTCTATCTACGTTTCTTGTTATTCCACACCTGAAACATAGAAGAACGCCTCTGAACGACAAATTCGGGTCAGAACACGATCCTACAAGTGGTATCAGAGCTTGGGAGGAGGTTTTCTACATAAATTAGCTAGATTTTGTCATTGTTTTCTACTTCTACACCTTCTTTTATTAGTTCAGAAAGTTGTGACGGTCGAAATTGACTCAAAATTTCACAGATTGTGTGTTACTGGACATTAACAAACCCTGGAAAGTTTCATGCCAAAATACAGACTAAAAATGGACCAAATGAACTTCGGACCAGGTTTCGCTTCAAGGAACACTTGACTGTTTCGCTTGAAAGGTTCCGCTTCAACTGACACTTGATATTTTCGCTTGAGTGGTTCCGCTCCAAATTACGTGGTAGTTCCGCTTGTGTGTCACCATTAGTGAGTTTCCGCTTCAAAAACATCAAAGGTTCCGCTTCAAGGGACAGTGTTGGAATTTCGCTTATTGGTTTCGCTTCAGTGATCAATCATTGTTTCGCTTATTCAGACAACCTTAGTTTCGCTTGTGTGAACTTTTGTAGTTTCGCTTATTGTGCATTCTCACCTGGGTTCGCTTATTTGTCACTGATTTTGAAAAACGTGCAAAGTCATCATGGATTTAGAGTTTTACAACGCGTTCGCTACTCCGTCTACTCCAGCTGCGATTGCTCAGGCCATGAACTTAGAGAACGAGACGGGAACCACCCAAAAGCCCCCGAAATTAATGAGTATCGAAGAATACTACGGGTGGAAGGATCGATTCGAGAACTGGGTTCAGGCAAATCATCTTAGATCATGGGAATGCATCTTAAAGAAATATGTGTTGCCTCGAACAAAATTGCAGGTTATCAAACAGTTATCAGAATTCACGGATCAGGAACGGGTTATGTACAAAGCCGAGAAAATGATGATTAGTCTGTTGCAACAAGCGATCAAAGAAGACATATTCATTCTGTTACAGCACGACAAAACTGCAAAGTCAATCTTGGATGCTCTTAAAGTAAAATTTGAGGGAAGCGAGAACATGATAAAGAGCAAGAAGGCGCTGCTTAAGAAAGAGTTTGATCTGTTAAGCAGCTTACCGGGAGAGGATACAAAGAAGCTGATCGAACCTTACTGTCACTCAGTGCGATCCATGTCTATGTTGAGCATTACTAAAGATCGTGAAGAGTGGGTGGATAAGTTGGCTGATGCACTACCGCAAAAAGAGTGGGGAACTTATCTGATGATTCTGAAGAACACGGGTCTTTATGATGGGTTAACGATTTCTCAGTTTATCGAAAAGATAGAGAGTCAAGATCTGGAACAACAGAAGATTGCTAGGATGAACAGTCCCAGTGGTCAACAGGATGTAAAGATGTACTATAAAGGAAGTGTTCCGGTTCCTGAAACTGATAGAAGTCCGAAAATCCAAACTGCTTTCAGTGCTGGTGATTCAACGGAAAAAGCTGATCAGAGTTCAACAAAAAGCAGCAGCGGATTCTCATCATTTCCGAGTGTCAATCCTAAGGAATCAAACACAAGCTTTCAGTCTCAGGGCACAAAGACAGGAAATGGATACGTGATTCAGTGCATCATAGCTCTAAACCTTCCAGAAAGTCAAAGCTTTTCAGAAGACACTAATAAAGACCACATGACACTTCTTGGTTCTGTGTTGTTATCTTATGAGGGTCTTGTCGCTGGTCGGATCGGAAATCCTATGCTCACCAAAGAGGATTACGACCAAATTGACGCCGAAGAGATGGAATTAATGGATATCAAATGGTGTCTTGCTAGTGTTCTTAGGCGTGCTGAAAAGTTCAAAACAATCACCGGGAGAAATGACTTTCTTGATGCTCATGTACCTACTTTAGGTTTTGATAAATCTAAAGTTACTGGTTTTCGTTGTAAGGAGAAAGGCCATTTCAAACGGGAGTGCAAGGGCAGAGAAGCTAGCGGTGCTCAGAATCCGTTCGGAAAAGACGACTACTATCGGAAAGCCATTTATCAGCAGGTTGGTCAATCACAAGATTCACAGACGGCTCATGGTAGGAAGATCGAAGATTCAAAGAGAGCGTGTTTAGTGGACTTCAGCTGGAACAAATACATATCTGCTGACAGCAAAGCCTGTATAGTTGATCAATATGATGAGAGACTACCTGAAGGCTTCAGCTAGGATATGTTCGTTGATGAAAAAGGAGAGTTCAAAGCCTTCATCGCCAAGATTGTCAGAGAGCCAGACATGTTTGCTACATGGATGAAGTCTATTGGAGTGAATGTGACGAGTGAAGATGAAAAATCCGTTACTTCTGATGAAAGTTCAGAAAGTTCTGTTGAAAAGTCACAAAGTTCAGATGAAAATGAACAAAATGCTGTTGATTTAGAAAAAGAAGTTGTATTTGATCAAACACCATCTGATTCTGGTTCATCAAATGTTGATTCTGAAAAGTCTGTGCAGTTTGATCAGTCACCAGTTGATAGTAGCAGTGATGATGAGGAAGAGAAACATATAAATGTTGCAAAATCTCATCTTTCTCCTGAAAGTTTTCATTTCTATTTTGCAGAATGCTTGGAAAAGTTGAAGGCAAAAAGAGCTGAAAAAGAACACATGGAAATGAATACTGAAAGTGTTGCTGAGGAGAATGATAAGACTGAGCTGGTGAGTGAAGAAAAGATGTTTGAAGTTGAGAAGGTGAAAGAAGAAGAAAAAGTGGTTGAAGTTGTGAAAACAATCGAGGTTGAGAAGATTGTTGAAGTTGTAAAGCCTTGCGAGAAGTGTTTGGAAGCTTGCAAGGATTGTGCAGCAAAAGACGACATCATTGCTGAGTATGAGAAGAAGAAGGAGCAGTTACTGTTCAACCTCAACTACGTGAAAGAATCGTACGATGTCTTGAACAAAACAGTAACTGGTCTCCAAAAGACAAACTCAGAGAGAGAACAAGCACTGACGATGATGAATGTAGTCATGATGTCAAAGCAGAAAGCTATCAACTTCTACATCGAATAGAGTGCAAAGTGGAAGCAAGAGTTGGAGACCGAGAAGATCAAAAATGAGAGAATTAGACGTTTACTGCAAAGCTATTCTAGTTCTGATTATCTCATTGATCGTATTTACCCAACTGTTGCAGGTATGGAAGCTTTTCAAGACGAGAAGCCTAGGGAAAAGAAAGATTGTGGTAAGAAACCGACTGTTAGCTATAACAAGTGTCCGCCTCCAATTTGGGAAGGGTATTCTCCTAGAAAACCAAACGGGGAGCAATTGGAAAAAGCAGTCAATATAAAGCTTAAAACCGACACAACTGATGTTTTACCGGATAACATTGATGTCACGTTTACCTCGTCCGATACTGATCATGAGTCTGAGTTAATAAAAAAGGTGGTCGATCAAGTGTTGGATACTGATGAGGAATCTGAGTCAAAGTCTAAGTCTGGAAAGTCAATTTCGTCAGTCAACAGGGAAAATTCGTTGGTCAAACGGTCTTACAGTAAAGAATTTTTGTTATTAAAAGCTAATTTGAATGATGAAACATTCGAAGTTGTGTATACTTTGAATGGTTCTGACAAATTATATTACAACAAAGAGTTCCCAATAATGAGTATTAAAACGGAATTGATTAACAAAACTTTCAAACTAATAGAGATTAATATTCATGAATTGAAAGTTTTGAAACGTTTTGAAAAATCTAAAAAATATACTTCAAGAGTTCAACAACGGTTAAACAAGAAAAAAGGTTACAATTCTGGTTCTGGTTTTCAAAAGAAACCAAACCAAAATCGTAGCTACAAAAAGAAAGGACTTGGTTTTGTTCCGCCAGAAAATCATAAAAATGATAAAAATTCTAAAACAAAAACAGAATTTGTGTCAGGAGGAAGCTCAGATGAGGAACATAAGAAACCATTCTGGAGACAGTCAAATCAAGAGTTTCTTGCTGAGAAGAGAAAGAATGGAGCTAAAGTGGTGTATCAAAGAGAGACTCGAACCTGTTACAAATGCAATGAAGCTGGTCACATTGCATGGAATTGTTCGAAAAATGCAAAAACAATACAGGGAGTTTCTCAGAAATTAAAAGAAAAAGTTGTCGATATTGAACCACCAACTGAAAAACTTAAAGTTTTTGAAAACTCAACTTATGAGGTTGGTGAATGTTCAAAGAGGAATATGTATGAAAAGAAAGGAAAAGACAACCAAGTGTGGGTTGTTAAAAGGAGTGATGTGAATGTCGGCGATGAATCTGGTTCCACAAAGCAAGAAGAGCCACAGTTTGAAAAAAAATTTCAGTAGATGATGATGAATTTCCATCACTGAAATTTGAAGAGGTTAAAAAGAAAATTGGAAAAGTTGATATCTCGAAACAGTTTTACACTGAGAAAAATGAATTTGATGTCGAGAAAACTTTTAATGGAAGTGTAAAGAAAATTTTTGGGAAAATGTTAAACGGGAAAGCAAAGGGGGTTAAGGATTTTTATGCGACTAAAAAGGCAACATACAACCCCACTGCGATAGAGTTGAAAGCCATCAAGTCTGAAAAGACTTGGATGGAAGTCTGCTTTCCATGATAGTCTTAGGACTATGCCGGAGATCCCAAGTTTATATCTTGGATCAGGAATCGACATCTTTCTAGTGTTTGTGAAGTGTGTTTGAAAGATTTTGAATAGTGTTTGAATTTTACAGGTTGAAGGACTACGCCGGAGCTTCCAGGTGAGTAAGTGCGAAGCAGGAATCAGCATCTTGATTGAAAATGTAGATGATTCATTCCTACAATTGGTATTGTTGGTTGTACCTACAAGTGGTAATTTTTACAAGTGGTACAGTAGTTATTTGAGTGCAAAACGGTAAATCAGGGACATTAAGTTGTACTTGATTTACTAACATGATAGAAAAACTGACAAGATGATGAACCATAACCCCGATTTTAACACATGTTTAACCTTCAAGTGGTTAACAACAAACTCATTTTCCGGATAAATCATTTTGATTAAAACAAACTTAAGTGTTTTGAAATCTAAATGAGAAAATGGTTTGTGATAAGGGGAGTTCAGATTGTTTATGCCGAGTGAATGGCGATTTGATGTGATTCGATGTCGGTTGTCAGGTTTCTGTACAGTTTTTGTTTTACTTTTTAGTTTTCAAGTGGGTCAAGAGTCTAGTAGTTTTCAAATTTCCTTTGAAATGTGTTTGAATTTTAGGGGGAGTAGGGAAATTTCAGAAAATCCAAAAACATTTGAAAATTTGAAAAAGACAAAAACATGATAAAATTCAAAAATGAGTTTCGTTGTAAAAAGAGGAAATGATAGTACATCAGTGGACTGTCAAAACATGCTAAAGAAACGTAAAGATAAAAAGTGATAAACAATCTCACTGAGGATGTGTCAGTAGGTTTTTACACATTTAGTATATTGTCACGAGATATAAACTAAATTTCAAACTTGCTTGTTCTGTGGGTTAACACAAACTTGGATATATAGGTAACCCCTGAAATCTTGTTTGAAAGGTCCCTTATTCTGAGATACTAGGTCTTTATGCTCAGTGATATCTAGGGTATTATCCCAGGACTTCTGCTGTATGGAAGTACTGACCTAGTCCCCGGATAATGCTTTCCGCAAAAAGCTTGAAACATAGCTTCACCCTCAGCATGCTGATGAAACAATAAAATTGATAGTCACCACTGTTGAAATTAAAAGATCCTCTAAAGGGGACACTCCAAAAGTCGAAGCCGTCATCTCTCTGCGTATACGGAAGTATCGACCTGAGCTCTCACGGCCCTCGCATTTAACCCCTATACAGATATCATCTGTGGTATATTCACCTGTAAGACTGAATATTGGGATCTGGATACGGGAGTATATTCAAGTAGTGAGACACACGAATAAGTCAGTATCAAAGACATTAACTTCGTATCTCGGAATAGTTGAACTTTGTGTGAAAATTTAAGTGGACAAATATACTGACAATCTAGGTGAATTGTTTAGAACATAAAATGAAATGAAGCTTAACGGTGTTTGTGACATGTCTTATAAACTAATATGATCCTCTTACATGAATTCACAAAAATATGTTTGTAAATATTTCATTTCTACATTTTCGTGTTTTTAAAAAATGGTGTCAGTTACTTTCCTTTAGAAAAATCCAAAAAGATTTTGTGTGTGTTTGCATAAAGTTTCAGAAAATTCAAAAAGATTTTCGACAACTGATGTTGGAAAGCTGATTTTCAAAGTTCCAAGTGCTAATCATGATGACATTGTTGTGAGGGGGAGAGTGTCTAATTGTCAAAATATGTTTTTCAAATTATCAAGTGGTTCATCATAAGTGAATGATCTGAGAGAGAGTGTTTGTTGATGCATATGAGAGGGAGTTAGTGTTGGTGCACTCAAGTTGTTAAATTTAGAAATCTTATTGTTAAATTTAGAGAGGTTTGATCTTGAATCTGAAGATAGAGTGCTAGATTTCGATTCCTGAAGATCTCTGTTTGAGCCAGACTGATCGATTCTGAAAAACCTGTGAAGGTCAGACAACAATCCTGAAGATGTTACTGAAGAACAAAAGAATGCCAGTAAATCGAGAGAGAGAGTCTGAAGATACCTGAGCAGAATGTGAGCCAGATTTCGATCCTAGAACTGATAAACTTAAGGAATCAAGAGATCTGATCAAGAGAGTCTGAAGATAGAGTGAGAAGAAAAGCCCAAAGACTGATCAAGACTGATGATGTAAAGACACAGCATGGTCGTGAATCGATGAACTACTCCATCAACATCTGAGGGGGAGTCTGTTGATGCACTACATCTGTTGATTTCGTCTTGGATCAAGTCTTGCATTGCATTGTATAGATTAGGGCTCAATATACGAGAAAATAGGAGAATGTATGTGTGTTAGGAAGAGGTTTCGCTTATAGGGTCATTAGAGATAGGTTTCGCTTGGTTGAACATGAGGTTCCGCTTATGTGTTCACATGAGGTTTCGCTTATGTGAACATGTCACTTGAAGCGAAACCTGAACACCTATATAAACCTGATAAGCGAAATCATTTGCAAGTTTTGTGATTTCCATACCGAAGTGCTGCCGGTGTGACGTTTGAGCTGTAAACATTGTTAAATAAATGAAATCAGTAGTTTAAGTGAAGAACAAGCTATTTCTATCTATGTTTCTTGTTATTCCGCACCTGAAACATAGAAGAACGCCTCTGAACGACTCATTCGGGTCAAAACACGATCCTACACCCTGGATGGTCCAAATGTGCCGGATTCTTGGCTGCATTTATAGAAAACGACAGCATGCTGGACAAGCCCAGTGTCGGCTGGACACGGCCCCGTGTGCAGGCAAGATCCTGACACACTTTGTCCGTATTCTGACCGAAAGTCAGAAGGGAATCTTTTGGTAGACACGGGGGCGTGTTGGCCTGGGCACGGCCCCGTGTCGAAGGGCTGATTATGAAGTTTGTCTATTTTTAAGGAACTTATCCGGATCGAGCGGTTCCTTACTGGATGGAACAACCCCAAAATGCCTAAGATACCTTAATTGCTCTAGATTAAGACGAGAACGCAAGAGGTTGTCGGTGAGGGTGAGTCCTATGCTAAATGTAGGTGGACAAGTCCAAACATTTTCCGAGCTCTCGTTAAAGAAGGTGTATGCCGAATCGCTCAGGTCTATGTATGCATCGAACGAAGTCGATGGAGAGTCCTTCACGGCACAATCGGCACAGGGACGACTATCGTCCAAGTCTTCGCTTGAGTTGAAGGTAATGTCAGGAACAACGAAGTTGTTTTCATTTGAATGCGACCCCAACAATTCTTCTTGGTCATTGTCTTGAGATGAATTAAGGAAATCCATCTTAAGTTCTTTTCACCAATTAAGAACTAGATCTTCTAGTTGAAATAGTTCATCAAGAAGCATTTCTCCTAAAATGTCCAGTTGAGCGCATTCGATGGAGAGATAGGGATTATTTTTACTTTCGCCCCTCTTAAGGCTACAGGAAAACGATGGGTCTATATATTTGGGCTTATAGTTTAGAAAATAGCATTCTAATTCTTTATGACGGCCACCACATAATTGACACCACGTACCATAAAAGTGCCGAAAGTAAAAAATATCATTATCACTCATTTTTGTGTCAGAAATTACCAACCGTCGGGATCTTACGGTTCTGTTTTCAGTAACTGAATCTTGGGCACGGGGGCGTGTTGAGTGGGCACGGCCCCGTGTTCAGCGTACTGTCTGACTTAAACAAGATTGCCAGTTCCAATGATTGGGCAGGGGGCGTGTTCAGCGGGCACGGCCCGTGCTGAGTTCTGCAGAAGCTGAAAAATTAAGAAAATCCTAAAAAAAGTAAAAATAAAAAAATAAAAAATTGATTAGGCCGCTGATTCATAACTTTCTTAAAATCCTTGTGTCCTCGGTAACGGCGCCAAAAACTTGATGTGCATGAAGTGTGTATATATTTTAGGTATATATTTTAAGCCCTTTTTACACTTTTTAGCCAGGTTTTAAATTTATAAACACAATATTCACTAACACTAAACACACATGTGGGCAAGTGCACCCATCGTGGACGTAGTATAGTGTTGGTAAGATACCGAGGTCATCCAAGGACACAAGAGCTTTTAGTACCGGTTTATCCTCAACCTCTAATCATATCAAAATGTTAGAAAAAAAGTTTTTAAACTAGAAAAATAAAACTAACTAAAATGCTGAAAATAAAAATAAAAAACAGATAGACAAGATGAATCACTTGGATCCGACTCGTGTGTAGTGTAACCTTTGATTATTTTCGCACTTTTGCACTTGTCTAAGAGATTATCTTAGTTATTGTAGTAGGCCCCTATTTTGAAGGTGACGTTACCCTCAACCCAGTAGTTTGAGTCAGCAAGGATACAATCCTAAAGGGTCAGATTATTGACAGATAATTAATTAAGTTATTAATGCATAATGTGGTAGGCCCCTCTTTTGAAGGCGACTTTACCCTTGGCTAAGTAGTCTGAGTCAGCAGGGATACAGTCCTAAGTAGCCGGGTTAAAGTTATAATAGTAGTTTAACTTATGAGGGGATCAAAGAGTTTGGACCCCCGCCATCCAATACCGGTGGGTATTGAAGGAGGTCCTACTAAATTTGACCCAGGTCCTTTGCAGGATCTATACACTGAACAATGGCAAGACTCTTACCAAACCGTTCCCTTAACCCCCGACCATGTAGCCAACCGTGGAGATATAAATGGTGAAAATCTTTTATTTTATATAAACAGTAAAATAATGCCAAGACACCACGGACAAACGATAAGGAAGAATCACCTTCAACATAAGAAACTAGTAATTAAAGTCGTTAATACAAAAACAATTAAAAAGTGCAAAAGATTAAAAATAAAAAGTATTACACTAAACACTTGTCTTCACCAAGTGATGTAAGAGACTTAGGCAAACATGGCCTTTGATTGTCAAGAACTCTTACGATCAATCTTGGATCCCGAGACGACTCACACACTCTATGATGGACAATGGATGATGGTGGTGGATGATGTTGTTGTGATGGTGGTGGGTGGTGGGTGAAGTGTGAGAGATGTGGTGTGCCAAGGGATGAGTTGCAAGAGCTCCAAGCACTCCTATTTATAGGCTGAACAGAAGCTCGGGCACGGCCCTGTGTCCATTGAGCACGGCCCCGTGTCCATCCTCCTCTCTTTCTTCATTAAATGCAGTTTGTCTGCATTAGTTGACCACGGCCCCGTGTCCGCTGAGCACGACCCCGTGTGCAGAAGCATATCAGTACTATCAAGATTTGCCTGGATTCCGCGAATCTTATAGTTGACCATGGCCCCGTGTCCGCTGAGCACGGCCCCGTGGTGGGCGATGGAAGCTTCTGCAACTTTGTCTTTTCTTCTGACACTTGGGCACGCCCCCGTGCTCACTAAGCACGGGGCGTGTTCAGTCTTCTTGTTTTGCTTGGGAAGATGCTGTCGGGAGGTCGCGCATGCCACGTTTGCTCCTTTTCTTGTATTTATGTTAGATTTAGCTGCCTTGTTGCTTCTTTTGTTTATTTGAGCTCATTTAATCCTGAAAATTCAAAAGGAAGACAAAAGCACACTTTTTCCAACATTAGTACTAAAAAAGGGTTAGTTTAATGCCACAATTGATGTAATTTATATGTTGCATTTTGTGCGCATCACCCAACCCATCTGGCACTTAGAAGGCAATTTCGACCCGTAGTGGTAGAACCTTAGGAGAGGTAGTGAGACCCGAGAGTGTTGAGATTGAAGATGAGGAGCCCGTAGATGAAGAGGTTCAAATGGAGGCGCCCAGTAAAGCGCACCCTAGGTTCATCCCAGCAAGTACCGCACACACGGGGGGGGCTTAAAGTGAGAAAAGTATAGGAAAAAGGCCCATACAAGCTGTTCCATCACCCGCTGTTGATCTTTCTCGTGTTCCATTTCCTTCCCGTCTTAAAAACCAAACTTATTCCAAACAGTACGGGAAATTTTTAGAGATCTTTAAGCAGCTTAGAATCAACCTTCCTTTCATAGAAACCCTTCAATCGATGCCTAAATATGCAAAATTTTTAAAAGACCTTCTAAAACGTAAGGATAGGTTAGGAGAGGTTTCAAACATTCCCCTTAGTGGAGGGTATTCCGCCGTAGTCTTGAACAAGGTCCCGGAAAAATTGACAGATCCGGGCCTTTTTACCATTCCATGTTTGTTTGGGAGTGATACCGAGTGTAGGGCCCTAGCTGATTTAGGAGCGAGTATACCTCATGCCTTATTCCATGTATGAGAGGTTAGGTCTAGGAGAGTTATCCCCTACATGTATGTCTTTGTCTCTAGCCGATAGATCAGTGAAGTATCCACGTGGCATAATCGAAAATCTTCTAGTCAAAGTGGATAAATTCGTCTTTCCCGTAGACTTTGTCGTTCTTGATATGGAAGCCGACGAAAAGGTTCCTATCATTCTAGGACGCCCATTCTTGTGTACCGCCAAGGCTATCATCGATGTCTTCGACGGTAAAATCACACTCCAAGTCGGTGAGGAAAGAGTTACTTTCGAGATAGCACGCTCCATGGAACACCCTAGTGGTTCCGATGATCTTAGTAGTCCTTGTCATTCGGTCTATTTCATAGAGTCTTTCCTATCATGTGTCAACCATTGCTTTGACTATATTAGTGGAGCCGATTTAGATGAGAGTAAGGTAGATGAGGTAGTTCAGAAGGTAGAGGAGGTTGTGAGTGAGAGTGAGGAAGTAGAAGAGACCGAGTGGTTCCCCGAAGTGCTAGAGTTGAGTGAGGTAAAAAGTGAGGTTGAGAGTACACCCTTAGAGAAACCCGCCCCATTAGAACTTAAAGTCCTTCCATCCCACTTAGAGTATGCGTTCTTAGGTGAGGGGTCCGATTTTCCCGTCATTATTTCATCTAAGTTAGAGGAGGGGGAAAAGGGTAGGTTGTTAGACGTGTTGAGAGAGAATAGGGAAGCCATTGCATGGCGACTTTCGGATATCAAGGGCATAAGCCCCGCCTATTGTACCCACCGGATACTCATGGAAGATGATTATAAGCCGGTGGTGCAACCTCAACTGCGCCTAAATCCGAATAAGCAAGAGGTTTTTAAGAAGGAAGTGCTTAAGTTGTTAGATGTCGGGGTGATATACCCTATTTTCGATTCACCATGGGTTAGCCCGACTCAAGTTGTCCCAAAGAAAGGTGGGATGACGGTGATCATGAATGAAAAGAACGAATTAATCCCTTCTCGTACCGTTACCGGTTGGCGTGTATGCATAGACTACCGAAAGTTAAATGACGCCACCCGGAAAGACCATTTCCCCTTACCATTCATTGACCAAATGTTGGAGCGTCTAGCAGGTCAACAATTTTATTGTTTTCTCGATGGATTTCTGGGTTATTTTCAGATCCCAATCGCCCTGGAGGATCAAGATAACACGACGTTCACATGCCCTTACGGCACTTATGCGTATCGCCGCATGCCTTTCGGGTTATGCAACGCTCCGGCTACTTTTCAAAGATGCATGGTTGTTATATTCCAAGACATGCTTGAGACCTCTATGGAGGTTTTCATGGATGACTTCTCGGTCTTGGTACTACTTTCGATCAATGTCTTTTAAATCTTGATAGATGGTTAAGAGGTGTATAGAGACAAACCTTAAGGAAGTCGATTTTTTGGTGCGATTGGGAGAAATGTCACTTTATGGTGACGGAGGGGATAGTTTTAGGTCACAAGGTGTCAAGAGGGGGGATAGAGGTGGATAGGGCCATACCATAAGTAGATTGCCTCCACCTACTAGTGTCAAGTCCGTTCGTAGTTTCCTAGGGCATGCGGGCTTTTATAGGCGTTTCATTAAGATTTTTTCTAAGATTACGCGCCCCATGCCCCGACTAATAGAGAAAGATGTACCTTTCGTCTTTGACGAGGAGTGCATAAAGGCTTTTGATTTTTTGAAGGAGAAACTCACTAGTGCCCCTATCCTTGTTTCGCCCGATTGGAGCTTGCCTTTCGAGCTCATGTGCGATGCAAGTGATTATGCCGTAGGTGCGGTTTTAGGTCAAAGAGTCAATAAACATTTCCATCCAATCTACTACGCGAGCAAAACTTTGAATGATGCTCAAGAGAACTATACCACCACGGAAAAAGAGCTCTTAGCCGTAGTGTTTGTGTTTAAAAAGTTCGCTCATATCTCGTTCTATCCAAAACCACCATGTTCACCAAGCATGCCTCTTTGCGCTTTTTTTCCAAAAAAAGACGCCAAGCCACGCCTCATTAGATGGATTCTTTTGCTCTCCGAGTTCGATATCGAAATTAAGGATAAAAAGGGAGCGGAAAACGTGGCCGCCGACCATTTGTCACGCTTAGAGGATCCTAAGAGAGAGGAAGTTCGTGAGGATTCCATAGGAGACACTTTTCCTCATGAAACCATAGACTTTGTTAGTGCCGAGGTAGAGGGTTTGCCATGGTTTTCGGACTTGGCAAATTATTTAGCAACCGGCGATCTTGTGAGGGGTATGTCCTACCAACAAAAGAAAACGCTTCTTAGGGATGCTAGGAAGTACATTTGGGATGACCCGTACCTATTTAGGATAGGTGGTGATAGAGTGCTTAGGAGGTGTGTTTCAAAAGAGGATGGGATGGACATCCTTATACATGTGCACGAGGGTTTAACGGGAGGCCATCACGGGCCGAATGTGATGGCACAAAAGGTTTTTGATAGTGGCTTCTATTGGCCAACGGTAGTTAAAGATGCCATAGAGTTTGTTAGGACATGTGACCGTTGCCAACATACCGGCAACATCTCATCCAAGGATGAAATGCCCCAAAATCCCATCCAAGTTCTTGAAGTATTTGACGTTTGGGGTATTGATTTCATGGGACCTTTCCCCTCATCAAGTGGGAATAGGTACATCCTTGTGGCCATGGACTATGTCTCAAAGTGGGTGGAAGCTCAAGCTTTGCCCACTAATGATGCCCGAGTGGTGGTGAGATTTCTTAAAAAGCTATTCACACGTTTTGGAGTTCCTAAAGCTATCATAAGTGACCGTGGTACGCACTTTTGCAATTCCGCCATGGAAAAGGCACTTGCTCACTACAGTGTCACTCATCGTCTTTCTACAACATATCACCCGCAAACTAGTAGCCAAGTAGAGAATGCAAACCGAGGGGTGAAGAGAATCTTAGAAAAAACGGTAGGAAAAAGTACAAAGGATTGGTCGGAAAAGCTCGACGACGCATTATGGGCATTCCACACCGCCTATAAAACACTGTTAGGAACCACACCCTTCATGACTGTGTATGCCAAAGCGTGCCATCTTCCGGTGGAGTTAGAGCATAGAGCTTTGTGGGCATTGAAAACCGTTAACCTCGACCTTACCGAAGCCGCAAGAAGGAGGTTCTTCCAAATCCATGAATTGGAAGCTTTTAGGGATGCTGCCTATGAATGATCTTGGAGTATCAAGGAAAAGACTAAGGCGTTGCATAATAGGAGGTTGCGAGGATTGAAGGAGTTTAAGGTAGGTCATAGAGTGCTCTTATTCAATTCAAGATTGAAATTGATAGCGGGGAAGTTGAAATCAAGATGGACCGGACCGTACATGGTAAAGGAGGTGTTTCCATATGGTACCATAGAGTTATATGACGAAGTCGATAAAGGTGTGTGGAAGGTAAATGGACATCGCTTGAAACATTACTTGGGAGGTCCCATTGATACTACCGAAGAGGAAGAAATTCCTCTAGAGGACCCACCCACCTTCACGGAACAATGAGATGAGAAAAGATTCGTTTGTAGAGTATGTACCGTTTGTAAATTTTGTTTATTTTTCGCATTTCTCGTAGTTTTTCGTGTTTATGTTTTGTGTTTTTAAGAAATTTTGCAGGAAACGTACCCTTGAAGAGCTAGATCTGCGAAGAAAACGTCACCCCAGGTAAGTCCCATACTTAGAAAAAAATTTGGGATGGTTTGGGCAAGGTATGGAAAAAGTTAGAAAATTTTCTAAGTCCTAAAACTTGAAATTTTTTGAATCTTTCTGTTGAAAATTGACCTTGGCGTCGCGCCACCATGATACACATCACCCGTGGCGCAACGCCACCATAAGGGTCAACAAAAACCCTTTTGAATCCTCTTAAACACATTTGAACCCCCAACTGTTGAACCTTTTCCCCTGAACCCCGCCGTGGCGCTACACCACGGCCATCCCAAGTTCTCATGGCGTCGCGTGACCATAAGGAACTCAAAATAAAACCCTTTTGAATTACCAGCTACCCCCAAACGAACCAAAACCCTTTTTTCTTCCTTACCCACCACCGATAACCCCATCCCACTTCATCCACCATACACCACCGATACCCACCATTTTCCACCATCCAAACACCTTTGTGACCGATTTTCTTCACTTAACAACACCCACAAAGGTATTTCACCAAACGTCCGTCATATAGCTGCGAATCGGGACTCACCAATAACCGAAAATCTCAAGTTTTCTTGCAAATATCAACGATTTAGGTACGTTTATCCTCGTTTTTCTCTTATATTTGCTTAATAGAGTCTTGTCTTGGTCCTTATGTTATCGATTCAGTTTGGTTTGAGTCTTTTTGTGGCATGATTTGTCGAGTCGAGTCGGTCCTGGTATGTTATTCGTGTGTTGAGTAATTATGTGAGTCTTGTGGTTTCGAGTTAGCTGAGTTGATGTTGAGTCCATTTAGTTTGTTTTAGCGGAGTCTCGGCAGCCAAGTCGGTTGTTTTCCCTTTTCAGCCAAGTCGGTGTTGGTCAGTTCAGTGGTGTCGAGTCGATGGTCAGTCCTAGTCGAGTCAAGTTCGATTCAAGTTTGTAGCCGTCGAGTTGAGTGGTCAGTTGTATCAAATTGTGTCATGTTTAGGGTGTTCCCTTGTTGAAGTTTGGCTGAGTCGATAGTCAATCTAGTTGGGTTAAGTCATTGTTTTAAGGTATGCTAGGTCAGGTTTGTTTAGTCGGCTATGTAAAAGTCCGAATCAGTTTAGTGTCTAACCGATTCCGTTCGCGTGTACTTTACTTAGTTTTGTTGGCATATTAAATGGTTGCGGAACGGGATTGGTTTGGGAATTTTATTACTTGCGGATTGCGGATGGCTGTTGGTTTATGATTACTACGTTTGTCATATTTTAGGCTAGGGATTGAAAAAATTTGAGTGTGGGGATTCATTGGTTTACACTCAAATTTGGTATGGGTTTGTGGGTTAGTTTTGAGGTGGTTATGTTTGTCGGGTTGGTGTTGAATCTTGTTTTGTTTGATGCATGAATGGTTGGGTATAATACATTGACACTTGAAGTTCCGATATTGCGCATTAAAACTGAATTTTTGCAATCGAAAGAAACCTCCTTTAACTAGGCGGAATTTTTCGATGCTAAGTTTGTTTTAAAATATCTAAAAAAGCAAATGATTTTTAAGCGCGGATTGGACTTCAATGCCATTGTTTAGGCATTTGTTTTTAATTGCGGACAATTAAATGTGCCGGGGGGGTAGTGTACATTGAGTCTAGTTTAGCGTTCTAGTGTCGTTTTAGGCTAGTTTGAGTCATAGTTAGTTGTGTTTGGGTTTACTTGCACGTACAAGTGGTTAAAAGTCGCACGTACTCAATCTCCATTTGGGCGAGTTTAACTATCACTTAGCAATTGTAAAAAGTAACCCGTTTGTTTTAGAGTTAGCCGCGAATGGAATGCTATACGGCTATTCTTTGTTTTTTGAAAAAAATATTATAAAAATCCAAAAAAAAATATAAAAGATTTCAAAAATTTAAAAAAAAATTTATAAAAAAATGAAAAATACCAAAAATAGTTTGTTATGACTGACTGTCTGCCTGTTTTGTCTTGATTTTAATTGTTTTGCAGACATGGCGAGCAATTCAAGGAGTGGTAGGGCCCAGAAAAGGGCCGCGGGTCAGTCAGCACCGCAACAGGATCCGCCTCAGCAGGACCCGGTCCCACAGGAAACACCGATCATTCAGATAGCTGCCGATGATCCTAAATTGAGAAAAATTGTATATGAATCGTCTTATAACTTTATTCCGAATCAGAAAATGCATAGAGGGCTGATCACCCGATTCTGAAATTTGAGCCGAGTACATCAGAATGGAACAAATATGACAAATTGAAAGACACTGATCTACTCCAGCATAGGGTGATAGACTGGTTGTGCTTGAGTGAAATAGGCTCGAAATAGGAGGTGAGGGACCTTTTTGGTCAAAGGTTAATTGATGTGTTGGAGTGTATTCAACCTCAGTATGAGGAGTTGGTGCTAGAGTTTCATAGCACTTGGGTGCATAAGGAGGGAAAGTTCGAGCAGGGCACAGCTGTGTCGTTCAGTTTAGGTAGGCATGTGTATGAGATGAATATGGCGAGGTTTGCCATAGTTTCGGGGTTGTATACTGAGGAGGAGGTGAAGAGGCCGGAGTTTGTTACTTGCTTGCGGGGTGCTTATTCTAAGCCTGGGGATCTTGGGGTCGGTGCGACCGAGCTGCGAGAGTTCTGGAGTACGATTTCTGACCACCCGTTCACGACTACGAACCTGATCACTTCGGTTCGTAATTCGGTTTATAGGTATGTACTGAAGATCTTATCTACTACACTTGTGGGTCAGAAGTCGAGAGAGAACAAAGCGAACTAGATAGAGTTGTTTATCTTGATGTGCAGAGTGCAGAACAGGGAGATAAATCTGGCTACAGTCTTAGCAGATTCTTTTAGTAGGAGTCGTCGAGGTGGTCCTCGAGCTGGTTTGGATATGGGCCCCTACATTACTAGGATTGCAACAAATTTGGGGGTTTGACCAAGTATGTCCCCGAATTTTTAAACGAGGGGCCCAAGACAGTGACTTTTGGGTTGAAGGAGTTGCAACAAGCGGGAATAGTGTCATGGATGGAGCCCTATGGCTGGGAGCCGATCAGATAGGGTCTACAGGTGCAGCCGCCATTGGGACATCCAGCTGAGGATGTGATGCTACAGGTTGATCCTCCACATAGGCAGCGGCCACCGCAGCGACACGAGTTGCCAGCATACCAGTACCCACGTAGACAGCCACCACCTGCACCTCTCACTTTGGAGTCGTTCTCTGTGTATGTGGAGCAGAGGTTCGACAAGTTGGAGCACCTTATTTTGACAGGTCAGGATAGGCAGGAGGATGCCCTCCGATATATTATGAGCAGGAATAATATGGGGATCCCAGATTTCTTCCAGCCGAGGCAGCAGGGTAGCTCGGCTGATACTACTGAGAGGTTTGAGCCGATTCCCCTGATTCGTGTATTTAGAGAGGGCAGTTCAGGTGTAGGTGGTCGAGAGGAGAGCAGTCATGAGTCTGGTAGCGAGCATGACAAGGATTAGTGTGGGGATAGCATGAGGATGCAGGAGCAGCAGCTGACTATTATATCTTTTGTGGATTATTTTTCTTTTATGTTGTTTTTTATCCTCATATTTTTTGTCTGTACTGATATTTATACACGTTAAACAGGTTGGTTATGGAGGTTGGGTTGGTTGATGTGTTGAACTGATGATCTGATGATATTTTGATATATATTACTATGTTTAGGTAGTTTGTGTTGATGATTGATTGGTTGAGTTATAGCCGCTTTCGTTCGCGTGTCCGAGGTTAGAGTTGTTTGCTGAGCGCGTATCGAATTGGAGGGCTTATGTGGAAATGACTGGCACTTTGACAGTCTCACATATCAGCTAAGACGTTTCGCTTTTTGTTGTTGTATTTTATTTATTTATTTCGTTATTTCGTTCGTTATTTATTTAGTTAGTTCGTTAGTAGTTTAGTAGTTTGTCTTAGGTAGTGTTTGAGTCGTATTTCCATTCTTGCATTAGGGACAATGCAATCTTTAAGTGTGGGGATGGGACACATGTAAATAATCAAGTCTTATATTGAAAAATATAAAAAAAATTAAAAAATTGAAAAATCCAAAAAAAAAAAAAAATCAGAAAAATGTCCTTTGAAATGAGAAGTTTGCATATTTTAAACGGAAAATGATAGAAAAGATGAATTTTTGCTTGGGTTCGAATAATAATAATATGAGATTTAAATAAATCGAGCTTGCGTCTAGTTAGGGATATGTGGATAGGCCCGGGTTTGGTTTTAATTGTCGGTCTGCTAGTGGGTTTTCGCCTGGGAGATATGGGAAATTAAAACTGCCGATAATAGTATAAGGGGCACCGTTATTAGTTAAAACTGTTAGAGTTTGTGATCATAAAAAAATAGGAAAAAAAATAAAAAGTGAGCTAGAAACTAAATGAAAGTAGTGCATACCTATGTAATCTGGGTTGGGGATAGCGACTCTACAGCCGAATTGCCTCTTGGGTAGGGAAAGCATCGTCTACGCTCATTGAAAGAAAAAAAGAGAAAACCGGAAAAAAATGGGAAAAGAAAAAAAAATTTGATTTTAAACTCTCTTAGTTTTGATATAAGACGGTTGGAAATTGGTCCAGTGATCGTTTCTTTAGTCCTATAAGCTTGAGGTGGGAGTAGGTGGACCGTATATTCTAGTGTGAGGCCCTAGGTAGATTGACCGCACTTAAATTAAATTCACATGATAAGGGCTTGAGATTGGATTCGGGTTTAAAGGGACAAGTATATTCGCAATCGCGGCTAACGCAAGCCTTGATTTTAATAACACATAAATAATTTTTGACCCAAGTGATTATTCGTCTCTGATTCCGTTGCATAATTCTTTTTCGAGGACGAAAAAAGAGTAAGTATGGGGATATTTGATGTATTGCAAAATACATCCTTTATTCGTGTATAGTTTGTATTATTTCTCTTTATTTCTAGTTTAATTTTAGTTAGAATTGCGTGCTATTGATCAAATTGTGTTTTTCCAGGTCTTGGTAGTGAATATTGCTGAAAATGGAGTGGAACCGAGCTAAATTGCTGAAACACTAAGTCTTGGAACAAGCTTAAAAGAGTTAGAATAATTTTTAAGAGTTTTGGGATGTTAGAGCTGAATTTTGGACGCAACATTCTGTGAAAAAACGCCCGTGGCGTCACGCCACGGCTATTCTGGAAGTTCGTCGCGTAGCGCCAAGAATAAACAAAGAATTTCTGAATTTTTACACGGTGGCGTCGCGCCACCATGATGGGTCTCACCCGTCGCTCGACGCGACGGGGCTGTCTGGCAAGTCTGGTTCGTTATTTGCTAGGGTTTCGTATATAAACTGAAGATAATCATTCATTAAAGACAACTTACGAATTCAAGAAACCCTGGGCGAGTTTTAGAGCAGATTTTACGGTTTTTGGAGTATTTTGGCTTGCGGGAATCATCCGGTTGAAGAACGAAGCATAGGAAAGAAGATTGTTCGGGTCTTATATCCCGATTTTCGTTATTTTCTTGTTTTAATACCTTTGTGATGAATTCTTGTTTTGAAACTCGTGTTTTGATTTTAAATACTATTTTTTGTGGCTAAAACCTTCGTTACTACCTAGGTTAGATGATAGTTTAATAAAGTTTGGATCTTTAACGGGTTTCTATTGTTTTGTTATGGATTGATCTTTGAAAGTAAATAATTCTAGAAAATCTGATTTGGTGCGTGTGCGTATTTAATTTTGATTGTTGATTATCTGTTGTTTCACATAAGTTTTGGTGGATGTCTTTCACATAATGAATTTGTGTTGATTATTCGCATCTTCACGGGTTCGGGTGATCTTTGGGTAAATCGGCCGATAGCATTAGAAACAGTAACTAAAATACAAGCAGAATTAAGTATTCTGCTTAACTTGTCGCTGAGAGGCTCGAGTTAGTTATTAGGTCTCAGTGCAATATATAGCTAAGATAGGTTTTTTGAGAGAAGTCAGTCTTAGTTCCCTAATTGCATCTGTGTCTATTAAACCAAGTTAGAGTCTAGGATTGCCTTAGACTGTCGCGCTGAGAGGTAGATAGTCGTATTAGGGCACTTTTAGAGACGTTAGAGGACTGAGAGGAAGTCTAACAATCGGTGTTCACAACAGCCTTGTAGGATTTCCTAGGTTTCTTCCTGAGAAGGGTTGGGAAGTCTTAGGTTGAAATACCTTAGGGTTTAGTACTTCACGATCCCGATTCCATACCACAATAGTACCGTTAGAAGTCCATTCATAGTTAAACTGGATTCAAGCCTAGGTAGTCGTTAATCTCATTTGAATTAAACCTTAGTTCTTGTTCGTTTCATAGCCTAATTTTATTTTAATTTCAATTTTAGGATTTTAGTACCCCCCCCCTTAAAACACAACAATAGTTAAGTCGTGTCAGTGTCTAGTCTAAATAAAGTCTTTAATGTGATTAATTAGAGTCCTTGTGGGTTCGACATCCGGGCTTGCTTTTCTTTGCTAGAGTCGACCGGTTCACTTGCTGGTGAGTAGTTTAGTCAAGTTAGAGAGTCTAGATTATTATTACTTGAGTCTAAATTTAGGTTTATTTTAATTTATTTATTTGAACTACTTATTGTACATCAGAGTGTAGTCGTTCCTCTGTGATTCGGGTTGTTTATCTTTACGTCTCGCAAGGACTTCATTCTTTTGTTGTTTTGCTTTCGTAGTTGGGCGGCCCCGGGTATCTTGTTGTACCTCAGGCGGTTGATGGTCAGTTATACTTGGATTCAACACCGCTTTCATCTTCGAAAACATACTTTTTAACACTAGAGTTGGCTGTGTCTGTAGTTGCTGTGTGAGTTTATCCATTTTCGCCTGAATATTACACTCGTCTTGATTAAGTTTTTCTATCGAAAAATAAACTTTTGTCCAGAATTTGTCTATCGCGGCAAGTGGAATTTTGCAACCAGTTTTTCAAGAATCATTGTTAAAACATGAAGTATAATGATGATTATATTCTATGGATCGAAGCATATGTTATAGTTGTTATGTTACCTGTATTTTCCCACCACTCCATCTGACAAGCACATGGCAACCCACAACCCATAGAAAGCTGGTGGCCACAAGTCCCCCCTCCTGCCCTCAACGCATGTAGCTTCTTCCTCTCGACCAATAACTCTAAGGCTGTAGGATCGTGTTTTGACCCGAACGAGTCTATCAGAGGAGTTTTGATCAGATACAGGTGCGGAAAACAAGTACCTGACGTAGAAACAACTAGATCTTCACTTAAATCACTTTGTTGATTGATATAACAGCGTTTACAACCAATTCTCACACCGGCAGCACCTCGGTATGGAAAATCAGAACGTTACAAATGAGATCCGTGTATGGGTATTTATAGTATTAACAGGTTCCCATATTCGTACATGTTCAAATAAGCGAACCTAACAGTTTCCCATATTCGTACATGTTCAAATAAGCGAACCTAACAGGTTCCCATATTCGTACACGACAGGTTCCCATATACGGACATATCAGGTTCCCATATATGGACATGACAGGTTCCCATATACGGACATGACAGGTTCCCATATACGAACATGACACATAAGCGGACCTACTCTCTAAAATACATATACTCTCTAGTTTTCTCGTAAAACACACCCTAATCTATACAATACAATGTATAACATGATCCAAGACGAAATCAACAGATGTAGTGCACCAACAGACTCCCCTTCAGATGTTGATGGAGTCGACTATCGAGTCACAATAATGTTGTGTCTTCACATCTTCAATCTTGATCTGTTTCTGGGCTTCTCTTTCTCAATCTTCTCTTGCAGGTCTTCAGACACCCCCTTGCGATATGCTGGCATTTCTTCAGTTCATCAGCATCATCAACTTTAGGATCGTTGTCTGGCTTTCCATCTAACAGCTTCTCATCTTATCCTGCAAAAACTCTACCTCAAAGTAAATTTCTCTCATATACATATTACAAACATATAAACTTGCACTAATTCAGATTCTCCATCAAAACAAAACACAGATTTTGATGAACCACTTGAAAGGTTAGATTATGAAAACATTTAATTCCAAACATACACTCCCCCTCAAATATTGCTCATCATGTTTAGCACTTGGAATTTTGAAAATCTGCTTTTCAATACCAGTTGTCAAAAATCTTTTTGAGTTTTCTGAAACTTTATGCTAAAACACACTAAAAATCTTTTTGAATTTTGAAATAAAGAAAATGTAATGCAGTAAAGAAAATATTTACAGATAATATTTTTGTGAGTTTGTGTAAGAGGATCATATCAGTTTATGAGACAAGTCACCAACACCGTTAAGCTTCATTTCATTTTAAGTTCTAAACAATTCACCCAGATTGTCAGTATATTTGTCCACTTAAGTTTTCACACAAAGTTCAACTGTTCCGAGATACGATATTAATGTTTTAAGAACTTAAACTTATCCGTGTGTCCCACTACTTGAATATACTCCCGTATCCAGATCCCAATATTCAGTCTTACAAGTGAGTATACCACAGATGATATCTGTTCAGGGGTTAAATGCGAGGGCCGTGAGAGCTCAGGTCGATACTTCCGTATACTCAGAGAGATGACGGCTTTGACTTTTCGGTGTGTCCCCTTTAGAGGATCTTTTAGTTTCAACAGCAGCGACTATCAATTTTATTGTTTCATCAGCTTGCTGAGGGCGATGCTATGTTTCAAGCTTTTGCGGAAAGCATTATCCGGGGACTAGGTCAGTACTTCCATACAGCAGAAGTCCCGGGATAATACCCCAGATATCACTGAGCATAAAGACCTAGTATCTCAGAATAAGGGACCTTTCAAACAAGATTTCAGGGGTTACCTATATATCCATGTTTGTGTTAACCCACAGAACAAGCAAGTTTGAAATTTATTTTATATCTCGTCACAATTTACTAAGTGTGTAATAACCTACTGGCACATCCTCAGTGAGATTGTTTATCACATTTTATCTTTACATTTCTTTAGCATGTTGTGACAGCCTACTGATGTACTATCATTTCCTCTTTTATACAACAAAACTCATTTTTGAATTTTATCATGTTTTTGGCTTTTTCAAATTTTCAAATGTTTTTGGATTTTCTCTGAAATTTCCCTACTCCCCCTAAAATGCAAACACATTTCAAAGAAAATTTGAAAATAACTGGATTCTTGACCCACATGAAACATAAAAAACAACACAAACTGTACAGAAACTTGACAACTGACACCGAATCGCATCAAATCGCCATTCACTAGGCATAAAGAATCTGAACTCTCCCTTTCACAAACCATTTTCTCATTTAGATTTCAAAACACTTAAGCTTGTTTTAATCAAAATGATTTTTCCGGAAAATGAGTTTGTTAAGATAAAAACCACTTGTAGGTTTATCACTTTGTTAAAATTGGGGATATGGTTCATCATCTTGTTCTTTGTGTTATCATGAGTTAGTAAATCAAGTACAACTTAATGTCCCTGATTTACTATTTTGCAATTAAGCAACCTGTACCACTTGTAAAATAACCATACAATACCACTTGTATGTATATTCAAAATGCCAATTCCTGCTTCGCACTTACCAACCTGGAAGCTCCGGCGTAGTCATTCACCCTGTAAAATTATTACAATTTTAAGAACTTTTCATCCAAACTCATAAAACATGAATGATGCCGATTCCTGATCCACGATATAAACTTGGGATCTCCGGCAAGTCAGGTTTTTCAAGCAAAGAAAATGTCCACCCAAGCCTGACCAGCCTTGGGTGATTTCAGTTCAGATTTTGTAGGGGTGTAAGTTGCTTTCTTCTTAGCGTAAAAATTATCCTTTTCAGAATAATCCTGATTTAAGATTTCAGACTTTCTAGCTTTCCTTTTAAAATTCACAGTCCTCAATGGTGGAAAATTGTCGTCATCCATTGAAGGAACTGAGTTTTCATCACTCTCATCAACCTGTGGCTCCTCTGATTTTATGGAATCAGATTCATCACCAGATTTTACCTCAGATTTCTTAACAACCCATTTTTGGTTGTCAAGTTTCACACTACGCCTGTAAAATCTCTTCGAACACTCACCAACTTCAAATGTTGAATTTTTGAAAACTCTAAAATTTTCAGTCGGTGGTTCGGTTTTATCAACAACAACTTGTTTCAGTTTTCCCGAAACTCCCTGTTTTGTGTTTGTCGCTTTCGGACAGTTCCATGCAATGTGACCGGCTTCATTGCATCGAAAACAGGTTCTGGTTTCTTTCTTCACATAAGCTCCATTCTTTCTCTTCTCGGCAAGAAATTCTTGGTTAGATTGTTTCAAGAATGAGCTTTTTGCTTCCTCTTCCGAGCTTGTACCTGAAACAAATTTTGTATTTGTTTTAGAAAATTTTTCATTTTTGTAGTTTTCTGGTGGAGTAAAACCAAGTCCTTTCTTTTTGTAGCTACGATTTTGGTTTGGTTTCTTTTGAAAACCAGAACCAGAATTGTAACCTTTTTTCTTATTTAGTCGTTGTTGAACTCTGAGGTGTAAGGTTTAGGTTTTACTTTAAGATTTTCATCTTTTATTTCAGAAATATTAATTTCTGTTAATTTGAAAACCTTTTTGATCATTTCTGGTTTAACACCTCTTATTGGAAACTCTTTATCAAAATATAATTTGTCAGAACCATTGTCACACCCCGGCCGCGGTAAAATAACAAAAGCCGCGGCGGAAACGCCGGGGAGGTGAGTGGCGACAGAATTATTGTTTCAACAACCATGGCAATTTAAAGTTATGTATTATTAAAATTAAAGTTACATTGTCTTTGAGTTCAACTAAAACTACATAATAACTGTTCTTTTAAGTCACTAAGGCCCGAGTCCGCCTAAGTGAAGCACAAGCATCATCATGCATTAGCACCTGAAACACATGTAAAAATAGGTACGTCAGCATAAAAATGCCTGTGAGATACATAGGTTTTGTTTATGCAGATTCATGACTTGTATTTGAAAGAAGTGTTTAATAAAATCGACGAAAAGCAAGGATGGTGGTTGTTTGTTTGTTACCACAAAGCAAAAAAATAACACACAGTGACAAATCAAAGTAAATGAGTCATAATAATGTATCGCGAAGATATGCTCGCCTATAAGTGAACACTCACCCCAAGAGTTCCCAGGTAAGAGTGACTGGTCCGATACTGCGGATTTGTACGAACACTCTAGCCTTAGACAGAAAACTCAGGGTACAGGCATTCACTCTTCCAGTTTGCACGTGTTCACATTATTTAGACTCAAAACTTTGACGAGATTTTGAAAATTTGGAAGGCACACAGCCAAAAGAAATCATCTAAGGATAGATGATTGATTTCAATATCATTTTGGAATATTGTGTTCAAGTTTTGGTAATCACCTAAGGATAGGTGACGTGTATTGTTTTAAGATCTAAACACAAGTAAACTTGTGTTAGGGTCCTAGAAAGTTATAATCTTGGTCAAAGCATTGCTAATAACCTAGTTCCCTATAACCAATGGCTCTGATACCAACTCTTCTGTCACACCCCGACCGCGGTAAAACAACGAAAGCCGCGGCGGAAACGCCGGGGAGGTGAGTGGCGACAGAATTATTGTTTCAACAACCATGGCAATTTAAAGTTATGTATTATTAAAATTAAAGTTACATTGTCTTTGAGTTCAACTAAAACTACATAATAACTGTTCTTTTAAGTCACTAAGGCCCGAGTCCGCCTAAGTGAAGCACAAGCATCATCATGCATTAGCACCTGAAACACATGTAAAAATAGGTACGTCAGCATAAAAATATCTGTGAGATACATAGGTTTTGTTTATGCAGATTCATGACTTGTATTTGAAAGAAGTGTTTAATAAAATGTAGTCATGAACCTTGTAAAATGTTTTCCTTTGTAAAACCATGTGAAAATCAACGAAAAACAAATGATGATGAAATGATAATGTATGGTTAAATGAATAATGTACTTTGTAAAACAATGTCTTGTTCTTATATAAAATGTTTCATGCCTTGTCCAAGTGATTTAGATAACGGAACAATGTATAATACAATAAAAGCACTTATATATAGGAAGTACCAGCGGCGTATCCACCATGCCTTTATCATATAACGCATAGCCCCGTTACATAAGTCACTTATTAATAACCAACAAAATATCATGTTAAATGTCAAAATGTTTATGTATAAACCATGTCTAATGTCATGTGTATCATGTATAACCAAATGAAATGCATAACAAGTAGGAAATCATCTACTTAAACTATGTGATGATGTCAATGTATAAACTGTGTCATGTATGGTCAATAACTAGAAGTTACTCAAGCCCATAGAAAATGTACAAAACAATGTTTTTGAATAAACCTAAGTTTAAATCAAATGTTATGTTTTGCAGAAAAACAATGCTTTATGATTACAAACATTTATGCAGTAATGTTAATCGCATACATTCAAGCCTTGCGACTGTGGCGACAAATCCTTAAACGAATTAAAGGTTCATCTAAAGTTATGTAGTCGGATTCTGTCATTCCCAACTTCCAAACAAACCTAGGAAGTCGGAAACGGGAGTTGTCAATTCCTATGGTACCATTACATAAGTCCGAGCGGCGTGATCAATGTTAATGAATGTATTATTGTCCCGATTTAACATACAAATCTCATAACCAATGTAGCATGTGAAAACCATGTACTAGGAATGCTAAGTAAACATGCCTAGTAGAAATGTTCATGTAAAACAATGTGCTAGCATGCTCAGTAAACATACATAGCAGAAATGTCATGTAAGACAATGTGTTCCATATGCTCAGTAAACATATGCAACAAATGTGTAACAAATCAATGTGCTAGCATGCTTGACATACATAGCAAAACGCAATTGAAAGCATGTACTATAAGTGTACTAGGTGAAACTAGCATGTTTATGTCATAAAAGCATGAAATGCACAAAAGTAACACGTATGTACATGTGTATCACCCCAAAGTATTTGAAAACGGTAAAAGAGGGGAACTATGTACTCACTTGGGATTGCTAATTAGTCTTGAGAATAAGACCAATTTAAGCTCCAAGGGTCACGGAATCAACCGGCACCTAGTATAGGTAACTATTAATAATCAGCTCCTAAATCGGGAGATAGGATAGAATGAGGTTCTATAAATCAAATGATTAATTGAACTCATATGGTATGATTTGATAGGCCCTACATTCTGATTGGAAAGTTTACCTAAGTGCTTTTGACCCGTTCCGACACATTATGGTAACATAAGCCACTATAATGCGTCGTTAGCGTAAAACTATGTTCGGATGGTTAACTATGTGCTATGCCAAGTCTTACATGCCCAATAATCCCTAAACATGTTACTAAATCAGATTACATGTCAAAAATATGTCCACATAATCAAAATACGGATTTTAGCTTCAAAAGGGCATTTTGGTCATTTCCTATGGGCATACAAGCTAACAAGCATATGATTAACCAATCCTAGGTGATCATAAGGTATAACCTCAGTGGTTATTCCCTATGCAACTATGATTACTAACTAAGCTTGGTCGGATCCTAAAGATCGACCAAACGGGTCGTGTTCGGAAGTATAAGCGGTTGTTTAGACCGCTTACCTTACAACCCTAAACAAGCACAAACTAATAGTGTCGAGTTAAACATGTCAAAACATGTCTAACCTACTGATTTGGTATCAAAACAAAATGTTTTGATACCCTAAAGTAGTTCCGAGGCAAAATGCGTGCTAAAACGCATTTTAACCGAAACTTTGACTCGACACTACAACTAGTTAACGTGGTAATCAGCGGCTATAATTACGAAGGATTATAACTATCGTGATTACAATCACGTTTCAAAGTTCAATTGAACTTTGACTTGACCAATTGATGGTCAAAACCGAAAGTCAAACTGTTGGCCAAACGTTTGACTTTCTGCACTACATAAGGAAAAAGCCATAAAAAGAATGAAAGAAGGCTCACAATAGTCCTTGCTATCTTTTCTACAAAGAAGACAAGTCCCAAATCACTTGAGAATGCTCCCAAAGTAGATGTGAAGGAGAAAAAGAATGAATGAGCAAGGAATGAAGTGAACTTGGATGGCTATTTATAGTTGAACATGAAGAACAAGATCATTCCAAGTGTTTTGTTTAGCCATTAAGCAAGAAATCATGGCCATCCATTTGTTACAAGCTGATTAGAAGCCTTGGTGAACACTTAAACTTGCTCAACATTCCAAGAAATTGCACAAACAGCCCCTGAAGTTGCTACAGATTGCTGAATTTCAACTTTCTGGAACTGGGCATGCTGACGCGGCCCGCGTAAGATAAGGGAGAGGGCTTACGCGGCCCGCCTGGGATCCCCTGATCAGCAAAAGTTTGAAAAATGGCAGTTTAGGTCCCTGCATGCATTCGAGTCCATTTCAGGCCTTTTTTGACCCCCGTTAAGCCATTTTCAAGGCTCTACAAGGTCAATATAGTTTAGAGGACTCAAAATATGCTTGGAACATTCTCGGATGTCGGCTCGTTTGGTCGTACGGTCGCGTTGTTCGTTAAATTACGACGAAACTCAAACGGACGTGTGTACGATCCAAAATGCGCGACGAATGGCGTTTTCGCGTCCGAATCACGAAAATAAAAATATTTTAGTTTGTATAAAAATTTTGGATGTCCAGATGTGGCCAGAACGTAAGATATGCGTGAAAATGCAAACTTACACCGTTTTTGACACTTTTAGCCCCTTTAAGATCATATAAGCATGTTTTCGCACACCGAACCTATCAAAGCTTATTTCTAAGCCATGTTTAGGTTATTTTTGGTATGTTTAACTTATGATCAAGTTCCAGACTGTACGTTGCCTTACGAAATGGCAGACTTTTGCAAGTTGACGCAAATAGTCCCTAAGAACGAATAAACTTGTTTTTGCCATACCAAAGCCTTTAAAACTTATTTCTAAGTTATGTAAAGGTTATTTAAGGTATGTTAAGTTTATGATGATGTTCCGGAGTGTTTGTCGTGTTGAACTGATCGTGTTTACGTATCAGTTTGCGTATAACTCCCCAGAAAGCGATATAGAGTTTGAAATCGATCAAAAATCAACATGGGCACAAAACCAAACATAAATGACAAACATTGGAATCAAAACACACTGTTTTATTAATATTGTATTGTTCAGAGTTTGTAAAATGATATCACAAGCACAGATGTCACAGTCTCCCCTACTTCAGGAAATTTCATCCCGAAATTTATTTAGAGGAAACTTGTGAGAATAGATGCGGATATTTCGCTTTCATCTGATCTTCACGTTCCCAAGTAAACTCTGGGCCACGTTTAGATTCCCAGCAAACTTTGACCAATTTAATCTGCTTGCCTTTCAACTGCTTAAATGAACGGTCCACTATCTCCACAGGTTTCTCAACAAAGTGCATCGTGTTACCAACACGAATTTCATCAAGGGGTATGTGGGGGTTCTCATCAGCTAAACACTTTCTGAGATTGGACACGTGGAATGTTGGATGAACATTTCCAAGTTCAGGAGGTAGCTCAAGTCTGTAGGCTACTTTTCCGACTCTTTCAACGATCTTGAATGGTCCAACATAGCGTGGTGCAAGTTTTCCTTTCTTCCCAAATCTAATCACACCTTTCCAAGGGGATACCTTGAGTAGGACATGATCACCGACTTGAAATTCTAAGGGCTTGCGTCGTCGATCCGCGTAACACTTCTGACGTCTTCTAGCTGTCTGAAGGTTTTCACGAATCTTCTTGACCTTATCTGTAGTCTCTAGAATGAGTTCAGGTCCAGTAAGCTGAGCTTCACCTATCTCATTCCAGCAGACCGGTGAACGACATTTTTGACCGTATAAAGCTTCGAAAGGAGCCATATTGATGCTAGAGTGATAACTACTGTTGTAGGAGAATTCGATCAATGGAAGATGTGAATCCCAACTACCACCAAAATCAATCACACAAGCTCTAAGCATATCCTCCAGTGTCTGGATTGTTCTCTCAGATTGACCATCTGTCTGCGGATGGTATGCTGAGCTCAAATGAAGTTGAGTACCCATGGCAGATTGCATGGTTCTCCAAAAGCGAGACGAGAATCGAGCATCTCTGTCAGATATAATGTTCAAAGGAACACCATGTCGAGATACAATCTCATCAACATAGATTTTGGCAAGCTTGCCAGCATATAGATCCTCACGGATCGGCAAGAAATGTGCTGACTTTGTTAAACGATCAACAACAACCCAAATGGCGTCATGACCCTTTTTAGTGCGCGGTAACTTGGTAATGAGATCCATAGAAATCTTTTCCCATTTCCAAACCGGAATCTCTGGTTGCTCCAATAATCCAGAGGGATGTTGATGTTCTGCCTTAACCTTAAGACAAGTAAGGCATTTTGAAACATATAAGGCAATGTCTTTCTTCATACCCGGCCACCAATACTGGGTTCGAAGATCCTTATACATTTTGTCTGCACTGTTAGTGCATTATCTGTCTATCGCCTCCGTCAATCTAGTCCGTAGCAGAAACCGAAGAAAACAAGATTTATATTGTTATATTAGTGATAGTTAGTCAAAAAGGCAAGGTGGCATAATTGTAATTAATGAGAAACCTCATTAAATGCCTTGGACTATAAATAGGGAGCTTTATGTTTAGATTTAGAACTTTTGCTACATTTGTCATTTGGAGCTTTCTAGAGCTAGAGAGAGAAACTAGAGAGAGAAAGTGATATCGTGATTCAGGTTCTTGTACGTTTTCAGATTCATCTAATAGAATCACAGTTTAGATTACATCTCGTGTGTTCGGTCACGTTCGTGTACGGATTCCGCACGTCACACGTTCGATTTCGCAATCTTTTCGGAGTCAAAACCGGTCCTAACAAGTGGTATCAGAGCAGGAGCTCGATTGCACTGATCTATCACATGATTTCGCACAGGATTACATCAGATTCAGATCCGAATTTCATCTCTTCTTCATCTTTTTCATATTTTTCACGGTTTTTACTGATTTTCGTCAAATCGAACAGGTTTTCACGGTTCGATTCAGTTGAAATTTGGATATGTTGTGCGTAAAAATCTGATCTTCAACCCTACCAAGTTTCAGATCGAAACTCCTAGCCGTTTAGGAAAAATCGAAGTTTTTTTGTTCGAATTCGCGTCATACAAACAGATCCGCTCAAACGAACCTGGATGGTTTGCTCATAGAGATTCGCTTATTGTGGTTGATTGAGGTTCGCTCATAAGGTCTAAGATTAGTAGGTTCGCTTATATTTGTACAAATAGGTTCGCTCGTATTGGTCACAATTCAGGTCCGCTCCATATTACATGCTAGGTTCGCTTATAGGATAGCAATCAGGTTCGCTCATAATAACAGTTGAGGTCCGCTCTTATGGTTCATTAAAGATTCGCTCATAACAGTCACCGACCCACTAAGAAGTTGTCGGCCCATGCAAGTTTGTCGGCTACATTTTTAATTAGCTCCTATGTGTGTGATCAAAAAGGCCCAATCAACATATTTCATATAAAGTTCAGTTAGAAATTGTCGGCCATGATATTTGTGTAAAAGGTTAACCGGTCCTACAAATTAATCGGCCCAATCAGCTCTTTTCATTCACCTTTTAACCGACTCATTGGCCCAATCATCATATGAGATTAATCGGCCCAATCAGCTATTCAAATCGATATACAAATTGTTAGACATTAAGTGTTGTCGGCCACTTTAAAAAAAACAGTATACAAGTGCAGCCCATTTAACAAAAGGAACGGTCCAATCACAATTAAGGGTTGCATGTGTAATTGTCGGCTGAAGGTTTTCATCAGTATAATTGTGATGTGTAATTGTGCATGTATAATATCGTTTTCATGTGTTTATAATATCAAGAGATGGCAGCCCACCAATTGAGGTCCAATTACATTGTGTGGTGAATTAAAAGTGTGCCGCCCATTTAATGAAGGTCCAATCATACTAAAGCAACATAAATAACATCGGCCCAATCATTGATATTTGTTAAACAATAAGTAACGGCCCAATTATTACAAATGTCAGTATTGCATGTTATCTCGGCCCATGTTTCAGTTTTTGAAGCCCATGTGATCAAATTGTCAGCTTAGTGATATTTGAGGCCCAATTAACAGTTAGTTGGAAATTGTAAAAGTTGTCGGTTGCACTTATAATCAAATATAAAAAACAGTATGCAAGTGGGTTTGACATAAGTGCACAATTAACATAAAATACAACTGAAACCGAAAAAGTATAAGTCCAAGTGATGCAGGTGGTGCGGCCCAATGAATGATCTTTAAAAGTTATGTTTGATGGCCCATGTGACGTGTGTGTTTAATGGCCCAATCATTGAATCTTCATCATATCAAGCGGCCCAATGAGTGTTTTAGGTGCATTAATTTTGTCGGACACTAAATTGCAGTTCTTATCAGATTTGCATGTGATACTAATAGTGATAGTCATCGATTAAATCAGAAACAAGTGTCATCAATATCAGCCCAATCATGTTTCGGATAAGTGCATTTTAAAGGTCCAATAATTGTTTGAGTTGAGAAAGTCATTTGTCGGACAAGTGCAAGAGGCCCAATCATTCGTTGGATAAATGTGTGTGGTCCAATAGTGAAGATTAATTGTGGATATGAGTACATCACATGATTCTCATTCGTTGTGCAAGAGGCCCAATCATTCGTTGGATAAATGTGTGTGGTCCAATAGTGAAGATTAAAAAAAAATTGATAATGAAGATTAATTGTGGATATGAGTACATCACATGATTCTAAGTGTATATATCATCTTTTGTGAACTTTTGGATTTGTCGGTTATTGATTAAAGTCAAGCTTTGCATGAGTATGTTGACTAGTTAAAGAGGTTGTCTGCCATATTTTTCATTACACTTTGTCGTATTGTGTCATCAATCAAATGGTGGGTTGATTGGATTACCACATTGTTCAAAAGTTATCACAATCCAATTCAAAGCATTTTGTTTGTTCAATTTCAAAGTGCAACAAATCGAGTGGAAATCCGAACGGAGTTCCACCCGACCCTAATCATTTCATTTGTTGTTGTGATTCAGGTGATTTGTCAAAGCGTTGGATACTCGCCCAAGCAGATTCCCATCCGATCCATTGTTACATATTCATTTTGTTGACTTTTGTTGACTCACTCGATCGGATACTAGTTTGATTCAGTTGATTGTTAGTGATTGAACTAATATTGTTGTTTGTTCATTTCAAGGTGATTCAAGAAGAAAACATCATGGCTGAAACAAAAGAGAAAACTCGAGAAGAGATTTTGAGTGAGAAGACTTACAAAGAATGGAACGTGGTCTACAACAGAATGGACGACATGCAGGAAGAGTATGAAAATGTTTTCAGCAGTCGAAGATGGGATAAAAAGAGAGAATGTTACTACAACAGAGAAGGTGAACCGGTTGTTCCAAAGAAAGACATAATTTTTGATGATGTTCTTCTTGTGGTCCCGTTGAGAGCCGAATACTACAAAAGGGTGATGTAAGATGATGCATATGTTAAACAGTATGAAAAAGATATCAGATATGCTATGTTGTCAAGTTTGAGAAAAAGGGATGAAGAGAGAATGAAGAAGAGTGTTGAAGAGATGGTGGATAATTTGAAGAAGGGTGCTGAAACAGTTGTTGAAGCAGAAGTTGTGAAAGAAGCTGTTACTGAAGAACAGCAAATTGAAGAAGAAGTGAAGAAAGAAGAAAAAGAAGAAAAGAATGAGAATGAGAAAGAAGCAGGTAATGATGGTAAGGAAGTCGGTGTTGAACAAAAGCTGAATGATGTTGAGATGAAGCAGACAGAGGCAGCTGAAAACACCGAAGTGCCAATCACTGAGGTAAATTCTGATTCTGAAGTCTTAAAACCAATTGAACAGTGCAAGAAATGCATGGAACCGTGCAGAGCTTGTACTGAAAAAGATGAGCAATTCAGAACAAGAGAACTTGAATTCACAAAAATCGAAAACATTTTCAAAGAAAAATGCAAAGAGATGTTAGAAAAAGAAAAGGTTTTTAATGAAAATGATGAAAAACTTTCAAGAAAATGTACAAAGTTAGAAAAAGAAAATGAAGTTTTGAAAGAAGATGTTTTGAAAATGAAAAATGAATGCAAACAAAAAGAAATTGCTTGTCAAGAAATGAAAAAGGAATATGACTCAATGAAATTATCATATCATGTTATGAAAGAATCATATGATAAAGTAAAAGACGAAATGAAATATGCTCAATCTAGAATGAATTATCTTTCTGAAACAACCAAAGAGCTTAAACGAATGTATGCTATAAAAGAAGATGTTGTTAATTCCTATATAGAAGATGTTGCTAAGCTAAAGCGACAGATTGCTGATTTAGAACAGGATAACAACAAGTTAAAAAGTTACCACGTGTCGTCATATGTGCTTAAATGAATTTTCAATATAAAACCGGGTGATGGTGAGTCTGAGCAGAACAAGAAAGGTATTGGTTCAGAGTATCATCAAGTTCCACCACCGGAAAAGTTTGCATTTTATGATGAGGAAAAGGTCGAAAAAGCTTTCAACATGGTAGACCAATTGCCAGACAACATTGACATAACCTATTCCAAATCTGATGATTCTCATGATTCAGAGGTTGTAGGTAAAGTCGTTGAAAGTGTGTTGAAAGAAGAGTCCGTTGATACAGGTAAATCTGAATCACATGATGAAGATGAAGGAAATCTTCATGATGCATGTCTGAAAAACATAAAATCCGAGAAAAATTTGAATGATGATTCAAAGGGATTGGTTTATACCATGATTGGATCGGACAAATTATTCTTAGATGTTGTATTCCCGATTCAGAATATGATTTTAGAAAAAGTTGACAAAGTTTTCAAAATGGTTGAGATTGAGAAGTCTGAGATTTCAAAGTTTGTTGGTAAGAGTCATAGAGGTTCGTATAACAAACCTGGTTTCAAAAAGAAAAAAACATGAAGGCTGGGTTGGGTTTAAGAAGAAACAGAATCGAAGCAAAAAATGAAACGCCAAATTATCAGGCAAAATGAGTTTTGTTCAGGGAAACAGTTTAGCTGAAGAGAAAGAACTTAAAATTGGACGACAGTCTAATGCTGAGTTTGAGGCACAAAAGAGAAAGCAACAACCACAGGTCAAAGATGTGTCCATGAGAACATGTTTCAAATGTGATCAAAAAGGACATCTTGCACGAAAGTGTCCAAATCTAAAACCTGTGGATGTTGACAACAAGAAGATTGATTATGAGAAACAAAAATCTGAGAATGTGAGACAAAGGTCAACCAGATTTGATTCAAAACTAACTTGGAGGTACAACACAAACAAGTTTGCTTCGAATCAAAATTGGAAATCAAACCACAACATGTTCGATTCAAGACAGACCTGGAATTCTCACACACCCAGATTCAGAACAACCCAAAGTTGGAATACATCAGTTGATATGACAAAACCCCAAGAGTTTTGGAAACCAAAAAATGTTGTTCAAAACCAAAGTGTTCAAAAAGATTCACAATTTTACAAACGTGGTACACCGAAAGGTCAAACATGGAGTGTTAAGAAACATGTTGATTCGGTAAAAGATGAGAAAGCTGAAGTTAAAATTGAGAAAGTTTTTGTGAAAAATGACAAAGAATTTCCAGCATTGAATGAAAATTATTGTGTTGAAATGCCTAAGGTTCAACAGACCTGGGCTAAATTGTTCAAGTAATTCAATTAGTTGAATGTGCAGGTGCTCAAGAATACTGAAGATTGTGAAATTGAAAGTTGGAGCAGCCTAGCACATGAAGAGGAAGCAGAGGCTGCTGGACCCTGTGTTGGTTGAAACAGGGAGTTTATGTGTTTTCTGTACATAAATAAACAATATTTCAAAACCCTAAAAATTTGAAAAAAAATTAAAAACAAAAAAAATATGTTTTTAGTTTGTTAAAATTTGAAAAACCAAAAATATGTTTGTTTTCAATTTTTGTCAAAAAAAGAAAATTTCAAAAATACGTGTTGATTGAATACGCCGAAACCCTCACGGCTGAACAAACATGATTACTTTCACCAGATTGAAAAACGGTTTTCAAACTGTAAAAATCAATGTGTTGTAAGTCATGGGGGTACTTTATGTTAGTTTTTCTGTAATTCGGTACACGAGAAGCAGAAAATGGATGGCGAGACAAAGCTATCTACATCGGTTATCAAATTTCTTTTAATGGTTTTGCATTTTAGGGGGAGAAAAATTGTCAGAAAATACAAAAACATTAGAAAATTTGAAAAAGCCAAAAACATGATAAAATTAAAAAAATTTGAGTTTTGTGTAAAAAGAGGAAATGATAGTACATCAGTAGACAGCTACAGTATGCTAAAGAATTGTAATGTTTAAATAGTGTTAAACAGTCTCACTGATGATATGTCGATAGGTTTTTATACACTTAGTAAACTTTTTCGGGATATAAACCTAAATTCAAACACTTGCTTATTTCGTGGGGAACGCTACTTGGATATATAGGTAACCCCTGAAATCTCGTTTGAAAGGTCTCGTATTCTGATATACTAGGTTTTTATACTCAATGATGTCTAGGGTATTATTCCGGGACTTCTGCTGAATGGAAGTTCTGACCTACTCCTTGGATAATACTTTCTGCTAATGCTTGAAACATAGCATAAACCCACAGCATGCAGATGAAACAATAAAATTGATAGTCGCTGCTGTTGTAACTAAAAGATCCTCTAAAGGGGACATACCAAAAAGTCGAAACTGATATCTCTCTGCGCATACGGAAGTATCGACCTGAGATCCCTCAGTTCTCGCATTTCCTAATTTATGTACAGATATCATTGTAGTATTCTTACCTGTAAGACTGAATATTGAGATTCTGGATATGGGAGTATATTCAAGAGGTGGGACACATGAATGAGTTAAGTTCTTAAAACATATAATTCGTATCCTGAATCAGTTGAAATTTGTATGAAAATTTAAGTGGATCAGTATATCGATAATCTAAGTGAATTGTTTAATTCTTAATGTGTAATTAAGCTCAACGGTACTTGTGACTTGTCAAAAACTGATATGATCCTCTAACGCATACTCAAACAAAAATATTGTCTGTAAATATGTTTGTACATATTTCTTTACTGCTTTATATTTTCAGAAAATACAAAAAGATTTTGATTTCTGCTTTATTTTCGATAAACCGATGTCTGAGTTGCTGAGTTTCAAAATCTAAGTAAGCTGATTGTGTTTCTGAAAATAAAACAAGTTCATTAATTTGATACTTGAATTAAAATCAAAAATTTCAAAAACAGTTTGTGATATCTCCAAGGTCATTAGTTTGGACTTGGAAGATTAACTGTGAGGGAGTTGGATTCTTTAACACTGCCAAATCTGTAAAGATTGTTGATAGGGGGAGTGATTTAGAGAGTTGAATAGTGCCAGATTACAATTTCTGGAAAATTGAATGTTCAAAACATTGTTACTTATAAATGTTTGAGAATTGCAGATGTTATACCAGACTACGATCCCGAAAGCCGAGTCTAAGGGGGAGTCTGAAGACGAGCTCAACGCAAACGGAAGCGTGCAAAGAGCCAGGTATTGTTCCTGGAAGAGCTTGTAACCGGAAAACCGGGTGTCGATCCCAAAAGCACGGAAGCTTGACGAAAGGGGGAGCCTGAAGAGTTTACCGAAAGGGGGAGCTGAAGCTAAAACAGATCCACGGGGATTCTGTTCAAACAAAAGAGAGTCTTACATTGATGAAGACGTGTTAAAGCTTCAAGATGACTCAAGAGAGAGAGAAAGAAAAGTCGCTACAAGCTTGACTACGGATTGACTACGGCAATATCCAAGGGGGAGTCTGTTAGTGCATTATCTGTCTATCGCCTCCGTCAATCTAGTCCATAGCAGAAACCGAAGAAAACGAGATTTATATTGTTATATTAGTGATAGTTAGTAAAAAAGGCAAGGTGGCATAATTGTAATTAATGAGAAACCTCATTAAATGCCTTGGACTATAAATAGGGAGCTTTATGTTTAGATTTAGAACTTTTGCTACATTTGTCATTTGGAGCTTTCTAGAGCTAGAGAGAGAAAGTGACATCGTGATTCAGGTTCTTGTACGTTTTCAGATTCATCTAATAGAATCACAGTTTAGATTACATCTCGTGTGTTCGGTCACGTTCGTGTACGGATTCCGCACGTCACACGTTCGATTTCGCAATCGTTTCGGAGTCAAAACCGGTCCTAACATGCACCAGGATGAATTGAATAACGAGACTTGTGAGCTTCATCCATAAGCAAAGTGCGAAGATTGTCTATACTTGGGACCCACAAACGGCCCATGTAATAGAAAATCCCAAAATCTCTTAGTTCAAGCTCAGGATTGGTATGACACGGTATCTCTTTACCCATCAAGTCTTGTGTAACACAAGTATGTTGAGCCTGAGTTATTCGGGATTGAATGTCAGATCGAACCTGAACACAGTGAAGCTTGACACGTTCCTTACGACCTAATGCATCAGCCACGACATTCGCCTTACCAGGGTGGTAGCGAATCTCGCAATCGTAGTCGTTTAGGAGTTCAACCCAACGTCGTTGCCTCATGTTTAGTTCTTTCTGATTGAAGATATGTTGGAGACTCTTGTGGTCAGTAAACACCACACACTTTGTACCGTAAAGGTAGTGTCTCCAGATTTTGAGAGCAAAGACTACTGCACCTAACTCAAGATCATGAGTGGTGTAGTTCTTCTCGTGTACCTTCAGCTGTCTTGATGCATAGGCTATAACTTTGTTTCTTTGCATAAGAACACAGCCAAGGCTTAAGTTGGATGCATCACAGTACACGACAAAGTCGTCGTTACCCTCGGGCAAAGATAGAATAGGTGCATCACAGAGTTTCTGTTTCAAGGTCTGGAAAGCTTCTTCCTGTTTAGATCCCCACTCAAAAGGTTTATTTCTCTGAGTTAAAGCAGTGAGAGGAACCGAAATCCTGGAGAAGTTTTCAATGAAACGGCGGTAATAACCCACTAGACCAAGAAATGAACGAACCTCGGTAGGAGTAGTAGGAGTATCCCAATCCTTAATCGCACTGATTTTGGCGGGATCTACATGTATACCTTGTTCGTTGACGATGTGCCCCAAAAATTGAACTTCCTTAAGCCAGAATTCGCACTTGGAGAATTTGGCGAAAAGCTGTTCTTTCTTTAGGAGCTCCATTGTAAGACGAAGATGCTGTTCATGATCAGCTCGAGTCTTAGAATAGATCAAAATATCATCAATAAAGACGATGATGAACTTGTCCAAGTAAGGCTTACAAACCGTATTCATCAAGTCCATGAAAACAGCAGGAGCATTTGTTAAACCGAAAGGCATAACAGTGAATTCATAGTGACCATAACGCGTACAAAAAGTTGTTTTGGGAATATCTTCTTCAAGAACTCGAAGTTGATGATACCCAGAACGCAGATCAATCTTTGAAAAGCAAGTAGCACTCTGTAGCTGATCAAAGAGATCATCAATGCGAGGTAGGGGATATCGATTCTTGATGGTAAGCTTATTAAGCTCACGGTAATCGATACACATTCTAAATGATCCATCTTTCTTTTTCACAAACAGGACAGGAGCGCCCCAAGGGGAAAAGCTTGGACGGATGAATCCTTCGTCAGATAGCTCTTGAAGTTGCTTAGATAACTCTTGCATCTCAGACGGTGCAAGAAGATAAGGTGACTTAGCAATGGGATTTGCGCCAGGCACGAGGTCAAGGCGAAACTCTACTTGGCGTACAGGAGGTAAACCAGGTAATTCTTCAGGAAATACCTCTGGATAATCCCGAACAACAGGGATATCTTGGATTGTCTTACCCTTGCCTTTATCCTCTACGACATGTGCTAAGAAAGCAACATACTTCTTGCGTAGATATTTGCGGGCTTGGGTACAGGACATAAGCTTAAGACCACTGACGGGTTTCTCCCCACGAACTTCTAAGATCTCACCAGTCGAAAGCGGTATACGGACCAACTTCTCAAAACATACCACCTCAGCATGGTACTTCGATAACCAATCCATTCCTACTATAACATCGAAGCTCCCGAGTTGCATCGATGTGAGGTCAATAGGGAAAAGATGGTTATTGAGATTCAACTGGCAATTTCGAAGAACCGAGTCGAGTACAACAGGTTCACCACTAGCTACTTCTACTGTCAAGGGCTTTCCTAGTTTTGTTCTAGTCATCGCAAGCAAAGGCTCAAATGCTAAGGACACAAAACTCTTATCGGCACCCAAATCAAATAGAACAGAAGCAGGATGGTTGTTAACAAGGAACATACCGTTCACCACTTCGTTATCCGCACGAGCCTCATTTGCATTAAGATTGAAAGCTCTACCATGAGCTGGTGCCTGATTTGCGTTTGCCAACCTCGGGCAATTGTTCCCGTAGTGTGTCAGATCCCCACAGTTGAAACATGAACCAGGCGGAAAGTGAGGTCGTGCAGGATTTTGGGCAGAGTTTTGCACAGCTGGGTTTTGAGCTGCCTGATTTTGGTTAGGAGCAAAACGGCAGGTATTCACAAGATGACCAGATTTACCACAATTAGTGCAGATACGACATTGCAATTGTGGTTGGTGGTGGCTATTACACCTGTTGCACAGAGGTGCATTTCCCGCATACTGCCTCTTGGCAGCAGGTTGTGCAGCCTGATTCTGTGCAGCCTGATTAGGAGCAGCCTGATTTGTCTGAGTAGTGACAGCAAAATTCTTGGAAGCCTTACGCTTCCTCGATTTCTTTGAAGACTCAGCAGCCTTCTTACCCTTCTGCTCCTTGGTGTTATCAGACTGTTTCTGCTTCCTATCACCCTTCCTGTGGAGTTTACCCTTCTTGATTTGGGATTTAGTAAGGGTAGCAGCTAGCTCAATGGCCTGTCGGACGGTAGTAGGGTGGCTGCCAGTGACAATATCCTAAACAGGATCTGGCAAACCGTCTATGTACCTCTCAATAGCCTTATCCAAAGGTGTGACCATTGTAGGACAGAGCAAGCTTAACTCCTCATATCTGTCTATATAAGCCCGATGTTCACCACTGACTTGCTTCAGATCATTGAACTCATCTTCGAGTGCCCTCTGCTCGTGTCGAGGACAAAATTCTCTCATCATGAGAGCCCTGAGTTCCTCCCAAGTTTGACCCAAAGCAACATCTTCACCTCTATCTCTCATTACCCCATTCCACCAGGTAAGAGCCCTCTTTTGGAATACACTCGAAGCAAACTCGACCTTACGATTGTTCGAACACTGAACATGGCGAAATGTGCTCTCAAGACTCTCAAACCACTGGAGAAGCCCTGTTGCTCCTTCAGTACCACTAAACTTGAGCGGTTTAGCCGAGTTAAACTGTTTAAAATTGCACGGAGCAGGTGCATTAGCATTGTTATTGGTGGCTTGGTTTATTTGAGTTATGAGACCAGGTAACATAGCAGCCATCTGCTGTGCTATAATAGCTACCAGTTCGGCATCAGGTTGAGGAACATTACGTCGAGGAGGCATTCTAAAAGAGGAAACATGAGAGAAAACGAGTGAGATGATGTGATGAAAGAAATGAGATAACAATAAAATCGACGAAAAGCAAGGATGGTGGTTGTTTGTTTGTTACCACAAAGCAAAGAAACAACACACAGTGACAAATCAAAGTAAATGAGTCATAATAATGTGTCGCGAAGACATGCTCGCCTATAAGTGAACACTCACCCCAAGAGTTCCCAGGTAAGAGTGACTGTTCCGATACTGCGGATTTGTACGAACACTCTAGCCTTAGACAGAAAACTCAGGGTACAGGCATTCACTCTTCCAGTTTGCACGTGTTCACATTATTTAGACTCAAAACTTTGACGCGATTTTGAAAATTAGGAAGGCACACAGCCAAAAGAAATCATCTAAGGATAGATGATTGATTTCAATATCATTTTGGAATATTGTGTTCAAGTTTTGGTAATCACCTAAGGATAGGTGACGTGTATTGTTTTAAGATGTAAACACAAGCAAACTTGTGTTAGGGTCCTAGAAAGTTATAGTCTAGGTCAAAGCATTGCTAATAACCTAGTTCTCTATAACCAAGGGCTCTGATACCAACTCTTCTGTCACACCCCGGCCGCGGTAAAACAACGAAAGCCGCGGCGGAAACGCCGGGGAGGTGAGTGGCGACAGAATTATTGTTTCAACAACCATGGCAGTTTAAAGTTATGTATTATTGAAATTAAAGTTACATTGTCTTTGAGTTCAACTAAAACTACATAATAACTGTTCTTTTAAGTCACTAAGGCCCGAGTCCGCCTAAGTGAAGCACAAGCATCATCATGCATTAGCACCTGAAACACATGTAAAAATAGGTACGTTAGCATAAAAATGCCTGTGAGATACACAGGTTTTGTTTATGCAGATTCATGACTTGTATTTGAAAGAAGTGTTTAATAAAATGTAGTCATGAACCTTGTAAAATGTTTTCCTTTGTAAAACCATGTGAAAATCAACGAAAAACAAATGATGATGAAATGATAATGTATGGTTAAATGAATAACCAAGTGAAAATGTATTTGGATAAAATGTGTACTTTGTAAAACAATGTCTTGTTCTTGTATAAAATGTTTCATGCCTTGTCCAAGTGATTTAGATAACGGAACAATGTATAATACAATAAAAGCACTTATATATAGGAAGTACCAGCGGCGTATCCACCATGCCTTTATCATATAACGCATAGCCCCGTTACATATGTCACTTATTAATAACCAACAAAATGTCATGTTAAATGTCAAAATGTTTATGTATAAACCATGTCTAATGTCATGTGTATCATGTATAACCAAATGAAATGCATAACAAGTAGGAAATCATCTACTTAAACTATGTGATGATGTCAATGTATAAACTGTGTCATGTATGGTGAATAACTAGAAGTTACTCAACCCCATAGAAAATGTACAAAACAATGTTTTTGAATAAACCTAAGTTTAAATCAAATGTTATGTTTTGCAGAAAAACAATGCTTTATGATTACAAACATTTATGCAGTAATGTTAATCGCATACATTCAAGCCTTGCGACTGTGGCGACAAACCCTTAAACGAATTAAAGGTTCATCTAAAGTTATGTAGTCGGATTCTGTCATTCCCAACTTCCAAACAAACCTAGGAAGTCGGAAACGGGAGTTGTCAATTCCTATGGTACCATTACATAAGTCCGAGCGGCGTGATCAATGTTAATGAATGTATTATTGTCCCGATTTAACATACAAATGTCATAACCAATGTAGCATGTGAAAACCATGTACTAGGAATGCTAAGTAAACATGCCTAGTAGAAATGTTCATGTAAAACAATGTGCTAGCACGCTCAGTAAACATACATAGCAGAAATGTCATGTAAGACAATGTGTTCCATATGCTAAGTAAACATATGCAACAAATGTGTAACAAATCAATGTGCTAGCATGCTTGACATACATAGCAAAATGTAATTGAAAGCATGTACTATAAGTGTACTAGGTGAAACTAGCATGTTTATGTCATAAAAGCATGAAATGCACAAAAGTAACACGTATGTACATGTGTATCACCCCAAAGTATTTGAAAACGGTAAAAGAGGGGAACTATGTACTCACTTGGGATTGCTAATTAGTCTTGAGAATAAGACCAATTTAAACTCCAAGGGTCACGGAATCAACCGGCACCTAGTATAGGTAACTATGTTAATAATCGGCTCCTAAATCGGGAGATAGGATAGAATGAGGTTCTATAAATCAAATGAGTAATTGAACTCATATGGTATGATTTGATAGGCCCTACATTCTGATTGGAAAGTTTACCTAAGTGCTTTTGACCCGTTCCGACACATTATGGTAACATAAGCCACTATAATGCGTCGTTAGCGTAAAACTATGTTCAGATGGTTAACTATGTGCTATGCCAAGTCGTACATGCCCAATAATCCCTAAACATGTTACTAAATCAGATTACATGTCAAAAATATGTCCACATAATCAAAATACAGATTTTAGCTTCAAAAGGGCATTTTGGTCATTTCCTATGGGCATACAAGCTAACAAGCATATGATTAACCAATCCTAGGTGATCATAAGGTATAACCTCAGTGGTTATTCCCTATGCAACTATGATTACTAACTAAGCTTGGTCAGATCCTAAAGATCAACCAAACGGGTCGGGTTCGGAAGTATAAGCGGTTGTTTAGACCGCTTACCTTACAACCCTAAACAAGCACAAACTAATAGTGTCGAGTTAAACATGTCAAAACATGTCTAACCTACTGATTTGGTATCAAAACAAAATGTTTTGATACCCTAAAGTAGTTCCAAGGAAAAATGCGTGCTAAAACGCATTTTGACTGAAACTTTGACTCGACACTACAACTAGTTAACGTGGTAATCAGCGGCTATAATCACGAAGGATTATAACTATCGTGATTACAATCACGTTTCAAAGTTCAATTGAACTTTGACTTGACCAATTGATGTTCAAAACCGAAAGTCAAACTCTTGGCCAAACGTTTGACTTTCTGCACTACATAAGGAAAAAGCCATAAAAAGAATGAAAGAAGGCTCACAATAGTCCTTGCTATTTTTTCTACAAAGAAGACAAGTCCCAAATCACTTGAGAATGCTCCCAAAGCAGATGTGAAGGAGAAAAAGAAGGAATGAGCAAGGAATGAAGTGAACTTGGGTGGCTATTTATAGTTGAACATGAAGAACAAGATCATTCCAAGTGTTTTGTTTAGCCATTAAGCAAGAAATCATGGCCATCCATTTGTTACAAGCTGATTAGAAGCCTTGGTGAACACTTAAACTTGCTCAACATTCCAAGAAATTGCACAAACAGCCCCTGAAGTTGCAACAGATTGCTGAATTTCAACTTTCTGGAATTGGGCATGCTGACTGTAACACCCCCAAAATACCACCTGCGGGAAAACCCCCGCGAGGCGTGTTACACATCAGAGTCTGAGCCACCAATCACATTGAACCAATAGAAAATACTTAATAAAACATGTTATCAATTCAATAATGTTGAGTAGCGGAAGCATACAATAAATTGTTTTGTAATCGTTTCATAATAACTCAAAACCAAAGTGTCAATACTAGTAATCCCATAGCTTCGATCCATGACAACTCCAGCACTCCCAGATAGCAAGTCCACGCTCCAAAGTTAACGACCTACAAGCATGCAACAAGTGTGTCAGACTACGCTGGTGAGTTCAAGGTGTTATTACGCGTTGTGTTACCAGATATACGTTAATACGATTCAATGATATGTACGATGTTGCTCAAGTTAGATTACCCTAGGGACCACGCCCTTACGTAACCGAGGAGTGTGCCTCTTAGCAACCCACTATGTTGTTCGGTTAGTTACCCTAGGGAAACCGCCCTTACGTAACCGAGGAGTGTGCCTCTAAACAACCATAGTGAAACCCAGATAATTAGTACCTAATAGCGCTATCAACTAATTACCCACATTGCCCTCCAGGCAATAACCAAAACCGATTAATTTGTTTACCCAATGTTTCCCTTCCAAATGTTTACCAGTTGTCCCAAACCACCGGGACGCATGCTTGAGAAAATGCAATGAACTCACCTGGGATTGCTCGGTATGATTCACACAGTTCAATTAAGTTACAAAGTGATCAACCCCGTCCTACCAAAGTTATTATGCTAGTCAGATTCGTATACAAGTTGTACAAGTATTCGGCATCATAATCCACGTATAGGCATCGACGTAAATAGTCACGTAAACAAGCAAAGTCCAAATGTTCAGCCCAATCAGTTGGGCTCGTATTGTGCAGGCCCAATATCAGCATGTACGGTTATATGGTCTCGAGTCGCAACAAAGAAAGGTCTCGAGTCGCAACCAGCGATCTCGAGTCGCAACGAGGGGTTTCGAGTCGCAACTGTGGTTTACGAGTCGCAACAGTGGTTTCGGTTTGTCATGGTCTGGTTACGAGTCGCAACTGGACTCGCAACCACGGTTTCGAGTTGTGCTCTGTGTGTACCAGTGTGGGGTCTCGAGTCGTAACTAGACCCGCAACTATGGTCTCGACTCGCAACCATGTGTCGCAACCAAGTGTGTAACAGTTTTCCTGATTTGTAGCATCTAAATTCCGTAACAGATTATGCATAATTTTGGCAATTCAATCAGAATCAATTAACAGTTTTTGTTTACCATACAAGCGAATCAAACAGGCAGTTTTAACATAATTCTCATGAACCCTAGTCATGATCAAAGCGTGAACATCAATTTTTCACCAAACATAAATCGGTTTAGACCCTAAAGCATAACAATTTCCCAGCTAAATCATAATCAAACCCAAGATACCATTAACACATCATACAATATATATCCGGTAATCACATATAATAGCCGATTCATGAACATTAATAGTTAACATCAAAATCAAACATACTATCATGCAAGAATACTCACAAGAACATTCATATAACAGCCGATTCCTCAACAATATTCAAACCAACAATAAACATATCAATTACTAACCGAATTAGAGAAGGGACAAGAGTGATCCTGGGTTGTAGGGTGTGGGTGTGTCGCCGGGTTCCAAGTAGCCGAGAGGGAGAGAGAGAGTCTTGTGTGTGTCTGTTGTAACTAACTAAGGGCAATAACCCCTAAAGAGATGTTTGTTTGCGGGCATGAGAGTGGGCCGAGCCCCACATCTCGAGTACAAATATTACGGCCCAAAGTTCATGTTGTGTGGTTCGGTTTGTTTATGACATACATACATGCACTCATATAACACAAAACACAAAATCATAACGTCATAACAATCGTAATAGTTCACATCAGCACATAATGTTACACAGAAGTGGGCTCGAATTACGAGTTGTCATAGTATCCCCAACTAAAAGGAAATTTCGTCCCGAAATTTAGTACGCACACACTGAGAAAGCTAGAAGCTAGCTAAGTTTAAGTTAGGTAAGTTATATCGTTTGCTGGTTTTCCTGGGGTGTCACATCCTCCCCAACTTGAATGGGAATTTCGTCCCGAAATTCGTTAGTTGCACCAACACTAGGTTCGCTAGGTTTTGACTGGTCTTCGGGGAACAAATGTGGATACTTAAGTTTCATCTGGTCCTCGCGTTTCCCACGTGAACTCTGGACCACGTCTTGAGTTCCAACGAACTCTCACAATCGGTATACGGCTGTGTTTACGAACTTTAACTTCCCGATCCATGATTTCAATAGGTTCTTCGACAAACTGCAATTTGTCGTCTATCTTCAGCTCTTGAAATGGTACTACTAGTGTTTCATCAACCAAACACTTCTTTAGCTGCGATACGTGAAACACATCATGAACATTACCCAACTCAGCAGGTAATTCCAACCTGTAGGCCACCTTTCCAATCCGTTCTAAAATTTTGAATGGTCCTACATAACGAGGGTTTAGTTTGCCGCGTTTTCCAAAACGCACCACACCCTTCCAGGGTGAAACCTTTAACATAACGCGGTCATTAACTTCAAATTCCAACGGTTTACTACGCTTGTCAGCGTAGCTCTTCTGTCGGTCACGAGCTGCGGCCATACGGTTTCTGATCTGCACAATGCTTTCCGATGCTTCAAGAACAAACTCAGGTCCTGTGATCTGGCTATCACCCACCTCATGCCAACAGAGAGGTGAACGACATTTCCGTCCGTACAGTGCTTCGAACGGAGCTGCCTTAATACTTGAATGGTAGCTGTTGTTGTAGGAGAATTCTATCAACGGTAGGTGCTTCTCCCATCCTTTTCCAAAGTCGAGTACGCATGCCCGAAGCATATCTTCGAGTGTTTGGATGGTGCGCTCGCTTTGACCATCCGTCTGCGGGTGATAAGCGGTACTCATGTCGAGTTGGGAACCAAACGATTTATGCATAGACTGCCATAACTCTGAAGTGAAACGCGGATCACGGTCCGAAATGATAGAAGTTGGCACTCCATGCCTAGAAACCACTTCCTTAAGGTAGATTGCTGCCAATTGAGAAAACTTGTCTGTTTCCTTGATTGCTAAGAAGTGTGCTGATTTCGTGAGGCGATCAACAATCACCCAAATAGTGTCGTTCCCAGCCTGAGTTCTGGGTAATCCTGTCACGAAATCCATAGCGATCTGTTCCCACTTCCATGTGGGTATCTCCGGTTGCTGCAGTAGACCCGAGGGCTTTTGATGTTCCGCTTTGACTTTAGCACAGGTCAGACATTTGCTTACGTAGGTTGCTATATGAGCCTTCATCCTGGGCCACCAGTAGGTAGTTTTCAGGTCGTGGTACATCTTATCTGATCCGGGATGTACAAAGTAGCGTGATTTGTGTGCCTCTTCCATTACAAGTTCCCGTAAGTTGCCAAAGAGTGGAACCCAAATGCGTCCAGTTACGTAGTAGGCGCCGTCTCCCTTTTATTCTAGTCGTTGTCTCGAGCCACGTAAAGCTTCAGCTCGAACATTCTCTGGTTTCAATGCTTCTAACTGAGCATCCCGTATCTGGGAAGGGAGATTGGACTGAATCGTGAGTTGCAATGCTCGCACGCGCCTAGGTGCATTATCCTTTCTGCTGAGGGCGTCAGCTACAACGTTCGCCTTGCCCGGATGGTACTTGATGGCACATTCATAATCGTTCAATAATTCCACCCATCGTCGTTGTCGCATATTCAACTCTTTCTGGTCGAAGATGTGCTGGAGGCTTCTATGGTCGGTGTAGATGGTGCATTTGGTACCGTACAGATAGTGCCTCCAAATCTTCAACGCAAACACCACCGCTCCTAACTCCAAGTCGTGCGTCGTGTAGTTCTTCTCATGCACCTTCAGCTGACGAGAAGCATAAGCTATTACTTTCTCACGTTGCATCAACACACAACCGAGACCCTGAATCGAAGCATCACAATAAACCACAAAGTCTTCAGTACCCTCTGGTAACGACAAGATTGGTGCACTGCAAAGTTTCTGTTTTAACAACTGGAAGGCCTCTTCCTGCTTCGTTCCCCAAGAGTACGCCGTGTTCTTCTGTGTCAGTGAGGTGAGAGGTTGCGCGATTTTCGAGAAGTCTTTAATAAACCTTCGATAGTATCCAGCGAGACCAAGAAATTGACGCACCTCAGACGGAGTCTTTGGTGCCGCCCAATTCTTAACTGCGTCCACCTTCGCAGGGTCCACATGTATCCCTTTTTCGTTAACAACGTGCCCAAGGAAATGCACTTCCCGAATCCAAAAGTCGCACTTAGAAAACTTCGCATACAGCTGTTCCCTTCTCAAGAGTTCCAAGATGAGACGTAGGTGACGCTCGTGATCTTCCTTGTTCTTGGAATAGACTAAGATGTCGTCAATAAACACTATCACAAACTCGTCGAGATATGGCTTGCATACGCGGTTCATGAGATCCATGAAAACTGCTGGTGCATTGGTCAATCCAAACGGCATGACCAAAAACTCATAGTGTCCGTAGCGCGTTCGAAAGGCTGTCTTGGGAACATCCTCATCCCTAACCCTTACCTGGTGATAACCCGACCTTAAGTCGATCTTTGAATAGAAGCTTGACCCTTGCAACTGGTCGAACAAGTCGTCAATGCGTGGCAACGGATAGCGGTTCTTAATGGTCACCTTGTTGAGCTCTCGATAGTCGATACACATACGGAATGACCCGTCCTTCTTCTTTACGAACAGAACTGGGCTCCCCAAGGCGAAGAACTGGGTCGAATAAAGCCCCTGTCCAACAACTCCTGCAGTTGATTAGACAGTTCCTGTAACTCTCCTGGTGCTAACCGGTAAGGAGCTCGAGCAATTGGAGCCGCTCCCGGTGCAAGATCAATCTGAAATTCTACTTGACGGTGAGGAGGTAACCCTGGTAGCTCCTCTGGGAATACATCCGCGAATTCTCGCACCACTGGTAGATCCTCGATCTTACTTTCTTCAGACTAAGCGTTGGTAACTAGCGCTAACAGTGCAGGATACCCCTTTTGTAGATACTGTTGTGCACGCATGGCCGTGATAATCCCAGCCATCGTCCCACTACGATGCCCTTGAACTAACAGTGACTCTCCATCAGGGAGAGGAATACGCACAATCTTCTCCTTACATAGAATTTCTGCTTGGTGCTTAGACAACCAATCCATGCCTACCACTATGTCAAAACTACCGAGCGTAACGGGAAGGAGGTCAATATCAAACACCTGACCCACGAGATCTAGTTTGCACCCGAAAAGAACGTTCGAGGCTTCTATCGTTTTACCATCAGCTAATTCTACTACTTGTTTAACTTCTAGAGGTGTTGGGGTTATCCCTAATCGTTGACTAAACTCTAGGGACACATAACTCCAATCGGCACCCGAATCAAATAATACAGAAGCAATACGATCATTAACAGGAAACGTACCAGTTACAACGTTGCCGTCATTCCTGGCATCCCCTGCTCCAAGCTGAAACACTCTGCCCCGAGCACCATTACCCCCGTTGTTGCCGTTGTTGTTATTGTTGTTGTTCCCAGCATTGTTGTTATTCGGGCGGTTGTTGTCGTTAACGTTCTGGTTTAACTGAGGGCAATCCCGCTTAAAGTGACCCTCGTCACCGCACTGATAGCACCCCTTTCTGAAACCCTGGTTCTGCTGGGGTGGTTGCCCCTGTTGTCTCTGGTTCTGCTGGTTCTGTTGCTGCTGGTGTTTGGGTTGTGAGGTCCTACAATCCCTGGCCTCATGGCCTGTCTTACCACACTTGTTACACGTCCGACCACACGGCCCCCAGTGATGATAGCCACATTTGTTACACCGTGGCTTCCTCCCTGCATATGAACCCTGGCTGTGGGTACTCCCCTGGCCTTGATTGACAGAAGACGACTGGCTGACGTTGCGGTTGCTGTTGTCTGGCCTTTTCTGAGTCTGACCAGCACTGGATGCTTTGTCGTAGTTGCTCCAGTTTCGTTTGTTATCATTGGCAGATGTAGCAGCAGTGGGTGTCGTAGCAGCAGTGGCTGAAATGCGCGGAGGCAACGATTCACTTTCTACCTCTTGGTCCACAATCTTATGAGTCAGACGAACAATCTGTGTCAAATCATTGAGATGGGCTGCAGTGACCAAGCTCTTCACACGCGGAGGCAACCCTTTGATGAATAACTCAATCCTCCGAGACATAGGCCGGGACAGGTTCGGGCACATGTCGGCCAGTTCATACGATCGCTTCACATACGCTTCGACTTCAGATCCAACCATCTTCAAGTCGTAGTATTCGTTTTCCAACTTCTGGACCTCGTCCCGAGGACAGTACTCCTCCCTGATCAGTTCTTTAAAATCTTCCCAAGTTGTGGCATTCGCTGCCTCAATTCCCAACAACTGCACTTGGGCGTTCCACCATGTTAGGGCACCATCAGCCAAGGTACCCGCAGCATATTTCACCCTGTCCCCAGCGGGACAGTTACAGATAGCGAACACAGACTCCGCTTTCTCGAACCATCTTAGAAGTCCCACAGCCCCTTCAGTCCCGGTGAAGGTCTGTGGCTTGCAGTCCATAAACATTTTGAACGTACACGCAGGCTGGTTAGGTTGAGGTTGCGCTTGCTGACCAGCTTGATAGGCCGCTAAAGCCTCAGCCACGCGGGTATTGATTAGGTCATTCAACTCAGCCTGAGTCATGTTGATGTTGCCACGTCCGTGTCCTCGTCCACTCATGTTTCTATAGTTGGGAATAAACCGATTTAGAAATCGAAACGAGATGGAAGTCAGGTGTCATACAGATATCCATATACTACCAAGTTTGCACATAGTAAGGCAGAACCCTTCTCACGCTCGATAAGCCTCACTGGGACTTGCATGCACCCCGCGTTATTATTAAGTGTGCACCCATAATAATAAGGCGATTTGCATGTTCATCTCAGAGCCTCTTAGCTTACGCTCGAAGTTTCCCCCGTTCAAACAACACAACAGATGGTATCACAGGTCTATAGTTCGTGTGAGTCGAAGAGTAGTGTCACACTATCAGGTCACTACGGTGTTAAATGTTTCAGTCGATATATGTTATGAGTGTGTGGCTGCTAAGTAAATAATGTATAAAGTGAGAGAGACGAACCTTGCAATCTGGAGCTGAGTGTCATGATCGATGTTCGAAGGCGTTCGGTTATAGTTTGGTTTTACAAAACGTTTTAAAACCTAGTTCACCATAACCAGTGGCTCTGATACCAAACTGTAACACCCCCAAAATACCACCTGCGGGAAAACCCCCGCGAGGCGTGTTACACATCAGAGTCTGAGCCACCAATCACATTGAACCAATAGAAAATACTTAATAAAACATGTTATCAATTCAATAATGTTGAGTAGCGGAAGCATACAATAAATTGTTTTGTAATCGTTTCATAATAACTCAAAACCAAAGTGTCAATACTAGTAATCCCATAGCTTCGATCCATGACAACTCCAGCACTCCCAGATAGCAAGTCCACGCTCCAAAGTTAACGACCTACAAGCATGCAACAAGTGTGTCAGACTACGCTGGTGAGTTCAAGGTGTTATTACGCGTTGTGTTACCAGATATACGTTAATACGATTCAATGATATGTACGATGTTGCTCAAGTTAGATTACCCTAGGGACCACGCCCTTACGTAACCGAGGAGTGTGCCTCTTAGCAACCCACTATGTTGTTCGGTTAGTTACCCTAGGGAAACCGCCCTTACGTAACCGAGGAGTGTGCCTCTAAACAACCATAGTGAAACCCAGATAATTAGTACCTAATAGCGCTATCAACTAATTACCCACATTGCCCTCCAGGCAATAACCAAAACCGATTAAGTTGTTTACCCAATGTTTCCCTTCCAAATGTTTACCAGTTGTCCCAAACCACCGGGACGCATGCTTGAGAAAATGCAATGAACTCACCTGGGATTGCTCGGTATGATTCACATAGTTCAATTAAGTTACAAAGTGATCAACCCCGTCCTACCAAAGTTATTATGCTAGTCAGATTCGTATACAAGTTGTACAAGTATTCGGCATCATAATCCACGTATAGGCATCGACGTAAACAGTCACGTAAACAAGCAAAGTCCAAATGTTCAGCCCAATCAGTTGGGCTCGTATTGTGCAGGCCCAATATCAGCATGTACGGTTATATGGTCTCGAGTCGCAACAAAGAAAGGTCTCGAGTCGCAACCAGCGATCTCGAGTCGCAACGAGGGGTTTCGAGTCGCAACTGTGGTTTACGAGTCGCAACAGTGGTTTCGGTTTGTCATGGTCTGGTTACGAGTCGCAACTGGACTCGCAACCACGGTTTCGAGTTGTGCTCTGTGTGTACCAGTGTGGGGTCTCGAGTCGTAACTAGACCCGCAACTATGGTCTCGACTCGCAACCATGTGTCGCAACCAAGTGTGTAACAGTTTTCCTGATTTGTAGCATCTAAATTCCGTAACAGATTATGCATAATTTTGGCAATTCAATCAGAATCAATTAACAGTTTTTGTTTACCATACAAGCGAATCAAACAGGCAGTTTTAACATAATTCTCATGAACCCTAGTCATGATCAAAGCGTGAACATCAATTTTTCACCAAACATAAATCGGTTTAGACCCTAAAGCATAACAATTTCCCAGCTAAATCATAATTAAACCCAAGATACCATTAACACATCATACAATATATATCCGGTAATCACATATAATAGCCGATTCATGAACATTAATAGTTAACATCAAAATCAAACATACTATCATGCAACAATACTCACAAGAACATTCATATAACAGCCGATTCCTCAACAATATTCAAACCAACAATAAACATATCAATTACTAACCGAATTAGATAAGGGACAAGAGTGATCCTCGGTTGTAGGGTGTGGGTGTGTCGCCGGGTTCCAAGTAGCCGAGAGGGAGAGAGAGAGTCTTGTGTGTGTGTGTTGTAACTAACTAAGGGCAATAACCCCTAAAGAGATGTTTGTTTGCGGGCATGAGAGTGGGCCGAGCCCCACATCTCGAGTACAAATATTACGGCCCAAAGTTCATGTTGTGTGGTTCGGTTTGTTTATGACATACATACATGCACTCATATAACACAAAACACAAAATCATAACGTCATAACAATCGTAATAGTTCACATCAGCACATAATGTTACACAGAAGTGGGCTCGAATTACGAGTTGTCATAGTATCCCCAACTAAAAGGAAATTTCGTCCCGAAATTTAGTACGCACACACTGAGAAAGCTAGAAGCTAGCTAAGTTTAAGTTAGGTAAGTTATATCGTTTGCTGGTTTTCCTGGGGTGTCACATCCTCCCCAACTTGAATGGGAATTTCGTCCCGAAATTCGTTAGTTGCACCAACACTAGGTTCGCTAGGTTTTGACTGGTCTTCGGGGAACAAATGTGGATACTTAAGTTTCATCTGGTCCTCGCGTTCCCACGTGAACTCTGGACCACGTCTTGAGTTCCAACGAACTCTCACAATCGGTATACGGCTGTGTTTACGAACTTTAACTTCCCGATCCATGATTTCAATAGGTTCTTCGACAAACTGCAATTTGTCGTCTATCTTCAGCTCTTGAAATGGTACTACTAGTGTTTCATCAACCAAACACTTCTTTAGCTGCGATACGTGAAACACATCATGAACATTACCCAACTCAGCAGGTAATTCCAACCTGTAGGCCACCTTTCCAATCCGTTCTAAAATTTTGAATGGTCCTACATAACGAGGGTTTAGTTTGCCGCGTTTTCCAAAACGCACCACACCCTTCCAGGGTGAAACCTTTAACATAACGCGGTCATTAACTTCAAATTCCAACGGTTTACTACGCTTGTCAGCGTAGCTCTTCTGTCGGTCACGAGCTGCGGCCATACGGTTTCTGATCTGCACAATGCTTTCCGATGCTTCAAGAACAAACTCAGGTCCTGTGATCTGGCTATCACCCACCTCATGCCAACAGAGAGGTGAACGACATTTCCGTCCGTACAGTGCTTCGAACGGAGCTGCCTTAATACTTGAATGGTAGCTGTTGTTGTAGGAGAATTCTATCAACGGTAGGTGCTTCTCCCATCCTTTTCCAAAGTCGAGTACGCATGCCCGAAGCATATCTTCGAGTGTTTGGATGGTGCGCTCGCTTTGACCATCCGTCTGCGGGTGATAAGCGGTACTCATGTCGAGTTGGGAACCAAACGATTTATGCATAGACTGCCATAACTCTGAAGTGAAACGCGGATCACGGTCCGAAATGATAGAAGTTGGCACTCCATGCCTAGAAACCACTTCCTTAAGGTAGATTGCTGCCAATTGAGAAAACTTGTCTGTTTCCTTGATTGCTAAGAAGTGTGCTGATTTCGTGAGGCGATCAACAATCACCCAAATAGTGTCGTTCCCAGCCTGAGTTCTGGGTAATCCTGTCACGAAATCCATAGCGATCTGTTCCCACTTCCATGTGGGTATCTCCGGTTGCTGCAGTAGACCCGAGGGCTTTTGATGTTCCGCTTTGACTTTAGCACAGGTCAGACATTTGCTTACGTAGGTTGCTATATGAGCCTTCATGCTGGGCCACCAGTAGGTAGTTTTCAGGTCGTGGTACATCTTATCTGATCCGGGATGTACAAAGTAGCGTGATTTGTGTGCCTCTTCCATTACAAGTTCCCGTAAGTTGCCAAAGAGTGGAACCCAAATGCGTCCAGTTACGTAGTAGGCGCCGTCTCCCTTTTATTCTAGTCGTTGTCTCGAGCCACGTAAAGCTTCAGCTCGAACATTCTCTGGTTTCAATGCTTCTAACTGAGCATCCCGTATCTGGGAAGGGAGATTGGACTGAATCGTGAGTTGCAATGCTCGCACGCGCCTAGGTGCATTATCCTTTCTGCTGAGGGCGTCAGCTACAACGTTCGCCTTGCCCGGATGGTACTTGATGGCACATTCATAATCGTTCAATAATTCCACCCATCGTCGTTGTCGCATATTCAACTCTTTCTGGTCGAAGATGTGCTGGAGGCTTCTATGGTCGGTGTAGATGGTGCATTTGGTACCGTACAGATAGTGCCTCCAAATCTTCAACGCAAACACCACCGCTCCTAACTCCAAGTCGTGCGTCGTGTAGTTCTTCTCATGCACCTTCAGCTGACGAGAAGCATAAGCTATTACTTTCTCACGTTGCATCAACACACAACCGAGACCCTGAATCGAAGCATCACAATAAACCACAAAGTCTTCAGTACCCTCTGGTAACGACAAGATTGGTGCACTGCAAAGTTTCTGTTTTAACAACTGGAAGGCCTCTTCCTGCTTCGTTCCCCAAGAGTACGCCGTGTTCTTCTGTGTCAGTGAGGTGAGAGGTTGCGCGATTTTCGAGAAGTCTTTAATAAACCTTCGATAGTATCCAGCGAGACCAAGAAATTGACGCACCTCAGACGGAGTCTTTGGTGCCGCCCAATTCTTAACTGTGTCCACCTTCGCAGGGTCCACATGTATCCCTTTTTCGTTAACAACGTGCCCAAGGAAATGCACTTCCCGAATCCAAAAGTCGCACTTAGAAAACTTCGCATACAGCTGTTCCCTTCTCAAGAGTTCCAAGATGAGACGTAGGTGACGCTCGTGATCTTCCTTGTTCTTGGAATAGACTAAGATGTCGTCAATAAACACTATCACAAACTCGTCGAGATATGGCTTGCATACGCGGTTCATGAGATCCATGAAAACTGCTGGTGCATTGGTCAATCCAAACGGCATGACCAAAAACTCATAGTGTCCGTAGCGCGTTCGAAAGGCTGTCTTGGGAACATCCTCATCCCTAACCCTTACCTGGTGATAACCCGACCTTAAGTCGATCTTTGAATAGAAGCTTGACCCTTGCAACTGGTCGAACAAGTCGTCAATGTGTGGCAACGGATAGCGGTTCTTAATGGTCACCTTGTTGAGCTCTCGATAGTCGATACACATACGGAATGACCCGTCCTTCTTCTTTACGAACAGAACTGGGGCTCCCCAAGGCGAAGAACTGGGTCGAATAAAGCCCCTGTCCAACAACTCCTGCAGTTGATTAGACAGTTCCTGTAACTCTCCTGGTGCTAACCGGTAAGGAGCTCGAGCAATTGGAGCCGCTCCCGGTGCAAGATCAATCTGAAATTCTACTTGACGGTGAGGAGGTAACCCTGGTAGCTCCTCTGGGAATACATCCGCGAATTCTCGCACCACTGGTAGATCCTCGATCTTACTTTCTTCAGACTAAGCGTTGGTAACTAGCGCTAACAGTGCAGGATACCCCTTTTGTAGATACTGTTGTGCACGCATGGCCGTGATAATCCCAGCCATCGTCCCACTACGATGCCCTTGAACTAACAGTGACTCTCCATCAGGGAGAGGAATACGCACAATCTTCTCCTTACATAGAATTTCTGCTTGGTGCTTAGACAACCAATCCATGCCTACCACTATGTCAAAACTACCGAGCGTAACGGGAAGGAGGTCAATATCAAACACCTGACCCACGAGATCTAGTTTGCACCCGAAAAGAACGTTCGAGGCTTCTATCGTTTTACCATCAGCTAATTCTACTACTTGTTTAACTTCTAGAGGTGTTGGGGTTATCCCTAATCGTTGACTAAACTCTAGGGACACATAACTCCAATCGGCACCCGAATCAAATAATACAGAAGCAATACGATCATTAACAGGAAACGTACCAGTTACAATGTTGCCGTCATTCCTGGCATCCCCTGCTCCAAGCTGAAACACTCTGCCCCGAGCACCATTACCCCCGTTGTTGCCGTTGTTGTTATTGTTGTTGTTCCCAGCATTGTTGTTATTCGGGCGGTTGTTGTCGTTAACGTTCTGGTTTAACTGAGGGCAATCCCGCTTAAAGTGACCCTCGTCACCGCACTGATAGCACCCCTTTCTGAAACCCTGGTTCTGCTGGGGTGGTTGCCCCTGTTGTCTCTGGTTCTGCTGGTTCTGTTGCTGCTGGTGTTTGGGTTGTGAGGTCCTACAATCCCTGGCCTCATGGCCTGTCTTACCACACTTGTTACACGTCCGACCACACGGCCCCCAGTGATGATAGCCACATTTGTTACACCGTGGCTTCCTCCCTGCATATGAACCCTGGTTGTGGGTACTCCCCTGGCCTTGATTGACAGAAGACGACTGGCTGACGTTGCGGTTGCTGTTGTCTGGCCTTTTCTGAGTCTGACCAGCACTGGATGCTTTGTCGTAGTTGCTCCACTTTCGTTTGTTATCATTGGCAGATGTAGCAGCAGTGGGTGTCACAGCAGCAGTGGCTGAAATGCGCGGAGGCAACGATTCACTTTCTACCTCTTGGTCCACAATCTTATGAGTCAGACGAACAATCTGTGTCAAATCATTGAGATGGGCTGCAGTGACCAAGCTCTTCACACGCGGAGGCAACCCTTTGATGAATAACTCAATCCTCCGAGACATAGGCCGGGACAGGTTCGGGCACATGTCGGCCAGTTCATACGATCGCTTCACATACGCTTCGACTTCAGATCCAACCATCTTCAAGTCGTAGTATTCGTTTTCCAACTTCTGGACCTCGTCCCGAGGACAGTACTCCTCCCTGATCAGTTCTTTAAAATCTTCCCAAGTTGTGGCATTCGCTGCCTCAATTCCCAACAACTGCACTTGGGCGTTCCACCATGTTAGGGCACCATCAGCCAAGGTACCCGCAGCATATTTCACCCTGTCCCCAGCGGGATAGTTACAGATAGCGAACACAGACTCCGCTTTCTCGAACCATCTTAGAAGTCCCACAGCCCCTTCAGTCCCGGTGAAGGTCTGTGGCTTGCAGTCCATAAACATTTTGAACGTACACGCAGGCTGGTTAGGTTGAGGTTGCGCTTGCTGACCAGCTTGATAGGCCGCTAAAGCCTCAGCCACGCGGGTATTGATTAGGTCATTCAACTCAGCCTGAGTCATGTTGATGTTGCCACGTCCGTGTCCTCGTCCACTCATGTTTCTATAGTTGGGAATAAACCGATTTAGAAATCGAAACGAGATGGAAGTCAGGTGTCATACAGATATCCATATACTACCAAGTTTGCACATAGTAAGGCAGAACCCTTCTCACGCTCGATAAGCCTCACTGGGACTTGCATGCACCCCGCGTTATTATTAAGTGTGCACCCATAATAATAAGGCGATTTGCATGTTCATCTCAGAGCCTCTTAGCTTACGCTCGAAGTTTCCCCCGTTCAAACAACACAACAGATGGTATCACAGGTCTATAGTTCGTGTGAGTCGAAGAGTAGTGTCACACTATCAGGTCACTACGGTGTTAAATGTTTCAGTCGATATATGTTATGAGTGTGTGGCTGCTAAGTAAATAATGTATAAAGTGAGAGAGACGAACCTTGCAATCTGGAGCTGAGTGTCATGATCGATGTTCGAAGGCGTTCGGTTATAGTCTGGTTTTACAAAACGTTTTAGAACCTAGTTCACCATAACCAGTGGCTCTGATACCAAACTGTAACACCCCCAAAATACCACCTGCGGGAAAACCCCCGCGAGGCGTGTTACACATCAGAGTCTGAGCCACCAATCACATTGAACCAATAGAAAATACTTAATAAAACATGTTATCAATTCAATAATGTTGAGTAGCGGAAGCATACAATAAATTGTTTTGTAATCGTTTCATAATAACTCAAAACCAAAGTGTCAATACTAGTAATCCCATAGCTTCGATCCATGACAACTCCAGCACTCCCAGATAGCAAGTCCACGCTCCAAAGTTAACGACCTACAAGCATGCAACAAGTGTGTCAGACTACGCTGGTGAGTTCAAGGTGTTATTATGCGTTGTGTTACCAGATATACGTTAATACGATTCAATGATATGTACGATGTTGCTCAAGTTAGATTACCCTAGGGACCACGCCCTTACGTAACCGAGGAGTGTGCCTCTTAGCAACCCACTATGTTGTTCGGTTAGTTACCCTAGGGAAACCGCCCTTACGTAACCGAGGAGTGTGCCTCTAAACAACCATAGTGAAACCCAGATAATTAGTACCTAATAGCGCTATCAACTAATTACCCACATTGCCCTCCAGGCAATAACCAAAACCGATTAAGTTGTTTACCCAATGTTTCTCTTCCAAATGTTTACCAGTTGTCCCAAACCACCGGGACGCATGCTTGAGAAAATGCAATGAACTCACCTGGGATTGCTCGGTATGATTCACACAGTTCAATTAAGTTACAAAGTGATCAACCCCGTCCTACCAAAGTTATTATGCTAGTCAGATTCGTATACAAGTTGTACAAGTATTCGGCATCATAATCCACGTATAGGCATCGACGTAAACAGTCACGTAAACAAGCAAAGTCCAAATGTTCAGCCCAATCAGTTGGGCTCGTATTGTGCAGGCCCAATATCAGCATGTACGGTTATATGGTCTCGAGTCGCAACAAAGAAAGGTCTCGAGTCGCAACCAGCGATCTCGAGTCGCAACGAGGGGTTTCGAGTCGCAACTGTGGTTTACGAGTCGCAACAGTGGTTTCGGTTTGTCATGGTCTGGTTACGAGTCGCAACTGGACTCGCAACCACGGTTTCGAGTTGTGCTCTGTGTGTACCAGTGTGGGGTCTCGAGTCGTAACTAGACCCGCAACTATGGTCTCGACTCGCAACCATGTGTCGCAACCAAGTGTGTAACAGTTTTCCTGATTTGTAGCATCTAAATTCCGTAACAGATTATGCATAATTTTGGCAATTCAATCAGAATCAATTAACAGTTTTTGTTTACCATACAAGCGAATCAAACAGGCAGTTTTAACATAATTCTCATGAACCCTAGTCATGATCAAAGCGTGAACATCAATTTTTCACCAAACATAAATCGGTTTAGACCCTAAAGCATAACAATTTCCCAGCTAAATCATAATTAACCCCAAGATACCATTAACACATCATACAATATATATCCGGTAATCACATATAATAGCCGATTCATGAACATTAATAGTTAACATCAAAATCAAACATACTATCATGCAACAATACTCACAAGAACATTCATATAACAGCCGATTCCTCAACAATATTCAAACCAACAATAAACATATCAATTACTAACCGAATTAGATAAGGGACAAGAGTGATCCTCGGTTGTAGGGTGTGGGTGTGTCGCCGGGTTCCAAGTAGCCGAGAGGGAGAGAGAGAGTCTTGTGTGTGTGTGTTGTAACTAACTAAGGGCAATAACCCCTAAAGAGATGTTTGTTTGCGGGCATGAGAGTGGGCCGAGCCCCACATCTCGAGTACAAATATTACGGCCCAAAGTTCATGTTGTGTGGTTCGGTTTGTTTATGACATACATACATGCACTCATATAACACAAAACACAAAATCATAACGTCATAACAATCGTAATAGTTCACATCAGCACATAATGTTACACAGAAGTGGGCTCGAATTACGAGTTGTCACACTGACGCTGCCCGCGTAAGATAAGGGAGAGGGCTTACGCCGCCCGCCTGGGCTCCCCAGATCAGCAAAAGTTTGAAAAATGGCAGTTTAGGTCCCTGCATGCATTCGAGTACATTTCAGGCCTTTTTTTGACCCCCGTTAAGCCATTTTCAAGGCTCTACAAGGTCAATATAGTTTAGAGGACTCAAAATATGCTTGGAACATTCTCGGATGTCGGCTCGTTTGGTCGTACGGTCGCGTTATTCGTTAAATTACGACGAAACTCAAACGGACGTGTGTACGATCCAAAATGCGCGACGAATGGCGTTTTCGCGTCCGAATCACTAAAATAAAAATATTTTAGTGTGTATAAAAATTTTGGATGTCCAGATGTGGCCAGAACGTAAGATATGCGTGAAAATGCAAACTTACACCGTTTTTGACACTTTTAGCCCCTGTAAGATCATATAGGCATGTTTTCGCACACCGGACCTATCAAAGCTTATTTCTAAGCCATGTTTAGGTTATTTATGGTATGTTTAACTTAGGATCAAGTTCCAGACTGTACGTTGCCTTACGAAATGGCAGACTTTTGCAAGTTGACGCAAATAGTCCCTAAGAACGAATAAACTTGTTTTTGCCATACCAAAGCCTTTAAAACTTATTTCTAAGTTATGTAAAGGTTATTTAAGGTAGGTTAAGTTTATGATGATGTTCCGGAGTGTTTGTTGCGTTGAACTGATCGTGTTTACGTATCAGTTTGCGTATAACTCCCCAAAAAGCGATATAGAGTTTGAAATCGATCAAAAATCAACATGGGCACAAAACCAAACATAAATGACAAACATGGGAATCAAAACACACTGTTTTATTAATATTGTATTGTTCAGAGGTTGTAAAATGATATCACAAGCACAGATGTCACAACCATTCAAAGTATACACAACTTCAAATGTTTCATCATTCAAATTAGATTTTGATAGCAAAAATTCTTTACTATAAACCCGTTTTCCCGACGATTTTGAACTCTTTTCGGACGAACTCGAACTCCCGACTGACTGACACGAACTTTTGGACTCGGACTTTGACTCTGACTCCTCATCCTTATCCAACACCTGATCGACCACTCGTTTTATCAATTCGGACTCATGATCTGTGTCGGACGCTGTGAACGTGACGTCAATATTGTCCGGTAAAACATCGGTTATCTTGGATTCTAGCTTAATATTGACCGCCTGTTTTAGTTCTTCTTCATTAGGTTTTCTAGGCGAGTACCCTTCCCAAATAGGAGGCGGACACTTATTATAACAGACACCCTGTTTCTTACAAGTATCCTTCTTCTTCTTTGGCTATTCATCTTTAAATGCCTCAAAACCTTCAACTGTTGGATAAATTCTATCAATTATGTAGTCACAGCCTTTGTAACTTTGCAGGAGTCTTCTGATTCTTTCGTTCCCAGCTGCTTCATTATCCAACTCTTTCTTCCATTTTGCACATTCTTCTATGTACATGTTGATCTCTTTCTGCTTTGTCATCATTGTAGCATTCATCATCTTCAAAGCTTTCTCTCGTTCAGAGTTAGTCTTCTCCAGACTATTCACATGCCTGTTCAATACATCATACGACTTTTTCAAATTATTTACATTAAACAACAACTGTTCTTTCAGTTTTTCTAACTCACTAAACCTCTCATCTTTTTCTATACATTGTTTACAAGACTCTAAACATGTAAGAGAGGGTTTTGTGACTTCAACAATCTTCTCGACTTCAACTATCTTTTCAACTTCCACAATCTTCTCAATCACTTTGACTTCCTTCATTTCCTTTGCAGCTTTCCTCTCTTTTAGTTTCTTCAGTTTTTCTGCAAAATAAAATTCAAAACTATCAGAAGATAAATGAGTTTTTCCCAAATTTATCTGTTTCATTTCTTCATCATCACTTGTTTCCGATGAACTGTTTTCAGAAGAAACAGATCCTTCATCTTCACTCTTCTCTTCATCAGATAACACTTCCATCCATTCCTTCAGCATTTCAGGCTTTCGAATAATATGTGCAATGAAAGCATGAACATTCGAATCAGCTGGAATAAACTTGTCCCAGCTAAAACCTTCAGCCATTTTCTCATCATCTTGATCAACGATGCCATAATAAGCTTTCCTGTTTGCATCCTCGATCATTCTTCCATGTGCCGTTTGAGGTTCTTTTTGTTGATGCGGTTGATGAGTGATTTGCTGATAAATGGTTTTCCTATAATAATCATCTTTTCCAGAAGACTCCTTTGCTCCTCTCGGCCCCTGATTCTTGCACTCCCTTTTAAAGTGGCCTTTCTCCCTGCAACGAAAACAAACAACTTTATATTTATCAAATCCAAGATTAGAAAGATTTGCATCCAAGAAATCAGTTCTCCCTGTAACCAATCTAAACTTTTCTGCTCTCCTCAAAACGCTCGCTAAGGCCCATTTAATATCCATCAGTTCTAGCTCCTCTGCATCAATGTGGTCATAATCTTCCTTTGTGAGCATCGGATTACCAATTCTTCCGGCAATCAACCCTTCATAAGACTCTAATGCAGTGACCAATAATCCCATATGATGCTTTACAACTTCTTCAGAATAATTTTGACCATTTTGAAGATGTAGAGCTACATTGCACTGAATCGAATCGAATGTCCATTACCAGCAGATGCACTTTGAACACTTGGAGGATTCACCGTTGAAAAGCCACTAGAGTTAACTGATCCTTGACTGCTTGGTGTAGGTTGATTTCCAGCACTAAATGTAGTTTGTATCTTTGGACTTGCTTCAGCATTTTGAACATTTCCTTTATAGTACAATTTAATATCTTGTTGATGAGTAGAACTGTTCATTCTAGCAATTTTTTGCTGCTCCAAATCCTGTGCCTCCAGCTTCTCGATAAACTGTGCAATAGATAGCCTGCTAAACTGTCCGGAATTCTTCAATATCATCAGATATGTGCCCCATTCCTTTTGCGGTATTGCATCAGCAAGCTTTTCAACCCATTCAGTTGGAGTTTTTGTTATCTTCAATTGTGACATAGTACGTACAAGATGACAGTATCTTTCAATGAGATTCTTTGTCGTTTCACCAGGCATGCACGTAAACAACTCAAACTCCTTTTTCAGCAATGCTGCTTTACTCTGAAGCATCTTAGTACTTCCCTCAAACTTCTTTTTAAGAGCTTCCCAGATAGAGTAAGCATTGTCATCATGTTGAAGCAACACAAATATATCCTCCTTTACTGCTTGCTGTAACAGATTGATCATCATTTTCTCACCTTTATAACTTTCTCTTTCTTGCTCCGTGAATTCCGAAATGATTTTATCGACTCTCATAGCGTTTTGTGGTCTAACATATTCAGTTTCGATGCTCTCCCAAGCTTTTAGATGATTCGCCTGCACCCAATTCTCAAAACGTTTCTTCCATCCATGATAATCTTCAATTCCCATAAGTTTCGGGGGTTTTTGCATTGTTCCGGGTTCATTCTCCATTGTCATGTTCTTAGCAATGTCAGACGGACTAGCAAGGGTTGTAGCAAACGCGTTGTAAAACTCAGTATCCATGTTTCACACCTGTATCACCTGACGATCTCGAATTACTTGACGTAACACAAACAAACAAAAACACAATCAGTTTAAAACACTTATCAAAGTAACTGAATCAAACTGATACTCTGTGCGAACTAAAACACTCGAACTGATGAATATTCCATGCAAACTGAAGGATGAAATTGGCAAACTATGAGAACTGCTATGATTCGGATCAATTTCAAACAATCAGACTCAGTACGTGCGAACTGATGGACTTTCAGACAACGTGATAGACCTTTGAAAATTTTGAACTCCAAACCGTACGAACTGAAACAAACTTCCAAGCGAAATGATGATTTTCAAAACGAATTAGACCTTTTCACACAACTTGACCACATTGAACGACCTCGTGAATAATACGCATGAAGTAAATAATCTGCTTGGGCCTTCAGATCTTGGGCTGAAATGCTTTTTTTTTTTTTTAAATTTGGCTTATCCAAATCAACTTTCACATGGGCCGATTACTTTGACAATATCAAAACGTTAAAGGACACAATTAATGAATTCGGTCATATTGAATTTTGATATTACAATTAATCTTTGTGATTGGGCCAAATATGAAAACCGATTACTATTATTGGGCCTTAAAGTCCACTACTCTCATTGGGCCGTGTATATAAGGGGTTGATATCACATGATTGGACCATATAAATCACTTAGCTGACATATATGATACACGATTTAGCAACCTTTTAAAAATTAATTATTGAACCGTTAAAATTGTAGGATCGTTTGTTGACCTGACGAGTCGTTTAGAAGAGTGCTTAGACTAAGTCAGAGGCGGAATTCATTGAATTAGTCTTCGTAAAGCTTGATTTCACTACTTAACGTCTCCTGTATTGATTAACTGTCAAATTACAAGCTCTTGGAGACAAACGGGCAGAGCTTCGCCGTCACACCTTGAAAAACACACACACATATCCTCCTGGAACCGCTCATATGACCTATTTATAGGAGTCATGGGTCGCTTATATGGACAAGTCCATATGAGCGATCCAAACACTTACCACTCAAGCGATCCAACATCATGTCACTCGAGCGGTCCAGCATCTATGCCATTCGAGCGGTTCACACTCTAATTGACTAATGAGCGGTCCAACAAGCTCAAATCTATACAAGCTTTCTCGTTTTCTGATCACTATACAATCTGCTCTACCCTAAGACTCGAACTAAGATGTAGTCGACAGACAACTGCACCAACAGACTCCCCCTTGAATGTTGACAGAATCTTTAGTGAGAGTCTTCAATCATTCACAGCTCTTCAATCTTGTTCGGTCTTCTTCAGGAACTCTGCCTGGAATCAAATCTTCTTCAGAAATTCCTTCCTGAAATCATAAGCCTGGATCTTTCTCTGGTTTTAACTTTCGTCAGACTCCCCCTATCATCATGCTGGGATCTCTGTCTGGAAATCGTTATCACCATTGAAATCAACTCCTGGCTTTCTCTGTTTAAGCTCTTCTCTGGTTCTGATATGTCTCCTGGCTATCTGTAGCAACAGGATCAGAAACCTGCAAGACTCAAACACTCTATCACAAACCAGAATAATTGTGATTCAACTTAATGAATCAACTAATCATTTGATACTTTTTACAATTAAACACTGATTCACAAATTTGAAACATCTCAATTTCTGATTCAATCTAATGAATCATTTTAAACATTTCAAACGACTTAACCAACCTGTCTGTTCATCAAGTTTAGCCTTTGAGATTTTGAAAATCAGCTCTTCAACATCAGTTGTCGAAAATCTTTTTGGATTTTTCAAAATATGAAACGTAAATGCAAAAACAAGAATTAAATGCAAAACAAACATATTTTTGTGAGTTTGTGCAAGAGGATCATATCAGTTTTTGAGACACATCACAAGCACCGTTAAGCTTCCAATCGTTTTAAGTTCTAAACGATTCACGTAGATTGACGATATAGTTGTCCTCTTAAATTTTCATACAATTTTCAATCTATTCAGGATACTATTTAAGTGTTTTATGAACTTAGTTCAATTCATGTGTCCCACCTCTTGAATATACTCCCGTATCCAGAATCCCAATATTCAGTCTTACAGGTATGAATACTACAATGATATATGTACATAGATTAGGGGAAAGATGCGAGAACTGAGGGATCTCAGGTCAGAACTTTCGTTCAGCAGAGAGATATCAGCTTCGGCTTAGCAGTGTGTCCCCTTTAGAGGATCTTTTCAGCTACAACAGATGATTATCAATTTTATTGTCTAATCAGTTGAGGGCTTTATGCTATGTTTCAAGCATTTTGCGGAAAGTATTAGCCAAGGACTAGGTCAGAACTACCGTTCAGCAGAAGTCCCGGAATAATACCCCAGACATCATAGAGTATAAACACCTAGTATATCAGAATACGAGACCTTTCAAACGAGATTTCAGGGGTTACCTATATATCCAAGTAGTGTTCCCCACGAATTTCACAAGTTTGAAATTTTAGGTTTATATCTCGAATAAATCTACTAAATGTATAAAAACCTATCGTCACATCATCAGTGAGACCGTTTATTACATTTCTTTAGCGTGCTGTGATAGTCCACTGATTTACTATCATTTCCTCTTATTACGCAACAAAACTCATTTTTAAATTTTTAATGTTTTTGGCATTTTCAAATTTTCTAATTTTTTTTTAAAATTTTACTCCCCCTAAAATCAAAATATGTCTCAATTTTGATTTTCTAGGAAAATTTGAAACAAACTGTACAAATATGACAACATGATGAGAATCACATCAATTCTCCATCCGTTTGGCTTAAACAATCAGAACTCCCCCTCACAACAAACTATTTTCCCATAATGATTTCAAAACACTCAAGTTTGTTTTAATCAGAATGGTTTTTCCGGAAAATAAGTTTAGTTGTTTTTACCTTTTGTAACATGGGGCAAAATCATCATATTGTTTACCAATTTCATGAATGATAATTAAATAAAGTCCAATTTAATGACCCTGATTTAACCACTTGTAAGATCAACTGGTTCTCGTTCTGAACCATTTATAACAACCACAAACATACAATCACTTGTAAGTTTAGCAATTCAAGCTCTTCAAACCTGTTTTTCAACCAATTACCATCTTTTGGTTGAATTCTCAAGGTGCTGATTCCTACTCCTCGCTTACAAACCTGGGAGTTCCGGCAAGTCCTGCAACTTCACAACAGATTTAGAAAGATGCCGATTCATGATCCACAATACCATCTTGGGATCTCCGGCAAGTCAGGTTTTTCATTTAAACAGATCCACCCAAGCCGACCAGCCTTGGGTGTTTTCAACAATTTTACCTCAACCAATGGCTCCTCTGGCTTTGATGAACCAGAATCATTGCCTGAATGTGGCTTGTCTGATTTTAATGAGTCAGATTCATCGCCGGAAGGTGGCTTGTCTGACTTTGGCACGTCAGATTCATCGCCGGAAGGTGGCTTGTCTGACTTTGGCATGTCAGATTCATCGCCGACCTTTTCCTTCTTCTTCTCCTCTTTTGTCCCCAGATTTGTATCTGATGAATTCTTTTTGCTTGTCTTTGCAACTGAGGGAGTAGATTCATCAGAACTGTTATTCTGTTTGTCCGGTGAACCCGAGGACAATATCTTCTCGAGATATTCTCTTGCTTTCTTTCTTTTCTTCCCCAGTCTGTCTTTCTGCCCCTGTGAAAGCTTGACTTTCTTTTCTTGAATTTTCTGTTCTTGAACTTTAGGTTTTAGAACCTTCTGTTCCTGGGGCTTGACTTTGATTGGAATCTTTGCCAATTTCTGAGAATTAACCCTCAATCTGTCATTCGATTTCCTTGGCCATTCTCTTGCAATGTGACCTTTGATGTTGCAATTAAAGCACCGTCTGGTCTGATAACTCCAATTCCGGCAGTTAACAGCAATGTGTCCTTGATAACCGCATCGGTAACACACTCTGTTATCGTACCGTATACCACTTTCACACCAAATGCTCAGATCATAGCATTGTCTGGCTTGGTGATATTCTTTCCTCAAGTTTGCTGATTTTGTCTTTTGAGCACTGTGGTCCGACCTGCACCACTTATTACCAACAATTTTTGAGTTTTCATTTTTTACTTTTTGTGTTTTTTTCTTTTGATTAGATGAACGATCTGATGAACTTTTAATATCTTTTTGAACAATTTTCTCATTTTTAATTTTTTGTTTATGTTCTGCTTTCTTCTTCAAAGGTTTTTGCTTCGAGCATTCACCCTTTTCAGTTGATTGCAGAACAGTTTTCTGAAATTTTTCTTTTTTATCATCAGATTTTTCATCACAATCTTTAACTTTGACTTTGTCAAAGTTTGTGACATTGTCACTAATTGGAACAGAATTGATTAGTTTTGGACAGGGAAACTTCAAACTGTCTGATGAAGTCACAAAACCTATCAATTTCTTTTCAAGTTTATCAATCTTGTTTCTGGAATTCTCAGCTTCTTTTTGAAACTGAGATATTCATTCAAGATGAAACTTGATTGAATCTTCATTTTCATTTTTCAAATTTTCAAGAACAGACTTTTCATTTTCCAAAATTTTTATTTGTTCTTGGAATTTTGATTCAGTTGCTTTCAGATTCTTGTTTTCAAGCTTAATCCAGAAATCTTCATCTTCTGATGATTTCTTTTTGCTTTCAAACTCTTTTTCTAACTCTTTGATTTTCTTTCGAGCACTTTCACATTCCTTCTCCAAATTTATAATTTTCTGAAGATGTGAATTGATCAATTTTTGCTTCTCAATGTTGTTTTGGCTAAAAACATTTCTCCCATCTTCAAGAATTTTTAGTTGATTTTGAAATTCCTTTTCACTTTTTGATTTTTCAGTTTCAAAAGCCTTAATTTTCTCTTCAAAAACTTTTTCTTTTTCTTTCAACTTCTTGTTTTCAAATGTCAAACTGTTCAAATTACTTAACAGTTTGTCATTTTCAACTTTCAACTTTTCACAATTTTCCTTCAACATAAGAATCTGTTTATCATCAGCTTGTTTCACATCTTCTAACTTCTTGACTTCCGATGTCAAACTTTCCGCATCCTTCAAGAGTTTGTCATTTTCAGTCTTGAAGCTGTCACATTTTAAGCATACTGATGCAGAACTTGAAGATTCAAGCTCTACAGATTCTTCATCTTTTGGAGCATCCTTCGTTTCCATCTTGTCGATTCCTGCACGAAAGAGTTTAACAAAATCAAAAGGATTCATATTATCATCAATATAACATTTCCTTTTGACATCATATTTCAGAGTACTCTTTATTGCAAGAAAACCACAAACTCTTCTATCAACTTCAATGAGTACATCCAACTCCAATCTATCTAAATTCTTTTCCATTTCGGACAAAAAATCCCTCCTTTTCTTTTCTTCCTTATACCACTCTGCTCTAACTTCATTAAAGAACTGATATGGAAAAAGCCCTGGAAAGAAATCTCTCTGTTTTAACTCAACCATAAACTCATCCCATTTAGCAGGTAATGCAGTTGTCAATTTTGATAGATATTCATCATTCGACATCTTTATACCCCTATACCACATATTGTCCGTTAAAATTTTAAACCGGTTTTCTATTTCTTTCAACGTTTCCTCTTTTTGACATATGAATAATTCAAAACTTTCAGTCCAAATATCTAAGCTCACATTTCTATAATCGGTATCCATATTTCTCATATACCAATTATTAAAATCCTCAAGCTTATTGTTTTCTTGTTCATCGAATAACATCGTCATTTTTTACAAAATCCCAGCACGTGTTTGTTGACTAAAAAGTGAATCAGAACAGCAATCGGACACAAAAGCGAACCTGACACAACCAAATAAGCGGTTCAGACAGAGTCTGTTCGAGCGAACCAGGAGATGTCACTAAAAGCGATCCAATGAGAATCCTTGGAGCGAATCAGAGAATGTTCGAACGAGCGGACCAAGAATTGTCCGTTCGAGCGATTCCAGAACTGTCTGTTCGAGCGGTTCACAAGTGTGTTGTACGAGCGGTTCAACTATGGTTGTACGAGCGGTTCAAGAAGTGTCTGAATAAGCGGTCCAGGAATGTTCAGAAAAGCGAACAGACTTCGGACATCATTTTGACCCACTTAAACTTCGAATTTTAGCACCAAACTTTCAAAGGTTTGTCTCAGTATGATTATACACAGTCTGTGAGAATTTGAGCGAATTCCAACCGTGAAATCTCTTCGAAATAAGAAAAGAAGGTGTAGAAATCAGAATTTTGAGCGAAAATCGAACTAAACGGTAAGAACTCTTCCTCCTGAGCTCTGATACCACTTGTAGGATCGTTTGTTGACCTGACGAGTCGTTCAGAAGAGTGCTTAGACTAAGTCAGAGGAGGAATTCATTGAATTAGTCTTCTTAAAGCTTGATTTCACTACTTAACGTCTCCTGTATTGATTAACTGTCAAATTACAAGCTCTTGGAGACAAACGGGCAGAGCTTCGCCGTCACACCTTGAAAAACACACACACATATCCTCCTGGAACCGCTCATATGACCTATTTATAGGAGTCATGGGTCGCTTATATGGACAAGTCCATATGAGCGATCCAAACACTTACCACTCGAGCGATCCAACATCATGTCACTCGAGCGGTCCAGCATCTATGCCATTCGAGCGGTTCACACTCTAATTGACTAATGAGCGGTCCAACAAGCTCAAATCTATACAAGCTTTCTTGTTTTCTGATCACTATACAATCTGCTCTACCCTAAGACTCGAACTAAGATGTAGTCGACAGACAACTGCACCAACAGACAACCAATCACATGGGCCGATGGAATGACCCAGTAACAACAATTTGTGACATTTGACTTTGATTGGGCTGTAACAGTGCACTCAACAACTTTTTGATTGGACCCAACTTCTAATGCAATCCGACAACTTAATATCCTTTTAATGGTTGGTGGATGACATCACATGAAGCATTGAAAGGATCACAACAACCGATGGCTTTTACATAGAATATATCAAATGGCAGACAAAACTTGTAAAATTGATATAAAGAACTGACACCTTTAAAATATGATTTTTTTATTGGGCCACTTGAATGGGTAGTGAGCTACTTATGTTTGACTTTCTTACAAATGATAATTGGGTCGTGAATGTTATATGAATGACTTTAATTCGATCAATGAGATGTACACTTGCACAAGGTTTAAAAGCCGATAACTATTTATCAAATTCGGTTATATCATTGGATCGCAACTTTTAAAGATTATATCAATTCCTAAACAATTTGTTTTACTGACCGAAAAATTCTCGTGAGTTTTAATTGACTGACAATCTCTTTAATCAATGCACAAGAGTCGAGATAATCACATGACCAAGAAACCCAAAGGCTGACAACTTTACATGCATAAGCGGACCTAATGATACACCTATGAGCGGACCTAATGTGCTTTGTCACTAAAAGCGGACCATGTGTCTAAAAGCGAACCTAGGTGCTAAGGAGTGACATAAAAGCGGACCATGATGTCATACGAGTGAACCTATCAAAATAAGTGTCACTGAAGCGAACCTATAATGTCATACAAGCGAATATCCTGATCTTTAGCCTTAGAAACGGACCTATCAAACTAAGTCACAATAAGCGAACCTATGAAGCAATTTTGAGCGAACCTGTTGATAAAGTGTATCTAAAAGCGGATCTATGAAGCCATACAAGCGAACCATGTGTCATTTGAAGCGAACCTATGTGATGCCATAAAAGCGGACCTAATTCGGAACAAGTTTTGACCCATTTTTAATATGAATTTTAACACCAAACTTTCCAGGGTTTGTCTATATATTGTTACGCACAATCTGTGAGATTTTGAGCCGATTTTGACCGTTGGAACTTTCTGAATTGATGAAAGAAGGTGTAGAAGAAAGAAATCTCAATGAAATTCAGCTAATCTCTATAGAACTCCTCCTCCTGAAGCTCTGATACCACTTGTAGGACCTGCTCTCCTGAAAACTAAGTTTTATTTGTATCTTTTGTGACTCTACAACTTTGCCAACAAGACACACAAGTCTATGGAGCGAGTTGTTTGGCCCTTTAATGTATCTCTTAAACTTAGAATGCTGGCTTTCAACTCTGTTGGTTGTATGTTGACCAAAATTGGGGACTGTGTTAGCCCAAGCTGAAACGAACTTTTCTTTATAATCTTTCAGCTACACATCATACAAATAATCCAACACATCTGAAAAAAAATTGAATACAATGATTTGTAAAGTTTTGTATGTATATATGTATGGATGAATGTATGTAAACTAAAATAATATGTACCTGATCGTTCGTCGTTAACCAGTCGCGTGAAAAGCCGCTGAAAGTTATAATTGTATAGCGTCGGAGTGGGAGAACTACACAGTCGAGACCAAGAAAGCTTGAATATTTTCCAGTCTTCATCCGTAAATTTTGCCCGACAGTGTTTTAGAATATTCTGTGAGATGTGCCACCAACATAGCAATTTGGAAGCTTTTGGGAATACTTTATCGCAAGCATTCATCAAAGCTTGATCCCTATCTGTTACAATTACGCGTGGCCCCTTGCAATCTACCAATAATTCTTTGAGCTTCGCCAGGACCCATAAGAAGTTATCTTTTTTCTTCTTTAGAGACAAATGCATGAGCCACATAAAAAGACTTGTGTGTCGATGTCACACCCACAACTTGAATAAACGGAAGCTTATACTAATTTGTCTTGTAGGTAGCATCAATCATCAACACATGTGGGAATGCACACCACATGTTGTATGAGTCCGGATGAACGAAAAAAACCTCCTCGACTGCGTTTGTGGCATCACGTATTTATCACGTTAGCATCATTAACCATTCTGTTAAATTATGATTCTTTACACACAATTTGTTTTATATATATATGTGACATGTAAATTGGTATCGGTCATGTATAGTTATTTCACGTGCTCACGAACATTTGACCTACGTGTGCGAACAAGAGCAATGTACCCGGTAACCGAACTAGTTGTGAAGAGCTAATGTTACTAAACTTCCACCCAAGTTGTAACATTCTAATTATTGAGGGATGTTTGTGTAAATAATAATCAAACAATGTTATTATAAAAATAATAATCAAGTTATGTTATTATAAAAAAAAAGACCCAACCCGTTTTCCCACTTCCCCTCGTCATCCCTTCCATCCGAACCCCGAATTTTCCACCAAATTCCTTACGGTGATCTCCTCCTCCTTCTTTCCGGTCAAACCATCATCGCCGACCATTGGTAAGACTCATCTCCCTTGTCTTTAACTGCTAAACTGTAACATTTGTGCTTGTAATCTTTATGAACAGTTCAATTATCAATAAAACAATTTTATTTGATCCCAATGTTTGTTTGGTTGTGTTTTACATTTTTCATGTTTTGACTTTTGCTCAATTTCAAACTCTACATCGCTTTCTGGAGAATTATACGCAAACTGGTGCGTAAACGTACTCAGTTTAATGCGACAAATACTCCGGAACATCAACATATACTCAACATACCTTAAATAACCCTTATATAACTTAGAAATAAGTTTTGAAGGCTTTGGTATGGCAAAAATAAGTTAATTCGCTTACAGGGACTAAACTTGACAAACTGCGAAAGTATGCCAATTTGAACTGTAACAAACATTCCGGAACATGTCCATAAGTTAAACATACCATAAATATCCTTTACATAGCTTAGAAATAGGCTTTGAGGGGTTTGGTATGCTAAAATAAACTTTTGGATCATTCAAGGGCTAAAAATGTCAAAAGTGCACAAGTTTGCACTTTCGCACATAACTTACGTTCTGAATACATCCGGACATCGAAAAATTTTTGTAAGCATCCTAATATTATGCCTTAGTGTTTGGTATGAGAAAAATCCATTCGTCGCGCAATTTGGATCGTCCTTCGCGCTTATGCGCATTCCGTCGTAATTAACCGAACATCGCGACCGTACGCCCAAACGAACCGACATCCGAGATATTTTTGAGCACATTGTAAGTTCCCTATACTTTAACTTCATTTTAGAGCTTTGAAATGGGGTTAACGGGGCTTAAACGTGTCAAAAATGCATCAAATACCAAGTTTTGGGGTTGCAGGGACCAAAACTGCCAATTTTGAAAGTTGCTGACCTGCAAGGTCCTTACGATCCGTATGGACCTTTGCTTACGGTCCGTAAGACGTCCCCAGAATAGCAGATTCAGTTTTAAATGCTGTTGCCTCTTCAAGTTAGTGAAAGGTCAAAATGCACTTGCCTCTTCAGGCCAATTAGGGGCAAAACTGATGCTCCATAAGTATTGTGACAAGTGTATGGACAAGATCATGGCACGATATTCGAGAAACGATCCTAACGGTTATGATTTTCCTATAAATACCCCCCCTATTCTTGCAAAAACCCACAAGAATCTGATCTAAAAGCTCTAGGTTGAAGTATTGCTTCATACCTGAGTTTCTTTGATCAAGATTAGCTTTCGGGGACCCTTTGTAAGTGTTCCTTCGTTGTTTTATCGCTTTTCGAGTCTGAAAGTCGAACTATGTTTGACTTTCTGCATTGACTAGTTTATGGTCGATGCGAAGTTCATTGGAACTTCATAACGTGAGCGTGATCACGATGGTTATAGTCCGTAGTGATTATACCTACTGATTACCACGTTATCTAGGCTCAGTGACGAGTCGTAGTTTCGGCCAAAATGCGCATTCTTGCGTATTTTGTAACCAAACTACTCGTGAGCATCAAAGCCGTTTGTTTTGATGCCAAACCTGTTTTCTAAACTTAGTTAAGCATGTTCTAACATGCTTAGCTCGTCACTTTTAGTTTAGTGCATATATAGGGTCGTAAGGTAAGCGATCTAAACCATCGCTTATACTTTCGAACTCGACCCATTTGGTCGATCATTAGGATCCGACCAAACACATTAGGTGACCATAGCTATAACCTTCCGAGGTTATACCTTGTGGTCACGATCTTAGGCGTTCTAGACGCGTTCTACGCGAACGACGCGTAAGGTAGCATAAGCTACCTAAACGGGTCATAATGGGTCGCAAGCACTTAGGTTAGGTTTCATTTTAGTATGTAGGCTTTGTTAAACCATATTTCACGAGTCTCCATACTCGTTTGGTTTACGAACCCGCATACTATCCGATCCTTCCGATTTTGGTCCGGTATATTAATATAGCTACCTATTAGGTGCCGTTTGATATTCCGTGATCTCTAGCATTATCTGGTTATTATACAAGAACTCCAAAGCAATCTCAGGTGAGTACATAGAACCCCATCTTTTACATGCTTTTGAGGAGTCAATGTGAGTAGATTGAACCCCTCTTTTACTGTTTTCCAAACTGTTTTGGGGTGAAACACATGTGCCTACTTGTTATTTTCATGCTTTCCCTGTTTTCACATCATATGCCTGCTATGTTTGTTAGTACATTATAGTACATTGCTTTACATTACATTTCATGCTATGTATTCCCATTGTGTGCGTACTTAGTACATTGCTTTACACTACATTTCATGCTATGTATGCCCATTGTGTGCGTACTTAGTACATTGCTTTACATTACATTTCATGCTATGTATGCCCATTGTGTGCGTACTTAGTACATTGCTTTTCATTACATTTCATGCTATGTATGCCCATTGTGTGCGTACTTAGTACATTGTTTCACATTGCATTTCATGCTATTTATGCCCATTGTGTGCATACTTAGTACAATTGTTTACATCACATGCCTTCATTTTGTTATGACATTTGGTTTGTTTAACATGGAACAATACATTCATTAACATTAGCTACGCCGTTCGTTAGTAGGTAGTGGTACCATAGGAATTGACAACTCCCGTTCCTGAAATCCTGGGTTTGTTTGGATTGGAAGGAATGACCGAATTCGATATACATAACTTAGATAAACCTTTGATTTGTTTAAGGGTTTATCGCCACAGTCTCAAGGCTTGGATGTATGCATATTTCACAATACCGCATAAATGTTTATATTAGTAGAGCATGCATTGTTCCACAAGACATAACGTTGATTTAAACCATGTTTTACTTCAACACCTTGTTTTGTGCATTTTACATATGGTTTTGTTGATACATCTCACTTACCATACAAGATATATTTTGGGTACACATTACAAGATCTACATTAAACATAAGCATTTTGACATTGATATACATACTTGGTGGTTTACATTGAACATAGACATTTCGATATGTTTTACACAATGACACTTGACAATTGATTTTCACATGAACAATTTACATGGTGGTTGGTTTGGGTAAATGGCTGGTGTAACGTGGCGTATGTAATATGATACAAACATGGTGGATACGCCGCTGCTACTTCCTATATATAAATGCTTGTATAATATTACATATCGTAGCATTATCCAAGTCATTTCAGTTTAGACACATTACATTTTACACAAATAACATACTCTTCACAAGACATCATTTTTACAAACAACTTATCTTATTCAACTCATTTTACTTGGTTACTCGTTTAACCTTGCACTTATCTATACATATCATCTGATGTTATTGTTTTTCAAATGGTTTACAAAGCAAGACAAATTACAAGGTTCACGACTGACTGTTATTAAACATTTCTTTAAAACTCAAGTCATGAATCCCATTTTCACAAAACCTATATATCTCACAGGCATTTTTATGCTGACGTACCTACTTTCACATGTGTTTTCAGGAGCTATTCCATAGGATGATGATCATGACACTAGGGCGGACCTATGCCTTAGAGAATAAAAATGAAGATAGACTAGTTAAATTTTGTTATGAACTCTCTGTTTCCTGTTTAAGACAATGTAACACTTCTGTTTAATAAATAAAATGTAACTTTGATTTCCATGGTTATGAATCAATTAATTCTGTCCACAACACTCCCCGGCGTTTCCGCCGCGGTTGCATGTTACACGCGGCCGGGGTTTGACAGAAGAGTTGCTATCAGAGCCATTGGTTATAGGGAATTAGGTTATTAGTAATGCTTTGACCTAGACTATAACTTTCTAGGACCCTGACGCAAGTTATCTTGTGTTTAGATTTTTAAAACATGCACTTCACCTATCCTTAGGTGATAACCACAACGGGAACTTCGATTCCGAATCCGCTTTGAAAATTAATCATTTGTTCTAGGATGATTGATTACTAGGTTTTGAACCCTCTGTTATATGGTTTTGAACCCCTTTGAATTTTCAAAAAGTCTCGTCAAGGTTTTCGGGTTTTAATAGTGTGAACACGTGCGAACTGGAAGGGTGAATGCCTGTACCCTGAGTTTTATGTCTAAGGCTAGAGTGTTCGTACAAATCCACATAATCGTACCAGTCACTCTTACCTAGGAACTCTTAGGGTGAGTGTTCACTTATAGGCGAACATGTCTTCGCGATACATTATTTTTGACCCAATTACTTTGACTAGACATTTCGTGTCGCTTGTTTGCTTTGCGATGCATAACCACCATCTTTGCTTTTGTTGATTCTGTTTCATCTCATTCTCTTCATCCAATCATCTCACTCGTTTCCTTTCATGTTTTCCTCTTTTAGAATGCCTCCTCGACGCGAACACCAGATAGCAACTGCCGAGCTGGCAGAAATTATTGCGCAGCAGATGGCTGCTCAGTTCCCAAATCTCTTTGCTCAATGGAACCAAGCCAACAACAACAACAATGGTACATGCAATTTCAAGAACTTTAACTCGGCTAAACCACTCAAGTTTAGTGGTTCTGAGGGAGCAACTGGGCTTCTTCAATGGTTCGAGAGTATCGAGAGTACTTTTCGCCACGTGCAGTGTCCGGATAATCGCAAGGTCGAGTTTTCTTCAAGCGTGTTTCAGAAGAGGGCTCTTACATGGTGGAATGGGGTAATGAGAGACCGTGGTGTAGATGTTGCTCTAGCACAGACATGGGCTGAACTGAGAGCTCTTACGATGAGGGAGTTTTGTCCTCGTCATGAGCAACGAGCGTTGGAGAAAGAGTTTGATGATTTGAAGCAAGATAGTGGCGAGCACAGGGCATATACTGATAGGTTTGAGGAATTGAGTCTACTTTGCCCGACTATGGTCGCCCCACTCGATAAGGCTATCGAAAGATACAACGACGGCCTGCCTGACTCGGTACAAGACATTATCACTGGTAGCAACCCTACCACACTCCGTCAGGCAATTGAGTTATCAACGACACTGACTGAGTCGCAGATTCGAAAGAATAAGTTACACAGGAAGGGTGACAAGGGCAAGAAACAGTCGTCTGACAAGGAAGATAGCAAGAAAGGTCAAAACAAGAAGGGAAAGGATTTTGGTTCATCAAAAAGGGCAAAGAAGCGTAAGGCTTCCCAAAATTTTGCTGTCACTGCCCAAGCTAACCAGGCAGCTCCCAACCAACCTGCACAGCCTCCAGCAAAAAAGCCCTACTCAGGAAGTGCACCTTTGTGCAATCGATGCAACAGTCACCATCAACCGCAACATCAGTGCCGTTTCTGTACTAACTGTGGGAGGTCAGGTCATCTTGCCGATGTTTGTCGGTTTGCTCAAAATCACGCAGTTCTGAACCCAGTTCAACAAGTTGCTCAGCCTCCTGCTCAGCAACAGGGTCAAGCTGCATGACCACAATACCCACCAGGTGCTTGTTATAACTGTGGGGATCTGACCCACTACAGAAACCGGTGCCCAAGGCTAGCAAACCAGAACCAGAATGCAAACCAGAATCAGGCTCAGGCTCGAGGGCGAGTCTTCAACATGAATGCTCAAGAGGCACAAGCAGACAATGAAGTGGTGAACGGTAGGTTCTTTATTAATAATTGGCCTGCATCTGTTCTTTTTGATTCGGGTGCCGACAAGAGTTTTGTGTCATTGTCTTTTGAGCCAATGCTTCGCGTGTCTAGAACGAAACTAGGTAAACCTTTGACAGTAGAGGTTGCCAGTGGTGAACCCATTGTTCTTGATTCTGTTCTCCGCAACTGCCAGTTGAACCTTAACGACCATATTTTTCCTATTGACCTCATGCCTATGCAACTTGGAAGCTTCGACGTTATAGTGGGAATGGATTGGTTATCTAAGCATCGCGCAGAGATAGTTTGTTCTGAGAAGATTGTTCGTGTGCCGCTGTCGACAGGCGAGATCCTACAGGTTCGTGGTGAGAAGCCTGCCGGTGGTCTAAAACTAATGTCTTGTTTTAAAGCACGGAAATATCTACGGAAGAACTATGTGGCTTTCTTAGCACATGTTACAGCAGATAAAGGCAAGGGTAAGTCTATTTCAGATATTCCTGTCGTTCGGGATTATTCTGAAGTCTTTCCTGAAGAGTTACCTGGTCTACCTCCAGCATGCCAAGTCGAGTTCCGTATTGATCTCGTACCTGGTGCAAATCCCATTGCCAGAGCTCCATACCGTCTTGCACCGTCTGAGATGCAAGAGTTATCTAAGCAGCTTCAGGAGCTCTCTGCCAAAGGTTTTATCCGTCCTAGCTTTTCACCCTGGGGTGCTCCCGTTCTCTTTGTAAAGAAGAAGGATGGATCTTTCAGGATGTGTATCGATTATCGTGAGCTTAACAAGCTCACCATCAAGAATCGATATCCCCTACCTCCCATTGATGATCTCTTTGATCAATTGCAAGGTGCTTCTTATTTTTCAAAGATTGATCTGCGATCTGGATATCATCAACTTCGGGTGCATGAGGAAGACATTCCCAAGACGGCGTTCCGTACTCGTTATGGACATTATGAGTTCACAGTCATGCCATTCGGTTTGACTAATGCTCCTGCTGTTTTCATGGACTTGATGAATAGGGTCTGCAAGCCTTATTTAGATAAGTTCATCATCGTTTTCATTGATGACATTTTGATATATTCTAAGACGCGAGCTGATCATGAGCAACACCTTCGTCTTACTTTGGAACTCCTAAAGAAAGAGCAACTTTTCGCCAAATTATCCAAGTGTGAATTCTGGCTTAAAGAAGTTCAATTCTTAGGACATATTGTCAACGAACAAGGTATTCATGTAGATCCCTCCAAGATCAATGCGATTAAGGACTGGGATACGCCTGCTACTCCTACTGAAGTTCGTTCTTTTCTTGGTCTGGCGGGTTATTACCGCCGCTTCATTGAGAACTTCTCAAAGATTGCAGTTCCTCTAACTGCTCTAACTCAGAAGAACAAGCCATTTGATTGGGGATTCAAGCAAGAGGAAGCTTTTCAACACTTAAAGTAGAAACTTTGTGACGCGCCTGTCCTAACTTTGCCTGAGGGCAACGATGATTTCGTCATTTATTGCGACGCATCTAAATTAGGTCTTGGCTGCGTCCTGATGCAAAGAAACAAAGTCATAGCATACGCATCAAGGCAGTTGAAGATACATGAGAAGAACTACACCACTCATGATCTGGAGTTGGGTGCAGTTGTCTTCGCTCTTAAGATTTGGAGACACTATTTGTACGGTACAAAATGTGTGGTTTTCACGGACCACAAAAGTCTTCAGCATATCTTCAATCAGAAAGAGCTCAACATGAGACAACGACGCTGGTGGAGCTTCTAAACGACTACGACTGCGAGATTCGCTACCATCCTGGTAAGGCGAATGTCGTAGCCGATGCTTTGAGTCGCAAGGAACGAACTAAGCTTCATTGTGTTCGTGTCCAATCTGTTATTCAAGCTCAATCTGATATACAAGCCCGTATTTCTCAGGCTCAACAATCTTGTGTTTCACAAGGCTTGATGGATAAGGAATTTCCTTACCACATAACTCCTGCTCTGGAACTGAAGGACAATGGATCGTATTACTTCATGGACCATTTGTGGGTCCCGAGCCAAGATAATCTTTGTACCTTGCTTATGGATGAAGCCATAAGTCTCGTTATTCTATTCATCCTGGCTCAGATAAGATGTATAAGGATCTTTGTATTCAGTATTGGTGGCCTGGTATGAAGAAAGACTTTGCCTTATACGTATCCAAATGCCTTACTTGTCTTAAAGTTAAGGCTGAACATCAGCGTCCTTCCGGTTTATTGGAGCAACCAGAGATCCCAGTTTGGAAATGGGAAAACATTACCATGGATCTCATTACCAAACTCCCGCGCACAAAGAAAGGTCACGATGCCATCTGGGTAGTTGTTGATCGTCTTACTAAATCAACGCATTTCTTGCCAATCCGTGAGGATTTTTCGGCTTACAAACCTGCTCAAATCTATGTAGATGAAATTGTAGCTCGACATGGTGTTCCTTTGAACATCATTTCTGACAGGGATGCTCGTTTCACTTCTCATTTTTGGAGAACCATGCAATCTGCTATGGGGTCTCAACTTAATCTGAGCACATCTTATCATCCGCAAACGGATGGTAAATCTGAAAGAACAATCCAGACACTGGAGGATATGCTTAGAGCTTGTGTGATCGATTTTGGTGGTAGTTGGGAATCACATCTTCCGTTGATTGAATTCTCCTACAACAACAGTTATCACTCCAACATCAACATGGCTCCTTTCGAGGTTCTCTATGGTTGAAAATGTCGTTCACCAGTCTGCTGGAATGAGATTGGCGAGGCTCAACTTACTGTACCTGCCCTCATTTTAGAGACAACAGATAAGGTAAAGAAAGTTCGTGATAACCTTCAGACAGCTAGAAGCCGTCAAAAGAGTTACGCGGACCTAAAACCCAAGCCCTTGGATTTTCAAGTCGGTGATCGTGTATTACTTACGGTCTCACCTTGGAAAGGTGTGATTAGATTCGGAAAGAAAGGAAAACTTGCACCTAGATACGTTGGACCATTCAAGATCGTCGAAAGAATCGGTAAGGTAGCCTACAGACTTGAGTTACCTCCTGAACTTGAAATGTTCATCCAACTTTTCATGTGTCCAATCTCAAGAGGTGTTCAGCTGATGAGAACCTCTACATACCGCTTGGCGAGATTCGTGTTGATAAAACACTGAAATTTGTTGAGAAACCGGTAGAAATCATGGAACGTGAAGTCAAGTGGCTTAAATGCAAGCGCATTCCTTTGGTCAAGGTTCGCTGGGAATCCAAACGTGGACCCGAGTTTACTTGGGAACGTGAAGATCAAATGAAGGCGAAATATCCGCATCTGTTTCCACAAGTTTCCTCGAAATAAATTTCGGGACGAAATTTCCACAAGTAGGGGAGACTGTAACATTTGTGCTTGTAATCTTTATGAACAGTTCAATTATCAATAAAACAATGTTATTTGATCCCAATTTTTGTTTGGTTGTGTTTTACATTTTTCATGTTTTGACTTTTGCTCAATTTCAAACTCTACATCGCTTTCTAGAGAATTATACGCAAACTGGTGCGTAAACGTACTCAGTTTAATGCGACAAATACTCCGGAACATCAACATATACTCAACATACCTTAAATAACCCTTATATAACTTAGAAATAAGTTTTGAAGGCTTTGGTATGGCAAAAACAAGTTAATTCGCTTACAGGGACTAAACTTGACAAACTGCGAAAGTATGCCAATTTGAACTGTAACAAACATTCCGGAACATGCCCATAAGTTAAACATACCATAAATATCCTTTACATAGCTTAGAAATAGGCTTTGACGGGTTTGGTATGCTAAAATAAACTTTTGGATCATTCAGGGGCTAGAAATGTCAAAAGTGCACAAGTTTGCACTTTCGCGCATAACTTACGTTCTGAATACATCCGGACATCAAAAAATTTTTGTAAGCATCCTAATATTATGCCTTAGTGTTTGGCATGAGAAAAATCCATTCGTCGTGCAATTTGGATCGTCCTTCGCGCTTATGCGCATTCCATCGTAATTAACCGAACATCGCGACCGTACGGCCAAACGAACCGACATCCGAGATATTTTTGAGCACATTTTAAGTTCCCTATACTTTAACTTCATTTTAGAGCTTTGAAATGGGGTTAATGGGGCTTAAACGTGTCAAAAATGCATCAAATACCAAGTTTTGGGGTTGCAGGGACCAAAACTGCCAATTTTGAAAGTTGCTGACCTGCAAGGTCCTTACGATCCGTATGGACCTTTGCTTACGGTCCATAAGACGTCCCCAGAATAGCAGATTCAGTTTTAAATGCTGTTGCCTCTTCAAGTTAGTGAAAGGTCAAAATGCACTTGCCTCTTCAGGCCAATTAGGGGCAAAACTGATGCTCCATAAGTATTGTGACAAGTGTATGGACAAGATCATGGCACGATATTCGAGAAACAATCCTAACGGTTATGCTTTTCCTATAAATCCCCCCCCCCCATTCTTGCAAAAACCCACAAGAATCTGATCTAAAAGCTCTAAGTTGAAGTATTGCTTCATACCTGAGTTTCTTTGATCAAGATTAGCTTTCGGGGACCCTTTGTAAGTGTTCCTTCGTTGTTTTATCGCTTTTCGAGTCCGAAAGTCGAACTATGTTTGACTTTCTGCATTGACCAGTTTATGGTCGATGCAAAGTTCGTTGGAACTTCATAACATGAGCGTGATCACGATGGTTATAGTCAGTAGTGACTATACCTACTGATTACCATGTTATCTAGGCTCAGTGACGAGTCGTAGTTTCGGCCAAAATGCGCATTCTTGCGTATTTTGTAACCAAACTACTCGTGAGCATCAAAGCCGTTTGTTTTGATGCCAAACCTGTTTTCTAAACTTAGTTAAGCATGTTCTAACATGCTTAGCTCGTCACTTTTAGTTTAGTACATATATAGGGTCGTAAGGTAAGCGATCTAAACCATCGCGTATACTTTCGAACCCGACCCATTTGGTCGATCATTAGGATCCGACCAAACACATTAGGTGACCATAGCTATAACCTTCCGAGGTTATACCTTGTGGTCACGATGTTAGGCGTTTCAGACGCGTTCTACGCGAACGACGCGTTAGGTAGCATAAGCTACCTAAACGGGTCGTAATGGGTCGCAAGCACTTAGGTTAGGTTTCATTTTAGTATGTAGGCTTTGTTAAACCATATTTCACGAGTCTCCATACTCGTTTGGTTTACGAACCCGCATACTATCCGATCCTTCCGATTTTGGTCCGGTATATTAATATAGCTACCTATTAGGTGCCGTTTGATATTCCGTGATCTCTAGCATTATCTGGTTATTATACAAGAACTCCAAAGCAATCTCAGGTGAGTACATAGAACCCCATCTTTTACATGCTTTCGAGGAGTCAATGTGAGTACATTGAACCCTTCTTTTACTGTTTTCCAAACTGTTTTGGGGTGAAACACATGTGCCTACTTATTATTTTCATGCTTTCCCTGTTTTCACATCATATGCCTGCTATGTTCGTTAGTACATTATAGTACATTGCTTTACATCACATTTCATGCTATGTATGCCCATTGTGTGCGTACTTAGTACATTGCTTTACATTACATTTCATGCTATGTATGCCCATTGTGTGCGTACTTAGTACATTGCTTTACATTACATTTCATGCTATGTATGCCCATTGTGTGCGTACTTAGTACATTGTTTCACATTGCATTTCATGCTATTTATGCCCATTGTGTGCATACTTAATACAATTGTTTACATCACATGCCTTCATTTTGTTATGACATTTGGTTTGTTTAACATGGAACAATACATTTATTAACATTAGCTACGCCGTTCGTTAGTAGGTAGTGGTACCATAGGAATTGACAACTCCCGTTCCTGAAATCCTGGGTTTGTTTGGATTGGAAGGAATGACCGAATTCGATATACATAACTTAGATAAACCTTTGATTTGTTTAAGGCTTTATCGCCACAGTCTCAAGGCTTGGATGTATGCATATTTCACAATACCGCATAAATGTTTATATCAGTAGAGCATGCATTGTTCCACAAGACATAACGTTGATTTAAACCATGTTTTACTTCAATACATATGGTTTAGTTGATACATCTCACTTACCATACAAGATATATTTTGGGTACACATTACAAGATCTACATTAAACATAAGCATTTTGACATTGATATACATACTTGGTGGTTTACATTGAACATAGACATTTCGATATGTTTTACACAATGACACTTGACAATTGATTTTCACATGAACAATTTACATGGTGATTGGTTTGGGTAAATGGCTGGTGGAACGTGGCGTATGTAATATGATACAAACATGGTGGATACGCCGCTGGTACTTCCTATATATAAATGCTTGTATAATATTACATATCGTAGCATTATCCAAGTCATTTCAGTTTAGACACATTACATTTTACACAAATAACATACTCTTCACAAGACATCATTTTTACAAACAACTTATCTTATTCAACTCATTTTACTTGGTTACTCGTTTAACCTTGCACTTATCTATACATATCATCCGATGTTATTGTTTTTCAAATGGTTTACAAAGCAAGACAAATTACAAGGTTCATGACTGACTGTTATTAAACATTTCTTTAAAACTCAAGTCATGAATCCCATTTTCACAAAACCTATGTATCTCACAAGCATTTTTATGCTGACGTACCTACTTTCACATGTGTTTTCAGGAGCTATTACATAGGATGATGTTCATGACACTAGGGCGGACCTGTGCCTTAGAGAATAAAAATGAAGATAGACTAGTTAAATTTTGTTATGAACACTTTGTTTCCTGTTTAAGACAATGTAACACTTCTGTTTAATAAATAAAATGTAACTTTGATTTCCATGGTTATGAAACAATTAATTCTGTCCACAACACTCCCCGGCGTTTCCGCCGCGGTTGCACGTTACACGCGGCCGGGGTGTGACATAAACTAACAACCCTGTCGCGAGTTACTTGTCACGGTTACGGTTCGAATTGTGAAGCCACGGTTACGAGTAAAACAACGCATGTGATCTATATGTTTATGTTATGCGAACTTGATTAATGTGTGAATCTGTGATTAATGCTTATGTGCCATGAGATAATGATGATACGAAACCGTTGATAGATGCATGTGTATGTCGATAGTATATATATGTGTATATCTGCGTATATGAGGGGTGGTTATGGTTACACTTGAAACCTTGTCGAAAGAGGGTGAACGCGAATGAGTGTACGGAAGCGGTGAGCGTGATTTTATGTGGGAGGGGGGATTGAGCATGATTGTATGGGGAGTCACGTAGTGGACTGTATGTATAAGAACATTGTATGGGGAGTCACATCAAGCAGGATTGCCCTCAACTAAATCAGAATGCCAACGACAACAACCACCAGAACAACAACAACAATGATGGGAACAACAACAATGGCAACAATGGGGGCAATGGAGCTCGTGGAAGGGTATTTACAATTGGTGCTGGTGACGCTAGGAACGAAGGCAATGCCGTGACTGGTACGTTTTCTGTAAACAATCTCTTTGCTTCTGTGTTATTTGATTCCGGTGCCGATTGGAGTTATGTGTCTCTAGAGTTCAGTCAGCGACTAGGGTTAACCACAACACCTTTAGAAGTGAAGCATGTAGTAGAATTAGTTGATGGCAAAGTGATTGAAGCTTCACATGTCCTTTTTGGGTGTAAATTAGATCTTTTGGGTCAAGTGTTTGATATTGACCTCCTTCCTGTTACCCTTGGTAGTTTTGACATAGTGGTTGGTATGGATTGGTTGTCTAAGCATCAAGCTAAAACTCTTTATAAAGAGAAGATCGTACGTATTCCTCTCCCCAGTGGAGAATCTTTATAAGTTCTTATGAACCACGTGTGCAGACCGTATCTCATGGATCTTATGAAACGCGTGTGCAAACCGTATCTCGACGATTTTGTTATTGTGTTCATCGACGACATCCTGATCTACTCCAAGAGCAAGGAAGACCACGAGCGACACTTACGTCTTATCTTGGAGCTCCTGCAGAAGGAGCAACTCTACGAGAAGTTCTCTAAGTGTGATTTCTGGATTCGGGAAATACACTTTCTTGGTCACGTTGTTAGTGAAATGGGGATACACGTGGATCCTGCTAAGATCGATGCTATTAGAAATTGGGCGGCACCAAAGAATCCTTCGGAGGTGCGACAATTTCTTGGACTCGCTGGGTACTATCGTAGGTTTATTAAGGACTTCTCGAAGATTGCTCAACCTCTTACCTCGTTAACGCAGAAGGGCGTTGTGTACTCATGGGGAACGAAACAAGAGGAAGCTTTTCAACTACTGAAACAGAAAATTGCAGTGCACCGATCTTGTCTCTACCTGAAGGTACCGAAGATTTTGTGGTATATTGTGATGCTTCTATTCAGGGTCTCGGTTGCGTGCTGATGCAACGCGAGAAGGTAATAGCTTACGCTTCCTGAAAACTGAAGGTTCATGAGAAGAACTACACGACTCACGACTTGGAGTTAGGGGCAGTGATTTTCGCGTTGAAGATTTGGAGGCATTATCTGTACGGTACCAAATGCACTATCTACACCGATCACAGGAGCCTCCAGCATATCTTCGACCAGAAGGAATTGAATATGCGGCAGCGTTGTTGGATAGAACTTTTGAACGATTACGACTGTGCCATCAAGTATCATCCACGTAAAGCTAACGTTGTAGCTGATGCCCTTTGTCGAAAAGAGACGAAGCATAAGCGTGTTCGTGCTCTGCAACTCACTATCCACTCTAACTTACCCGATCAGATTCGTTCCGCTCAGAACGAAGCATTGAAAGAAGAAAACCGTGAAGCTGAATACTTGCGGGGCATGGAGAAACAACTTGTGTATAAATCTGATGGTATTCGCTATTCTATGGAATGGATATAGGTTCCTTCATATGGTAACCTCAGAGAACTTGTGATGGACGAAGCGCATAAGTCTCGGTATTCAGTTCACCCGGGTTCAGATAAAATGTATCAAGGTCTCAAAGTCATGTAGTGGTGGCCGAAGATGAAAGCTCACATAGCGACGCATGTGAGTAAGTGTTTGACTTGTGCTAAAGTCAAAGTGGAGTACCAAAAACCCTCAAGCCTACTTCAACAAACAGAAATACCCATGTGGAAATTTGAGCAAATGGCTATGGATTTCGTCACAGGTTTGCCAAGAACTCAAAGCGGAAACGATACCATCTGGGAAGCGCGGCAAGCTTAATCCGCGTTATGTTGGGCCATTTAAGATTCTGAAGCGAATCAGTAAAGTGGCCTACAAGGTCGAGTTACCTGCTCAGTTGGGTAATGTCCACGATGTCTTCCATGTTTCGCAACTGAAGAAGTGTTTATCTGATGAAACACTGGTGGTGCTGTTTCAAGAACTCAAGATTGACGATAAGTTGCAGTTTGTCGAAGAACCTATTGAAATCATGGACCAGGAAGTCAAAGTCCGTAAGCATAGCCGAATTCCGATCATGAGAGTTCGTTGGAATTCAAGATGTGGACCAGAGTTCACGTGGGAACGTGAGGATCAAATGAAGCTTAAGTATCCTCAGCTGATCAACACTGCTGATTCAAATCCTGTTAGAACTGGTGAATTTCGGGACGAAATTCCCTTTCAAGTTGGGGATGATGCGGCACCCGAGGAAAATCCGCAGTCATCCTGAGCACAGTCATTTCTCTCTCCGAGACTACTTAGCAGGAAATTATGAATTTGATAATTTCATCTTTCTCTTTTCTTTCTCCTTTTTTTCTCTTTTCTTTCGTAGCGATAAAACTCATGCATATCCAATTTTCGGGACGAAAATCCTTTGAAGTTAGGGATGATGTGGCATCCCGTATTTAACATGTTAGCATCGTTAACCATTTTGTTAAATTATGATTCTTTACACACAATTTGTTTTATATATACGTGACATGTAAATTGGTATCGGTCATGTATAGTTATTCACATGCTCACAAACATTTGACCTACGTGTGCAAACAAGAGCAATGTACCCGGTAAACGAACTAGTTGTGAAGAGCTAATGTTACAAAACTTCCACCCAAGTTGTAACATTCTAATTATTGAGGGATGTTTGTGTAAATAATAATCAAACAATGTTATTATAAAAATAATAATCAAGTTATGTTATTATAAAAACAAAAAAAAGACCCAACCCGTTTTCCCACTTCCCCTCGTCATCCCTTCAATTCGAAACCCTAATTTTCCACCAAACTCCTTACGGCGATCTCCTCCTCCTTCTTTCCGGTCAAACCATCGTCGCCGACCATTGGTAAGACTCATCTCCCTTGTCTTTAACTGCTAAAGTAACAACCCTGTCGGGAGTTACTCGTCACGGTTATGGTTCGAATTGTGAAGTCACGGTTACGAGTAAACCAACGCATGCGATCTATATGCTTATGTTATGCGAACTTGATTAATGTGTGAATCTGTGATTAATGCTTATGTGCCATGATATAATGATGCTACGAAACCGTTGATAGATGCATGTGTATCTCGATAGTATATATATGTGTATATCTGCGTATATGAGGGGTGGTTGTGGTTACACTTGAAAACTTGTCGAAAGAGGGTGAACGCGAATGAGTGTACCGAAGCGGTGAGCGTGATTTTATGTGGGAGGGGGGATTGAGCATGTTTGTATGGGGAGTCACGTAGTGGACTGTATGTATAAGAACTTTGGTTCAGCTTTGTTGCAAGCTCATAAAACCTTGTACAGTAGCCTGCGTAGTGTATGTATCAATATGTGAATGATGTATGCATGCGTTGTGGCCGTGATATTATGAGATCGTAGGATGAGGGTCTTGGAAATAGGATTCAATGTATTGTGGAATGGTATCACTACATGTTGCCTTAAGAGGGAACACAAGATATGATGAAATTAAATGGAAGTTTGTATGTGTTACGTAATACTGTGATATTATCTATGTGTGCATGAGTTTAGTTTGAGAAGAATGTGCAAAGTTTAGATGTAGATTCCATGTGATAGTGTGCAATGCAATAATTATAAGTTGATTGAAACGTGATTAATGTGTATATATATGTATACATAATGTATCTTGATAAACTGAGGTTTAGTGGGTATATATAATTACATGCGTGTGTGATGTGTACGAATGTGCTAGTGATTTAGGTGTTAGAGATTGGTATGATGTTAGGATACTCGACTTCGAAACCAAGCCAACTATGTGAAACTAGGCGACGACATTTAATTAATTTATCTAATAGTAATATGGTATTGATATCAGGGCGTATCTGACATAGAGGCTTTTACACTCGATTTACCTTTGTTGAGCACCCTAAGGTGAGTTCACTGCTCTTTTTCCAAGCATGCGTCCCGGGGAGGGACATCTGGTAAACGTTCCGGGGTGGAATGCTGGGTTATTGGGATGTTTGTAATACTCGCATATCTATCACCTAAGTCGCATCTATCGATTGTTGCCGGGGAGGCAACGGGGTATTAGTTAATAGCGCTATTTAGGTTTGGCAACCTCACACCGTACCAGGGAGGTCGGGAGTGAACTAATGATCCTAGTCTTGACCATTGCTTTGATAGAGACAATGGGGTTTGGGCAAAACAACTTTAAGCCATCAGCAGTAAACGAGTTATTACAACATCAAATCTTTGAATCGTCTTATATTCACATCTGGTAACTAGAACGTGTTAACAAACTTTGAACTCACCAGCGTCGTCTGACACACTTGTTTGCATGCTTGCAGGTCGTTAGATACTTGATTATGGACTTGCTATCTGGGAGTGCTGGAGTGGTCATGGATCGTGACTCTTGGATACTAGTTCCCTTGGTTTTGAACATTGACTTGAAACAGTTGATTAACTATTACTATTTGCTTATGCTAAATGGTTACTTTGGTTTAACTGATGACTTGGTTTAATTATTTTGAATGAATCGAACGTTTTATTAAATTATTACTTATTGGTTCAATGTGATTGGTGTCTTGGATCCTGGTACGTCATACGTCCCGCGGTGTTTCCGCATGTGGTATTTTGGGGGTGTGACAGCGTTTGTGGAGGGATTCACTCTGGTGAAACAAACGTACCTTTCTTTTTGCAACATGCTCTCCAATATCTGCATTGGAGTTCGATCGCCGTACATTTTTCGTTTAATCTTTTTAATCATATTTTGTACGTCTTGTAGAATGCACACGCTATGTGGGTACTGTTTTCTTATGGTTAAATGTATATTTGTAGGCTCCATGTTTTGCAGATAAAGTCTCTCCACCAGTGATTCTTCATCCGGGGTCAGCCTTCTAGCAAACGCGTGGCCCTCGAGAAATTCAGCAGGCTCATGGTTGTGAATCTTTTTCTTCTCCACAAGGCTCCAATTACCACTACTTGAGTCTAGTTTCCCTATCAGACTAAAAGGACAGCCAACCTTGTTGGACCGTGTTCCGACCCTAAACAGTTAGTTGAGAACGTTCATCTTCACGTACGAAGGCCGAATCAACGTAAATGAAGTTACACAGCTTTTCCTATTCAATTCTTTCTCTTTTATTGCTTTCTGATACAAATTTGACAGAGTTTCGTCAGAAAAGCACTGATCTAGTTCCGCTCCGACGTACATGAACGAATGATCAGGTTTCGCTTATAATGCCCATATATAGACCCTATGCTTTCGCTTATATGACATGCCGAATAAGAGAAACCATCTCGATACCACATAAGCGAAACCCTATTGACATATAAGCGGAACTACTAACCTATATGTACACATGAGCGAAACTACAACATTAAACATAATTTTGACTTTCTAGCTCCTGTGTTGACCTATCTTGACCTAAGACATAATGCAGACGTAGTCAACAGACATTCCATGCATCAACAGACTCCCCTTTGGATGTTGACGAAGTCTTCAGCTCCGAGTCTTCAGTCTTGGTCTTTACTTCAACTCTCTGTCTTCTCATCATAAGCACTCTGTCTTCACAGGTTTAGGATCACAACCTAGCTCTATCTTCAAACTCCCCTTTGACTGTTGATCCAGACTCCCCCTTTCACAGACTCCCCCTGTCAATATGCTAGAATCTGAGATATCTGGTTCAAGCTTTGACAATTAACTTCCGTTGGGAATAATGAAGTCCAAAAACCTGTTACTCAACCAATAACATTACAAACTATCTTTTCACAAAATCACAAATTCAATCAGCTTTAGAAATCCATTCAAGCACTCAGGTCCAAATTAATGACCCTGATTACTCAATTAATCTACCAAGTCCAACTTAATGACCTTGGTTGATCTTTTGACAATACAGACTGATTTTGTAAAAACATCTTCAAACATTTTTGATAAATGTAACAAGCATCAAATTAATGAACTTGTTTTAACTTTGAAAACATCTTCAAACTTCAACAAAGTAAGCTCTCCTCATTCTTCAGCTCAGAACTTTCCTGCATCTGCTTCAACCTTCGAGAATCCAATGATTAACTCTCCACTTTGGTTTGTCAAAAATAAAGTAGAAATAAAATCTTTTTGGATTTTAAAAAAGTGTTCTAAACTAAGAAATGAAATGCAGATAACTTAAAATTGCAGAAAGTAAACAAAGTAAACTATATACAAACTTATTTTTGGCGAGCGTGTCAGGGAATCATATCAGCTTCTCAGACAAATTACTAGTACCGTTAAGCTTCATTTCATACTCAGACTTAAACAATTCACCTCGATTGTCGATATACTGATGCATCTTAAATTTTCACATAGATTTCAATCTGTTCAGGATACAATTTAGATGTCTTATGAACTTAGCTCATTCATGTATCCCACCTCTTGAATATACTCCCGTATCCAGAATCCCAGATATTCAGTCTTACAGGTGAGTATACCACAGATGATATCTGTAACGGGTTAAATGCGAGGGCCGTGAGAGCTCAGGTCGGTACTTCCGTATACGCAGAGAGATGACGGCTTCGACTTTCTGGTGTGTCCCCTTTAGAGGATCTTTTAGTTACAACAGCAGCGACTATCAATTTTATTGTTTCATTAGCTTGCTGAGGGCGATGCTGTGTTTCAAGCATTTGCAGAAAGTATTATTCGGGGACTAGGTCAGTACTTCCATACAGCAGAAGTCCCGGAATAATACCCCAGATATCATTGAGTATAAAGACCTAGTATCTCAGAATATGGGACCTTTCAAACGAGATTTCAGGGGTTACCTGCATATCCAAGTCGTGTTCCCCACGAATTTCACAAGTTTGAAATTTTAGGTTTATATCCCGAATAAATCTACTAAATGTGCGAAAACCTATCGATACATCATTAGTGAGACTGTTTAACTCATTTAGACTTTACAATTCTCTAGCATACTGTAATTGTCTAGCCGATGTACTATCATTTTCCCTTTTACACAAGCTCTTTTTCAGTTTTTATCATGTTTTTGTATTTTTGCATTTTTTACTGTTTTTGTATTTTCTGAAAATAAACTATATACATCTACTCCCCCTAAATACCAAAACAGGTAAAAAATCGACAAACCATTGCAGATTGTTTCTCGTCTTCATCCGCAACAGTACTCTCATCAACGCCAATTATGCCATCCGACACCGAAAGAAGCTTCATACCATTCAGTTTTAACAAATATTTAAACCGATTTTTATCAAAAGCTTTGGTATGTAAATCAGCTTTCTGTTCGTCAGTGTGGATTTTCTCAATTCGTATCAACTTTTTCTCGAAGCAATCACGAATAAAGTGATGACAAATCTCTATATGTTTAGTTTTAGCGTGATGTACTGGATTCTTTGTTATATTTATTGCGGCCTCGTTATCAACAAACAGAGGTGTGTTAAGAAACTGCAAACCGTAGTTGCGCATCTGTTGCTGTATCCACAGGATCTGAGAGTAGCAACTACTAGCAGAAGCGTACTCTGCTTCACATGTAGATAACACCACAGACGTTTGTTTCTTACACTGCCAGGTAACCAATCTAGGTCCAAAGAACTGGCATCCTGCAGTTGTTGATTTGGTATTGACTTTGCAGCATCCGAAATCCGAATCGGAATACCCTTCGAGCGCAAAGTCGCCTTTTCTAGGATACCACAACCCCAATGTAGGAGTTCCCTTCAAGTAGCGTAATATCCTCTTCACAATAATCATGTGCGAAGCTCTCGGGTTAGATTGATATCTTGCTGCGAGGCATGTTGGGTACATGATATCAGGACGTGAAGCAGCTAGATACATCAAAGAACCTATCATGGAACGATAGAACGTTTCATCAGCCCTGTCTCCGTTGAGATCTGGGTGAATCCCATGATTTGTCGCAAGTGGGGTAGCAGCTTGAGTAGAACTTGACATTCCAAATTTCTCTAGAATATCATGCACGTACTTCGTCTGGTGAATGAAAATTCCCTCGGGTAGTTGTTCAACTTGAAGTCCCAGAAAGAATTTCATCTCCCCCATTGATGACATTTCGAATTTTTGCTTCATCACCTGTTCGAAATCTTTGCATAATTTCTCATTCGTTGACCCAAAAATTATATCGTCTACATAAATCTGAACTATCAGAAGATGTCCGTCGACCTCTTTAGTGAAGAGAGTGGCATCCACTTTTCCACGTATGAACTTGTTGGCTAGTAGGTGTTGAGACAAAGTCTCGTACCAAGCTCTCGGGGCCTGGTGTAAACCATACAGCGCTTTGTCCAATAGGTAGACCTTGTTTTTGTGGATTGGGTCAGTAAAGCCCGGCGGCTGACCGACATAAACCTCCTCTTTGACCTTCCCATAAAGAAACGCCGATTTTACATCCAACTGATAAACTTTGAAATTCTTCCAAGACGCAAATGCTAGGAAAATTCTGATTGCCTCTAGTCGTGCCACAGGAGCATAGACTTCTATAAAATCAATTCCTTCCTGTTGACTAAAGCCCTGAACAACGAGCCGAACTTTGTTCCTTACAACAACTCCTCCGTCGTCTCTCTTACACTTGAATACCCATTTTGTATTGAATTTCCTTTGACCATCCGGTAAATCCACTAGCTTCCACACTCCCAACTTTTCAAACTGACTCAACTCTTCTTGCATCGCAATGACCCAAGAGTCTTCAGTAAGCGCCTCTTTATACGTTCTCGGTTCGATCTGTGAAATGAAACAACTTAATGAAAATTCAGTTTGTAAAGGTGCTACTGTAGAATAAAAACATGTTAAGACCTGGTCTATTTGACGTTTCGTGCGAACGCCTGAATGCAATTCTCCTATGATCAACTCCTCTGGATGATATGAAAGAGTTCGCGGCATTACTTCGCTTGGAACATCCATCACCTTCCAGATTAGTAACATTTTGATTTGCACTTTGTTCACCAATTGGTTTATTTGACTTGAATCCTGAATCTGCTCCCCCTCAGAATCTGAATCTCCATGATCAAAGATCGGCATGTTCTCTGATTCTTGATTATCATTCTTATCTGACTGATTATCTTGAGCAACTTCATTCTGTTGGACATCATCGTGTTCACCAGCAATACTCGGACCTGCTTCATCATCATTTGAAGTTTCTCGTGGTCGTCTTGAATACTCAGCTGGAAACCTTTGCTGTGACTCGTATTGGCGCAAAATATCCAACTCATCAAAGAAATCTTCTTCTTCTTCTTCTTCTTCCATCATGTCAAACGATTCCCACAACTTGTCGTAATGATATCGCCATGAATCTCCTGGACTTTGTGGCGGCATAGTATAACCTTGATATTCAACATTTGCAGCTTCAATAATCCGCTTCTCACTTGGAACGAAGACACGGCGCGTAGGACTTGAATATCCAACAAATATACCCTCAATGCACTTCGGACCAAACTTTCCATAAGGCTCTATAACTGTACAGGGTGACCCGAACGGTTCTAGATACTTCAAATTCGGTTTGCGATTATTGATCAGCTCAAAGCATGTTTTGTTGAACTTTTTGACAGTGAGAACCCTGTTGAGCGTATAGCATGCGGCGGAAACAGCTTCAGCCCAGAAATTTATTGGAAACTTTGAATCTACGAGCATACTTCTAGCCGTCTCGATTAGCGTCCGGTTTTTGCGTTCTGCGACTCCATTCTGCTGCGGAGTGTACGGAGCACTAAACTCATGCAATATACCTCTTTAATCACAAAATTCTTCCATTCTGCTGTTCTTGAATTCAGTACCATTGTCACTTCGAATTCTTTCGATACGCCTCTGGTACAGATTCTCAATCTTCTTGAACAACGCCGTTAAACTGTCAAACGTTTCGTCTTTCGTCTTCAAGAAAGAAACCCACGAAAATCTGGAATAATCATCAGTAACCACAAGACAATATTTCTCTCCCGTAATGCTCTTGACATTCACCGGACCAAACAAATCCATGTGAAGTCTCTCCAGGGGTCTTGAGACTGAATTGACTTGCTTTGTAGGGTGTGACTTTTTCTTCTACTTGCCTTTTATACAGCTAATGCACTCCCCCTCCAGATGAAAACCTTTGACAAGAACTCCTGTAACCAAATCATTATGCACCAAATGATTCATTTTTCTAAGATGTATATGCTCCATTTTCCGGTGCCACAATCTTGATTCTTTCTCAGTTGCTCTGGACACGAAACAATAAGCCTGACCCGTGGTTGTAGTAGCTACACTCATATCCAACACGTACAGATCATTAACTCTCGGTGCCCTCATGATAATCCATTCCTCAGGGATAACAAATCCTGGTTTCAAGATCAAACATTCTTTATCAGTGAAATGAGTGGTATACATCCTGTCACAGATCTGCGAGATACTCAGCAGATTGTTCTCCAGCTCAGCAATGTAGTTAACTCTTTCAAACGTCACAATCCCGTTGGATAACGTTCCTTCACCAATAATCCTTCCTCCTTGATTACCCGCAAAACCTACGTATGCTCCATTTATGTTTCTTACATCATACAGCAACGCGGTCTTCCCTGTCATATGTCTTGAAGCTCCACTATCCATGATCCATCTGGATACAAGTTTTGGAAGATCCTGCACATAACAAACTTTGACTTAACCAACTTCAATAAAGATGCCGATTCATGCTTCGCGATCAAGGAAGCTCCGACAATTCAAACTGCTTAGTTAAACATGGTGTCCACCCAGGCCTCATCAGCCTTAGGTGTAAGCTTGACCGTTTTAACTCTAGAAACTTGAATTTTAAAGTTTTCAGCCTTCAGAGGTGGAAAATTCGCATCATAATCAACTTGAATTGATTCTTCAGCCTTTTTCACTTCAGAAGTTGAAATTTTCTTCTCTGTTTTTGGTTTCCAAACTTGTTGAGATAATGCAACCCGTTTATAAAACTTGTCATTTTTAATTACCGACTTCTTTACGAGTTCATTTTTCACTTTGACATTGTCATTTTTCATACTCTTTTTCTCAACAACGATTGGTGCTTTACCCTTCACATCAACTTTCTTCTGTTGAGTCTTCACAGTTTCAGTCTTAAGCTTCACGTTGGTACACATTTGTGCAATGTGACCAACTTGATTACATCGAAAGCATATTCGAGTATCAGCCACTCGACTTGTGCCTTCAGACTGAGCCTGTGAAGCTCTCTTCTCAAAGAACTCTTTATTTGATTTTGAAAAAATTTCTTTCTCTTCATCAGCAAGTGAACTTGAACTGTTCACAAACTTTTTCTTCTCAACAAACTTCTGTTTGATACATTTCTTTTCTGATACGATTTACCCCACTAATAACCACCCGACCAATTGTTTCGGTTGTTATTATAAAAATGTGGTGTATTAACAGATTTCTTGTTGTAAACTTTTTCTTTCTCAAACCTCATTTTACTTTTCTTTTGACTCAGATTGTTCACTGCTGACAACTCAACTTCGACCAACTTGAAAACATTTGTCAATTTGTTCATGTTAACATTCTCTATCGGAAACTCTGAATCCGAAAACAACTTATCTGAACCCAACATCTTGTACATGACAAGATTTGATTCTTCATTTAAGTTGTTCTTGGATTTTTGTTTCGGAATGTATTTGTCCAAGAAACATCCATCTTCCTCAGTAGTGTCATTATCCGTTTTTAGCACATTTTCAACAACACCTTTTACAATATCATTTTGGACACTATCGTCATTGGAAGACGTGAACGTGACATCAATGTTCTCTGGAAGTTCAACCTCACTTTCTTCTTCAATTTCAACCAACCCCGATTGCTTTTTCGTGTAATTATCCAAAATCGGCGGTGGAACTCTATGAAAACCCACCCCGGTTCCATCAGAATACACGTCTTCGCCAGCTTTGTTTTTCCCGATGGGTTTGGGAACAATATGTTGCAAAACAAAGCTTGCGGAGCTGTAACTGTTAAGCTTCAACTGGATTCGCTCGTTTTCAATTTCAGCCTCTTGAAATTTAAGTTTCAGTTTAGCGATTTCATCCAGTTGTTGATTGATTGATTCTTCTTTAACTCTCAGCGCTGCTTTTAAATGAATGTTTTCTTTATGAGTTTTACCATTTCGATCATCACAATCTTTCATTGTGCTTTTGAGTTTTTCAAACTTTTCAGAAATCTGACGGTTTTCAAGAATTAACTTTTCATTTTCATTTTTAACTTTTTCATGATCAATTTTATCTTTTTCAATTTGACTAGTTAATTCTCTTATTCGTTCAGTTGACGCTTTAATTGTTTTGTCACGATCAAGAATTTGATTCTCAACACTTCTGACCATTATTGTTAGATCTTCAACTTTCTTACCGTTGAGATACGTGACTGTATTACAAAATTTGCACTCTTTGTTGCAATTTTTGCAATCAACATTTCCATCAATTTGTTTACCTGACGCATTTGTTGACAAGTTTGAACTGACCTGGCTTTTTGACTCAGACACGGAGTTAGAGTCTACCTCAAGTGCCTTAGCAGCCAGCACTTTGTCAGCCATTTTTCCCAGGTTCTCTGCAGTCAACTCCTGCGTTGTATCAATAACTCCAGTATCAATTTTTTTTATTTCTCCTGCTCTTCTTTCTCCTTTTTCTCTTTCTCTTCTTTCTCTTTCCCGTCTCCAGTTCCCCACCATTTATTCTGCCAATACTCATCTTCTTCTTTTAACTCTTTGATTATGGCTTCGATATCAAGCGTTTTGTCATCGATCGCAATATTTCCATCCTGATCAAGATAACACTCCCTGTTCGGATCCCATCTTCTCGCTCTTCTCGCTTCCAGATAGATACCAGAAATTCTAATGATTCTGTTCTCAGCAATCATTTTTCTGTATCTATACTTCTGCTCTTCAGTACGAGTATCTTTCCACGGAATAGGTTCAGTTTTCGCCATGAATGCGTAACCAACCGCATCTTCCTCTAGTAGAGCCTCTTGACTCCAATCATACCCCTCATCATCGTAAATCACCGCAAGAGCTCTAGATTTCTCTTTATTGTCTTCAACCTGCTTCAATCTAGGTGGCTCAGATTTATGCTGGTGATAAATCGCCTTCTTGTAGTAATCATCTCTGAAAGGGTTCTCCGACTCAAAAGCATATGCGTTTCTGCATTCACACTTGAAGTGACCTTTCTGCTTACACTTGAAGCATGTCACTTTCGATTTATCAAACCCCAGCTTGGTAGATGGACCACCAATTGTCTTCCTGCCGGTAATTTCCATGAAACGCTGTGCTCGACGAACAGCACTTGCCATAGCCCAACGAATGTCGATCAGCTCCATTTCTTCAGGATCTATCTGATCATAATCTTCCTTCGTTAAGTTGGTATTGCCTATTTTCCCAGCTACTAACCCTTCATACGTTTCCAACACCGATGCTAGGAAGATCATCTGCTGTTTGGCCGACTCCTCATCAAAATTCTGAGCATTCTTCAAGTCTATTGCAATGTTGCATTGAAAACGATTCTTTGCATCAGAATGACTTGCAGATGATGAAGATCCACTATGATAACCACTGTGATTTCCACTGCTTTGACCACTTTGACTTTCATTACTTGATGTGGACACATTTTCAGCAGAAAACGCAGTTTTGGGAGAAGTTGCTTTTGGCATCATGCTTTTTGGATAATACAAATCCAAATTCTGCTGGTAAGATGAGTGATTGACTTTGTATGTCTTCTTCAGTTCCAACTCGTGACTTTCAAGTCTCTCAATCACTAAATCCACAGTCAACTTTGCAGGCTCAATAGTGTTTTTCAACATCAGCGCATAATATATACAATCCATCTCGTCAGGTAATGAATCGAACACTTTGTCGATAAGCTCTTCATCAGGAAACCTGATATCATGTCTTGCTAATTCCAGCTTCAGATGACCAAACCTTTCTATCATTTTACTTTCTAAGTAATGGGGAAGAGGACCGAAACATGCCACTGAAAGACTCTACTGAGACAAAGATGGGCTGTCAAGAACGTCAAGAACGTAGAGGAGGTAGGATGGGCAGTTGGTCAGATCTAGTATGGATCGTACATGGACGGTAGTTGGAGTCGGCGGCTCTCCTAGGGTTCCCTTATCGGGGATCCCTGGGGAAGAGGATCAAGTTGGCCCTTGCGAACAGCTTGATGCACTATCTCCCTTCAACCCTTTGAGCGAAATACGGAAAAAGGAAGGAAAATCCATGGACCGACCCCATCATCTCCACCCCGTAGGAACTACGAGATTACCCCAAGGACAGACTGACTCATTCTTTAAACAGCTAAACATATCAAATTCTTTCCTAAGAAGTTTCTTTTTACTTTTTACAATTTCAGCACTTCCTAGACATTTCGTTTCTAGCTTTTTCCAGAGATCTTTTGCGTTTGAATAATCGATCAAAGAAATAATATCCTCTCGGACAGACTGAAATAACAAAGCCACGCATTTTTGCTCAGCTACAAACAATTCAATCTCATCAGCAGATGTTAAAGTTTCACCATTTTTGTTTCCATTTTCATAACCGTTTTTCAGACTCTTCCAGCTAGCAAATGCAAACGCCATCAACCAATCTTCAAACTTTCTTGACCACCGACTGTATTCCTCGATAGCCATTAGCTTTGGAGGTTTATTGAAGGTTCCGAAGGCACTTTCCGATTCCCAAGCTTCCGTTAACTTTTTCTTCGCATTTGGCGGGTTCTCGTTTGCATTACTTGACGAAGTATCATCGTTTCCGGAATTTCCAGCAAACGCGTACATATCACTGAATGGGTTCAAGAATATATCATCCATCTTGAGAATACCTGCAAAATCAGCCAACACTTAGAAAAATTTTCGAAATATTTGAAAAATGTGACAAATGAGCGAAACTATCAGCTATTGTGACTGATAAGCGAAAGTGTCAGATAAGCGAAACTATGACTCGACAGACAAGCGAAACCACAATGTACGTATAAGCGAAACTATATGGTTCGTACGAGCGAAACTACCCAATGTTCGTTTGAGCGAAACAACTCAATGTCCGTTCGAGCGGAACTATAATGTCTGTATGAGCGGAACGTCTGTAAGAGAGAAACCTGTATGTCGGAATAAGCGAAACTACAGGTTATTTTCAAGCGAAAGCTATGTATTACGAGCGGAACCTGCGATATCCGAAAAAGAGGAACTATGTTTTTACCCAATCTTTATCATTTTTAAGCCGTGTTTTAACCTGAAACTTTCTAGGGTTTGTTATTACTATGTTTCACACGTTATACTCGATTTTCAGGCCATTTCAACCGTAGGAACCAGTTCAAATCAAAAAGTATGAGAGAAAGTGAGTAGAAATGAGAGAATTTTGTAGATTCAAGCTGTAGTAGTATGAACTCCTCGTCCTGAGCTTTGATACCACTTGTTGGACCGTGTTCCAACCCTAAACAGTCAGTTGAGAACGTTCATCTTCACGTACGAAGGCGGAATCAACGTAAATGAAGTTACACAGCTTTTCCTATTCAATTCCTTCTCTTTTATGGCTTTCTGATACAAATTTGACAGAGTTTCGTCACAAAAGCACTGATCTAGTTCCGCTCCGACGTACATGAACGAATGATCAGGTTTCGCTTATAATGCCTATATATAGACCCTATGCTTTCGCTTATATGACATGCCGAATAAGCGAAACCATCTCGATACCACATAAGCGAAACCCTATTGACATATAAGCGGAACTACTAACCTATATGTACACATGAGCGAAACTACAACATTAAACATAATTTTGACTTTCTAGCTCCTATGTTGACCTATCTTGACCTAAGACATAATGCAGACGTAGTCAACAGACATTCCATTCATCAACAAACCTTTTTGCTACCGGAACGCCGAATTAATGCTTTACTTTTGGGTTCGCCCCCACGATCGCATTGCAACCATATCTTCACTGTCCTTGCTGACGCACCTTCGCCTTTTGTTATTGTTCGTTGGGTCACAATGACGTAACCTTTCGCAACTTCTCTTTTGTATACCTAATTCTTCAATTCTTCAAGTGACCCAAATACCTTAAAAAGGTTCATTAGAAATCCACATAAATGAAATTAATATATTAATTTGTCGAAAAAACAATAAAAAAACTCAGGTTCAACATCGGGTTCGGGTTAATATGTATGACACATTTTTGGGTTTGTATGAAATTTCGTGTCATACATTTTCTATTTTTAATCGGTATACATGTGTCGTTCGTGTTTGTTCGGCTCATTTACAAGCCTAAGTAATCTATTTTTAACAAAATATTTCACTAGAACATATATAATATTTCACCAAAATGATAACGAAATCGGGTTAATATGCATGACACAATTTTCGGGTCGGGTTCGGGTTAAGGTCGGGACGGGTCAAACATTTTCTAGATTCCTCCTACCTAATAAAAATTATATATAACTATAATGTTTCACCAAAATGATAACGAAATCGGGTTGATTTGTATGACACAATTTTCGGGTCGGGTTCGGGTTAAGGTCGGAACGGGTCAACCATTTTCTAGATTTCTCCTACCTAATAAAAATTATATATAACGAATAACACGTATACAAAATCATTTTTTTCACTCTAAAATTATATCAACATTATATAACACGAATAACACGTAATTGACGGTTATGTCATACCTTTTTAGTTTTTTTCTCGTCATTAGTACCTTCCTCGTTAGCACGTTCCTCGTTAGCACGTTCGTCGTCGTGAACACCTTCCTCGTTAGCAGGTTCGTCGTCGTAAACACCCTCCTCAAAGTGCATTACACCTTCCTCGATTTCGTTATCATTTTCCTCAAAGTCCTTAGCACATTCCTCGACTTCGTTATCATTTTCCTCAAAGTTGTTAGCACCTTCTTCGACTTCGTTATCATTTTTCTCATACTCCTTAGCACCTTCCTCATACTCTAACTTGTGTTGGTTTTCCGTATACGAATGGTAAGTCACGTATTCGTGTCGCGGATAACTTTGGGCAATGTAAGATGGTTCCCCCTCATCTACAAACACCTAGTTCAAGTCAGGTAACACGGGTCGCACATCCCCGTCATCACAACGAGGCACAGACACAACCTCCTCCTCACCTCGATCAATTCCGGATAACCAATCGCTTTCGGAGACGTACGACTGGTTCGAATCTTCGCCAAATATATTACCAATGTCCCAAAACGACATCTTTATGCTTCACGGTCTCAACCAAATTTTTTAGTTAAGAATTTTCATCATTTTATTGGTATTTTGTGAGTTTGAAAATTTTTGAAAGCCATAAATCCCGTATGCTTGGGTAAATAAACATTTTTGCTCGATAAGGGTCGTATAGCTCGATAAGGGTCATATGGGTCACTTTCACGCTTTTTCTCCTTTCATGTCAGTAATTATACCTTAAATTCATCAAAAGTCGTGCCGATAAGCCTCTCATTGCTCAATGAGAGACGTGTAGGGTTTAATGCTCCACCTACCACAACCTTATACGCCTCTCATAGGGCAATGAGAGGCTTATAAAAACCCTTTTTTCTGGCACATTAATTGCTTTCACACTATATACTCCCCTTATTGCCCTATATGCCACCTCTTGGGGGGGGGGATGTGCACTTAAAAAGTAGGGATGTATCAATACCCTCAACCTTAAATAATCCCAGCTTTCACAATTTGGACGATAATAATCCTAACTCAGTTATTGGCCGATAATTATCCGGACTGGTCCACTTTTGCCCGATAATAGTATGCGTTAAATATAGCTTAACGAAGTTAAGTTTTTTTCCAAATTACAAACTGATGTTTTAGGGCTTTTGATTAGAAGGAGCATACGAGTTGATTGATGTTAAATTTATCTCGAAATACTGCCCCAAACGACGAAAACGGTGCTTCAATTCGGATGTTTAAACTTCTAATTAACAAAAATCAAACCGTTTGAGCATCGTTTCGATGTAAGTTTTACATACATCGACTCGTATCCTCGTTCTGATCAAAATACATAAAACATTAGTTTGTAATTCGGAAAAAAGCTTAACTCTGTTAAGCTATTTTTAACGGCGGATTATTATCGGCCAAAAGTGAACCAGTTGGGATTGTTATCGGCCAATAACTGAGTTGGGATTATTATCGACCAAATTGAGAAGGCTGAGATTATTTAAATCCAATTTGCCAAAAAAATAACATAGAAATTAGCCCTATAAATTATTGGTTCTAATGTCGTTGTCTCAATATTGTGTCCATACAACAGCATTTGGAAGTCAACGCTAAGATATGGTTTTACCAATATATATAATAAGTCAAATATGTGTAATTCTCAACAACTTGGATATTACTAGTGCAGGAAATATTCGATTGCAAGGAGAAAGAAAGTTAAAGGGAATCTGAAAGTCTTAACATGTTTTTTAATGATTTGTAGTTGCTGAATGACATAGTGCTTGTGGGCTAATCCAGATCAGGAATTCATAAAAGGTGTAGAAGCCGATAACTTTAGGTTTAGTATACATACAGGGTTATGCATACATACAGGGTAAAACATGAAGTTGAATTATTCAAACAGAATACAAACATTAAGTTAAATGCCTTTTAAACGACCAACGAATAAAAGCCCGCTACCCATAATAATGTTGGGTTTACTCGGGTTTGTTCATGGGTCGCGGGTCACAGGTCAAGAGTTATTTGTTTGCATGGAATAAGCTTGATGTTCAAATGTCACGTGTTGCATGGATGCTAGATATTTGAAGGCTAAAAGCATTTATTGGTCATGTTCGGTTTATTTAATAGGATTAATAAATTAGATTTGGTAAAGTAGTTTGACCGAGTATGGAGGTGAACGTTTGAGAAGGTAGACGTTGTGTGAAGGAAGAAATCATACTTTTACCAATTCTTTAGGAGAGAATATCTTTTATTCTCTTTTTATTCGTAGGGTCATTGTAAGGCTATAAATAGCCATGTTCAGTTAATGAATAAAGTGCAACTTTTGCATTCAAGCATACTATGTGTAATGCTTCACTCATTTACGATAAATAATAAAGAAAAAGGCCTTTATTTACTTATTGTGAATCACAACTTTCATTTTTCACTTACATATAGAGTTGCTGTACGTGAGTTTGTGTGTAGTGTTTGGCCTGAACCAAACCAACAATTGAGAGCGAAGGTTAAACAAGGGCCGTTTTGAGAGTCGACTTTCGAAGATAGGAGTAGCCTTCGGGTGCGGGCTGCAAGAGCAGCAGGAGCAAGGTGGGTCGACAATCGCAGCGTGTTTGGCTGCCGGTTCAGGTCGCAACGAGGGGGTGTTGCTATACACAAATCACGGGAGGCTAGTAACAGCAGAAGACGGAGACAGGGAGGTGGTTCGTGTCAATTGTCGTGCGGAGAGTACCGGGTTGGATGACGGGGATGACGGGTGAACATCGGTGTGTCTGGTGGCTGTTAGTTGTGATTAAAGTCGAAGAAAAGGCTGCAGCGATCAGAAGTTACCGTTGTGCAGTGATCGGAGGCGACAGATCAGCAGTGATCGGAGAGAAACTTAGGTGATCGCAGGCCAGCGGGTTCGAGAGTTTATGTTCTAGGGGATTGATGATGGGGGTAGCCCAAGACTAAATAAAATGACCAAATACGTAAACGCCCAAAGGTTAAAAGGTTCAATGGTGGTTGAAAAAGCTGAGAAGATAGAGTAAAGTAACACGGGAACAGTAAATAAGTCACATCCCCAAACAGTCTCACCAACCACAGCCGTAAAAGCAACGCAGGTCCACAGAGCACATGCTATTATCCAGGGGTTAAAAGGCTTCAACCCCCGAAAGGGTAAGCCGATCGCTGCAAGCTAGTTCACTAGTCAAATGAATGCCTCTTTGGGAGATGTCTTCTTCTATATAAGTGACACTTCATTTACTGAGTTGAGGCATTCCGATCAGACTTACTTCCTTAAACTCTGGTCCTTTACATCGTACACTTGCTTCACGCAAGTATCTCTCACTCACATTCAATTCACACTTATTCTTTCTGCTCCTCCATCCTTTTCTGGACAACACTTCAGAATTGGATCTTCAAACAAGAAAAACAAACTAGTGAACCTCCTTCCACGTCTTGCAAACGTGGGGGGACCCCACGACCTGCGTTAGGCAAGGTTAAACCCTTTAACCCTTCTGCCTAACCACCCTCGCTACTACATTTGGTCTATTATTTGTTGCTTCAACAAGTTGGCGCCCACCGTGGGGCTACGCCGCTATTTCTCCTCAAAAAGACCTAGTAGTGTAGCTCTTCTCTCTTAAAATCGCCATGTCTGAAAGTGGATCCTCGGGTGAAGTGAACCAGGTACCACAAACACTTTAACTCCGGGTAGCAGCCAAGCTCATGTGGCTATTCCAATCTCTTTCTCAACTCCGGGGAGCACACCCGAGTGTCTTACCTTTAACACTCCAACTCCTTCTAGATCCAGAGTTCCTTCCCCTAATGTTGGCGTCACTGACACCCCAACACGTATTGAACTTACCCCCGAGGGAGTTGCCAATAATTTTCTTGAGTTGAGGACTCTCCTCAACCAGTATGTGAACAAAGAGAAGGATAAGGGAGTGAGGATTCGTCTAGACTATGATGAACATGAACCAACGCTGTCTCCCGGACCTCCCATTCCACCTTTTACAACCAGGAATGAAGCCGGCCCCAGTAATCCTCCAAACCCTGTTCCATATTTGTCTACTATTGCAAACCCTACAACACATCCCCTATTTTCATCTCAGCCAGTTACGAGTGGTGCTCCTCTGGGCCATGAGCTGACTTTGATCAGCTCCTACATTCCCCAATATCAAGCTTTCCAGCTTCTACAGCCAATTCGTGGGAACAAGCCCTGTCTGTGCTTCCATTGGCACGAAGTGCGGTAATGAGCACCCCTCTTGGAGTTAGCTGCCCAGTCACATCCGGAAGCCTCCAAGGCTTCAACCCTATGACCCAGATGATGACCCAGATGATGACCAGCTTCCCGTGGTAACACTTCATCAATCAAGTGCTAGCCACTCAAGGGAACAACAATGGTAATAATAATATGGGTACAAGGGTCGAAGAAGACTTGGCCAAACCCTATAAGGCAAGTAACCTTTCATGCTTCTCACAGCAAATAGCCGATTATGATTTTCAAACGAAGATCAAGATGCCGTCCCACATCAGAACGTATGATGGGTCAAAGGACCCAGAGGACCACCTTCAGATCTTCACCGGTGCAGCAAGGATCGAGAAATGGTCAAATGCTGAATGTTGTCTAATGTTCATGCAAACCCTTATCGGATCAGCCAGGATCTAGTTCAACGATTTACCTGCTCGAAGCATTCGAAGCTTCGATGACCTTAGCAGGGGTTTTCTGGCCAACTTCTCCCAGCAGAGACGATATGTCAAAGATGCAACAGTCATTTTTCAAATAAAACAACGTGACAACGAAAGCCTTCGTGAGTTTATTGAACGATACAAAAAGGAAGGTCTAACCTATGTAGGGGCAGATGAAAAAATGAGGGTAGCCGGTTTCATAAACGTTATCACCTCGAAATACCTCACAAGAGATTTCAACAAATCCCTTCCCAAGACCTTGGAAGAGTCCCTCGAAAAGGCGGAAGCCCACATTCGGGGAGAGGAGGCGGTCGATATTAAAGAACAAAGGAAAAGAGGGTCTAGCTGGCGAAGTAATAGCCTAGTCAGAAAAAGAGGGAACTACAACTCCTGTGACAGACGACAGAAGGGTTCAGACCATCGAAGGTCTGAAGGCCGGAACCCTCCAACCAGTGAGAAAGGCATGAGCTTCACACCCCTCACAAAGACTCCTCAAGAAATCCTTGCAACAGAAGAAGTCAAGCAGAACTTTAGGCCTCCTAGGCCTCTCCCCAAAAGCAGAAAAAATGAGAACTCCACACAGTTCTCTGAGTTTCATGAAGAAAAAGGTCACCACACCAACGATTGCTTCCAGCTCAAGAAAAGAATTGAAGAAGCTGTTAAGTCAGGAGAACTCGCCCATTTGGTGAAAGGGGTTCGAGATAAAATGGCTGAAGGAAAGGGGAAGGAAGTTAATATGGTGAACTCTGATGAAAAGGTTCCTCATAAAAGGCAGCGGTTGGAAGCTTGGGAGCTTCAATGTGTTTGCTTTCCCCCAACAGAAAAAGGCCCTCTTTCAAGCCCTCTCGTCGTAGAAGCTACCATTAGAACATTGAAAACACATAGGGAGTACATAGACACGGGGGCAGCCACCGAAATCATGTTCGAGAAGTTCTTTAACCGTTTAAGTAATGAAGAGCGATCAAGGCTTCAACCCTCTGGAACCTCCATAAAGGGCATTGCTGATATACCCCTCAAGCCTTTAGGGCAACTGACACTGAATGTTCGTTTCAGTGAAGGTCAGAAGGAAAGGATCCAGCCACTCACCTTCGTGGTTATCAACATACCTTCGAACTATGACGTGATCATAGGAAGACCGGGACAATGTGCCTTCTTCATGGTCGTGTCTGTTGGGCATGGCACGGTAAAATTCCCAACCGAGAGGGGGATAGCAACCCTTCAACCCTCTCAAGAGGCCTACGTGGTTGAAGGCGAAAGTCCCAGAAGTGAAGAAGACAAGCAAAGGCTTATCACAAATCCTAAGTACCCTGAACAAAGAATAAGGATCAACCTAAGCCTTTCACAAGAAACTCTCTCTTATTTGGAAAAGTTGTTGACACATTACAGCGATGTCTTCGCTTGGTGTCCGGAAGATATGACAGGAATCCCCCGAAACATTGCTGAGCATGAGTTAAGAATACCTCCCGATGTTAAACCTGTGGTCCAAAAGAAAAGAAGCTTAGCACCAGAAAGAAGCCTGGCTGCTTGTCAGGAGGTTGAGAAGCTCGTATCTGCTGACATTCTCCGAGAAGTCAAGTACCAATCATGGGTTGCAAACCCGGTTATGGTCAAGAAACTAGACAACTCTTGGAGAATGTGCATAGACTTCAAAGATCTCAACAAAGCTTGTCCTAAGGACTGCTATCCACTACCAGAAATTGACCTCAAGGTTGACTCGCTCACCGGTTACCCTTTCAAATGCTTTCTCGATGCTTACAAAGGGTATCATCAAATACTCATGAAAGAGGAAGACGAAGAAAAGACGGCGTTCCACACTGATAAAGGAATCCTCTGTTACAAGAAGATGCCCTTTGGACTAAAGAACGCCGGAGCAACCTACCAACGTCTGGTGAACAAAGCTTTTGCAAGTCAAATTGGCAAAAACATGGAAGCCTATGTCGATGACTTGGTAATCAAAAGCAAGACGGAGTATCAAATGCTTGATGACATCCAAGAAACTTTCAAATATCTCAGAAAGGTTAACATGAAACTTAACCCTGAAAAATGCTCATTTGGATTCGAAGAAGGAAAATTCCTGGGTCACATTGTCGGAAAACAAAGCATCAAGGCTAACCCAAACAAAGTAAAAGCTGTCCTCGAAGCCAAGCCACCAAAAACCAAAAAAGAGGTTGAAAGCTTAAATGGGAAACTGGCTGCCTTGAAGCGTTTCACCTCCAAGCTGGCTGAAAGGTCCCTACCCTTCTACAAAATACTTAAAAATTGTTCTGATAAGAAGGACTTCAAGTGGACTGATGAGGCTAAGGAAGCCTTCAACCAGATGAAGCAACACCTTGCTTCCTTGCCAGACATCGCAGCTCCAGAAACAGGAGAGTTAATTTCAGTCTACCTATCAATTGCTGAGGAAGCTATAAGTGCAGTCCTCACAATCGAACAAAACACGGCTCAGGTACCTGTTTACTTCTTTAGCAAAACTTTAAAATTGGCTGAGACCAAATATCCTCCCCTTGAAAATCTTGCCCTAGCCTTAGTTCAAACAGCTAGAAGGCTTAGGAGGTATTTCCAAACACATCCCATACAAGTGGTCACGGACCAACCTGTTAAAAATGTGCTTGAAAAACCTGAGAACTCGGGAAGATTGGCGAAATGGGCGGTGGAGCTAGGTGAACACAACATCACATATGTCCCACGAAAAGCTATTAATGCCCAAGTTTTGGCCGACTTCATTGTGGAAGTCCCAAACCAAATAAATAACGAAGTAAACACTGCCATCGCTGAACCCTTCAACCCTGAAGCTTGGAAGCTATTCACCGACGGAGCTTCAAGCGTTGAAGGGTCAAGGGCTGGGCTAGTTTTAATCAACCCAGAAGGGTTGGAATTCACATATGCTCTTCGTTTTGATTTTCATACCACCAATAATGAAGCTGAATACGAGGCACTAATCATCGGCTTAAGGCTGGCTAAAGAAATAAAAGTTCAAAAGCTTGAAGTGTTCACAGACTCATTATTAGTCTCGAGCCAAGTCAACGATAGCTATGTCGCCAAAGAACCCAATATGAGAAGATATAAGGAAAAATCCAAAGAGCTGATGAATACCTTCCAAACGTGCAGTGTCAAACAAATTCCCAGATCCCAAAACAAAAAGGCTGATGCCTTAAGTAAGCTAGCATCTCTCACCTTCGCCCACCTCACCAAAAAGGTGTTGGTAGAAGTGTTGAAGGCTCCATCAATTGATGAATTGGAGGTTCAAGTCGTAGTCACCGAGGAAGATCCAAACTGGATGACTCCCATCAAAAAATTCCTTCAAAATGGTGAACTACCCAATGATCAAGTAGAAGCTGAAAGGGTTAAAATCAAAGTAAGGCAATATGTGTTACAAGGAGAAACCCTCTACAAAAAGGGTTACCTTGCCCCCTTGCTAAGATGTGTTGGTCCCGAGCAAAGTAAGTATTTGATCAAAGAAATTCACGAAGGTGTATGTGGAGCCCATTTTGGAGCTAGGTCGGTGGTTGCAAAACTCATGAATCTTGGATATTTTTGGCCCTCGATGCATCGTGACACCACTGAGCAACTGAAGAAATGTGATGCTTGTCAGATTCATGCCCTAATCCCAAAAAATCCCAAGCATGATCTTGTCCCAATAACCTCGGCATGACTATTCCATAAGTGAGGGATGGACATTGTTGGACCTTTCCCTCCAAGCAAAGGAGGAGTAAAATTCTTGCTAGTCGCAATAGACTATTTCACCAAATGGCCCGAGGTTAAACCCCTCGCAAAGATCACAGGCAAACAGGTCATTGACTTCGTTTGGGAAAACATCATCTGCCGTTATGGATTGCCGGGAGTGATTGTCACCGACAACGGGAAACAATTCGCTGAAAAGCCTTTCAGCCTTTGGTGTAAAGAGTACAGATTCAACCAGATCTTCAGCTCAGTGGCTTACCCGCAATCAAATGGCCAGGTTGAAAGGGAAAATCGAAGCATAGTGGAAGGCATCAAGACAAGTTTAGGAAGATATGAAAACAACTGGCTCGAAGAATTGCCTAGTGTTCTATGGGCAATTAGAACAACCGAAAAAACAAGCCACAAGAAAACACCTTATAGCTTGGTATTTGGATCCGAGGCTGTAATCCCTGCTGAAATAGGAGTTGTAACCCAACGAATTGTCAACATGCTGTGACAACCCTCACCAAATCAGGTATCCGTACGACTTAATTAATAATTAATTACTGCTTAATTACTGTGCTTGATTGAAATTATGGATAAACTGCTACCTGAATACTGATACATGTACATGCTTGCATCATACTTTATTTGCTGTCACTCCATTATTTACATACTGAACTCTAGTGATAACCTTGATGCACGAAAGCACAGTAGCACTATGAACGGATAACCTATTAAACATGCTGATATAGCCAGCATCAGGTAGACACTGCCTCTAAGGCCTGTATGAGCCCGAGATAGTTTACTACACTAGTAGAGAGTGTAGGGATATAATGGTTGTAGAACTGCGTCACTAGGTATAAGTTACAGTGACCGGATGTGCCTAAAACGTACTCTAAGTACAAAATTCAGCACTTTAATCAAAAATTCAGTATCTAGCTAACTAATAAAGTGCCAAAACATGAGAAAAATATTACTAGACACTTTCCAAAGTGTCGGGAATAAGTTGTGTCACTAAAAATAGTGTTAACGACACTCTAAAGCTTTGTTAAGTACTTTAACGGATCACTATCCAACTGGACAACCGGACTTTACCCGGAACATAAAAATATTGCCATTTACATTGTTTTTATTTTTCTGAACTAGTTAGGGTCCCCGAATACCCTAACACCCGCTATAATGCATAACACGTTAGTAACCGAGTTTACCTTCTAATCACTTAACTAAATGGCTAACTGTTAGTTGAATTCTAACCAAGACCCCCCCCCCCTCTAACCGAACTCGTCCCCTAGGGGGACATTCTTTGTACTTGTTGATTAATTTAATCATCCTTGTCCCATATCATTTAGACACTAAATCCATTGGTTAGTAGTGAAGAATTTTGTCTATAAGTATTAACAAGAACACACCATATTCTTCACCACAACACTCAAACATCACTCTCTCTCCCTCTCCTCAAACTCTAGGCCGAACACCCCCACATCCATCCATCCATCTTTCGATTTTGATCTTGCATTTCCAAGTGTCTACAAGGGTGAAGGATCCCATACAAAGGAGCTTGGTGCATTCGGATCGTGAAGAACCTCACCTCATTCCTTTTATCCACCCAATCTTCGACTAGTTTCTTCCCTAGCCTCGAGCTAGTAGTAAGTTGCTATAAAAGCACTCTTGATCTATTTTAAAGTGGTTAAAATGAAATATGACGGTTCAAACTCATGAACTTACAAGATGATATGTTAAAAGTCTACTAAAATGATGAATATGTTGGTTAAAAGCTATGTTGTTGTGTAAATCGTGTAAAACTTGTTTTGTGTAATTATTTATTGCCGATCTATGTTGTGGTAGCACGGATCATCATCTAACCCGGATTAGTCATGTTCATGGATCATGACATAGAGTATGTTCAAGTGTAAAAAGGGGTTAAATGATGAACACTACCACTTACGAAGCATCAACTTGTGTAAAAACGATTTTAATTGTGAAATAGTGTTCAAAACTAGTAGATCTACGGATCTACAAATGGTATTTTCCAAGAACCAAGTGTCAAGTGAAATCATAATTTCTAAACCGGTTCTTTACTAAACAAAAGTGATTTTTGTAAGCACACAATTGTGTAAACACTTGTGTAACACTAAGTTTCGACAAAGAACTATTTTTGTCAAATTTTACAAGAAGATGTGAAAATATATTTTCTTTAAAAACGAGATTCACAAGAAACCGAATTGATCTATACAAAGATCCACTGAAAGTAATAGAAATTACTACATATTTTGGACAAACCACCAGTTCATGTAATTTTTGTGATTTACATATATATTGACTAGTTTGATGGTTTGGAAATTGTTTTTGTGAATGAGAAAATTGTTGATTTGAATTTTAAAAGAAAATGATACGCTTGAAAGCGTGGCCACCTCCAGTTACAGGGGAAACTCTGGCGAAATTTTTCCAAAAACCTAACACTTAGAAATATTTTCATCACAAGTGTTATAAATGTATTTTTGACTTGTTTTCAAAGTGTAAATTTCGCCACGACTTTATTTACAAAATATCGGAGGTGGGATTTTCACAAAATAAAACGGGGTAAATATATATTTGATATATATATTTTTCATAGCGTCACTTGTATAAATGTTTATGATTATTTTGTGAACTATACAAATATTATTTTTAGGGTAAAAATAATATTACCAAATGTTAACGATTCCAAAATAATACGAACGCCTTTACGATAAATATTTAAGTTACAACGGTATAGCTAATACCACCCAACCTTTAAAACGTAACTTACACATTTTAAGAAAATATTTATGAACGCGTATTTTGTCAAGGTATTATTTTGTGAAAATCATATGTATTAAAATATAATATTTTTGGGAAAAATATTTATATTTTGGAGTTAGAAATAAAATATATTTTAAGTGAGACTTAATGATATATTTCGAATATTACGAACGCACATGTATTAAATCCCCCATCCTTGGGAAGGAGTCTGTTTACCAAATAGTTACAAAGTGTAATTACGAAATAGTTGTCTAACTATTTCCCAAAAAAACTTTAACCTTAAAGCACGGTCGTCCGTCTAATAGATTTAGTACGTGTAGGTTGTCGCTTAGCGGTTTGATCAGGAGATCTTCTTATTAGAGACGCACCACTGTGAGTTCATGTCCCCCTTTTCTCTTAACTGTTTTCAGTTTTCTAAAATGCGGGGGTGAAATACATGTTACTATATTTATGAGTACTTTATACATGGTACGGTTAGCGTAAGGAGGTTTACTACTTAGATCATTTGAGTGGTTAGGCGGAAACTTGAGGCCATTAATCCTTAGGGTAGGACCGAGGGACAGGAGCGGTAAATCTATCTGGGTGTAGCGAGCCCGGCCCCAGGCCCACCATAACGGACCTCGGGGTGACTTTGTGCCCAACACATAAATCCGCTAGGTTTAAGTCTTCCTACTTGCACTTCACACATATCAATGGCCTTGCAAACCATTGGTGATCTCTTTTTCCTTATTTGCTGCATACCAGGATTTTTATACTTACAAAGGTTTTATTACTCACTTACACATGAACTTGCTCAACATTATTGTTGATTTTTCCAACTTACATGTATTTCAGGGAACTAAAGATCTGGTGCGGTATGTTATGTTTTCCCGCTGCATAGGAGTTACGAGGTCATCCGGGTTTAGGGGATGTGACTTTTTCCTGGACGAGTCACAGTCCTTAAACTGCGTTTATATCATGTTCATGTTTGTGTATGTTGAACAATGATATATGTTATCAGGTTGTAGTTTCAGTTGCTTGAGTCAACGTCCTAAGACAATGTTGTTGTATTTGGTTTTTAAAACATATTTTAATGGATGATCTTGCATGGTTTTTATTTCATATAGCTTTGTTATGATTAAGCTATGGTATTAAGAAGTCACACCAAAATTAACCACGCTTCCGCAAAGCCAGGGTGTGACAGCTTGGTATCAGAGCTCTGATCATAGCGAACTAGGATTCCTTCTCGAGTCTAGACTATGATCACTAGGGCTCTCACGAAAATATTTTTGCACTGCATACCACTTAAGTCCAGATCCAAAACGTTTTTACAAATAAATGTTGAGCACATTTTATTTATTATTTATAGGCTCAGTCTGGGAGGCTGAGTCTCGGTCTGGGAGGCCGAGGCTTGGTCTGGGAGGCCGAGGTAGTTGTCTAGTGGGACTAGGGAGTCAGTCTGAGAGGCTGAGAGAATTGGCTAGTGGGACTAGGAAGAGCAGTCTGGGAGGCTGGGAGGCTAGTGGGAGTAGGAAGATCAGTCTGGGAGGCTGGGAGGCTAGTGGGACTAGGGGAACTATTTGATTGATTAATTGGTGACTAATGTGTTTACCTAATTGTATGATTGATTATTTGTGCATATTTGTGTTAAAGACACCATGGACTCGTCAGGCACTGGTGATTCGGACACCACGGGCCCTAGGCCCATTGTATCAGACGACCTAGAGTCTTCGGAGCACGAGATCCACACATCAGATGTTACCAGCACAGATGAGGAAGACTTCCAGCCCTTTGCGTTACCCGACGCTGTCGACGTGCCCGCTGATGGCCCTTTTGCTGGGGACCTACCGCTCGTAGAGATCCCTGCCCCCATACCCTTGGCCGTTTATCCTGCTTACGATATGCTCCTCGATGCCGACGCTGACGACGACGTCGATCTATTTGATGATGAGCCCCTAGAGGATGATGTTGAGGGCGAGGCCTTTCTAGCTGCTGGTGATCTTTTGTTACTCGCAGACGCTCCAGCTGAGGAGTCACCTGTTCACTCACCGGTCCCAGACTCTTTCGAGTCTGTGGCCTCCGCACCATCACACACTCAGAGTGCGCAGCACTTTTCCCACGGTTCAGATCCTGATAGGGCATCCTCTGTTGCCCCTGCCCCGAGCTTTGCTTTCGAGCACGATATTGAGGAGAATTCCGATCCTGTCTTTCCCCCTGGGTTTGACCCAGATCAGGACATAGAGTTTATACCACTGGATCAGCCTATGGAGGACCCGGTTGACCTAGTTGGCCCAGTTGATACCATTGACCCTGCATTTGATTTTGAGATGGCGTTTGATGATCCGGAGACAGCCGTGGCCCCTGAGCTAGGCGTTGCTCTTGCCCCCGCATTGGAGCATGACCCTGTTCATGCCGATGCACCTGCTGTTGCTCCTTGATTGATCATCTGCTTGGACGAGAGAAAATTTGGGGTAACTGTGCAAGACAATTTATTATTACGGGGGCCCACGTAATAACAACTTGTAGTGCACAGAAATCCAGGTGGACTCTGCGGGTTAAGCTAATGAAAACCAATGTAGCAGGAAATAACTCAAACACGAACGACCAAGGCGATGTAGCCTCGAGTTCATTCTATTTCAAGCAACGAGCCAAATTGGCAAACCTATGTGAAGGCTCAGAATTTATTTCCTCACTCATACATTGAGTATATTTACGTGTGATATTGGGTGATTACATGATGGCTTATGGTGCTATGTATCTCATAGACAATTGAAATGTTGTCTAACCCGCTTCATGCCACTTCGGCAGAAGAGAATGCCACCCAGGCGTGACACAAACACCAGTACGTTGCCAAGGATAGAAGCCGAGCTGCAAAAACACATCTCACAGGCAATTGCACGATATGAAGCCCTCCGCTTTAAGCACATCGATGGCACTACTGGAAATAACCCTCCAACTGACTACACCTATAAGCAGTTCCTGAACTGCAAGCCTTTGAACTTCGAAGGAACAGGAGGCGCCGTTGCATTTGTTCGTTGGTCCGAAAAGATTGACTCCATTCTAGAATGACTAACTGTTCGCCCCAACAGAGTGTTACCTTTACCTCGGGGTCATTTCTAGATGGCACACTCTCATGGTGGGACCATCATGTTCAGGCCCTTGGCACAGATGCTGCTTATGCACTGAGCTGGGACGAGCTCAAGGAAATGATTGAGAAGAAATGTTGTTCTAGGACTGGAATCCAGAAGCTTAAGGTGGAGTTCTGGAATTTGATAATGGACGAACCAAGGATTCCTGAATACGTCCAGCGATCTCACGGCTTGTCTAGGGTCATCCCCTACTAAGTCATTGAGGTTGTATGATACAGTTGTGTACTTGAAAACTTTACATTGTGATCTCGATTTATGGCAATGCAATCGCAGAATTCTCATCACTTGTGATGTTTGATCTACTGTTTAAGTTCTATGACATGAGATGTTATGTGGTTGATTTATTTTTAGCATGAGATGTTATGTGTTGATATTGATGAATACATACGTGCACTTGACTTGCTATGACCTAACCTACATGAAACATCTTCTAGAAGATGCCACCAAGACGCGAAATGTGCATGCCCACCTCGGAGGCAGAACTTCAAGAGATAATTGCTGCAGCTATAGCACAGCACGAGGCCCTACGCTCCGAACCTAGCAGAGGCACCTCAGAAAATAACGGTTGTCCCTACTGGCACTTCCTCAACTACAAGCCTCCGAAGTTCGACGGCACTGGGGTGCCATAGCTTTTGAGAAATGGATTGAAAGTATGGAATCCATCTTGCGAATGAGTGGTTGTACGCCAGAACAACAAGTCCCTTATGTTTCTGAGTTGTTTCAAGATGGAGCTCGATTATGGTGGAATCTTCAGGTTCGAATAATGGGCCTAACTACAGCATAAGCGTTAACTTGGGATGAGTTGAAAGGAATAATGCGTAAGAAGTATTGCACCCAAACAGAAACACAGAGGTTGGAAGGTGAATTCCAGGGCCTGATAATGGAAGGCTCGAAAATGTTGGAATACATGCAAAGACTTCATGATTTGGCATGAGTCGTTCCGTACTTGGTGGAACCAGAATTGAGGAAATTAGGACATTTCATTTGGAAATTGGCACCTCAAGTCCTGAGCTTAATGATAGCATCTACGCCACCAACAACTATGGCTGCAAGTAAGATGGGCTTGGCACTCGTTACGGAAGCCATTAGACTAGAAAAACTTGCAAACCCTGACAAGGAGACTCAGGTAGAGTCGTCCGGAAAGAACAAAAGGAAGCTCGCAGAAGATACCCGAACGAATAATGATGAACAAAGATCTATTCGAGGTTGTTTTGACTGCGGAGACAAAGGGCATTTCAAGAAAGATTGCCCTAACAACAAACAGGCCAATGATAAGATTTACTTAGAAACTAAACCAAGACGTGCTGGGTGCAAGTATCACCATGAATGTGGATGTCGGAAGCCTAGGTGCGGGAGGAAAGGACACAACAAGGATCGTTGTGGGATGAAGAGTCCCAGACAAGGAGAAAACAGTAACAACGCTCAAGGTGGAAATGGGAAAGGAAATGGCCGAGTGCCAGGATGCTTCCATTGTGGGGATGTTGGACATCTTAAGAGGGAATGCCCGAAGTTGAAACAAGACCATGAAAGAACATCCAGCATCGTAGTTTGTGAAGCATGCCAGGATCCAGGCGTGATTACTGGTACGTTCTCTAACAACCAAAACTTTTGCATCTATTTTGTTTGATACTGGTGCCGATTATAGCTTCATGTCATTAGAATTTAAGAATATTCTTGGTTTGACGCCTAGTAAGTTAGACGTCCCATATACGATCGAATTAACAAATGGGAAACTAGTTGAGACCAGTGAAGTTGTCCAAGGATGTGTGATGGAATTGTAGCTTCGAGTTGGGAAGCCATGATGTGGTAGTGGGAAAGGATTGGCTATCGAGTAACAAGGCCAAGATTGTTTGTAACGAAAAGGTCGTTTGTATCCCAATCGAAGATGGAGAAACAATTGTGGTTCATGGGGAGAAGCGTGATACGCATTTAAGAACTATCAGATGCCTGAAAGCTCGTAAGTGTTTACAAAAGGGATGTGCTGCCTTCCTGGCACACATCGTGGATAAGAAAGCTGCTGAGCCGAAAAACGAAGACATCCCTATCGTGAGGGAATATCCTGAAGTCTTTCACATTGACTTAGTTCCAGGCGCAGCGCCTGTAGCTAGGGTACCTTATAGACTTGCACCGTCTGGGATGCAAGAACTGTCGACACAACTTCAAGAGTTGTTAGACAAAGGATTTATCCGACCAAGCTTCTCGCCTTGGGGAGCTCCGGTCCTGTTTGTCAAGAAGAAGGACGGTAGTTTTCGAATGTGTATCGACTACCGGGAGTTGAATAAGCTGACGATCAAGAATAGATACCCTCTGCCATGGATCGATGATCTATTCGACCAACTGCAAGGTTCAAGCTTTTACTCGAAGATCGATTTGCGATCTGGGTACCATCAGCTAAGGATACAAGAGGAGAGTATCCCTAAGACAGCTTTCAGAACTCATGATGGACACTACGAGTTCCTAGTTATGCCATTTGGGTTGACAAACGCACCTGCAGTCTTTATGGATTTGATGAATAGAGTTTGCAAGCGTACTTGGATAAGTTCGTGATTGTGTTCATCGACAACATTTTGATTTATTCAAAGACAAAGGCTGAGCACGAACATCATCTAAGAGCTATTTTGGAGCTGCTGAAGAAAGAACAATTGTACGCCAAGTTCTCTAAGTTCGAGTTTTGTCTACGCGAAGTCCAATTCCTTGGACATGTGGTAAATGGAGATGGGATTCATGTGGACCCAACCAAGATCGAAGTGTTCAAGAATTGGGAAACGCCAAAAACGCCAACCGAGATTCGACAATTCTTGGGTTTGGCTGGCTACTACCGAAGGTTCATTGGGGATTTTTCAAAAATCTCCCCACCATTGACACTCCTCACGCAGAAAGATAAGAAGTTTGATTGGGGAATCAAACAGGAAGAAGCGTTTCAGCTGTTGAAGGATAAGCTTTGTAATGCGCCAATCTTAGCACTACCGGAAGGTACAAATGATTTTGTGGTATACTGCGATGCCTCGCGTCAAGGTTTGGGCTGCGTGTTGATGCAACGCCAGAAAATTATAGCTTACGCATCGCGTCAGCTGAAAGTGCACGAAAAGAACTATACCACACATGATTTGGAACTAGGCGCAGTAATATTTGCTTTAAATATTTGGAGACACTACCTATATGGTACGAAGTGTACCATCTTCACAGATCATAAGAGCCTACAACACATATTCAATCAGAAGGAGTTGAATATGAGGCAAAGACGATGGATCGAGTTGTTGAACGATTACGACTGCGAGATAAAGTACCACCCAGGGAAGGCGAATGTGGTCGCCGATGCCCTACGTCGAAAAGAAAGGATCAAGCCCATAAGGGTTAGGGCTTTGGAGATGACTATTCAAACCGATCTTTCCTTGCGCATTCGTGCCGCGCAAAAAGAAGCTCTTGAGGAAAGAAACCTTGAAGAAGAATATCTCCGTGGGATGGAGAAGCAATTGGTGCCAAACGAGGAAGGAACATTATGTTTTGAGAAAAGGATTTGGGTTCCTATGTTTGGTGGATTGAGGAAAAGTTATTTTTGATGAGGCGCACAAATCGCGGTACTCTATCCATCCAGGAGCGGATAAGATGTACCAAGATCTTAAAGATTACTATTGGTGGCCTAGGATGAAAGGCGATGTTGTTGTTTATGTGAGCAACTGTTTAACGTGCGCTAAAGTGAAAGCAGAATACCAGAAGCCTTCGGGACTTCTGCAACAACCAGAAATTCCCAAGTGGAAATGGGAACAAATCTCCATGGATTTTATTACAAAGTTGCCAAGAACGCCAAGAGGCCATGACACTATTTGGGTAATAGTGGACCGAATAACGAAGTCAGCGCACTTCTTACCTATCAGAGAGAAGGATAATACGAGCAAGTTGGCTGAAATTTACATGAGAGAAATCGTTACGCGCCATGGAGTACCTCTCTCTATCATCTCGGATAGAGACGGAAGGTTCGTATCAAGGATTTGGCAATCCTTCCAAGAAGCTTTTGGCTCACAATTGAATTTGAGCACTGCTTTTCACCCACAGACCGACGGTCAAAGCGAACGGACTATTCAAACATTGGAAGATATGCTGAGAGCATGTGTTATGGATTTGGGCGGTAGCTGGGATAAACATTTGCCATTGGTCGAATTTTCATACAACAACAGCTACCACACCAGTATTGGTGCCGCGCCATTTGAAGCTCTATATGGCCGCAAGTGCAGATCACCGCTTTGTTGGTCTGATGCAGGTGACAGACAATTGGTTGGTCCTAATATGGTCCAGGAAACCACAGATAAGATTGCACAGATCTGAGATTGCATCAAGGGGTTCGTGATCGTCAGAAATGTTACGCGGACCGGAGAAGGAAACCTCTAGAGTTTGAGGTAGGTGATATGGTTTTGTTGAAGGTATCACCCTGGAAGGGTGTGGCACGCTTCGGGAAGCGTGGAAAGTTGAATCCGCGGTATATTGGTCCGTTCAGAATTTTGGAAAGAATCGGGTTAGGAGCATACAAGTTGGATTTACCTGCTGAACTGAATGGTGTTCACGATACATTTCATGTATCAAACTTGAAGAAAAGTCCAACTCAAGATACCGTTGTCATTCCCACCGACGAGATTCATGTTGACGACACGCTCCATTTTGTCGAAGAACCTGTTGAGGTTACAGATTGGAAAGTGAACAGAACCCGCCGGAGTAGTGTCAAGCTCGTCAAGGTTCGTTGGAATGCCAGACATGGTCCTGAATACACCTGGGAGCGTGAGGACCGGATGAAAGAGAAATACCCCCACTTATTTCCCAAGAACCCTACAACTAGAAGCAGAACTTAAAATTTCGGGACGAAATTTTTCTAACGGGGGGAGAATGTGACAACCCTCACCAAATCAGGTATCCGTACGACTTAATTAATAATTAATTACTGCTTAATTACTGTGCTTGATTGAAATTATGGATAAACTGCTACCTGAATACTGATACATGTACATGCTTGCATCATACTTTATTTGCTGTCACTCCATTATTTACATACTGAACTCTAGTGACAACCTTGATGCACGAAAGCACAGTAGCATTATGAACGGATAACCTATTAAACATGCTGATATAGCCAGCATCAGGCAGACACTGCCTCTAAGGCCTGTATGAGCCCGAGATAGTTTACTACACTAGTAGAGAGTGTAGGGATATAAGGGTTGTAGAACTGCGTCACTAGTATAAGTTACAGTGACCGGATGTGCCTAAAACGTACTCTAAGTACAAAATTCAGCACTTTAATTAAAAATTCAGTATCTAGCTAACTAATAAAGTGCCAAAACATGAGAAAAATATTACTAGACACTTTCCAAAGTGTCGGCAATAAGTTGTGTCACTAAAAATAGTGTTAACGACACTCTAAAGCTTTGTTAAGTACTTTAACGGATCACTATCCAACCGGACAACCGGACTTTACCCGGAACATAAAAATATTGCCATTTACATTATTTTTATTTTTCTGAACCAGTTAGGGTCCCCGAATACCCTAACACCCGCTATAATGCATAACACGTTAGTAACCGAGTTTACCTTCTAATCACTTAACTAAATGGCTAACTGTTAGTTGAATTCTAACCAAGACCCCCCCCTCTCTAACCGAACTCGTCCCCTAGGGGGACACTCTTTGCACTTGTTGATTAATTTAATCATCCTTGTCCCATATCATTTAGACACTAAATCCATTGGTTAGTAGTGAAGAATTTTGTCTATAAGTATTAACAAGAACACACCATATTCTTCACCACAACACTCAAACATCACTCTCTCTCCCTCTCCTCAAACTCTCGGCCGAACACCCCCACATCCATCCATCCATCTTTCGATTTTGATCTTGCATTTCCAAGTGTCTACAAGGGTGAAGGATCCCATACAAAGGAGCTTGGTGCATTCGGATCGTGAAGAACCTCACCTCATTGCTTTTATCCACCCAATCTTCGACTAGTTTCTTCCCTAGACTCGAGCTAGTAGTAAGTTGCTATAAACGCACTCTTGATCTATTTTAAAGTGGTTAAAATGAAATTTGACGGTTAAAACTCATGAATTTACAAGATGATATGTTAAAAGTCTACTAAAATGATGAATATGTTGGTTAAAAGCTATGTTGTTGTGTAAATCTTGTAAAACTTGTTTTGTGTAATTATTTAGTGCCGATCTATGTTGTGGTAGCACGGATCATCATCTAACCTAGATTAGTGATGTTCATGGATCATGACATAGAGTATGTTCAAGTGTAAAAAGGGGTTAAATGATGAACACTACCACTTACGAAGCATGAACTTGTGTAAAAACGATTTTACTTGTGAAATAGTGTTCAAAACTAGTAGATCTACGGATCTACAAATGGTATTTTCAAAGAACCAAGTGTCAAGTGAAATCATATTTTCTAAATCGGATCTTTACTAAACAAAAGTGATTTTTGTAAGCACACAAGTGTGTAAACACTTGTGTAACACTAAGTTTCGACAAAGAACTATTTTTGTCAAATTTTACAAGAAGATGTGAAAATATATTTTCTTTAAAAACGAGATTCACAAGAAACCGAATTGATATATACAAAGATCCACTGAAAGTAATGGAAATTACTACATATTTTGGACAAACCACCAGTTCATGTAATTTTTGTGATTTACATATATATTGACTAGTTTGATGGTTTGGAAATTGTTATTGTGAATGAGAAAATTGTTGATTTGAATTTTAAAAGAAAAGGATACGCTTGAAAACGTGGCCACCTCCAGTTACAGGGGAAACTCTGGCGAAATTTTTAAAAGGATTTTGGTTATAGTTTTCCGTGCGATGGCTCAAAAACCTAACACTTGGAAATATTTTCATCACAAGTGTTATAAATGTATTTTTGACTTGTTTTCAAAGTGTAAATTTCGCCACGACTTTATTTACAAAATATCGGAGGTGGGATTTTCACAAAAAAAAAAACGGGGTAAATATATATTTGATATATATATTTTTCATAGCGTCACTTGTATAAATGTTTATGATTATTTTGTGAACTATACAAATATTATTTTTAGGGTAAAAATAATATTACCAAATGTTAATGATTCCAAAATAATACGAACGCCTTTACGATAAATATTTAAGTTACAACGGTATAACTAATACCACCCGACCTTAAACGTAACTTACGCATTTTAAGAAAATATTTATGAACGCGTATTTTGTCAAGGTATTATTTTGGGAAAATCATATGTATTAAAATATAATATTTTTGGGAAAAATATTTATATTTTGGAGTTAGAAATAAAATATATTTTAAGTGAGACTTAATGATATATTTCGAATATTACGAACGCACATGTATTAAATCCCCCATCCTTGGGAAATAGTCTATTTACCAAATAGTTACAAAGTATAATTACGAAATAGTTGTCTAACTATTTCCCAAAAAAACTTAAACCTTAAAGCACGGCCGTCCGTCTAATAGATTTAGTACGTGTAGGTCGTCGCTCAGCGGTTTGATCAGGAGATCTTCTTATTAGAGACGCACCACTGTGAGTTCATGTCCCCCTTTTCTCTTAACTGTTTTCAGTTTTCTAAACTGCGGGGGTGAAATACATGTTACTATATTTATGAGTACTTTATACATGGTATGGTTAGCGTAAGGAGGTTTACTACTTAGATCATGTGAGTGGGTAGGCGGAAACTTGAGGCCATTAATCCTCAGGGTAGGACCGAGGGACGGGAGCGGTAGATCTATCTGGGTGTAGCGAGCCCAGCCCCAGGCCCAGCATAACGGACCTCGGGGTGACTTTGTGCCCAACGCATAAATCCGCTAGGTTTGAGTCTTCCTACTTGCACTTCACACATATCAATGGCCTTGCAAACCATTGGTGATCTCTTTTTCCTTATTTGCTGCATACCAGGATTTTTATACTTACAAAGGTTTTATTACTCACTTACACATGAACTCGCTCAACATTATTGTTGATTTTTCCAACTTACATGTATTTCAGGGAACTAAAGATCTGGCGCGGTATGTTATGTTTTCCCGCTGCATAGGAGTTACGAGGTCATCCGGGTTTAGGGGATGTGACTTTTTCCTGGACGAGTCACAGTCCTTAAACTGCGTTTATATCATGTTGATGTTTATGTCTGTTGAACAATGATATATGTTATCAGGCTGTAGTTTCAGTTGCTTGAGTCAACGTCCTAAGACAATGTTGTTGTATTTGGTTTTTAAAACATAATTTAATGGATGATCTTGCATGGTTTTTATTTCATATAGCTTTGTTATGATTAAGTTATGGTATTAAGAAGTCACACCAAAATTAACCACGCTTCCGCAAAGCCAGGGTGTGACACATGGATCCCGAAACAAATCAGAAAGAGACCATGTTGAATTTACAACTCCTAGAAGAAGCTTGAGACCAAGCCGCAATTCAAGAAGCCAAGTATACGCAACAAATGGAAACCTACTACAACAAGAAAGTCAAGAACGAACAATTCAAGCCAGGGGACCTAGTGCTCAGAAACAATGAAGCTAGCAAAAAGGAAAATCAAGGAAAGCTTGGCCCAAAATGGGAAGGTTCATACACCATCCTTGAAGCACACAAGGGTGGATCCTACAAGCTAGCAGATTCAGAAGGCAAAAGGCTTCCAAGGCATTGGAACGGCAAAACACTAAGAAGGTTCCATGTTTAGACAGGAAAGTTTGGTTTGTATCAAAATGTATCTCGAACAACACTATGAATACCTTTTGTAAAAAGCAAGTATTGCTTGAATGAATGAAGTTGTTTTATCAAACTTGTCTTTCTATCCTAAGGTCAGGTTGAGAACCTAGCAAAAAACTCCATGGCAAGGGCCATGTAAGGGGATGAGCTCCCAGGCCACATCGCTCAATAGGTTCAAGGGTTGAATGAACCTATATAAGGGGTGAGTTCCTAAATCAATACCACTTCATGAGACTCATTAAGCCAAAACAAAATTGTCTCATAGACAGGTCTGAACAACCTACACCAATCGTTCCTTAAGCCTTAGAAATATAACCAACAAACAGGCTTACGAAAGTCGAATAAATCACAAAGAAATAATAAAGAGGATAGGTGTCATGTCTTCTTGTTAAAAAACACCAAGGCTAAGTGTCTGCAGCACTGAACCCTTTAAGGTGTAAAAAACATAAAGACAACACAAACTCAACAAAGACAAAGTTACAAGAGAATAAAAATTATCCAAGGAAAAATACAAGCAAAAAGAAAATCCTTTAGCAAAAATACAAACCAAATCAAGTCATAAAGAGTCGGCAAGGCTTCAAGCCACCTACGTGACAGCTCGAAACCTTGAAGGCTTCAACCCACCTACGATTAGCCAAAAGGCTTGAAGGGTTAAAGCCAACCAAACTAACTCAACAAAACGGACATACGTATAAAAACATAACACAAGTAACATAATTAACCATCATACCATAGCAAAGAAAGTCATGAAAGACTTTCAAATAAAAGTTAAGGCAAGCCCTAGTAACTTGCAAGTTTAACCATTGTTCAAACAGCCATACTGGCCCAACATACAACCAACAGGAACCTTAAGGGTTCCTGGAAACCTAATATTGCTCAAAGTAACATTACAAACCATAAGTTGTTTTGCTAAGAAAGCTATGAATAACCATCAAACAGCAGCAGAAGGCTTAGAGACCCCAGAACCTTCAGCTTTGGCCTTCTTTGCTTTCTTGGACTTCTTAGCCTTTACACCACCATCACCACCCACCCCTGAAGTCTCCAAGCCCGCATCCTTCGAAGCATCCGGCACACTCGAGAGAGTATCATCACTATCTCCGGAATAAGATCTTTTCTTCGAAAGTGAGCCCAAGACTTCAGCACAAACCTTTTCATTAAGGCCCTCCAGTTTCAAGTCCTGTAAAACAAATAAAGGCTTACCAAAGCAAGAGGAAACCTGATGAACATAAGGATAGGTCAGCATCTCCATCTATTCAACTGAGAATGCCCAGCTTCACGCAACTTGTAACCAGCAATGAGGCCTTGGTGTTTTCCCAAATTAAGCAACTTTGTATAAACATCACCAACAGTGGAGTTAAATTCAGCAGAATGAAGCAGATAGGTGACAACTTGTTGAAAGCCCTGCTCAATCAACCACTGGTTATCACTAGTTGCCCGGGAAACCAAAGCCTTCAGGCTCTCCTTTTCCTCATCAAAGGCTTTCTGAGCAACAGACAAAGCCTCCTTGTTCGCCTTTAGCTTCAACCGATCGGCCTCAAAACTCTTCTTAAAATCACTCATCTCAATCTCATGCTGCTTCGACAAGCCTTCAACCTTTTTCGACCAAGCTTCCTCCTTCTCAGCAAAACTACTTATCTCCTTCTTCATCGCTGCCATCGAAGACTTCATTTTCTCTTTCTTCTTAGAAAACTCTTCGTACTCTTGCATCCTCTAATGAAAACGGGCAACGCCCTGAGGAAGCATGGCAGCAAGGTTACAAGTGCTTAGAATCATACGAGACAACATCACATCATCATCCATTTCGGAGATAGTATTGTGAACCGAAGGAGGAGCAATATGACTCAAGGCATCTTCACAAACAGCAGCGTCTTTAAAACTGTCATCAATTTTCACCGACCAACCTGGCACATAAACCGCATCCGGATCAAACCCTTCAACATCCATGCTTGAAGAACCCTGAACAGGAGTAGCAGTAACCTTCTTGGACGAAGCCTTTTTGCCATGAACAACTAGCTTCTTCTCTTTCTCAGAACCCGCCTCAACACCCACCGGTTCAGTAGAGGTGGATTGAGGAACACCTTTTAAACGACAAGCAGATCGCCGGGTCGAAGTCTTGGGGACAAGAGGTTTAGAAAAACCCTTCACGTTGGAAACACTAACATACCCAGTACCCTCAAACCTTTGTTCAGCACCCTTAACCACAACATTCTCATCAGGAATAACAGGAACATCCCCAAAAACCACATCCGAAGTATCGTCACTTTTAATGAAATCCAGGGCAGACATAACTGCAAGCAACAAACAGACAGAACATAAGACACAAATTAAGAAAAATACAAGAAAAGTAGAAAAGAAAGTGCATACACGTGCCATCTCTCATCAGAACCGGATCCCGATTAGCTTTTTCCCAGAACTTACTAACTCCTAACAAGACTAGCAAATGCTCAGGAAAGGGACGAACCCTTGAAGGGCATTCCCGGATGGCTTTCAGAAAAGCATCATTCAAGTCAGATTCAAGGGGTTTCGGTTCATTGAGAACAGCATCCGGGTGCCTCCACACCATTTTAAATGGAACAATCGTATCGGAAACCCAGAAAAAACGATTCTTCCAAGTCCCGAGTGTTGTAACCATAGATGAAATAAGGCAAGAATCAACCTTGGATGTTTCAAAGGTAAACCAATCGCCATTTTTGGCCAAACGGAAAAAATGGCGAAAAAGCAATAACGAAGGATCATATCCGAGGGCACGACACAAAACCTCAAAATGTAAAACCCTAGCCATGCCATTCGGATGAATCTGACCAAAGGAGACTCTATAATACTCCAATAAGTTCAACACAAACAAGGAAAACAGATAATGGAGGTTTGAAAACTCGAAATGACGACAATAAAGAGCGACAAAACCAACCGGACATTTGTCAATCGAAGCATCACAGGCAGGGGCAGTAGGTTTAAATTTAGTCCCAATACCATATTCCATACAAAACAACTCTACTTCTTCCTGGGTTAATCGGGAAAAGGATTTTGCTAAATCTTTAAGAGCACCCATTTTTTGCAAAGAAAACATGAAGAATGTAACGAAATAAAGGGAACCGGAACTAACCTTGAGAAAAAGGAAAGGAGTTGCAGAGAGAAACTTGATGGAATTGTGAGGAAAACAAATGAGAAAATGTAAATGTAATAATCTAATATAGGGGTAATAATGGTAAAACAATAAACCCTGCAAAAACCGCCACCCTACGAACTGCCATACATCAATCAAATCAGTTGTCAGACATTCAAAATTCAAACATTAACCGTCGACAACCTTCCAAGCCTTCAAGCACCGAACCCTTAAAACCTCCAGGCTATAAAACAAATGCATAAAAGTTAGAAGTCTTTGAGCTACTCCCAAAAACCTCTGACTTGGGGGGCTGATGACGGGGGTAGCCCAAGACTAAATAAAATGACCAAATACGTAAACACCCAAAAGGTTAAAAGGTTCAATGGTTGAAAAAGCTGAGAAGATAGAGTAAAGTAACACGGGAACAGTAAATAAGTCACATCCCCAAACAGTCTCACCAACCACAGCCGTAAAAGCAACGCAGGTCCACAGAGCACATGCTATTATCCAGGGGTTAAAAGGCTTCAACCCCCGAAAGGGTAAGCCGCTCGCTGCAAGCTAGTTCACTAGTCAAATGAATGCCTCTTTGGGAGATGTCTTCTTCTATATAAGTGACACTTCATTTACTGAGTTGAGACATTCCGATCAGACTTACTTCCTTAAACTCTGGTCCTTTACATCGTACACTTGCTTCACGCAAGTGTCTCTCACTCACATTCAATTCACACTTATTCTTTCTGCTCCTCCATCCTTTTCTGGACAACACTTCAGAATTGGATCTTCAAACAAGAAAAACAAACTAGTGAACCTCCTTCCACGTCTTGCAAACGTGGGGGGACCCCATGACCTGCGTTAGGCAAGGTTAAACCCTTTAACCTTTCTGCCTAACCACCCTCGCTACTACATTTGGTCTATTATTTGTTGCTTCAACAGGGATCAAGAGGGTAGCGGAGACGAGTCGTGATTAAGGCCAAATCAGCGGGCTTGTCAACCCAGTTTGTTGATCAAAGAACGAAGAAGAGGTCGTGTATTTTAGTTGTCGGATACTCTTTCTAGCCTAGGAGAAGAATTGCAAGAAGTGCAGAATTCTTATGGCAGAAAAACCAACGGATGTAGCGCGGTATAAACGTAACAGCGGGGTGGCTGAGATATTCGTTTAGCGACTCGAAGACGGTGCAGCGGGTGGCTGGCGTCTAGTTGGTGGTTGATACGCAAGGTGTGCTTATCAAGGAAGAGCTTGACAGAATAGTGAAAACACGATCAGGTGGTGGACGACTTTGGACATGGTCAAGGTGAAGACCGGGGTGTCCAGGATAGGATAGGTCGAGTTATTAGAAAAGACTTTGGGCGTGACCGTGGTTGAGGTCGGGTGTCCGGTACAAGTCAGAGATGGTTCGAGAGGAGACGGTGATTCGGGTGTCGCGAATGAGTGGTACGAACAAACACCGATTAAGGGGGTGATTGTTGGGTTTACTCGGGTTTGTTCGTGGGTCGCGGGTCACGGGTCAAGAGTTATTTGTTTGCATGGAATAAGCTTGATGTTCAAATGTCACGTGTTGCATGGATGCTAGATATTTGAAGGCTAAAAGCATTTATTGGTTATATTTGGTTTATTTAATAGGATTAATAAATTAGATTTGGTAAACTTGTTTGACCGAGTATGGAGGTGAACGTTTGAGAAGGTAGACGTTGTGTGAAGGAAGAAGTCATACTTTTACCAATTCTTTAGGAGAGAATATCTTTTATTCTCTTTTTATTCGTAGGGTCATTGTAAGGCTATAAATAGCCATGTTCAGTTAGTTAATGAATAAAGTGCAGCTTTTGCATTCAATTTTATTTATTTATTGTGAATCACAACTTTCATTTTTCACTTACATATAGAGTTGTTGTACGTGAGTTTATGTGTAGTTTTTGGCCTGAACCAAACCAACAAATTACCCAATGGCAAAAGGTGAGCCCATATGCCTGCGACTGCAAACAGCGCTTGATAGCCTATCATCTCCGGTTCCGGGGAAAACCCGCTACCCAAAGACCCACTTCGGTAAAACCCAATTAGGATTGGATTCGAAACCGGGATCAGATTTTGTTTGAATAATATAGGTATGGATTGGATTTCCGTATGGTTTGTGTTCAATCGGGCCGGGCTTGCTTAGTTAGAGTTGCAGTAGTTCATTTGGGTCGTTTGTTGTCTACAATGGGTTTTAAGAAAGCTTGGGTTTGGGCACTCCGCCATCTTTGTACCTTAGGATATGATCTTAGCTAAAACCATCTCACTCGTCTTCAAAGGTGCAGACTTGACACAGGGCCATGCTAGTATACCATGTGATGCCTCCCACCCTTAGTTTGCGACTATGTGTATTAGTCATATTGCAAATTATATCAAACCTACAGTTATGATGTTCTAAAACTAACGAGTCTTAGTAATTAGTAAATGTTAGTGGTAGTATTGTGTAAATACGGGCTAAGTATTTAACCTCTCTCTTGTAAAATCCTAATTACAATTTACCAATACAACGTACACAATTAAACAATTAAATGCACACACTTAACGGTTTACCTGTGATTTCGAGCATCGTTTTTATTAAAAAAGAAGTAACATTTCAATTAAAAAAATAAGTATTAGTAGAAGATGAGTTCATGTATTGTTTTTTAAAGTTGTGCTACATATAAAATTCCAAGGATGAGCAATTATTGAGTCCATTGTCGCATGAAACAAGTTGAGACTAAATCATATGCTTTAAAGACATAAATGAAGGTGTGTGTTTTGTTTATGAAGTGCAAGAGCCACATCTAATGTGAGGTTAGCTTAGTTGATGAAGACATATGCCTCCTAAAAGGAAGGTCCAACATTTAAATTTGGGCAAGTGACTAGTTTAGAATCATTGGTGTAATGTAAAGTATGGGGAACATTTGCTGTTCAAAAAAGTGCAACAAGCCTACTATCCACATAAAAACAAGAGTAAATTGTCATTTTAGTCCTTGAGTTTTTGTCCAAATTGCTATTTAGTCTCTGAGTTTTTGTCCAAATTGCTATTTTAGTACAAATAGTTTTTTTTCTCCTCTGGGTCCTTGACTTTTCACTTTTTTTGTCATTTTGATCACATTGCCTAAGTTAGTCTAAAAACCAGGTTATAATCAGGTGTATTTTTGGCATTAAATTATTATGAGGTTTATAAATTATGTTGTAAACTACCCCTGGTTATCACTACACAACAGTTATGCCAAAAATACACCAGGTTATAATCAGATTCTTAGACTTAGTTAGACAATGTGATCAAAATAGCAAGAAAATGGAAAAGTCAGGAACCCAGAGGAGAAAAAAAACTATTTGGACTAAAATGGCAATTTGGACCAAACCTCGGTGACTAAAATGGAAATTTACTCTAAAAACAAACCAAAAAGAGATTTTTGCTTGAGAATTTTCATAATAGTAAGCATTTTCTTTATAAAAAAAACTTGTCATATTTATGAGAATTGAAAAACTTATTGCTTTTAGCAGGATACTAGCAGTTTCTATATTACCGATCAAATTAAAAAAAAACAAAAAAACAAAAGAAAATTATGTGTTATATTTATAGTGTATTTAGTAAAATGAGTTATATAGTCTTGCAAATTAACGCTTTAACCACAAACTTTGAATAACACTAACATTTTTGACATGTAACGAATGAGTATGCTCTTTGTGTTCAACAATTGTTAATCATTTTCTGTTGATAAAAGTGTCTTGGAAGTGAAGTTGTATAAAAGGAAAGGAAGAGATTTGGATATGAAAAACTAGTTGGGTCTTTTCTTCGCTTTAAATAATGTCTTTAGAGTTCTATGAAGATCCTATATGAATCCTGCGATTTAGATAAGGGAGATTAGGTCTAGTAAGATGTCTTTCAACGGATGATTGCTCACTTGAAAGCATCAAAACAACTTCGGACATGGCTGGTCTTTCTGACGCTGGTGACTGGGTGCATAACAAAGCGATCTCAATAATCTTCTTCACATGTTTTTCTTCATCTGGATTGATATCCATTGTCTCATCAACTAGCATCACAACTTTTTGATTTTCATACAGCTTCCATGCCTGTTGCCAGTTGTAGCATAACATTTACCAGATCAAATTAGTAATTCTCCAAAAATGAGAATTATGATATCAACTCAACTTTGACGTTTCTTAAATAAATAAATGAGACAATCACAAAAATAGATATATTAACCAACAAAATTTACAAAATAAACATTGACTTTCAACTTGCGCCAAAAATAAAGATGTCAAAACTAGCCAACCAGGATGACAAATAGGTGACAAATATGATCTGATGCCTGCTAAACTTTAACCGACACAAAAAACCTTGAAAAATACAATGGGGTTCAAAAAACCAATCAAAATACTACATGTGTAAAGTGTGGGGTTGAATTACTCCGGCAACTGAAAAGCGGGTACTAATTTTAGTTAGCGGATTTAAAATAGGGGTTAAATTATGTTGACCGATGATAAACATGGTTAAATTCAGTCATTGATGAAAACCGTGGGCTATGTTTATCCGACGACGAATAAAAAGTGCTAGCTAAATTATAGATGGCAACTTAATCTTGCAAACGCTTTACACATTTTCAATTTGAATGGTTATTATATGTGACTTTATTGTATTTCACTATGGGTTTTTCTCTTATTTGGCTAAGAACTAGCTACCTCATCCAACCTATCTTATTTGTCATCTTAAGATTGGCTTTTGGACATGTCTATTTTGCTAAAGTCTGAACGCTAATGTCTATTTTTTGATTTTGCTAGTCAACATATTTATTTTAGTAATTTCCCTATATAAAACCCTTGTTCCCACCGTTACACCACCATAAATTATGTTATATATGTGTGTGTGAAATATGATTAACAATATGATATAAGAACCATCTAGTGAGAGGACTACTCTTATTTCTTCTTGTTACTATTTATTCATTATGTTAATGTTAATGTTAATGAAACAGGAAAAGGGAAAAGGTGTAAGTTTATATCTCACATGTTCGAGGAGAAATTCGGTTGATGGTCCATCCAAGTTCTGGGAAGTACACATTTGGCCACTAATGATTTCGAGGACTACTATACCAAAACTGAACGTGTCAACTTTATCTGATAAAATGCCATATCGTACGTATTCCGGCGCTGTGTAGCCCCTAGTATTGTAATACAAGAATGTGATTAGATGCAATATGAGAAATTTCATGAACTTGTCTTGTAAATCAACATACAATGTCCCAACAAACTTAGTGATAACATGACTTTGATCCTCAGGTTGAAACCTTGCAAATCCGAAATCTGCTATTTTTGGTTGTAAAGCATCGTCAAGGAGAATGTTGCTTGATTTTATATCTCTGTGCACAATTCTAACATGGACTTCTTTGTGTAGATGAGCGAGACCCCTAGCTATGCCTAAGATAATGTCATATCTTATTTTCCAGCTTAGGGTGCCCTTTCTTTCACCTATAATGAATTTGATTAGGTGGTGTAAATGTTAGGAAATAGAGATTTTCTTATGAATTCACATAAAATTGTTAATAGAAACATACCCCATAGAAACCTGTCAAGGCTTCCATTTGGCATATATTCCAGGACAAGAAGTAAATTGGATCCGTCAATGCACCAACCAAGGAGACCAAGAAGATTTCGATGACGAATTTGACTTATAAGTTGGATTTCATTTTCGAAGCCTATTTTTGCTCCAGCATGTCTCACTTTAAGCTTCTTAACTGCCACAACTTTCTCGTCATCAAAAGTTGCCTATTAAAGCATTACAAATGAAAGTAGCTATAAGAGTTATTCATCTTCCATGCCAAAGTAGCTACTAAAATTCCTAAATTAATTGTATTTTGAAAGATCGAACAATCTACTTTAAGACGTTTTACATGTATATTGGTGTATTATCACTTTGGAATCATTTTCTTATCATCAATACCATTGTAATTATGATTAATATTGAAAAAACTAATGAAATAAAACTTTCAGATGAACGGTTAATGTATAACTTTTAATGAAATAGTTTTGGATAGATCTCTAACGCAATAATTAAAAGGTATATTTAATTTTTCTTGTGTCAGAAACTTGACTTGACTGAAAACTTATTTTTTATATTTTAGATTATATTTTGTTGTGTCGGAAATTTGTAAAATAACATAGATTTAATTTGTTTAGTTTTATCCCATTTAGGTATAATATTTAAATATATATTCCTAATCGGGTAAAAAATGATTAATTGTTATGTGTTCGAATAATAGTTATGAATGTTTGTGTGTGGAAAGATCAGAGTTCGAATCTTGTTTAACCTCTTTTACTCTTTTGCTTTTTAAGGTATTATATATGTCGCACATTTTGTCACAAATTGTGACATAGTTTTGACAAACTTTAGTAATTAAGTATTCAATGATAATAAAAATACCAATAAAGATTGTGCGTTGTGGCCGCGCGAGCAGGGTGATGCGAGCCACGACGACCTTTGATCGCTCGCGAACACCGCAACAGGGGGCGTTAGCGCCAGTGCGAGGTGGGTGACACGAGGATGGTAGCGGGTGCTTTTGTTTACCGCTAGATGGGATGGTTAAATACAGCCGTTAGGTATTATTAAAAAAAATCGAAATTTATTTTAAAAACCTATACAAACCCTTTAAAACCCACATTTTTCCATTACTCTTTTTAAAAAACCTATCTTACTCCCACCACTATCACATATTTGTTAAAAAAACTAAAGTCTCTTACTCTTATCAAAATGGAATGGAATGCATTTTCTTCGTCGGATTCGGATTCTTTCGAAGAAGACGACGATCTCACTATGGAAGCTGGTAGGATGACAGTTAACTAATTAGTGGAGCGGTCTCAAAGGTGACGAGGGCTAACGAGACAACCACCACTTGATCGTGATCGAGATGGGGCAAACCAAACAATGATATGTAAGATATAGATAAAAATAATGGATGTGTTGTGAGGTGAGAGGTTTTTTAAAATGGGAGAGAAATTTTGAAAAGTAAGATTTTTATAGTTAAATTATAGGGTAAACAAGGGTGGAGGGGAAGTGACTTGATAAGTCTTAGGCTTGAAATTTAATCTGGATATTAGTCTTCATTTTAAAACAAAGTTTGTTCTAACTTTGATATTCAGAAAGTCACAAGGTAAGGTTAATTAAAGCTTTGAGTACCTTGTACACATCTCCGAACCCTCCTTCTCCAAGCTTGTTTTCGTCCCCAAAATCGTTGGTCGCTTTCTTGAGATCATTGTAGTTGTAATCCTTTGAACCTTGCAATTCAGTTGCCCCGTACAAGCTGCCTATTAAGTTGGAACTAAAATGAGTTAATCTATTTCATTTTACTAGAAATTGATAATGCATACCTCCTGGCATTGTTCTTTTTGATCGGCAGTACCACCAAAGTACAACTATGAGCAAGACGATTAGACCACCTACAACTCCAACCACACCTCCAATAATGGCTATTTTATTGCTTGAACCACCTATGAAAATATGATAAGTGACTTAAAATCGTCATCATCTCACCATTTTAAATATAATAGACAAACCTTTGTGGGCATATGTTATTTGTGTATAGTACGACATTTCACATTCATTTCAACACATTTTAAATTTTTGTTGGTGTGTGGGACCTCTTCTGATGCAGGAGCACCCTCTAGTTCTGATTCTTTTAGACCATGTGTAGTGGTAAATCAAAATAATGCCCTCACCCTGGGGCATTATTCGACACGTGTCATCCCAGTCAGCATGGGGCATTATAGCATAAAGTGATGTAGTGGGACATTATTCTAATAATACTCAAATAATATCCCTTTCAATCATTAAAAAAAAAAAGAAAGAAAACACATACTAGTTTCTCATTGGCTGTGACAAAGAAAAAGCTACTACTCTCTTTGCAAAAGTGTGGGGCATTAATTAACTCGTCAGACATTGGCACTCTCATTGGCCACATGGACTCCAAGTCAACATTCCCCTCTTGCATGTTCAGCGTTTTAAAAATAACACCAACATCTATTTTATTTGAAAATAACGCCGGCTAACGTCGGGTGTAGTGGGGGGAGGGGCGTTTTAGGGCGTTTTTTTTCAATTTTTAAAAAAAAAACGTCCCACTACACATGGTCTTAGAGAAATTGATTAATTTAGACTAAGAGAAGATCCAGGAGGTCGAGAAGGGAGGATTCAACTTTATGGGGAGGTATTAGTATCTAATTATTATTTTTAGCAGTTTTGGTTTATCTTTTTGTTTTTGAATATTCTATTTTCTTGTTTTGTGATTCTAATCCGCCACTATAAGGATTTAGGGTTTTTGATTGTTTAGAGTTGGTTATTATTTTGATATTGAAACTATCGATCAATGCATCTGACTTCGGAGATTCCAGATGAAATCGTTTGATTATTGTCCATGCTTAATTGATTAGCAATTGTTTGTGTTGCGTTTGTATTAGATCTACGGTAGTCTAATGGTTGGACTTGTAAGATGTCGTCATCCCTTGCATAGAAACAGTGAAGGATCATGTGATGAAGAGATCGTACAACTAGAAGAGAGGACCAGAGAGTTAGAGCTGAACCAACATCAAGTCGTAGATGCTGAATCGAGACCATGGTGAAGATGAATGAGAGGTGGACGAGAACCCCTTCAAGTTGTTATGTCGAAATGTGGGGCCCCTCCTAGGAATGACTTGTTTCGAGGGTTTGGTTTGAATGTGGAGATTCGAGACATTGATGGGAGCGTTCTAGCCGTTGACTTCATTGATTGGTCAAAACGGTCGAGTGTATCTTCAACCTCAAAGGGATACCTGATCGATTGATGGCCAAGATGAAATTGTTGTTAAGCCGGAAGTTTGTAGTAGCTAGTCAACCATAGACTTGGAGTTTTCTTGGATTTCCATCAAGAAGCTGATGTGTTATGATGGTTGAGGAGTTCATTAACCTCTTTGATCACCTTCACATGTGGTTTGAGGTGCATGGAAAGGAAGAATAAGTGATTGCAAGGTTTCATAGGGCTTTAAAACTAGAGATTTCAGATGTGGTACAGCTACATACACAGATGTGTGAAGGTTGGCACTCAAAGTTGAAAAGTAGAATAAGAGTAAAATTAAAGCAAGGTGAACTAGGACTATGAATGTGACATATGCACTGACTGCCACCCCTCCAGGGACTACCTTACGGGTCACTAGCACCAATGTGGAACTGGCTAAGGCAACTCCGGCTTGAAGCCCCTCCACAAGACAAGTTACTCGATGTTTCAAGTGCAATGGGATTGGGCGCTTCTCTCAGCGTGTCCCAATAAACAACTGATACTCTTGTGGACCATACCTACCAGTTTATTACGAGTACGGGGAGTTTAGGGAAAGGGGTGAATTGGGTGCCCCTAATGACGTTATCGGTCTAGATTGTGGTGAGACCTTAGTAATCTAATGAGTATTCAGTACGACTCCTAAGGCTACGAAAGATGATGATGCGTGTCAGCAGAACAAGCTCTTCCGAACCAAGTGCCCCTCAACAGGAAATGACCATTTGTAAGAAGCTTGTGTCTTTAGTCATGGATGAGATTCTAGGGTTAACAAGGGATCATTCGGATCCATATCAACTTGCATAGTTTCTATAGGGTAAGACTGTGTGTGTCGATAAAAGGCGCCTTGTTGAATTTTTAAATGGGTCTAAGTATTAGCATGAAGTGTGGTGCAAAATTGTTTCATGGATGCTTATCTCCTCTTACTTGGGAGGTTGTGACAATAAGAACAAAAGGTAGTGCATGATGGATTCAATAATAAATACTTGTTCCAGAAGATGGGGTGAGCATTGATGTCGTGGAATAGTCGAAACTTGAAAAGGGAGTCTACAGGCTTGAGTATTTCTTGGTTTGAATTGGTGGTTGAATTGGTTAGTGATGGGCCTCCCAGAACGGTTAGTTCTCCTTTTTTGCACTTTTATGGTTCAGTTCCAATGTTTGAGTCGGGTGAGTCATTGGGTTATGGTGCAGGGAATAGTCGTGTTAGGTTAGGAACGACATTAATGTCTAATCCTATGGAGCTCATGTCCAGTTTCTACATTATTGTGCCTAAGTTAATGTGTCAGCCTAATTAGGTTAGTCTATATAAGGGTTTGATTGATGGACTCTATTGAATGGTTCTCTACCTTATATGAGCAACGGGATTCGGTATCGGCCAAGTGCGTCTAGTAGATATTCGAGTCCACATGGATTGGGTTTACATGGGTCGGGTTATTAAGTGCGTGAGTTAGGAGGAGTATGGAACGTCTAACTACATTAGGTGTTTGGTGGAAGCTAATTTTGTTGCTTTGTGGGTTATGATGATAGGGTAGATCCGTAAAGTAAACAAGTACATTAGGCTTAAAAAAGTGGATAGTTGTTCCGCATTTCATTGTTATTTTTGGCTTCCAACAAGTCAAGTGAGGCCCATAAGATGTTTGGATTGACCCATATTGATTTTTACAACAATTGTGGAGTATATGGACCATAGGTTGGGTGGGTATTTGAGTATCGTCACTAGTGGGCCAATTGGATACAATTGCTATGTTTAGGTTAGCAAAAACTTCTACGTGGGTGGTAGGAAGTGGGTTAATGTTAGAAAGTTCACATGTTCATTGAAGGAGTTCTTCAAAAACTCTGGCTAAGCCACACTGATTTCTACAAGCGGTGTGGGCGTGATTTTGGTTTTTGCAGGTCTATATTTGTGGTGGGGATCTAGGGTTTTGAATATGACAACAAATTAACAAACTATTCTGTCCCAATGAAGTTCAAGACTGTTAAGATGTAGAGGTTGATGCCACATGGTAAGAATCATTGCTAAATTACAACTGCTTAATAAACTTAAAATGAACAATTTGTTAGAAGTATTTAAAAAAAAACAATCATAACAAATAGAGTTGCAATTTTAAAATTCATTTACGATCAAGCGAGTCGATGTTGGTTATGTTAGTTGACTACTTAATATGGATGTTTTGATATCCATAAATTTTTAGGGTTTAGTAAAATTTGAATAAATATTTAAATAATTAATAATTTGATATTAAATAAAATATAAAAAAATTGGTATAAAAGGTGGTCCCAAAGCTGGCTGTTCCAAGTAGGTTGCTAGATTTGTTAGTCTCACTAAACTTGGTCACAAAGTAACCCCCGCTCGCAAAGCATTTGGAAATGGAATTAGTCACCAAGATTTTTTGACCCTGCATTTTTAGTCGTAAGACTACTTGCGACCGAATATACAGTTGCAAATACCCAATAGTTATGAGTTTTAGTAGTTTGTGATATCAATATCCAAACCAAAAGGCATCTATTAAAGATCAATATGATGAAGCGATAAACTGCTATTTGAAATGTGCATGAGTCTCTCCTATACGAGGCCGCATGGATGCCGGGCCAACCTGTGCCTTTTGCTACTTGTAGTGTCCTATGTGTATGTAAATCATATTCTAAAAGAAAGTTAACATAGGGATGCCAGAAGTCTCACCATCTCGTAGAAATGGTGCAATGTCAGTTATTTGGTTGCTTCTGAAAAATGGAATGGTAGAGTACCTCATAAAACACCCTGATTCAATAGCCCTCCCGTCAATAACATCATTACTGGCACAAATACTTATACTGGCATATGCAACCTCCAAGCAACTTTTGCATTCATCGGTTGTTAGTGTTTCGGCACACTGCGCTATAGCGTAAGCAATACTTGTATCGTTACCAACAACAGACGTTGTGGCCGCAGCATATAAACCATTTATTTTTGGAGTTGCAATAGAAAGACTAGACAAAAATACATCCACAGCTGTTTTTGAAACATTTCGTCCTGATGAAGTACTATTACCACATATGCCTGGATTGACTCCTGGCAATATTGTTTCAGTGTAGAAAGAAATACTCTCGTACCTTCACAAAACAAATTAACTATTAGTGTCATAGTTCTGATAAATATTAAAATATGAACATATTAAAAATATAGCAACTAAACTGTTGAAATTTGTAAACCCAAATTGTGGAAATGAACACTTTGCATAGGAATTATAAGGTTTAGTTTCTTCATCCAATTATCAGTCATATAACTGTAGATATTTGTAGCCCCTCAAATATGATCTAATTCTACCGCAAAACATGCCTAACCAAGACGACTCACACCATAAATGTCAACTATATAACAGGACAAAGCATTTTTAAGTTCATAAGTTATTTTTTAATTAATTATTGACATAACATATCAATGTTTACTATATCAAATCATATTTTAGTTTATAACTTTGTAAATCCAGTAAACCTATATCTTTTTAGTTCTCTAATTGAAAAATATTGTTGTTAAAATATATAGATAAAAATATAAAGTCAGCTAGGTTTAGGGTTGGTACTAGAATTATCAGCAAAGATGTTGATGGAGTCTAAGTAAGTGCTAATGGTCAACAGTTACTTAACAGATTCTTTTTTGTTTCTATGTTAGAAACCGTTAAGGGGTAGTTAAGCATGTCTATATAAACGAATGAGGAGAGATCTTTCAGATATACTTTTAGTGCTACATTGGTTCTCAAATTGTAATTTTTTCTTAGTCATATTGATAAGGTTTGATAGAAAATTGTTAATCGTTGGTGAATAACATCTTGACAATTCAAATTTGAGAATCTTTCGTATGTTATTCTTTGGTGTTGAAAGTGAATCTGTTGAGATTCATGTTCAAGGAGAAGAACAAAATTATGGAAAAACTCATAGCACACTTATTCCGAGTGTAGGGAACATGGTAGTACGAGATCTATCAAAGGAGACCTCTGTTGTAGGATTTTGTGCCAAATTGGAGAGCTTGCACATGAAAAGTACTTGACCATACATTCTCCTGATTGGCTATTTGTTTTTTTATCCGTCAGTTTTCAGTATCAATGATACTTATAACCCCTCATTTTTCTAAAGATTTCGTAATGAAGTATTACATGTGCTTATTTTTATGTATGTATCGATATAAATTGTATATACTTAGACGCCTGGGTGTGGTTCGGGAAAGGGGTTGATATGGCTAGCGACCCCGACGGGGAACACCGCCACCTGTCCCACCTTCGGTTTAAATCGGGGAATTATTCTCGTTCGTCCGATGTTGAATTCAAAAATCCTGTCGTTGATTAACGGCTAATTTCAATAATTAAATATCATTTTTTTTATTTTAAACACTATATAACCCTCATTTTATTCCACAAAATTCACCACACTCTTTATCTTTTATATTTCCTTCTCTCCCATTTAACTATATTTTTTAAAAAACCACCACACTCTCTATCTTTTATATTTTCTTCTCTCACATTCATCTATTCCTTTTAAAAAATAATCGCTATGAGTTGTTCATCGAGACGAGGAAATGTCAGGAATTTTTTTCTTAGCATGATGCTTGAGACGGCTAAAATTGTTGCCAAGATAGAAGAAGATGGTGAAGACCAAGAAACGTCACAACCAAGAACGAGAGCCGCGACGTTAAATAGAGATCGTGAAGGTATATTATTTCTGTACAATTTTTATTTTGAACGTTTTGTTATTTATTTTTAGAGTTAATTACGTTTTTCGCCCCTGTGGTTTGTCAAAAATTACTATTTCAGTCCAGTAGTTTAAAAATTGCAATTTCAGTCCATATGGTTTCAATTTCGTAACTATTACAGTCCACCTCCGTTAACCTCATCCAGTTGTTCTGTTAGACCTATATGAAATGACCATAATACCCCTGTGATTAAAGTTAAAACAAAAATAAATAAGGGGCTAAATTATCAAATAATGAAAGTGAGGGGCTAAATTGTTAAGTGTTGTTGAACTTCAATACTTATTCTCCAGAACACAACAAACTGTAGGTCCCTTTTCTCGGAGGATCGAGAACAAACCTAAACCTTGTTATACAAACTCACTAGCGAGTGCGGAATCCAAGCTAGCGAGCAAACCGGGATGATGCAAGAACAAACACAAGAACACACAAGACTCAACGATTAACACCACTTGTATTAATGCGTAGAAAGTTTCCGGTTACAAGCACAATGTTTACAATCAGTTTGCAAACTCTCAAAGTGTGTGTGTGTGTGTTTCGGACAGAATGCTCTCAACTCTCTTTCTGTCTGTCTGTGTGCATCTATCTTTCACACTACACTGCATGGGTATATATATACCCAGCCCATGATGTCTGGTCGAAGGATCCGATAGATGGTCCGAAGGATCATCTATCGAGTACATTCCATTCGAAGGATGAGCAGGGACCTCGAAGGATGATCCTTCGAGGTCTACCATTCGAAGCATACCTTTCGAGCACCTCGAAGGATCAACAGTATCCTTCGAGGCTATCCTTCGATACAGACATACATATTACAAGTTATTGGCTAATTCAAACTAGGAGGATAGTTGACTTGGTCAACTTACAGACTAACTTAGGACATCGTTCACATACAGACCGAATACAGACAAAGTACAGACACAAGTGCACCAACAAACTCCCCCTTGGCTGTAGCTTTGTCTTTATCTTCTAAAGTGGTAGACTCGTCTCGAACTTCGACGGTCTTTGGTCTTTGAGTTACCAAAACTCTGATGTCCTTTCAAGTCTTCAATGTCGGAGGATCTTCAAAGTCTTCACTCCTTGAAAGCAGAGAGTGTATCAACAAACTACCCGTATCATGTAGGAAGTGTGTTGACAAACTCCCCCTTAACATAAGCTCCCCCTTGAGTTATGCTCGTGAATGACTTGATCTTTATGAAGTGAGATCCTTGTGGTGTTGATGATGGCCAGCGGCAACTCGATCATCTTCATCAGTTGAGTGCCTTCACGTTGTGTCTTCATCCCGAAGCTTGTCATCGACCATGTTCTCCTAGCCTTTAGAATCTGCACATGCAAGAAATCTAAACGCGTAATGAGAACAACTGCTTGGAATATAGTATAAACAAATGACACACGAATGACCATGTCACAATCAAACACCGTCCGACAGTTTGAAAGTTTAATAAATTTCTCAACTTTAGACTTAACTTTCAAAACTTGCAAATTTCGACCGTTTATGAAGATTTAGTCAGTTCGGTTTTCGTTCAGGTTTCAGGCAACGAAGACTCGAGTTCCAACATCGTACGATCGAAAATAAAGTAGAAAGAAAATCTTTTTGGCTTTTATAAAGTTTATATTAAAACAGATTTTAGGTGTGTTTTAATATTAAGAAAGACAACAATTTAAAATCCTTTGAGTGTTATCAAACGACATCACCGCTAATGTCGTGCTGATATGCACCAAACGACGAAACTGTTTAAAAGAAAACAATAAAAGTTAATCAGTAAATAAATAAATATATACAAACAATCTTTTTGCGAGTTTCGAGGGTAAGAGAATCATATCAGTGTACGGTCATGCTAAAACGCTCTTGTTGTTCAATTAGTTAACATTAGGGTAAGCATCCTATAACGATTATCGGTATTGTTGTCCACTTAAGCTCAACTTATCAGATGTAATCATGGCGAGGGGGTACGTTAAGGTATGATTTATACTTACCGACCGGTGTTCATCCACATCACGACACATTCCCGTATCAAGGTATGCACGAGTGTTCATCTTACCGGTGAGTATACTGATTATCATCTGTTTGACCGTATAAGCTGTGAGATACTCACTTATTTTGATTTGAAAACAAGCCCTATGTGATATAATCACTTATTGATGAGGAACTTGATTTTCATATGCATGAGGGCACAGGTGCAAGTCCGTGAACAGGTCAGTACTTCCGTACAGCAGAGAGACGAACTTGACACCCGGATAAATGTGATATTTTTATCACTTATTTGATTTGGACATGTGATTGTTTATCACTTATTGAGGTCGAATGCAGTATGTAATATGTACACGTATGTATAGTATCATGGAAGATCTAGACTTGCGTCCCCGTTATTTTTCGGTAAAAGATACAACCATGATACCCAGATGATAAGCAGCATAAAGACCGAATATCTCAGAACCTCGGCAATCTATCAAACGAAATTTCGGTACTAAGACCATATGCCAATGAATGGTTCCCACCTGGTCTTCAGTCGATTAAGATTTATATCACCCTGCACACTTTAAAATGATTGTGAGCCTACCGATACATCTTATATAGAGCTGCTTATCGTTTTACACTTAAGGTTTAAAGAGGTTTGGATAGACCACTGATGTACTATCATTTTCTCTTTTGCTCGCCAGGAAACTCATTTTTGTTTTTCTATTGTTTTTGTGTTTTTGAAATTTTTCGATGTTTTTGGATTTTCCGATTTTTGGATTTACTCCCCCTAAAATCAATAAACTAAGACAAATTTAAAAACACACAAAGATATTTACAAAAAGGATTTTCCGATGTTGGTTTACTCTTGCTTGACCTTAATGCCATTTACCAAAATTAAGTTTTATCAGAAAAGACTTAACAAATTTTGGAAAAGTGAGTTGGCATATCGGTAAGCGGTGAGGACCATGACAACATTGATGAGTTTCATATTGAAACAATCACGTGTGAGGTGATATCCGAGATCAACGTGTCAGGTCAAAGAGTGCTGTTCGAGATAATAATAATTCACAAAGTAGCTTAAATATCGACAAGCATAGGAGAGATTTAGAAATTCAAAAACCGTATCCTGCAACTGTTTCATGCATTGCAAGGAATCTAAGTGTTCTCCCAAACTTGATATCCACCCGGTGTGGACTTCAAGGTCGAATCTGCAGCTACTGAATAATCTCTTGACAGCAACAAGATCATAAACCTCCGGGTCCGGCTGGTCTTCCACATTGCACCAACGAAGGTCTTAGTCTTCCTCTTGAGAAGTAGTGTGTGGTTGTTCAATCCATGCAAAGGCATCGGCACACATTTCACTTCATTCGTTCCTGAGGACCCGATCAAAAACCAAAATGTCCAAATTTTTTGGCACGTTCTTCATTTGGTCGAATTTTCCAATTTCCAATTTCTTTTATCAGATATTTCTTCTTTTCTTTTCCTCTCCATCAAAGGCAACAATTTCTTCTGTCGCCTATCTTGTGCAAGGACATTCCACTATCAACAATCCTATGACTATCGATAGTTCCTCCTGGAACTTCCTGCACACTCACTCAGAGATTAGTTGGAGAGGGGGACCCAAGCCTTCATAGACTTGGGTTGCCCCTGAGAATCAAGAAATGTAATTTCAACTTCCTGATAATTTTCAAACACAACACCTCCCCTTGAACCTTTACCTGTTTTAGGTTTCCAAGTTTGTTTTTGTTTACCAGAGTGTGTATTATGTACATTTTCTGGTTTTAATGGTTGTGACAAACTAGGTTTCCTTTTAACAGTTTCCGGTTTTAAGGCCTTTTCGATCACCTTTACATTTTTACGTCGTTGTTTCGTTTCTTGTTCTTCAATAGTGCGTTTATCATGTTTTGCAGAAACAGGACGACGTTGTGAGTGACCTTGTTCAGAGGGGGTTCTTTCAACAAAATTTGGTTTGGGCAAGTTTGTGCAATCTTTAATGATGTGCCCAGACTTCCCACATTTGAAACAAGTTCTCCTTTCACCAAACTTAGGAGAATTTGTTCGACTGGCAGATGTTGAACCTGTAGAACCTGAGGTACTTGCTCGTTCATCACACCCGTTTGTGTGTTGGGTGTAATTGTTATCGCTGTTACGCTTCAAAATCTTGACTTTTTGTACAAAATCGGTGTTTGATTTGTTTTCAAAAGTCTCAATTTTATCGGTACCCTTTGATGCTACAAATTTAACATCTTTGCTCTTCTTTTTATAACGAGCTCCTTTTGTTTCAACCTTAGCCTTTGGCTTTGGAGCTCGTTGTTGTTGTTTACCCTTAAAAGCAATTGGTTGTTGCTTTGTCGGTGATTTCTGTTTTCCAAATTGTTTTCTGATTTCAGCTTTTGGAATTGAATTACATTGAGTTACAGTAACTCCAGGGATCGTCTTTCCCAAAAACTTGCTCGTGTTATCTTCAAAAACTTTATCAATCAAGGATGGATTGACATTTTTAATTGGAAAATCATTGTTTGAATAGATTTTAACATCTCCGACCAAAGTGTACAACAAATTATAGCTTTTAACAGCAAACACACTTTCTTTGTCATTCTTGACATCTTTGACAGGATTTATCACTTTCTTGGCAACAGGTTGCAAGGAGTAGGAGGATCACAAAGAATATGATTCTCAATTGGAATTTCTACTCCTTTCGCATCATCAAGTGATTCATCCTGTTCATTCACATCTGATTCATCATCTGAAGAATCACATTCCTCAATAGTTGGAGGACTTTGATTTGAAGCACATGATGACTTTTCTTTGTTATCAGATGAGCCCTCCGATGAATTGTCCGGTTTGAACCCTAGTCCAGTAGCAAATTCCTCAACATCAAGAGGCACACTGGGTTCATACCGGGGCATTTCCTCTTCATCGGGCATCTTGGTATAGTTGTTCATCAAAGGGGGCGGACATTTCTTATATCCTATCCCCTTCTGATTTCCTTTCGGTTGTTGAACCTCGATGATGTGATCAAGCACAAATTGGGAGTTAGAATAACTATCCAATTTTTGTTTGATCGCATCATGCTCGCATTGGGCAATGGCTAATTGCTTTTTGGTTTCCTCAACAAGGTTGATATAGTCGTTAATACTAACTTGTTTATGATACACAACTTTGTTCAATTCGGAAACACTTTTCTTTAGAGTTTCAATCACAGTTTTAAACTCCTTTTCGTTTTGAGTTAACGCCATGTTTGCCTCTTTGCACTTGGCCAGTTCAATTACCAAACTTTGATTGTGACTATGAACTGTTTCAGATTCACGTCTCAATTCAACACATTCATGCTTCATTTTAGCACATTCACTACATATGCTAGGAGTTTCAACCTTTACCTGACTTGAAGAAGCTGTGACATTAGTCATAGAGACAGTTTGAGAAGAGAAAGATCCATCTTCAGTGAGAATCTTCTCCATTTCTTTCGATGTAGCATCAGCTTTCTCGATCAAGCCAGATTTCTTGTCAGCCTCATTCGACAAATCATTAGCTTCAGAATCAATTCTTTCATTCAGATTGGATTCTTCATCTGAACTGCCACTGTATCCTGAACTGTTATCATCTTCCGAAGATTGACCATCATTGACATGCTTGACAATCTCAACGTAAAATGCAGTTCTTGTTTGGTCACCGTTTCCCAACTGTATATCCGTACCACAATCGACGCTTTGGTCAAATTGAGGTTTTGTTGTGGAAACTTGAGGTTGTGGTTGTGGCTGTGTTGGGACAGGAATGCACGACCTCGGATCGAATTGAGGTTGTGAAACAGCTGTTGACTGAGGAAATGGAAAGGAACTCGTATTGGACACAAAAGCAGTTTGAAGCTTCGGTTGCTGAACAGAACCAGAACTAGAACTAGCTGAAGGACCAAAACCAGACAAATACATTTCTGTGTTTTGAGGAACAAGAGCTCGCGGAGTTTTCCGGATTTCTTGGTCATTCTTGTGTTCCAGCTTCTCAATGAATTCATAGATGTTGACTGTATTCAGAGTACCCGTATGCTTCAGCTGCTCAATGAATGAACCCCACTTTGGTGGTAGAGCATCAGCAAAACGTGCTACCATTTCCTGTTGAGAGACACGAACACCACCAGAATACACCTCACACATCAAACGGTAATACCGAGTAATTATATCATTTAGGGTTTCATTCTCTAAAAATTGAAATGATTCAAACTTCTTCTTCAACAGATCATGACGTGTCTTTCTGATAGCTTCATATCCTTCTCCTCTCGCTACTACAGGATTCTGTATGTTTTGATATTGATTCAACAGCAATCCCCATTGACTTGCACTTATTGATGGCTGTGGAATCATACTCTTTGCCCAATCTGCAATAGAGGTTAGTTCTTGAGTATGTTGTGAGTTCAAACTCCAATCCCAAGGACTTGTACAACTCATTTTTGTAAAATGCCACTTGAAAATCTACACAAACACAACTGTTAAGTGCAAAACAGATAAGAACCGAAGGATGCAATCTTGTTCGAAAGATCACGACCTGTTCGAAGGATCAACAATGTTCGTAAGATCACTGTTGAGTTTCGAACAATCACTTCGAAAGATTGACTGTACGAAGGATCCTTATCTTTCGAAAGAAGATTTCGAAAGATTCTCCTTATCTTTCGAAGATTGAAAGATTCTTATCTTTCGAACAAAGGTCTCGAAAGATTCACAACGAAAGATCCTGATCTTTCGTACAAAGATCTCGACAGATTCACACTTGAAAGATACTGATCTTTCGAACACTAATACGAAAGATTCTCCTACACGAAGGATCCTTATCTTTCGAAATGAACAGTAACTCGAAGGATGATCTTTCGAAAAGATTCCTTGACTCGAAGGATAACACACTGACTTCGAAGGATGTTCAAAGGATGGCTATCTTTCGAATCTCCTTGATCGAAGGATGATCTATCGAGCTCGAAAGGTATCTTTCGAGGTCTGACACACTGACAAAAAGTACGACAGGTTGGTGAAAAAGGTGATGGGTTGGTGAAGTACTTTCGGCAGAAAGGATATGGTCTGCCAACAACTTTTCCACCAACTATTTGACTTTCAAAAACAATACCAAAAATGGCAACCTTATCAACAAGATCTGGTCACCGGAAACACACCGGAGATATGGCCGGAAAAATCAAAGTCACTTAAAAACAAGTTTTCAAGTTACCCAACCCAACCTTGAACACTCCCGAAGGTTTAGAAACCGTTTTTCAGTTAAAGCAAGTAAGAAAACCACCAAAAACGGGTGCTAAACCTAGTGTCCAAACACACCAAGAACTTGAACAAAACCCGGTTTTAAACAAGGTAAAGAGCCAAGGCTCTGATACCACTTGTAGGTCCCTTTTCTCGGAGGATCGAGAACAAACCTAAACCTTGTTATACAAACTCACTAGCGAGTGCGGAATCCAAGCTAGCGAGCAAACCGGGATGATGCAAGAACAAACACAAGAACACACAAGACTCAACGATTAACACCACTTGTATTAATGCGTAGAAAGTTTCCGGTTACAAGCACAATGTTTACAATCAGTTTGCAAACTCTCAAAGTGTGTGTGTGTGTGTGTTTCGGACAGAATGCTCTCAACTCTCTTTCGTCTGTCTGTGTGCATCTATCTTTCACACTACACTGCATGGGTATATATATACCCAGCCCATGATGTCTGGTCGAAGGATCCGATAGATGGTCCGAAGGATCATCTATCGAGTACATTCCATTCGAAGGATGAGCAGGGACCTCGAAGGATGATCCTTCGAGGTCTACCATTCGAAGCATACCTTTCGAGCACCTCGAAGGATCAACAGTATCCTTCGAGGCTATCCTTCGATACAGACATACATATTACAAGTTATTGGCTAATTCAAACTAGGAGGATAGTTGACTTGGTCAACTTACAGACTAACTTAGGACATCGTTCACATACAGACCGAATACAGACAAAGTACAGACACAAGTGCACCAACACAAACCACTGCCACCTCCTACCTCTACCTGTTACCATCCACCTGTGCCACACACCACCACCACGCCACCCACCTCCTCCGCACACCACCACCACGCCACTCACCTCTGCCACACGCCACCCACCTCCCCCACACACCACCACCACGCCACCCACCTCCGCCACACACCACCGACATCCCCGTCACACCGTACAAGTTTCAGGTACAGAGACCGGAACAGAGCACCCCCTGCTTGCCGGAGATAAAGCATTAACCGGAACAGAGCACCCCCGTCAGTGGCAATTGCTGCTTACCGCCGGTGACTGTGACATCTTCGTTTGTCATCCTCTTGTTATATTTATTTTAGATTTTCCATACTACCATCGATTAGCAGAAGGATGAAGATGACAAGTTTAAGGAGTTTGATTTTCGATTTTATGTGTGAATATACAGAAGGATGAATTTGACAATAGTGAGGTAAACAATTTGAAAGGTTTAATTAGGGGGAGATGATAGGCCATGTTATAAGGAAGAAAATTTGAATTCAATCACAATAATTCAAATGGCCTATTGGTTTAAACAACTAAATTCAAATCAAAGGTCACAGGTTCAAAACCTGTTACTAGCGTTTTTTAAATTAAAATCACAGGGGAAATTTGGTCATTTCATCAAAAGTTAACAGAATAAATGGATGGAGTTAAGTTGGTGGACTGTAACAGTTACGAAATTGAAACCACAGGGACTGAAATCGTAATTTTTAAACTAATGAACTGAAATAGTGATTTTTGACAAACCACACGGACGAAAAACGTAATTAACTCTTATTTTTAGGATTGTTTTGAATAATTTATTAAACTTACTCTTTAACATTTATTTAAGGTGCTCATGAATGTTTGGTTGGTGACAACTTTGCTGAAAACTGTGTGTACACTAACGAACAATTTACGCTCGAATGAGTCGGCAATTGTTTATAAGTATTGCCAATGATTTGGCTTGACTTTTTCACATTGCGCTAGGATGCTAGATGGAGAAGGGGTTTTACTACGTTTCAAAAATGCACTTCGACACTTCGTCAATTAGCGTATCACACTTCTAGTGATTCATGCGGTGAATATTTAAGGATGTCTGAGAGAATGAGTCGGGAGTGTTTGTATGAATTTACCAAAGGTATTGTGTACCTGTATAGCAAGTTTTATTTACGTAGGCCAATGATGAAGGATATCAAAAAGCTTTATGTATTCCATGAAGAAAGATATGGATTTCCTGGGATACTAGGAAGCATTGATTGTAATCATTTGCAATGGCATAATTGCCTTATCCCTCAATAATCTTAGAGGCCGCTTGCTCACAAGATTTATGGATTTGGCATACTTTTTTTTAGGGTTGCAGGTTCAAACAATGATTTAAACGTCCTTGCAAAATCTCATATTTTTGACGATATCATTAGAGGTACGGGTCCTGACTCTTCTTTAATGCTCAATGGGGTGTCATACAAGCATGGGTATTACCTAGGCAACGGTATATACCCATCCTATACGGCTATAGTTAAAACTATTCCTTAACCCGGTGATGAAAAAAGAAAAACATTTGCAAAGTGCAAAGAATAGGCAAGGAAAGATGTCGAATGGTTGTTTGATGTGACAAAGGCAAAATGGAGATAATACAATAACCGGCTCATGCATTTGAAGCAAAAAAAATTGAGATACGTTATGTATGCTTGTTTAATACTTCATAACTTGATTATTGAATACAATGGTCGAGCAATATGCAAATACGATCCAAATGACATTCATGAGAATGTTGAGCTAGTTGACGAGGAACAACAACAATCAAATTTGTGGGCGCTACGCAGTGAGCACGTGCTTGGAAACCAATGTGCGGATTTAATCAACTATATTTGGAATAACTTTTGTGTTGATCACGTTTATGATGAGTAGCGGTGTTTATAGGTTTAGACAAAATTTATTTTATAATTTTAGTATGTAATTTGTGTTTGATTAGGTATAACCTTCTAGAATTTTTATGCAAAGTTGAATGTTCTTAAAAATATTTGTATTTATTATAAATAAAATACATTAGACAAATAAAAAAGTATGTTTAAAAATAAATTATATTAAGTAAAAAACTATTAAAAAAATGGAAGGGGAAGAAGAGGGAACCACACCCTATTTTTGGGGAGGATAATGAGGTGAAATGGGAGGGTGATATAGCATTGATGTGAACACGAGGAAGAAGAAGGGGAATCACACCCGATGGTCTTACAAAAACAATTCCCATATAGAAGTCCTATCTATAGGACATTCTCCAAATTTATTATTTGAGTTCTTTTCTTTTCTTTTTTGGTCTCTTATTTTTTTTTTTTTTTTGTCTTTTATTTACTTTTATCTCTCAATTTTCGGTATCGACACTTGTAACCCCTTATTTTTCTAAAGACTTTGTAATAAAGTATTTACGTGTGCTTATTTTTATGTATATGCCAATATAAATTCAAGTTGAGTTATATTTTGTCATGAATTTTTTTAGAAATGAATCGGGTTAAATATAATAAGTTTACCTGCTTATTTTTATATACGTTTTCAATTAATCTACGTTTTAAAATATTTTTTGTTCAAAAACGAGTCGGGTCATATATTCTACGTTTTCATTAGACCGTATAAATTCGAGTTATTTTGTGTTTCCACGTCGTCACAACGCGCCGTACCATTCTTTAATTTACGAAAACATTATTTTTACGTGTTTATTTTTATGTGCGCGTCGGTATAGTTCAAAAATACAAGTCTCCTCTACAGGACATTCTTTGCTAGTTGGGGTTTTTTTCCTTTTAGTTTCTTTTTGTCCTTTTATACTTTTATCTTTCAATTTTCAGTACCAACACTTATAACCCCTTATTTTTCTAAAGACTTTATAATGTCGTTTTACCGTTTGCTTATTTTTATGTATGTGTCGGTATAAATTCAAGTTAAGTCATATTTCGGCGTGAATTTTTTTAGAAATGAATCGAGCCAAATATACTACATTTTCGTGCTTATTTATAAATATATGTTTTCAGTTGGTCTATGTTTTAAAAAAAATTGCTTGAAAAAGAGTCCGGTCAAGTATAATATGTTTTTATTAGACCGTATCAATTCAAGTTACTTTATTTTTCGACACCACCACAACGCGCCGTACTAATTTTTTAACTTAAGAAAACATTATTTTTTATGTGTTTATTTTTATATACACGTCGGTATAGTTCAAAAACACATGTCTCACCTAGCGGACATTCTCCTTCTCCTGATTGGCTATTCGGGTTTTTTTTTTCCCTTTAGATTCTTTTTGTCTTTTTATACTAATATCTCACATTTTTTAGTATCGACACTTATAACCCCTCACTTTGTAAAGACTTTGTAATCGTGTGCTTATTTTAATGTATGTGTTAGTATAGATTCAAGTTAATTTATATTTCGACGTGAATATTTTTAGAAATCGGGTCAAATATAATGTTTTCATGCTTATTTTTATTCATGTTTTCAGTTGGTATACGTTTTAAAATATTTTTTTGTTTAAAAAGAGCCGGTCAAATAAAATACGTTTTCATCAGACCCTATTAATTCAAGTTACTTTATGTTTCGATTCTGCGACGACGCGCCGTACCATTCTTTAACTTAAGGAAACATTATTTTTTTACGTGTTTATTTTTATGTAAGTGTCCGTATAGTTAAAAAACAAAAGTCTCATCTCTACAACACATTCTCCTGATTGGCGATTTGGGTTTTTTTATAACTCCTCACTTTTCTAAAGACTTTGTAATGGAGTTTTACGTGTGCTTATTTTTTTTTATGTTTCGATACAAATTCAAGTTGATGTATATTTCAGCGTGATTTTTTTAGAAATGAATCGTGTCAAGTATATAATACGTTTTCATGCTTATTTTTATATACCTTTTTAGTTGATCTACATTTTAAATTATTTTTGTTCGGAAATGAGTCGTATTCGTCCGTCGGAGGAGGAAGAGGACGTGGACGAAATATGGATCGAAGAAACAGAGACAGAAGCGAGTTCAGGTTTTATGAATGTGGTGAATTTGGTCATTTCGCATACGAGTGTAGCAAATGAAAAGACAAGGGAAAAGAGAAGGACGAAGAGGTTTATCTCGCGTTGGAAAAAAAACCAATGTTACTTTAAGTCAAGCAAATTGAAGACCTTCGTTAAACTATATTTAGTTTAAGGAGGAGTATTGATGTTTAAACTAAATATAGGGGTCGTTATATAATTAGAAAATAGTTAATGTTGTAATTAGATAGTTAAACAAGAAGGATCAGAAGCGACTAAGTGAAAGATTGTAACCTACAAACTAAAGGAATCGACATCTCCAAGAGTTGCGACGTTCCTGAATTGGTGGAAAACATCATACGCGATCAAGAGTCACGTAATCAAGGAAAGGATGCGATGGTTCACTCGCACCTATTCGGTTAGTATATATAGGGTTTATTTATTTCATTGTAGTCATCACTTTCAATCAATACAAGCAAGTTTATTGTTCTTTTGATTCTCAATTCTTCATATACAAAACCTGTGATTCGCATCTTGGATTACCAACATTGATTCCGGTAAGTGTTATGGGTGCACAAGGCGTCATGCCTAAAAGGCTAGGATTAATGTGAATATTGTTGATTGGAATACCTCAACTGAAGGAGGATTACAAATATATACACAGATACATAAACTGATACAATGAATGAAGGATAAATGAATGGACAGTAATTAATACACGTTAACATCCCCCCGCAAGCGGAACGGTGGCGGGCGACAACCAAGCCGATCGCGAAAAAACTCAAACTGGGGTCGTGAGAGGCTCTTTGTGAAAATATCCGCAACCTGAAGCTTGGTAGGAATAAAGGAGGTCCGTAATTTTCCAGAAGCAACGAGCTCACGGACGAAATGGTAATCAAGATCGATATGCTTCGCATGCTTGTGTGACACCGGGTTTTGAGTAAGGAACAATGCACTTTTATTGTCACAGAGGAGCGTGGGACAATCTGGAGGTAATGTATGCAACTCGCGCAACAGATTGGAGATCCAGATAATTTCGGACGCACTATTAGCCATAGCACGATACTCCGACTCACAGCTAGAGCGAGCAACAGTTGGTTGTTTCTTCGCACTCCAGGAAACGAGATTACCACCTAGAAATATAGAATAACCGTAGGTCGAACGCCGAGTGTCGATACATCTAGCTGTGACAACCCTCACAAAACCAGGTATCCGTACGACTTAATTAACTATTAATTGTTGCCTAATTACTGTGCTTAACTGAGATTTATGATAAACTGCTACTTGATTTTTGATACTTGTACATATCTGCATCATACTTTGATTTTTCCGTCACTACATTACTTATTTACTGAACTTTAGTGACAAACATGATGCACAGTAGCATTTGAACGGATAACCTATTTGACATGCTGATATAGCCAGCATCAGGCAGACACTGCCTCTAAAGGCCTGAATGAGCCAAAAATATTTTACTACACCCGTAGTGTGTGTAGGGATACAAGGGTTGTATAATTGCGTCTTTAGGAATAAGATATAGAGATTGGATGTGCCTAAAACGTACTCTAAACACAAAACACGGCATTTTTATCAACATACTAGCTTCTAGCTAATTAATAAAGTGCCAAAAACATGAGGAAATATTCCTGACACTTTGCAGAATAAATTGTGTCGCTAAAAATATTATTTACAACGCCTAAAGGATTACTTAAGCACTTTAACGGATTACTATCCAACCGAACAACCGGACTATACCCGGAACATAAAAATATTACCAGAAATATTATTGGTATTTTTCTGAGCCAGTTAGGGTCCCTGATTACCCTAACACCCGCTTTATAACGCATTAATCAACTAACGGGGTTAATCCCTAAAGTTAACCGACTTAACCAAACTAAACTCTAACTGAACGATCAAGATCCAACCGGGTGACCCCACCCCCCTTAGGGCCGGTTTGGTCCCTTTGGAACTAGAGGGTACAAGCTTTTTATTATTTTATTAGTTTCGTGGATATCTAGAGCATGAATCCGATGGACGATGATCTTACTTTTCTCTATAAATACACACACACACTTAAGATAATTACACACACACCATTTCACCAACTCTCTCTCCCTCTTGCTCTCTCCCTCTCGGCCGAGACTAGCCACACCCACACCACCATTGTCGGTTTTTGATCTAGCCATTCCAAGTGCACACAAGTGTCGGGGATCACGTACGAGGAAGCTTGAAGTAAACGGAAGTTGAAGGACCACGTTCATTTGCTTTTATCCACGCCGTTTTCGCCAAAGATCTTCCCTAGCCCCGAGCTAGAGGTATAACATTTAAAACTTGTTCTTGAACATATCTAAAGTGGTTAAAAGGATTTTTAACGGTTAAAAGTCGGTAACCCATCTTTTGAATCTAAAAAGTCTACAAAAAACTCGAATATCGTTGGTTAAAAGCATATAACGCGTGTAAAAGTTGTAGTATTTGAATATGTTGATTGTTGAGGCCCGATCTACGTTGTGGTGGCTCTTATCATCGTTTAACCCGACTTTGTTAAGGTCCCGAATCTTGACATACACTTGTTTCTTTTGTACAAGGGTTAAAAGGTGAAACTCCACCACACGGGAAACATGAACTTGTGTAAAAGTGTTTTGACATGTAAAATAGTATTTAAAACGAGCCGATCTACGTATGTACAAGTGGTACGTTCGTAGAACCAAGTGTCGAGAAAATCATGTTTTTGTATAAGTTGGATAACATGTTTACAAAGGTGATTTTTATAAACTACAAGTGTATGAACACTTGTGAAACGAAAGATCCGACAAAATAACAATTTTTATAAAAATTGTCGGGAAGTTGTAAAGAGTGATTTGTTCCAAAAACGGGGTTTTTGCAAGACTAAACTATTTTATACATAGATCCACTAAATGTAACGAGATCTACACAATAGTTTTAGAAAAACTACAAGTTCATGTAATAATGTGATTTTACATACTAGTCTACAAGTTTGAAGTGTTGAAAACTAGTTTGAAGTATCGGAAATTGATTTGGTTGATTTGAAGAATTGTTGGAATGATTTTGTAAAAGAAAATGATACGCTTGAAAGCGTGGCCACCTCCAGTTACAGGGGAAACTCTGGCGAAATTTTCTAAAAATCTAACACTTAGAATTATTTACAAGTGTTAGAATTATTTTTGAAATGTTTTCAAAATATATTTCGCCATGACTTTATTTATTAAATATTCGGAGGTGGGATTTTCACAAAAACTAAAAGTGATAAATATTTATTCGATAAATATATTTTTCATCATACTGTTTATGATTATTTTGTGAAAATATATAAATATTATTTTTAGAGTAAAAATAATATTTACAAACTTTGTCGAACCCAAAATAATACCAACGCCTTTACGACAAACATATAAGTTACAATGGTAATTACTATTACCACTTAATCGCCAAAACGTAACTTACGCTTTATACGGAAATATTCATAAACGCGTATGTTGTCAACATATTATTTTGGAAAGTATTACACGAAGAGAAAATATATTATTTTTGAGAAAAATAAATATATTTTGGAATGAGAAACAAAATATATTAAGTGAGACTTAATATTATAAACACGCACATGTATTAATTCCCCCATCCTTGGGAAGGAAATTAACTACCAAGTATATACACGGAACGGTTGTCTAACTGTTTCCCGAAAATGATAAACTATAAAGCTAAAGCACGGCCATCCGTCTAATAGAATTAGCACATGTAGGTCGTTGCGCAGCAGTTGGATATTTGGATTACTTGGTATTGTGACGCACTCACTGTGAGTTCATGTCCCCCTTTTCTCTTAACTGTTTTCCGTTTTATAAACTGCGGGGGTGAAATACATGTTACTATGATTATGAATACTTGATACATGGTATGGTTAGCGTAAGGAGGTTTGTTACTCAGATCATGTGAGTGGGTAGGCACAACTTGAGGCCATTAATCCTCGTAGTAGGACCGAGGGACAGGAGCGGTAGATCTATCTGGGTGTAGCGAGCCCAGCCCCAGGTCCAGCATAACGGACCTCGGGGTGACTTAGTGCCCGACGCATAAATCCGCTAGGTTTGAGTCATCCCTACTTGCACTTCACACATATCAATGGCCTTGCAAACCATTGGTGATCTCTTTTTCCTTATTTGCTACATACCAGGTTTTTGATAAAGATAAAGGTTTGTTTACTCACTTTCGCATGAACTCGCTCAACATTATTGTTGATTTTTCAACTTACATGTATTTCAGGAAATTAACGATCTGGCGCGGTATGGCTTGTTTTCCGCTGCATTAGGCCCGAGGTCATCCAGGGTTCGAGGCTTGTGACTCTTTCCTGGACAAGTCACAGTCCCTGAACCATGTTTACTTTAAGTTTGCATTTGTAATGTTTAGACAAAGTTATGGTTGTTGGGTGTTAACCCGTTAAGACAATGTTTTACTATTTTATTTTTAATGGATGATCTTGCATATTTTTAATTCATATAGCTTGTTATGATTAAGCTATGGTATTAAGAAGTCACACCAAATTAACCACGCTTCCGCAAAGCCAGGGTGTGACAGCTTGGTATCAGAGCTCTGATCATAGCGAACTAGGATTCCTTCTCGAGTCTAGACTATGATCACTAGGGCTCTCACGAAAACATTTTTACTGCATACCACTTAAGTCCAGATCCAAAACGTTTTTATAAACAAATGTTGAGCATATTTTATTTATTATTTTTAGGCTCAGTCTGGGAGGCTGAGGCTCGGTCTGGGAGACGGAGGCTCGGTCTGGGAGGCCGAGGCTCGATCTAATGGATCGAGGTAGTTGGCTAGTGGGACTAGGGAGTCAGTCTGGGAGGCTGGGAGAATTTGCTAGTGGGACTAGGGAGTCAGTCTGGGAGGCTGGGAGAATTTGCTAGTGGGACTAGGGAGTCAGTCTGGGAGGCTGGGAGAATTTGCTAGTGGGACTAGGGAGTCAGTCTGGGAGGCTGGGAGAATTTGCTAGTGGGACTAGGGAGTCAGTCTGGGAGGCTGGGAAAGTTGGCTAGTGGGACTAGGAAGGACAGTCTGGGAGGCTGGGAGGCTAGTGGGACTAGGAGAATTATGTGACTATTATTTGGTAACTTATGTGATTACCTGATTTACTGATTATTTGTGCATACTTGTGGCACCGGAGACTCAGATACCACTGGACCACTACCCATAGTGTCGGATGACATTGTGTCATCGGAGCGTGAGGTGCATACCTCAGACTACTCGAGCACGGATGATGATGACTTCCAGCCGTTCGCTCTACCCGACGGCATTGATGAGCATACTAATGACTCCTTGCCCTTCGCCTTACCTGAGGGTGCCTATGAGCCTATTGATGGCGATCCTGCTGAGTATCTTCCCCTTGTTGTGATTCCAGCTCCGATTCCCCTTGCTTCATACCCCGCACACGAGCTATTACCAGACGCCGAGGCTGACAGCGACATTGATCTCTACGAGGACGAGCCTTTTGAGGACGAGGTTCCGGATGCAGCCCCTTTACCCGCTGGCGGTCTCTTGATGATTGCTGATGCCCCAGCTGGAGACTCGCCCGTCCACTCACCAGTCCCAGACTCTTTTGAGTCTGTGGCTTCTGCTCCGTCTCACGAGGTGAGCATTCAGCATTTTGATCATGACTCGGACCCTGATCAGGCGTCTTCTGCCGCCCCCATTCCGAGCCTTGTATTTGAGCACGACGATATTGAGGACTCCGATCCCGTTTTTCCTCCAGGATTTGATCCTGACCGCGATATTGAGTATATTCCTATGGACCATCATATGGAGGACCCTGTTGATCCCGTCGATCCTATCGATCCCTTTGATCCAGAGTTTGATTTTGACATGGCTTTTGACGACCCGGAGCCTGCCGTAGCCCCAGAGCAGGCAGCTGCTTTTGATCCTGTACATGAGCATGACTTGGTACATGCTGACGTTCCTATTGAGCCCGTTTTGGCTGACCCGCCTGTTGGCGATCTTCCTGTTGATGATGTCCCTTTGTTAGCTGCTGATCATGCTGTTGATCCTTTCGTTGACCCACCTTTGATTGCTGACGTCCCTGTTGACCACCATGTTGATCATGTTGATCCTGTCATTGCTCCTTTTGATCCCGTACCCATTGAGCCTGGGCACGCTCTTTTTGCAGAGCATATGGATCCACCTGATGAGGAGGCTCAGCACGGTTGGATACCGGCTGACGAGGATGTTCCACCGCTTCCACCACACCACACTGAGGCACATCATACTGATTTTTCATTTCAGATCCCACCGTTTGTACCTCCAGCAGGGCCTGGAGAGGGCTCTTCAGCCCACCCCTTTGGGCACATCCCGATGCCTATGCCCTTCATGCCTCAGATGACACCTGTTCCATCTTCTGTTCATGTAGCACCATTCGATCCCACCAGCATGCCACTGCTTTGGTCATCTTCCTCACCGATGCCACCCACTGATCCATATCATCCATTCCATATGGGACATACCATAGAGGACGTCTTGATGTCCTTTGTCCATCATCATGATTCCCATACACAGCGACTCCAGGAGCTCGAGAGAGCTCAGCTATCTTTTGGTCCATATTTTGGTCAGACATCTTCATCTTTTCAGCCTTTTCGATCATTACCTCCTGACTTTGCTGCCCGACTTACGACTATGGAGCAGCAGATTGCATCTGTTATTCGCACTCAGCAGGCGATGGAGGAGGATTGGCTTCATTTACGCCGCTTACTTTACGCTCACTTTCCCCCTCCTCCACCCCCATCCGCATAGGGCTCATTGGTGCCATAGTGGTAGGCGATGGTGAGACGACCGCGATTGTGACTGCACAGCCTTTTGGAGACCATCTGACGATACTGATTTTTGTTGATATTTGTTGATGTACTGGATGTATGTGACACTGATGTGATATTGTTTTTGACAGGGGTGATGTAGCCCCTATTTGATTTGTGATTGTATGATACAGTGACGTACTGATACCCTTACCACATTATGGTCTCGATATATATAACAATCGCCGTATTCTCACCATATCTGATTCATTTGATTGCTTATTTATGTTTTGTGACATGGGATGTTGTATGTATGATACCTGCAACATGGGATGTTGGGACATGGGATGTTGTATGTATGATATTTGCAACATGGGATGTTGGGACATGGGATGTTGTATGTATGATATTTGCAACATGGGATGTTGGGACATGGGATGTTGTAGGTATGATATTTGTGACATGGGATGTTGGGACATGGGATGTTGTGTGTGATATATTGACAACATGAGATGTTATATGCTATTACTATTACAATATACGTATGTTTATTATGGCCTAATCGACGTACGCATCTTTAGAAGATGGCACCGAGACGTCAACCTCAGCCGATGCCCACTACTCCTGAAGAACTACAGCAAGTTATTGCTGCCGCCATTGCTCAATATGCTGCCTCGCAAGGAGGACCAAGCGGAAGTAGCTCGAACATCAACGGCAACCAAAATCCTCCTCATGGGTGCACCTACAAACAATTCCTGGACTGTAAGCCCATAAACTTCGACGGCACAGGTGGTGCTGTTGCTTTCGTCCGCTGGGCAGAGAAGACCGAGTCCGTACTTCGCATGAGCAAGTGCGCTGTGGATCAGCAAGTCACTTACATCTCAGGGCTATTTGTGGATGGAGCCCTATCCTGGTGGAATCTACAGGTCCAGACCCTTGGCGAAGCCACAGCTTACGCACTGACCTGGACAGAGTTGAAAGAGCTTATGTGCAAGAAGTACTGTTCCCGCGCTGAAATTCAGAGGTTAGAGACCGAATTCTGGCACCTAAAGATGGAAGGTTCGAAGATAGCTGAGTATGTCCAGAGGTTCCACGATTTGTCGCACGTGGTACCCTACATGGTTACACCGGAGTTCAAGAGGATTGAACGCTTCATCTGGGGATTGGCTCCTCAGATAATCAGCATGGTGACTTCTTCCAAACCTGCAACCATCACCGAAGCCATCGATCTGAGTGTGGCTCTCACCGAAGAGGCGATTCGGTTGAACAAGTTTGATGGGGTTGAGCCCAAGAAGAAAGAGACTCATGTGGAGTCATCTGGTGGTAATAAGCGAAAGTTTTCGAGTTTCAAGCAGAGCACCGGGATGGTAGTTAAGAAGGGAGAATCGAATGCGCCAGCTCGAGATTCAGCTGGTAGAAAGAAAGGGAAGGGATACATGGGTGCACATCCCAAATGCAACTCATGCCAAAAACATCACTCTGGTCGTTGCAGCCTGAGAGTTTGTGAATCATGTGGGAAGACTGGTCATACGAAGGATTTCTGTTGGGCTAATGCTGGCCGGGGAGGCCAAGGAGGAAATGGGAATAGGAACAACCGTGGTGGTGCTGGGAATCGCCCACAAGGAAATCAGGGAGGTGATGGAAACCGTGTTAATAATGCTAACCAAGCGGGCGCCATGAATCGGAACCAGGGAAACCATCAAGCTGGAAACAATGGTGGAAACGGGCAGAGGCCCGGATGTTTCAATTGTGGAGATCAAGGGCATTTCAAGAGGAATTGCCCAGAATTAAACCAGGCACGCGGAAGAGTGTTTAACATGGAAGCCAGGGAAGCGCGCCAGGATCCCAATGTTGTCACTGGTACGTTCCCTGTAAACCAACGCTATGCATCCGTTTTGTTTGATACAGGTGCCGATTATAGCTTCGTATCGTTAGAATTTAGAAACATGCTTGGTTTAGCCGCTAGTAAGTTAGATATTCCATACTCGATCGAATTAGCGAATGGGAAGTTAGTAGAAGCTAACGAGGTGATTCGAGGTTGTGTAATCGAGCTGGGAGAGCGTGAGTTTGCTCTCGATCTATTACCAGTCCAGTTGGGAAGCTTCGACGTGGTAGTAGGGATGGATTGGTTATCAAGTAATAAAGCGGAGATAGTTTGTCACGAGAAGATTATTCGTATCCCGGCCGATGATGGTGAGACCATTGTTGTTCATGGGGAGAAGCGTGAGACGCCGTTAAGGATGATTAGCTGCCTGAAGGCAAGGAAGTGTTTGAGGAAAGGATGTGTTGCTTTTCTAGCACACATTGTGGATAAGAAGGCTGCTGAGCCGAAGATCGAAGACATCCCTGTCATGAGGGATTACCCAGAAGTCTTTCCAGAAGACTTGCCTGGCTTGCCGCCTCAGAGGCAAGTGGAGTTTCGCATCGACTTAGTTCCAGGCGCTGCGCCTGTGGCTAAGGCACCCTACAGACTTGCTCCATCTGAGATGCAAGAACTGTCGACACAACTTCAAGAGTTGTTAGACAAGGGTTTTATCCGACCAAGCTTCTCGCCTTGGGGAGCTCCAGTTTTATTTGTGAAGAAGAAGGACGGTAGTTTTCGGATGTGTATTGACTACAGAGAGTTGAACAAGCTGACGGTCAAGAATAGGTATCCCCTGCCAAGAATCGATGATCTGTTCGAACAACTTCAAGGTTCAAGCTTCTATTCAAAGATCGATCTTCGATCTGGATACCATCAGTTACGGACACAGGAGGAAAGTATCCCGAAGATAGCCTTCAGAACTCGATATGGACACTACGAGTTTCTGGTTATGCCGTTTGGTTTGACAAACGCACCTGCAGTGTTCATGGATTTGATGAACCGAGTTTGTAAGCCGTACTTGGATAAGTTCGTGATCGTATTCATCGATGACATCCTGATTTATTCGAAGACGAAGGCTGAGCACGAGCAGCATCTTAGAGCCATTCTGGAGCTACTAAAGAAGGAACAATTGTACGCCAAGTTCTCTAAGTGTGAGTTTTGGCTACGTGAGGTGCAATTCCTTGGGCACGTGGTGAATGGAAATGGAATTCATGTGGACCCGACCAAGATCGAGGCGATCAAAGATTGGGAAACGCCAAAAACGCCAACCGAGATTCGGCAATTCTTGGGTTTGGCTGGCTATTATCGAAGGTTCATCGAGAACTTTTCAAAGATCGCTCAACCGTTGACACTCCTCACGCAGAAAGATAAGAAGTTTATTGGGGAATCAAACAGGATGAAGCGTTTCAGACATTGAAGGATAAGCTTTGCAACGCGCCGATCTTAGCTCTGCCGGAAGGTACCGGCGATTTTGTGGTATACTGTGACGCATCGCGTCAAGGATTGGGTTGTGTGTTGATGCAACGTCAAAAGGTTATCGCCTACGCATCACGCCAACTGAAAGTGCACGAAAAGAACTGTACCACTCATGATCTGGAGCTAGGCGCAGTGGTTTTTGCTTTGAAGATCTGGAGACACTACCTTTACGGTACGAAGTGTACAATCTTCACAGATCACAAGAGCCTCCAGCATATATTCAACCAGAAGGAGTTGAACATGAGGCAAAGACGATGGGTCGAGTTGTTGAACGATTACGACTGCGAGATCAAGTATCATCCAGGGAAGGCGAATGTGGTCGCTAATGCCCTAAGTCGTAAAGAGAGAATCAAGCCCATAAGGGTTAGGGCTATGGAAATGATAATTCAAACCGACCTTTCCGCGCGTGTTCGTGCAGCACAGAAGGAAGCTCTCAAGGAGGGAAACCTTGAGGAAGAATATCTCCGTGGGATGGAGAAGATATTGGTGCCAAACAGGGAAGGAACATTATGTTTTGGGAAAAGGATTTGGGTCCCTCTGTTTGGTGGTTTAAGAGAGATTATTTTTGATGAAGCTCACAAGTCGCGGTACTCTATCCACCCTGGAGCGGATAAGATGTACCAGGATCTTAAAGATTATTACTGGTGGCCTAGGATGAAAGGCGATGTTGCTATTTACGTGAGCAAATGTCTAACTTGCGCCAAAGTTAAGTCGGAATACCAGAAGCCTTCGGGACTTCTGCAGCAACCAAAAATTCCCCAGTGGAAGTGGGAAGAAATCTCCATGGATTTTATTACGAAGTTGCCAAGGACGCCAAGAGGCCATGACACTATCTGGGTGATAGTGGATCGCTTAACGAAGTCAGCACACTTCTTACCTATCCGCGAGAAGGATCATACAAGCAAATTGGCTGAAATCTACATGAGATAGATTGTTACACGCCATGGAGTACCTCTCTCGATTATTTCTGATAGAGACGGGAGGTGCGTATCGAGGATATGGCAATCCTTCCAGGAAGCTTTTGGCTCAAAGCTGAATATGAGCACTGCCTTTCACCCGCAGACCGACGGCCAAAGTGAGCGGACGATTCAGACGTTGGAGGACATGCTGAGAGCATGTGTGATGGATTTAGGCGGTAGCTGGGATAAGCATTTACCCCTGGTTGAGTTTTCCTACAACAACAGCTACCACACCAGTATTGGTGCCGCGCCATTCGAAGCTTTATATGGACGCAAGTGCAGGTCGCCGCTCTGTTGGTCTGACGCAGGTGATAGACAATTGGTAGGTCCCGATGTAGTTCAGGAAACTACAGATAAGATCGCGCAAATCCGAGATCGCATTAGTGCGGCTCGTGACCGTCAGAAGACCTACGCAGATCTGAAAAGGAAACCTCAGGAGTTTGAGGTTGGGGATATGGTTTTGTTAAAGGTATCACCCTGGAAGGGTGTGGCACGATTTGGGAAACGTGGGAAGTTGAATCCACGCTACATTGGTCCCTTCAAGGTTTTGGAAAGAATTGGGACCGTAGCATACAAGTTGGAACTACCTGCCGAACTGAATAACGTTCACGATACATTTCACGTATCCAATCTGAAGAAAAGTCCAACTCAAGTTAATGTTGCCATTCCTCCCGACGAAATTCGTATTGATGACACGCTCCACTTCGTTGAAGAACCTGTCGAGGTCACAGATTGGAAAGTTAACAAGACCCGCCGGAGCAGTGTCAAGCTCGTCAAAGTTCCATGGAATGCTAGACATGGTCCTGAGTTCACCTGGGAGCGTGAAGACCGAATGAAAGAGAAATACCCCCACTTATTTTCTGAGAACCCTGCTTCTACAAGCAGAATTTAAAATTTCGGGACGAAATTTATTTAACGGGGGGAGAATGTGACAACCCTCACAAAACCAGGTATCCGTACGACTTAATTAACTATTAATTGTTGCCTAATTACTGTGCTTAACTGAGATTTATGATAAACTGCTACTTGATTTTTGATACTTGTACATATCTGCATCATACTTTGATTTTTCCGTCACTACATTACTTATTTACTGAACTTTAGTGACAAACATGATGCACAGTAGCACAGTAGCATTTGAACGGATAACCTATTTGACATGCTGATATAGCCAGCATCAGGCAGACACTGCCTCTAAAGGCCTGAATGAGCCAAAAATATTTTACTACACCCGTAGTGTGTGTAGGGATACAAGGGTTGTATAATTGCGTCTCTAGGAATAAGATATAGAGATTGGATGTGCCTAAAACGTACTCTAAACACAAAACACGGCATTTTTATCAACATACTAGCTTCTAGCTAATTAATAAAGTGCCAAAAACATGAGGAAATATTCCTGACACTTTGCAGAATAAATTGTGTCGCTAAAAATATTATTTACAACGCTTAAAGGATTACTTAAGCACTTTAACGGATTACTATCCAACCGAACAACCGGACTATACCCGGAACATAAAAATATTACCAGAAATATTATTGGTATTTTTCTGAGCCAGTTAGGGTCCCTGATTACCCTAACACCCGCTTTATAACGCATTAATCAACTAACGGGGTTAATCCCTAAAGTTAACCGACTTAACCAAACTAAACTCTAACCGAACGATCAAGATCCAACCGGGTGACCCCACCCCCCTTAGGGCCGGTTTGGTCCCTTTGGAACTAGAGGGTACAAGCTTTTTATTATTTTATTAGTTTCGTGGATATCTAGAGCATGAATCCGATGGACGATGATCTTACTTTTCTCTATAAATACACACACACACTTAAGATAATTACACACACACCATTTCACCAACTCTCTCTCCCTCTTGCTCTCTCCCTCTCGGCCGAGACTAGCCACACCCACACCTCCATTGTCGGTTTTTGATCTAGCCATTCCAAGTGCACACAAGTGTCGGGGATCACGTACGAGGAAGCTTGAAGCAAACGGAAGTTGAAGGACCACGTTCATTTGCTTTTATCCACGCCGTTTTCGCCAAAGATCTTCCCTAGCCCCGAGCTAGAGGTATAACATTTAAAACTTGTTCTTGAACGTATCTAAAGTGGTTAAAAGGATTTTTAACGGTTAAAAGTCGGTAACCCATCTTTTGAATCTAAAAAGTCTACAAAAAACTCGAATATCGTTGGTTAAAAGCATATAACGCGTGTAGAAGTTGTAGTATTTGAATATGTTGATTGTTGAGGCCCGATCTACGTTGTGGTGGCTCTTATCATCGTTTAACCCGAATTTGTTAAGGTCCCGAATCTTGACATACACTTGTTTCTTTTGTACAAGGGTTAAAAGGTGAAACTCCACGAAACGGGAAACATGAACTTGTGTAAAAGTGTTTTGACATGTAAAATAGTATTTAAAACGAGCCGATCTACGTATGTACAAGTGGTACGTTCGTAGAACCAAGTGTCGAGAAAATCATGTTTTTGTATAAGTTGGATAACATGTTTACAAAGGTGATTTTTATAAACTACAAGTGTATGAACACTTGTGAAACGAAAGATCCGACAAAATAACAATTTTTATAAAAATTGTCGGGAAGTTGTAAAGAGTGATTTGTTCCAAAAACGGGGTTTTTGCAAGACTAAACTATTTTATACATAGATCCACTAAATGTAACGAGATCTACACAATAGTTTTAGAAAAACTACAAGTTCATGTAATAATGTGATTTTACATACTAGTCTACAAGTTTGAAGTGTTGAAAACTAGTTTGAAGTATCGGAAATTGATTTGGTTGATTTGAAGAATTGTTGGAATGATTTTGTAAAAGAAAAGGATACGCTTGAAAGCGTGGCCACCTCCAGTTACAGGGGAAACTCTGGCGAAATTTTCTAAAAATCTAACACTTAGAATTATTTACAAGTGTTAGAATTATTTTTGAAATGTTTTCAAAATATATTTCGCCATGACTTTATTTATTAAATATTCGGAGGTGGGATTTTCACAAAAACTAAAAGTGATAAATATTTATTCGATAAATATATTTTTCATCACATTGTTTATGATTATTTTGTGAAAATATATAAATATTATTTTTAGAGTAAAAATAATATTTACAAACTTTGTCGAACCCAAAATAATACCAACACCTTTACGACAAACATATAAGTTACAATGGTAATTACTATTACCACTTAATCGCCAAAACGTAACTTACGCTTTATACGGAAATATTCATAAACGCGTATGTTGTCAACATATTATTTTGGAAAGTATTACACGAAGAGAAAATATATTATTTTTGAGAAAATAAATATATTTTGGAATGAGAAACAAAATATATTAAGTGAGACTTAATATTATAAACACGCACATGCATTAATTCCCCCATCCTTGGGAAGGAAATTAACTACCAAGTATATACACGGAACGGTTGTCTAACTGTTTCCCGAAAATGATAAACTATAAAGCTAAAGCACGGCCATCCGTCTAATAGAATTAGCACATGTAGGTCGTTGCCAGCAGTTGGATATTTGGATTACTTGGTATTGTGACGCACTCACTGTGAGTTCATGTCCCCCTTTTCTCTTAACTGTTTTCCGTTTTATAAACTGCGGGGGTGAAATACATGTTACTATGATTATGAATACTTGATACATGGTATGGTTAGCGTAAGGAGGTTTGTTACTCAGATCATGTGAGTGGGTAGGCACAACTTGAGGCCATTAATCCTCGTAGTAGGACCGAGGGACAGGAGCGGTAGATCTATCTGGGTGTAGCGAGCCCAGCCCCAGGTCCAGCATAACGGACCTCGGGGTGACTTAGTGCCCGACGCATAAATCCGCTAGGTTTGAGTCATCCCTACTTGCACTTCACACATATCAATGGCCTTGCAAACCATTGGTGATCTCTTTTTCCTTATTTGCTACATACCAGGTTTTTGATAAAGATAAAGGTTTGTTTACTCACTTTCGCATGAACTCGCTCAACATTATTGTTGATTTTTCAACTTACATGTATTTCAGGAAATTAACGATCTGGCGCGGTATGGCTTGTTTTCCGCTGCATTAGGCCCGAGGTCATCCAGGGTTCGAGGCTTGTGACTCTTTCCTGGACAAGTCACAGTCCCTGAACCATGTTTACTTTAAGTTTGCATTTGTAATGTTTAGACAAAGTTATGGTTGTTGGGTGTTAACCCGTTAAGACAATGTTTTACTATTTTATTTTTAATGGATGATCTTGCATATTTTTAATTCATATAGCTTGTTATGATTAAGCTATGGTATTAAGAAGTCACACCAAATTAACCACGCTTCCGCAAAGCCAGGGTGTGACACTAGCCCAGTCTGCGTCAGAATAACCAAGAACCGAGACATTGGAGAGCCGAGAGAAAACAAGACCATAGGAAAGTGTCCCCTTGACATAGCGAAGTATGCGTTTAACGCACTGAAAATGGGTGGTAGTCGGAGCCTTTAAGAATTGACTGACTTGATTAACCGCATATGAGATGTCCGGTCGAGTGATGGTCAAGTATTGGAGAGCCCCCACAAGCGAGCGGTATGTAGTGGGATCCGAGTGAGGAATACCCGCGGCCGTTAGCGACTCATTGACAACCAATGGAGTGGACACCGGTTTGCTATCAAGCATATCCGCACGTTGGAGAATCTCGGTTGCATACTTGGATTGACAAAGGAAAAGGCCATTAGTAGAGTAAGAAGCTTCAAGACCCAAGAAATACCCAAGCGTTCCAAGATCCTTTATTGCAAACTGTTGATGTAGAGTAGAAATAAAACGTGTCATAGCCTTCTGATCATTTCCCGTTAAAATTAGATCGTCAACATACACAAGGAGGTATAGGCGACAACCATCATGATCAAAAATGAAGAGCGAGGGATCCGCTCTACTACCAAAAAACCCGTTTTGAAGAAGGAAATCGCTTAATCGTTGAAACCAAGCACGCGGCGCCTGACGAAGACCATAAATAGCCTTACGTAAAAGACATACATGATCGGGGAATCGAGGATCGCCAAACCCGGGTGGCTGTTCCATGAATACCTGTTCACTGAGACGGCCATGTAAAAACGCATTATTAACATCTAACTAACTGGTGCAATGACCAGTTGTTATTGACCGCTAAGGTGAGAACCACCCGGACAGTGGCAGCTTTGACTACTGGGCTAAATGTGTGGGAGAAATCCAAGCCCGGTAGCTGTGAAAACCCTTGGGCTACAAGACGAGCCTTATACCGATCGATAGAACCATCGGAACGGTACTTCGTGCGGAACAACCATTTGGAGCCAATGACATTTTGAGTTGTCGGTCGGGGTACAAGCGTCCAAGTATCATTGTTATTGAGCGCCGATAATTCATGATGCATAGCATCGACCCAGTGAGGATGTTTGCTGGCCGACTTGAAACCTTTTGGATCAGAATTTGCAAATAGAGCCAAGTGAAGCGCAGTGGATGCAAAGTCTGCCCGGTGTTTGGGTTTGAAGATACCTGCCTTGGCTCAGGTAATCATCGGATGAGACGAGGGGGCAGGTGGAGGTGGCGGTGGAGGTGTGGTTATAGGGTTCTCATCAGTGTCATCCGAAGAGGACTCATCAGAAGAGTTGGTTGACGAGGTTGATGAGGCAAGCGGCGAGGGTGGTGGAGAACCCGGTGCAACAGGTATTATTGGAGGTTGTATAATTAGGGGATTAGGTGATGAGGCAATGGGAAGTGGTGCATCACAACATGGAACAGTAGGTGGTAATGATGGTGATTTGGAAGGTGTCGCATGAAGGGGACCAGAAGGAGACAAAGGAGAGGTGGAATCTGTGTAAGTATGCCATAACATGTTGTCAAATGGGGCTGGTGAGGTGTCTCCTTGACAAGGAAAAATATCTTCAGCAAACCGAGCATGCCGGGTTATGTAAGTGCGATTCGTAGCCGGATCGAGGCAGCGATATCCTTTGTACTGAGAACAGTAACCCATGAAAATGCACGGCAGACTTCGTGGGGACAACTTGTGGATGGAGTAGTCACGTAGGTATGGGTAAACCAAACATCCAAACACCCGAAAGTTTTCATAAGCGGGTGTGGTATGAAATAATACCTCAAACGGAGATTTGTTATCCAATAGTCTAGTAGGGAGACGGTTTATAATGTAGACAGATGTGCTAAAGGCGTAAACCCAATAGATAGCCGGTACATGACTATTGAATAAAAGGGCCAAGCCAGATTCAACAATATGACGATGTTTTCTTTCGGCACGCCCATTCTGTTGTGGTGTGTACGGGCAAGAGACCCTATGAAAGGTGCCATTCTCATCAAAAATTTGCTTGACACGATGATTTAAAAATTCGGTGCCGCCATCACTTTGAAACACTTTAATCTTACGAGAGAATTGTGTTTGCACAAACTTCATGAAAATTAGTAAAACATCTTTAAACTGAGACTTTTCTTGTAATGGGTAAAACCAGGTGAACCGTGAATAATCATCAACAAAAATAACATAGTAGCGACTGTTGTCAACCGAGGTGACTGGCGAATAACCCATAAGTCACAATGTACCAAATCAAGAGGGTTAGATGCACGTTGTTCATTAATAACAAAAGGTAAGCGATGCGATTTTGATAATTCACAAGAGTTGCATAAGACAGGCTTAGGTAAAACTGAGGTAAGACTTAAACAACCATTTTTATTTAGCAACAAAAGTGTATCATGAGACACATGACCCAAACGTGAGTGCCACAACTCAAATGAAGCTTTATTTGTAGATGCCAAAAATGCTTGGGGCTTCGATCGGAGAACGTAAAGCCCATTTTCACATCTTCCTTGTGCTATTACCTGCTTCGTTGCTCGATCCTGTATGTAAAAATACGGTTGGGAAAACAAAACATCCAAGTTATTGTCACTGGTTAGTTTGCTAATTGATAAAAGATTTCGCACAAGGCGAGGTACCACTAAAACGTCATTCAACCGTATATCTGGGAAATGGTTTTGTGGCCAATACGAGATATAGATAAAGAATTACCACTTCCGAATGTTACTTTAGAGTCACCAACATACGGAGAGCTATGGTGTAATGACTGAGAATTATCAACCATATGATCGGTGGATCCGGTGTCTGCAACAAACCAGTCAGGTGTCGAGGGGTTAATATTGCAAGTAGCATGAAATGCCTTGGCAATGTCCGCATCAGTAGAAGCATTAGTGGCAGTAAAAGAGGACAAGCGAGGGCACGCCGACGCATAATGGCCGTTTTGGCGGCACAATTGACAGGGCGGGGTTCGGCGAGAACCACAGCCCCGACCACCCAAAGCAGATCCACGATAGCCACGACCTCCTCCACGATTACCTCTGCCCCGATTAGAATTGAAAGCCACCGGAGGGGTACTTGAGCCATGAATCTAAGAGTGGAACTGCTCATATGACTCGTCTTGAGTTATGACATCACGAAGAAATGGCAGAGGCTTGACGGTTCGAGTGGCAGTAGAGAACATCTCAAAACCTGGGCCAAGACCGCGAAGAAACAAGTGAGATTTCTCAGCGTCATCAACAGGTTGACCGGCGGCAGCAAGTTGATCAACGATGTGCTTGAACCGGCGAACAAAGTCAGCAACAGTCGAAGCACCCTTCGAAATCAGACGCAACTGATCCCATAGGTTCTGAATTCGTTCAACAGATGTATTGCTAAAGGCTTGTTCGAGAGCCAGCCAAATGGATTGCGCTGTAGGAAGACCGATGACTTCCCCAAGAACCTCTTCAGTAAGGGAAGCGTTAAGAAGCATAATAGCCTTTTGATCATCAATCTGCCAAGCAGTATACAAGGGGTTCGGGGTGCGTTTATTACCTTCAATAATCTCAGCAGCAGGTGGATCGGAACCATTGATATGAGAACTCAGATTCTGCACATTAAAAACAGGAAGCATCTGGTTCTTCCAATACAGGTAATTTGTAGGAGTGAGTTTCAAGGCTAACATGTGCATAATAGAACTCATGGGAGCAGCAATGTCAGGGGCAGAAGGAGACGCCATGACAACCAGAGAAGAAGTAGGGTAGAAGACGAAGAGGAGGGGGGATTGGGAGAGAAAATGATAGGAAGATCACTGGCTCTATACCATGTGAATATTGTTGATTGGAATACCTCAACTGAAGGAGGATTACAAATATATACACAGATACATAAACTGATACAATGAATGAAGGATAAATGAATGGACACTAATTAATACACGTTAACAATTAAGAGAGAGAAAATCAAGAAAAGAAGGCTTAAAGTTGGACCAACAATTAGAGGGTGATTGTTAGTGTTAATTGTTTAATTATTTGATACAAAGATTAGAGTCAATTATGTAAATAGTGTAAAGAGTCAAAGGGTTAGTTTTTAACAATTTAAGTTATAAACTATTTACGTCGTTTCGTTTCATTTTAGGGTTAAGGGATGTGATGATTCATGAAGCATCATGTCGTTTCATTATGTATAAACTGAATAAAGGGTTCATCCCTCTTGTTGCTCCCATGCAATTTATGGTTCTTCTTATGATGGTTGTATTCCATGATCTCTCCTGGGACTAATAAGATAAGTGGCGTTAGTAGAGCTAGGGTTAAATCCAGCATTAAAGAGGGACTTGTATCTGTTAATCATCGTGTTGTTATTAAGGTAAATGTGTGCATTTGTTGGTTGATTTTGTATCAGATGTTAGTAACAAAATAACAAATGATATAGCATATGAGTTTTACACATTTGATGTTAGTTTTTCAGAATTGTGGTGTTATCTTTTAGATTTTTGATGTTAGTTTTTTCAGAATTTTGGTGTTCATTTTCAGAATTGTGATTTTACTTTGCTGAATTTTGGTGTTATTTCAGTAGCTTGCAGAAATTAAAAAACAAACGGTCTTCATCTTGCAGACTGGAGAGGTTTGGTCCACCTCTTCTGCTACAGATGTCTGCAGATGTGGTCCGCAGACTGCAGACGTTTTACCTCTGAAAAAACAAACAACACCTGATAGTTCACAACATCCCTTCCTGATAAATTTTCCAGTGTTTTAGCACAACAACCCTGTTTGGCCATGTTAGTTTGAACGGTGGTCTAGCTGGTTCCCAGTTTAACCGGGCCTGCTAGTCCGGCTCATGAAAACAATGGTTATATATTTGAAAATGGAATTAAATTGTTGACTTCATGTTTCAATAAAAAAACTTTCCAAGGAAAACTTTTCTGGCATGGAAAGTCTTTGAATGCAATATGCCAATAAATAGTTGTATAGCACAACTATGTTGGAACAATTCAGAACATGGGTCAAGTAGCTAGTGGGTCGGATATGAGCGATTGGTTCAAGTCAAAAGAGACGTTGCATGGAATAAGGAGGTAGTTGCGTATGATCAAGTCGCCTAGCTTCAACAGTATTCATCCAAGGTTTTAGGAATTATCAGTTGTTTACGTTGTTATTTAAGCAGGGAATGGCCTAGCTTTATTTTTATGTTTTTCTTTCAATCAGTCGAAGTAACTTTCAGTTGTGCCGACTGGCCGGATTGCTAGTAAACAAAGTTACCTTCAATCTATTATTGTTGTTTTTATCTTTGTACTATTAACGCCTCGTTAATTTGCGGTATGCTCATATAATGTATATATGTGTGGGCGCTCGGGGGGCAAAAGTGAAATTGCAATAATTTTAACGTTATTTTACTAATTTCGTGAAAATAACGTTAAAAGAGGGGGATAGTTAATCATGCATCAGGTGGTGGCGTTGATAGCTCAAAGACAAGTAGGTACATGCACTAATCGGCATTTGTCTCAATTGCTGAGTGTTATGTGCCTTATGTCCAAGGCTTGATGCAAAACTACAATCGAGCCGGGGGTCTCATTGGAAGCAGTCTCCCTATTCCTACAGGGTAGAGGTAAGGCTGTCTACATCTCACCCTCCTCAGACCCTACCTTAGCTTTGCTATTGGTGGGACATATTGAGTATGTTGATGATGATTGATGATGTTTATCTTTGTGCTATTCTGATTATATACCAACAAACTATACATGCAATCTTAAAACAAAGTGGAAGAGTGTTCACCTTAGAAAACAACCATCAAGTACTGATCTGGCACCGCTTAAAGTGGCGCAGCTTCGTATTGAACTAGCTGCAAAGTCAAAACAACTGACGCAGTCCCTTGTCGACATATACTTCCTGCACTGAGCCATTACATAAACCGTCACCGAATTTCTTGCAAGTTCTGAGGTTGCAAAGTAAGTGTTATTGTTGGATAATTGTCTACGGATGTCTCTGAAAGTATCATTAAGATTATTGAAGAAATTTGGGATGTTTGTGGCGTTAACTGGGCTGCAAGTCTGCCTTAGCAAGTTTGTTTGTGGCTGTGACCTCCCCGGACTTGTGAGAAAGACCACAAACACGATGGCAACCACCACCATCCGCCACCTAAAGGACCACCACCGAGTCATGGTTCCTTCTTTGTTTCTTGCTTCAAAATGGATATTAAACTTGAGAATGTATGGTGGGTGCAGAGTGCGGATTAACCATATAAAGAAGCTGAACTTGACCAAGCAACGACATTTTTGTTTAATTGAAATAATATATAATTATAGTGGTCTTCAGACCTTAGAAAAATCTTATCTTTGAATTTTCGACGGCATTAGATTTTTCTTTTTCGTATTTTTAGGCTGTGTTTGAACATAGAAAATGAAAGATAAAATGTTTAAGACGTGAGACCCATTAGGTAACAGAGCACCACGAGTATTTAAGGACGAGAGTTTCCTTTTCGTTGGTGAGTGTGATGTCTCATCCAATGGATTATCGATGGACTCTAAAAAGTTAGACGTCTTCTTTTTTTGTTTTGAGGTTTTATTAAGTTGGCAATCGGGTATTGGTAATCCTATACTCATATTCGATTGTAAAATCGTGTCTCATACCTGACCTAATACCTGTCGGGTATTTGTCGGGTATTAGGTAAACCCGCGGGTGTAAGGTATACCCATTAGTTTGTTAAAAGATATACGTTGTAATTTTCAAATGCATATCTTTACTATTATAAATAAAAAATGCACATTACGTTAGAATTTCCAAATGCATGTCTTTACTATTATTAATAAAAATTGAACATTACATACATATAAGTTTTATCATATATTAATAATATATGATAACTTCACAATATTTATACACTTATATGTATATACTTCACAACATACAAAATATAAATACTACCGTCAAATACATATACTAAAAGAAATTTCATTTTTTCACATATGAATATTCTAAAATAAATCACGAATAGACGAAAGATAATGAAAAATATAAATTAAAAAATCCGGGTATATAGTTCGGGTAACGGGTATGTGGTTTCGAGTAATCAGGTAGGGTATCACCTAATCCCATATCCGACCCATACCGACGAAAATTTGTAAAACTAATCTCATAGCCGATCCAATACCCGTTAGGTATCGGGTATACCCGTCCCATATATGTCAGGTTTTAGGTATACCCACAGGCTCGGGTATCTTTTCATCCCTAAGTCCATCAATGGTTTTTTCGCCGACAAAAATATGTTTTTAACAGTGGTATATAACTATATATTACTCATATAGTAATATCAAATCTATGGGTATAATACTCTAGTGTGAGATTTATTGAGTAACACTAATATATCATAAAAATTCAATTTAAAATACTAAAAATTATTTTTTTTATCAAAATTTTTTTCAGAACTTTTTCATATAAAAATGTGTAAAAGTTATTCCAATAGAAAATTTATTTTTGTAAATTTTTTAAACTTTTTTAACTGTTTTTAAACATTTTTTTATATTTTTAGTTTTGATTTTTTTATTAAAAAGAGTTCTAAATGTATTTATAAGGAAAAGTGTTGAACTTTTTTAAAGAAAATTGATTTTTATTATGTGGTGCCTGAGTATGTTTTTTAATGGCATTATTCTTTAAAAAAACTAGTTTTTTTTTCTATCGCCGCATTGCGGCGAACGTCTTTTGTTGTTTAGTCTGTGTTTACATGTCTTTTGAAATCATTACAAGCGTGTTGCGTACGGAAACCGCTGAATAAAAAGGAAATATAGAAAAAACACTAAAACATAACCAAAAGAAAATCAACCAAAAAAGTTGTATGGTAATAATGTTTTTCGTATGAAACATGTGGTCAGAGATGAGCAAATGATATTGGGTATCTGTACCGAATTTCCCGAACCGAAAGATCTTAAGTACCAATTCGGTATGACTTTTGGCGTTCCCGGTTCCGGTTCGCTACCGTTTATTACCTTCATATACCGGTACCGTAACTGGTATTTTCGGTACCAGTACCGATTCGGTATTGGTTGGCACCGAGCTCATCCCTACCCCTGAAACTAAAAAAAGAAATCATTAAAAGTTGAAAAAAATCAACAAAAAAAGTTGCATGATACCGTTGTTGTTCGTACGACACCCATGATCAGGGATGAGCAAATGCTACCGGGTAGCAGTACCGAATTTCTCGAACTAAAATATTTTCAAAATCAATTCGAGACCGACTTTTGGTGTTTTCTGTACTAGGCTGGTGTCGGTTTTTACCTTCATGTACTGATAGGCTGGTGTTGGTTTTTACCTTCATGTACTGATAACCGTAGTGGTAGTTTCAATACTAGTACCGGTTAACACAAACTTATCTAACTTAAAAAGTAAAGAAGATAATAAAAATTATTAAAAAAACTAACTACATATATATATATTATAACTTTTCTATCTACTGTTTAAAACATTGAGTTTTTAATATATAGGAGAATTAAGTTTTCAAATTTTTAATATTTCAAACCGTATTTTTATATATATACTGAAAGTATAAAATCAATATTGTTTAACCTACGAGAGAACGCCGTGAAATTACGTATGTTGTAAAATTCTAAACCCTAATCACGCATGTTGAAAAACCATAATCACGCATGTTATACTTATGTAATGAAGCATGTTATGGTTTTCAACATGCGTGATTAGGGTTTTGAGTTTCACAACGTGCATAATTTCACAGCGTACGTTAAGGAATATTGTACATTAACTGACCCCTCTCTTTCTTTCTCTCTCTCTCTCTCTCTATATATATATATATATATATATATATATAATTCTAAGTAAATATCAACCCACTTCAACTCTAAATTAAACTCATCTTTCAAACATTTCACTCTCAAACTTTCACCCTCAACCCATCATCCATTTTACACCAAAATTCTACACTCAACCTTTCACTCCCATCTCAAATCCATCCATCCATGACCAAAGGAGCTTCCAAGAAATGTTAGGGTCCGATTTAAACCCGATCCAATCAACCAACATCCCACTGTACCAAAGCTACAGGTCACCTAATCCACCCGAATCCATGTCATCCCAATACCAACAATTCAGGTTTATGAATCAACCTGGTTTCATTCATCAACAACTCCAAAACTTCGGGTCCATGCCTCCACCCGGAACACGTTACCTGCTCAATGGGTTACATCCACAAATGGAGACTGGTATCAACTCCAATGTTCAACCGACAACCGTGTTCAACTCTTTGGACACTCAGTTGTCATGTACATGTACACCAACTCCGTCTTCGAGCAAAAAAAATAAAGCGAAAAAGTGGTCGGTTCGAAGCCAAAGCCGAAAGTTGTTATTCAAAGATCGTTGGTTGATGAAGAAACGCCTCTTACACAAGCTTATATTCGCATGTCTACATGTGCCATAGTTGGAGAAAAACAAAAAAAAAAAGCACCGACTATTGGGAGCGTATCCATACTTATTTTTGTGAAGAAATAGATAACAAGTTCAACCAAACCAAGGAGAACTTGAAATCACATTGGCATTATATTGCCAATTTGACAACTCTTTTTTTGTGGAATATATTACCACCACAAAAACTGCTCATAGGGGTTACTCCGATGAGATGGTCATGATTCGGGCTAAAGTGGAGTTTTAAATTGAAACAAATATCCAGTTCAACTGCAAGCATGTTTTTCAATTAGTGAAAGACGAACTGAAATGGAATGCTTTGCTCCCTTTTAATGTCAAAACGGATAATGACATCCGAGTGGGGAGAGTATATATCGTCCTCTTTCGATTCGGTTGACTTGGACAAGACCTCCTGTCCACGATTCAAAATTTCAATTTCAATTTCAAGCTCGATGATGATGAGGTTGAAGAGTTAGCTCGTCCAACGGGACAAAAAAAGGCTAAATATGTGCGGGCAAAGTCGAGGAGGAGATCAAAACAAAAGGAGATGTCTGCTGCTCATGAAGAAGAGAACCTGTTGAAAATTCAAATGCAACAATATGTGGAAGAAAGAAATGATTTGATGGATAGCCTCAAAGCTAAACTTGGCCAATTTCTTACGAATCAAGATTTCACCATCCGCTTAACTCGGCCAAATTCTTACGAATCAAGATTTAACCATCCTCTTTATGGACCGCTCGAAATTGACGCGGTTCGACTACAAATTCACGAAGAAGTTTGTGAGAAAATTAAGAAAAAACATGGATGCGCTTATGTTGGTTTTATTTTAATTATTTGTATATTTTTTTAGGTTTTAAGTGTCTTTTTTATTCTTAGAATGTTTTCATTTTTAGGTTCTAAGTTAGGTTTTTATTTAAAATTGTTTCAAGTGTGTGTTTTTGTTAATGGATTATCTAGTTTTTAAATTTATTTTTCCAGAATTTTTATAATTTTTAAAAATAACGTAAATAAAATAAATAAGTGAATAAAATAAAAATAGATTACACAAAGTAGATATAGTTAAATCAAATGAAAAAGTAGGTGATGAGGTGAATAATGAGATTAAGGTTTGTAGTAGTTCATTGTTGTGGGAAAGGTAAGGTTTGAAATGGTGATGATTTGAAATGATGTGATATTCTGACTAGGTAGTCTGGATTTAGACTTGTATACAGTGTTGTGGATGGTCTAAGGAGGACCAAGAACTACAAGGATGGAACAAAAGCATCCGACAAAACGCAGTAAAAGATTCATAAAAAGAATTACAACAGAAAAATGAAACTATGTTAATCTTGCCAATGGTATGAAGCATCCTTTATTTAATCCATCGTTTTGAAGGATGAGGTAGTCGCACCTTTGGGTACTTTGTCAATTCGACAAAGTCGTAGTAGTAATAGTAATAATAATAGTAGTAGTAGTAGTAGTAGTAGTAATAATAATAATAATAATAATAATAATAATAATAATAATAATAATAATAATAATAATAATAATAATAATAATTGTTAGGGGCGGATTTTCTAAACCTAAGGATCACGGATCCTTAAGTGCAGCCAGGATCACGGATCCTCAGTTCGGTTTGAATTAAGGATCCTCAGAAGACGTTGCAGGTTTAAGGATCCAGGATCCTCATTATTATCCTTACACTAACGGTTGTTTCCACTATGTTTGAACTTGTTTTGCAGGAGTATTAGAATATGAATTGGTCTTGCCAAGATTCCAGGGGAATATGCTCCATTATTCTGCACGTGCATGGCTTGTATGACGTTATGGAAGTCGTGGGGAGCTAGCACCTTTTGCGGATTGTTTGTTAGTTAGATTATTTCCATTTTTATAAGGGGATAACAAGCTTGATCACTTAGAACAATTAGCAACACACACACTCTCGAGAACTCTCTGCAACTTATTGGCGATTTCATACTGTTTGCACACTAGTGATCCTTGTAACAAGCTTGTTATCATCCCGATTTGTAACCTTTACTTGTTTAATATAGTTGGTGATCGGTAGTTTCCATCACCCGAGGTTTTTTGTGCCGGATATCATATCTTGATCAAGGGCTTTTTCCTCGTATAAATCCTTGTGTCACACATTCATTTCATTCATATTTTGTTCATACATTTGTCCATTTATTCAAGAATCACACCTCACAAAATCAGATTTGGTTGTATTATCCTTGTGTGATTTTTGACCAAAACAGTTTGGCGCCCACCGTGGGGCAATTAGTGCTTCATTTTTAAGAAATTTTGTTCATTCCGATCATTTCAGTTCATCAGCTTCAACCACATGGCTTCTCAAGCGAAGAACACTTCAAGTTCCATGCCGACGGTCACTTCTTCACAGGGCATTCCACCTTTGCCACCTGTTCCTTCTGGATCCCAGAAGAATGCCGAGAATGCTGCGAAGAAACAAACCCTCGTTTTCTCAAAACCAACTTCTGTTGTTACTTCTGGCCCTACTAACAATGATCTTTATTTTTTGATTTTGCAGATGAGGGATTACATGCAACAGCAGGATAAAAGTAATGACAGGATCCTTCGAGAGATTGATGACATCAAGAAATTGAAGAGATCAGCGGAGGATCACTCTCCTTTTATGCTGAGATCACTGAATTTCGATACTCCAGTCATAACTGCCCAGCACTCTACAACATCAGATGTCCAGTATCAGGGTGGACCATTGGGAATGCATTATGGATCAACGGCAATGACTCAGGCTCAAGGATCCTACTTTCAGCCTTCAAGATCCTCTCTTCAGCCTCAAGGATCCTCCTTCCAGCATCAAGGATCCTTCACTAGTTCAGGATGATACATGGAGATGCAGACGGTTCAAGGCTCCTACTCTCACCATCCAGGATCCTTGTTTCAGGTTCAGGGAACCTCATCTCAGGGTCAAGGATCCTCATCTCAGGTTCGTGGATCCATGGATTATCCTCCAAGACCCCCAACTTTGGTATACCAAGGATCCAACGTCTTTCAGGGTCAAGGATCCTTAAGAAGTTCAGAACCCAGAAGTTCAGAGATTCATTTGGGAGACTTCATACCTATGCAACCATTGCTTCATCTGGTCCCTCGATCATACCAGAATCTCGCCAATATGGATTCACATCTGGAATTCCAAATCTGAATCCTTCAGGAGGTAACACTTTGAATAATTCTTATAATGCTAACCATGGCTTTGTGCAGGATACAGGTATCAACCAAGCTATGGCCAGAGAATTACAAAAGCTCAAGGATATGATTTCCAGCGTTCCAGGAGTGGTTAAGCCCATTCCTGAAATTCCAGTTGGGAGTCACAAGATATCTCGTTTTGCACCACCTATTTGTGATGCAGAGATACCAAAGAGGTTTCAAATACCAACTGTTGGACCCAGTATGGCCTTAACAACTTCATTTTACGTAATATGGCAAGTGATTTCAGTATATGTGAAAAAGATGTGCGGAAATGGAAATCAGACTTTCAAGAAACAAGACCTACAGAATCATCAAGTTTATATCACTTTGAAACAAATTAGTTTAACAAGGTGATTGTAAGATTATTATCTAATACAAAAGAATCTTGATTTCTGTGGGTGAGAAGAGCAGTGGAGTTTGGGTGTTTGTATGTGAATGCTAAGCTTCAAACTCAAGTATCTTCTGCCTCTCGAGCCTTCTATTTATAGACGGCTGTGGACATGAATAAACAATTGTTTATTCATGCAATAAGTCCTGCGTAAAGTAACAATTTGACAAATTCATTGAATCCATCGTTCAAGTTGCATTTGTAATCATGAAAACCAATAATGTCATGCTTCGGTAATGGGTGGCAGGATAGAGTTGTGATTTTTAGACAAGTGGGTCTTTTATCAGAATTTCTGATAAACCACTTCATCAGAAATTCTGGTGAACAAATCATCAGAAAGTCTGATTATCAGAATTTGTCAGAAACTGATGATATTTCATCAGAAATATCATCAGATCCATCAGAAATGACCTTCTCTGAAAATCCAAATCAACTCTTGATCAACTTGTGATTCTTTGTAGTAGATACTTTGCTTTTCAGTTGTCCCAACTGATTTTCTTCATCTTGCTGTGTTTTTCATGACTGTTATCTTCTTCAGAGATCCAGTTGATTGAGAGTTTCTTCAATACTTATAAATAAAGTTTCCTAACAGTTTCCCCCTAAGTATTGTAAGAAAATGAACTATCTCTATGTCCAAATGTAAACAACTTTTTACTAATTCTTGAAAAAAAAGATCAAGTGACTATGTCCCACAGACATAAAGCATAAAACATAAAACTTAAAGCATAGACCATCCAACCATTGTAAAAGAAACAGAAAAACAAATTCTAAACATTGTTAAAAAAACAGTACTATCTCATCAATGCATTCAATTGATCTTCACTCCACTTCTGTGTTTGTCTCCTAATTTCAGCTTTTTCTTGTGATCAATTATCTTTTGAATTGCCTTGTACATCGATTTGTACCATTCTCTTGCTTCCATCCAATCTTCAATGCAATCTTCAATTTTTTTTCTCAGCTGTTCATTGTTCTTTCCTTTCATCTTGAGTTGCTCTTGTTTTTCATTTATGCAGTTTCTTATATACTTTAAAGTTTGGTTTGAATACCTGCAAATTTCACTGATTCTGAATAGAGCTTTCTCATCATGGGCATCTTTGAAGACTGCACAAATTTCTGGTGTGTCAAAGATTGCATCAGTTCTTGCTAATTTTGAAGGGATTTCAGCTGGAATCATTGTTTTGGGTGGAGGTATTAACACTTTAGTGCTATACTCGAAATTGATACACAGATCAAAGTCTGCTAATGCTGCTCTTTTGTATAATTTCGCTCCTGCACTTTTAACACTGTCAAGAGCTCTCCTGATCACTACTGAACCTCCTTTCCATTCATCAATGATGTTCTTCATCTTGACTATGTCCATTGGATGAATTTTATCAGCCAGGTCTGCATCAGTAACCTTTTGAACATCTTTGTCTTTTCTGACTTGGGTGTACTTGTTTTGACTTTCATTCCCTAGTATTCCTCCTCCAGTAGTCAAAGTATCAACTCTTTCAATTGATACTATAGGATTAGTCAATTTGTTGTGCAATATTACCCAGCTGCCATTATTTCTTTCTTCATAAATACCTTTACTCATTGGTGAGAGTGGCCTTGTTGGGTTGTCTTCTGGACCTTTCCAATAGTAGTGCTTCAGATGTTCTTTTGGATACATGATTGTGTGTAGATCACCTTCCAGCACTTCTGATTCTTTGATGTTGCCTTCTGAATCTACTCTCATTATTTTTCTTGGCCTTTTAGAAGAGGTCACTTCATGTTCCATTCTTCGCTTCTCTTTTGTGTCCATCCTTATGCTAAATTCTGTTTCTCCAGTGATGGTTGTAGTTGATGGTTGAGCTGAAGTATATTCTTTATGTTGGATCCTTGAAGTGTCTGGGTTTGATATGCTTGGTGGAGGACCCATGGGTAACTTTTGTTTATCTGGTGGTGGACCCATGGTCTACTTTTGTTTTGAGCTGTTACGGTTTCTGTTTGCTTCATTTGTTCTTGTTGGATGGTTTCTGGTTGATGTTGGGGACTTTCTGACTCTGTTGCTTGTCTTTCTTGTGGAATTGGAGTCTTTAGTTTATGAAGATCAACTTTTGCTAGTGTGGCAACATTGTATTGCAGTCTTTTTACTAGCAAGTGAATGTTAGTAAGAGCTTGACTGTTTGTTTCTTCTTGCTTCTTTATCTTCTGAAACTCCTGATTTTCTTTATTTCTTTGTTCATTTAATTCCAGTATCAACTTTTCAAAAGCCTCAGTCAGACTGCTGCTGTTAGCACTGAGAAGTTGTATTTCTTCAAGAAGCCTCCCTGAACTTGAACTTTCTCCTGCAGTTGCAATCTCAGTCATCTTTTTCTTGATATCATGTAGTTCTTTAAGAGCCTTCTCCATTTCTGAAGAACTTCCTTTGTTTTCTGATGACTTTTGTATTTCTTTGAGAGCTGCATTATTTTCTTTAATTTTTTTCTACATAGCTTTGACAGTCTCTGATAGAGCTTTGACTTCTGATTTTTTATTTCTGATTTCTTCCAGTATTAGATCAAGTTTTTCATTCATGACTGTTTTCTCAGTAGCAGCTTTATCTTCAAGTTCTTTTTGAAGTTGTTTTGGAGATATAGATGGTTGTTCTTGGAAAGTAGGAGAAACAACAGATGTTTCTCTTCTAACACCACCAGAAAACACATTTTCTGATGTTCTGAGGTTAAGAGGATTGGAAGTATCCAAATTCTCTGTTCCCTCACCAGAAACTTCAAACAAATTCAAGTCCTGGTTTTCCTCACATCCTTGAACCCTTTCAGGTTCTCCATGAGTTGTTGAGAAACTTTTATTTTTCTCATCCAAGTTTCCTTGATCAGTGAACTGATCTCCACCTGTTGTTACCACATTTTCCTCCTCAGAGTCTGACTCAGAAAATGGGTCTTTTGTTTCACTCACATTTTGTTTTGTAAAAATAGTGCTTCTTTGTAATATTTCATATTTTGGTTGAATTGATTCATCAGAATCACTTTCAGAAGTATAAAATATATTGAGTTTAGATTTTGTTGCACCTGTTTCTCCTATATGTGAGCCTTCAGCATGATGTTCTTTTGTTGCATGAGTCATATGCACATCTTTATCAGTTTGATGAGGATCAGATTCATCCTGCTGCTCTATTCTTGGTGTGCTTGATTCTTCTGCATCATGCTCCATGGGTGACACCTTTTCAAATCCTTCTTTTGTTTCTGCTTGCTTACGTAACATTCTCAGATATTCTGCTCTGTATGATGAGTTTTCTAGTATCAGATCCATCATATTTTCTGGCAGAACAGGTACATCAAAATCTGACTTCCATGACCCTGCAGCACTCCAAGGTCTCATAATTTCTGATTTCCACATATATTTTGATTTTGGAGTTTGTAGATTCCTTTCAGAAAAAACATCAGAAATTATGATGGATAGAAATCTGGGGAATGGTAGATGTGAATTTATTTTTCCAGTTTTGGTCAGAATTGATCTTTTGATCAGATTAAATATTTCTGTTCCAAAATCAATATTCATCCCAGTTATGAGGCTGAACATGATTGTTAGAATATTCATATTTATCTGATCTGTACCTCCAATCTTCGATGATAAACACTTATTCAGTATTTCCATCAACACTTGCCAGAAGGCAGGCAGCTTGTTCCTCTTGAACTCATTGATTTTTGAAATCTTTGCCTTGCATCTCATTACAGCATCAAGTTGTTCAAACATGTCTTCTTTTGGGGGTGCTTCTTCATACTCTTGATTTAAGGATAGTTCCAAACATTCCCTTATTTTCTCCGGTGTGATTATGATGAAGATATCTTCCCATAAATGTGCTGTTAGCTCCATACTTGTACTATGAGCTTCGAGAGTTTTTACAACTTGTTGTAGCTGTCTTTCTGGTACCTCTCTGGTCTTTGTAAGAGCATGAGCTATTGGGCTTCTGATCAGAAATTCAATGAGAATTTGACACTTCACATCATATTGTTCGATATTGGTGTTCATTGCTTCATTGTTGTTCTTCAAAGGAAGATATTCAGCTTCAGTGATTAAGGGAACATAGTGTTCAGCTGGAGGTGGACTGTTGTTGGTGGCAGCCATTAAGGATTTGGGTTTTTGCTTTTGAGAAGGGTTTTTAGGGTTTGAGAATGAAGATTGAAGATGGACGTCTCTGTTTTGGAGGGGATATTTATAGTGAGTTGAGACAGAGATTTTTGAGTGTTTTTCGTGGGTTGTTTGTATTCAAGGTGTTTTATGACACCTTAATGATGTTTTAATCTTTTAAAGAAGCAACCGTTTTTGAAAAACCTTTGGTTTATCTCTAATTTAATGTATATCTCATTAAAGATAATTAGAGATTCCAATGATTTTTAAAAGGATAAACACTAGTATCCAACTTGCACCTTTTTCTGCGGGACCCTTTTTGATTTCAAACATGGTCCAATCAAAAACCTTTTTCTTCAATTAAGTGCTTTCCCATGTTGTCCTTTTAATGATATATACTGAAAAAATCTCTAAATATTTCTTGGAGAGTTGAATTTTTCAAATATATCATCAGAAAACATTTGATTCATTTATAGAAGTCTGAATCAAAATTTTTATTATTTATTTATTTATTTATTTATTTTTTTAAAATGAAAAAGAACTATAAATTTATACAAATGGAATATGTATGAAGATATGGACTTTTGTTGATTACTGATTACTTACATTTAAACAAAAGTTTCAGAGGTAAATCAGAATTTCTGGTAAATCATCACATTTTATTGATGATTTATTAAATCTTCTGATTTTTCATCAGATAGATGAATTTCTGCATCAGAATTTTGCTTAATTGTCCTTTCATTCTCAGTATCTTGGTGATTATCAATTTGGTTTTCATTTTGTCTTGCTTTTATTTCTGAACCATTTTCATCTCTTAAGTTGACCATGCCAAGTTTGCCGATCAAAAAATTATGTCTCTTTTCATCAAGAGGTTTTGTAAATATATCAGCAATTTGGTTATCAGTTGGAACAAAATACATTTCAATGTTACCTTTCTCCACATGATCTTTTATGAAGTGATATCTGACATCTATGTGTTTGGTTCTTGAGTGATGAACTGGATTTTCTGTTATTGCAATTGCACTCTTTGAATCACACAAAACTGGTATTTTTGTCAGATTTACTCCATAATCCTTTAGTTGAGTTTGCACCCACAGCACTTGTGAACAACAGCTTGCTGCTGCAACATATTCTGACTCTGTTGTTGATGTGGCAACACAGTTTTGCTTCTTGCTTGCCCAACATACCAATTTTTCCCCCAAGATTTGACAAGCACCAGATGTGTTTTTTCTGTCAATCTTACACCCTGCATAATCTGCATCTGTGTATGCAATTAATTCAAGTTTTGTATCCTTTGGATACCAGAGACCAAGTTCTAAAGTTCCTTTTAGATATTTGAAAACTCTTTTCACAGCTTTTAAATGAGATTCTTTAGGGTCACATTGATATCTGGCTAGAAAGCATGTAGCAAACATGATGTCTGGTCTACTTGCAGTTAAGTATAACAATGACCCTATCATCCCCCTATAGGTTTTAATATCTACACTTATTCCATCTTTATTAGAATCTAATTTGTTCCCTGTTGCCATGGGAGTTTTTGAAACAGAGCAGTTTTCAAGTGAATATTTTTGTAGAATTGTTTTGACATACTTTGATTAACTCAAAAATATTCCATTAATTCTTTGTTTGACTTGTAACCCTAAGAAAAAGGTTAATTCACCCATCATGCTCATTTCAAAATGGCTGGTCATTAATTTTTGAAACTTTTTACAAAATTTTTCATTTGTTGATCCAAATATAATGTCATCAACATATATCTGAACCAACAAGGTATGACTTTTGTGTGTTTTGAGGAAAAGTGTGGTGTCAATAGTACCTTTGGTAAATCCAGAATTGAGTAAGAAGTTTGATAATGTTTCATACCAGGCTCTAGGAGCTTGCTTCAATCCATACAAGGCTTTGTTTAATCTATAAACATGATTTTGAAATTCTGGATCAACAAAGCCTTCAGGTTGTTGCACATAAACTTCTTCTTCAATTTTACCATTTAGGAAAGCTGATTTTACATCCAGTTGATAAACTTTGAAATCCTTGGATGCAGCATAAGCAAGAAAAATTCTTACAGCTTCTAATCTAGCTACTGGTGCAAAGGTTTCATCATAATCAATACCTTCTTGTTGACAGTAACCTTTGACTACTAACCTTTCTTTGTTCCTTATGATTATGCCATTTTCATCAGATTTATTCCTGTATACCCATTTTGAACCTATGATAGATTTGTCTTTGGGCTTAGGTACCAGATCCCATACCTTGCTCTTTTTGAATTGATCCAGATCCTCTTGCATAGCTTGTATCCAATCTGGATCATTCAGAGCTTCTTTGGCAGATTTGGGTTCTATTGTGCTTAAGAACCCAGCATATGCACATTCATGTGCAGTTGCAGATCTTGTTCTCACACCATCAGCTGGATTGCCAATGATATCAGAATGAACATGCCCTTTGATCCATCTTAACCTGTTTTGCACAATTGTTGGTTCTGATGGATTTGAAGTTTCCCCCTGTTCAGTTACCTCTGTTCCATGTAAAGCACCAGAATTTTGATTTTCTGTTGTGCTATTTACTTGTTCTTCAGGGTTAGTACATGATATTTATGATGATTTAAATGTACAAGCTTTATCATGTTCTAGAAAATCTTCTGATATCATTTCAAAGAGATGCTCATAATTTTCCTGTTTGTCAGAAAAGTTTATTTCTTTTATGTATTCATCAGAAACTTCAGTCTCTGATGAGTCATCAAATGAGACATATAAACTTTCTCTGATTGTCCTTGTATTAAGAACAAAAATTCTATAAGCTTTTGAGGACAAGGAATATCCAAGAAAAATACCTTTTTCTGCTTTTCTGTCAAATTTTTCAAGGCTTTCAAAATCATTGAAGACAAAACATCTACAACCAAATGTGTGTAAAAATTTTACACTTGGAATTCTATTATTTATAATGTTATAGGGTGTTTTGTTTAGCCTTTTGTTGATAAGAGTTCTGTTTTGAGTAAAACATGCATTTGCAATTGCTTCTGCCCAAAAGTGAGAGGGCATTTTGGCATATGCAAGCATTGTTCTGGCAGCTTCTACTAAGGTTCTATTTTTTCTTTCAACAACCCCATTTTGTTGAGGGGTTCTGGGAGCAGAAAAGTCATGAGAGATTCCTTTGTTTACGAGAAAGCTTTCAATTTTGAATTTTTGAATTCTGTCCTATTGTCTGGTCTGATCCTTCTTACTGTTAGTTTTAACAGATTTTCAATTTTCTTTATAAAATTAATGATCAAATCAGGTGTTTCACTTTTCTTTCTCAAAAATTCAACCCATGTATATCTGGAAAAATCATCAACTATTACTAGTATATATTTCTTTCCAGAAAAACTTTCTGTACCTATGGGTCCACACAAATCCATGTGTAAAAGTTCCAAATTTTGTGTAATGGAAGATTCAGAAATTGACTTGTGAGCGCTTCTTTTTGACTTTCCCATCTCACAAGCATCACAAATTTTATCCTTTTTAGAGGATATGAAAGGTAACCCTTTTACCAGACCTTTACTTGCTAATTTGTTTAGGTTTTTGAAATTTAAGTGAGCCAATCTTTTATGCCACAACCAACTACTTTCTTTGTTGATTTTTGAAAATAAACATAGTTTAGGATGTTCATTTTCTTCTTTGAAGTCAAAGTAATAGATTGATTTTCTTATTCTTTTCCCACTCAAGTATATTTTATTATCATCCATACCTATTAGCAAGCATTTTTCTGGTAAAAATGTTACTTGAAAACCTTTGTCACAGAATTGACCACAGCTCAGCAAATTATACTTTAAGCCTTCAACATAAGCTACTCTTTCAATGGTCAAACATCCATACCTGATACATCGGTATCCCATTATCCTTCCTTTCACTCCATTTCCAAAGTTCACCATTTTACCCAGCTTTGAGACAAAGTTGCTGAGTAAGCTCCTATCTCCAGTCATGTGCTTGGAGCTTCCTGAGTCGCAGTACCAGATCTGCTGCACATGATGGTCCTGAAATGGAATGATTAGAGGGTTTTAGGTACCCAGGCATGCTTGGGTACACTTTCTGATGATATTCTGGTTCTATTATTTCTTCTAGATGACCTTTCATCAGAATTTCTGTTAAATGCTGAGCCATTAACAGAATTTTTCTTTTTCTTTTGGAGATGGTGTTGAACAAGCTTCAGTATTTCAACACACATACAGGAATCATCAGAAATTTCTGATTTTCCTTCTTGTGATGGAATGAAGGGATAGTTTTGAAAAGATGATTGAATTGCTTCTGGAGTTTTTACAAACTCTTGACTGTATTCACTTCTTTCTGGTTCAAAATTTGGCTTTTTAAAGGAGTATTCAGAACGTGTTGATTTGTAAGTTTCAGAATCAGATTCTGATAAGAATTTATCAGAAGTCTGTTGAGTTGCTTTTACAATGACAGTGGGTTTGTTATTATTTGTTCTTACATAACCCAACCCTTCTCCTTTGTTCTTTGGAGTGGACTCTATGAAATTTATGAATTCTTTTGCCTCTTGAAAACCTCTTACGTTAATTTATTTATCATTGATTTTCTTGTAAAGATCTCTTCTTTCATTTTCATAGAACTCAATTTTAGCTCTTTGATCTAAACTTTGTTCTATAAGTAATTGGTTTTCAAGAATGATTTTATTCAAGGTCCTTTGCAACTCATCAGATTTTTTACCATCTGATTGATGTTTAACTTGCAAGTTTAAAAAATTTGACATGAGCTCATTTAGCTTGTGTTCAAGATCAAAATTGTCTAAACTTACCTGTTGTCTTGAAGTTTCTGGTATGTCATCAGAAAGTGCCATGAGACAGAAGTTGGCCATTTCTTCTTCTTCATCATCAGAAGAATCATCAGATAGCCATGTATATGTTCCAACAATTAAGCTGACTTGCTGTTGTTGCTTCTTAGCTTCCTCAAGCTTCTTTTCATAGTATGCAACATTTTTCAGCTTCTTGGTCTTACACTCAGATACATAATGACCTTTTTGCTTGCACTTGTAACACACCACCTCAGCCTTTCCTTTATCCTTAGATCTAACTTCTTCTTTAGATCTATCATCCATCCTCCTACTATCACTCCTCTGGTACCTCTGGCCTCCTCCCCTCAACCTCTGCTCAAACATTTTGGTGAGCAGTGCTATTGCATCAGCAAAGGCTGAAAAATCTGATGATGAATCAGAAGTTTCAAAGGCCTGGCTGTTTGATGGTTGTGGATCATTGGAAGTTGTTTGTCTCTGTGAGTTAGAGATAAGAGCTAAAGATCCCCCTCTTTGAATGGTTTCTTCAAATATTTCTTCCTCTCTGGGGATCAAGATGCTATATAAGTCATGAAGACTCATGTTTCCTAGTTCTAAGGTTGAGGACAAAGTCATTGTGAGACTCCTCCATTCTCTAGGCAAAGCATCAAGAAATTTTATGTTTCTTTCATCATTTGATTTAGTTATTCCAAATTTCTTTAGCTCGTTTAAAAGTTTTGTAAACCTTTGATATGTGTCATTTAACTTTTCATTAGGTAAACTTTTAAACCTTTCATAGGATGATACGTTGTTTGTTCTCTTGTTTCTTTTCATCCTTTCTCCTCCTTCACAAAGATTTTCCAACTGATCCCATATTTCCTTAGCTGATGCACAAGCATCAACTTGTGAAAATACGTCATTGGGGATGGCCATTATTAAGACTGATTTTGCTCTTTCATCCCCTGCTACCAGTTCCTTGTCTTCCTCACTCCAAAGTATTTCACTTTTGGGAGCTCGGAAGGCAGGGATAGCAGGTAGTTGGTCAGTTGCTGGAATTGCAGGTATTTCAGTCATTGGTATATGTGGACCCCTTTCAATGGATCTAAACAGAGCTCGGTCATGACCATTAAGGAAATTGACCATCCTGATTTTCCATTGGGGGTATTCCTCCCTGACCAGAGTCGGAGGTTTGGACATAAAACCAATGTTGAAAGCAATATTCCAGGTTTGAAAGCTGGCCATCTTTAGAAAAAAGAAGAAGAGCAATTGATCGTTTGAAAATAATTTATTCAATCTGCTCTGATACCAATTGTTGGACCTAGTATGGCCTTAACAACTTCTTTTTACGTAATATGGCAAGTGATTTCAGTATATGTGAAAAAGATGTGCGGAAATGGAAATCGGACTTTCAAGAAACAAGACCTACAGAATTCTCAAGTTTATATCATTTTGAAACAAATTAGTTTAACAAGGTGATTGTAAGATTATTATCTAATACAAATGAATCTTGATTTCTGTGGGTGAGAAGAGCAGTGGAGTTTGGGTGTTTGTGTGTGAATGCTAAGCTTCAAACTCAAGTATCTTCTGCCTCTCGAGCCTTCTATTTATAGACGGCCGTGGACATGAATAAACAATTGTTTATTCATGCAATAAGTCCTCCGTAAAGTAGCAATTTGACATATTCATTGAATCCATCGTTCAAGTTGCATTTGTAATCATGAAAACCAATAATGTCATGCTTCGGTCACGGGTGGCAGGATAGAGTTGTGATTTTTAGACAAGTGGGTCTTTTATCAGAATTTCTGATAAACCACTTCATCAGAAATTCTGGTGAACATATCATCAGAAAGTCTGATGATCAGAATTTGTTAGAAACTGATGATATTTCATCAGAAATATCATCAGATCCATCAGAAATGACCTTCTTTGATAATCCAAATCAACTCTTGATCAACTTGTGATTCTTTGTAGTAGATACTTTGCTTTTCAATTGTCCCAACTGATTTTCTTCATCTTGCTGTGTTCTTCAGGACTGTTATCTTCTTCAGAGATCCAGTTGATTGAGATTTTCTTCAATACTTACAAATAAAGTTTTACTTACAAATAAAGTTTCCTAACACCAACCATGAAGCTATATGATGGCTCAACAGATCCAGAAGAGCATGTAGCTCAATACAAAGAAAGGATGGAGATCAATCCCATTCCTGAGAGGTTAAAAGAAGCATGTCTATGCAAGGGTTTCGGATCCACACTGACAGGATCAGCTCTTAAATGGCTACTAAGTCATCCCCCTTACTCTATTACTTCATTTGCTAATCTAGTTAATCTGTTCAATAGCCAATTCTCATGTAGTAGGAAATTTGAACGTTTAACTAGTGATCTATATAGGGTAACACAAGGTCAAAATGAATAACTTAGAGATTATATCACTAAATTCAGTAAAGAATCCTTAGACATTCCTAATTTGGATATTGCTACGGCTATAGAAGCCTTTAAAATGGGATTACTTAGGGATTCACGGTTCTATGGTGATCTTGTCATGACCCCTTGCAGGAATCTAGATGAAGTGAGAACAAGGGCCCTTAGATTCATCCGATTAGAGGATGATAAAAGGATCCAAGAAAGACAGGCAGGATCCTCGAAGCAGGAAAAGCAAGGAATCTACTTCATGAACAACGAGTCCAAGTCATACAACAAGTCAGATAACCAGAACGTGCATGCAGTGGAGCAAGAAGAGGATGATGAGGATTATCCTCCCATTTCTGAATATTGTTTTTCTGTTGATAATAATGAACTAATCCTTGCAATGCAGAATCTAGCTGAAAAAGTGAGATGGCCCAGAAAGAGTGATAAGCCAACTGCAACAAAAGACAAATCCAAATGGTGTGCATATCACGAAGATTTCGGTCATCTCACTGAAGAATGTATTGCACTCAGAAAAGAGATTGGTTACTTATTAAGCAAAGGGCATTTGAAGGAGCTGTTGGGAAGAAAAAGGTCAAGGATCCAGGATCCTGAAAAGGTTCCAGAAAGAGCTCCTGCTCCTCCTGCTGATGCACAAATTATCAACTTCATATCTGGTGGATCAGACATATGTGGCACTTCCTTTTCATTAGCCAAGAGGCATGCCAAGGAGACCAAGATGGATAATGGGGATAGACCCATCCGAACCTCTAATGTTACAAAGGAGAAAGTTATTACCTTTGATGAGGATGATCGTGTGGATGTTCAGGATCCTCATCATGATGGTCTCGTTATTACATTGTTTATATCTAATCATTTTGTTCGTAGGATCCTGATAGATGGAGGAAGCTCTATAAATATCATTCAGCTTGATGTCCTCAAGAAGATAAACATCCCTGAATCAGAAATTATCCCAAGATCTTCGGTTCTTCTAGGATTCAGTGGGGAAACCAAGAACACATTAGGGGACATTAAGCTTCCCATTTATATAGAGGGACTTAGTTCTTTTCAAAAATTTTGTGTTATAGATTGCTTATCATGTTGCAATGTTATCCTTGGCAGGCCATAGATACATGACATGAAAGCAGTCCCATCTACATATCATCAATGTGTAAAGCTTCCTAGTCCTTAGGGGTGGTGATGATTGAGAGTGACCAACAAGAAGCCAAGAATTGCTACACTTCATCGATGAAGCCAGCCACAAGACCTAGGGAGCAATAGCAATTAAAGCATCCTCCAAGAGATGTCCTGGAGGCAAGAGAACAAGATGTGAAAGATATACTGATGGATCCTCAAGATCCTGAATCCAAAATCTTCATAGGATCCGGGATCCTCAATGACATCGAATAGGATCTAGTATCCTTCCTCAAGAAGAGAAGAACTACCTTTGCCTGGAAGCATGAAGACATGACAGGTATCTCTAAAGATATTATTACTCATAAGCTTGGCATTGACAGGTCATTCAAACCCATACATCAAAAGAGGAGAAAGTTTGCACCTGAGAGGAATGCCATTATCCAAGAGGAATTAGACAAGCTGCTCAGAGCAGGTATGATTAGAGTGGTCAAGTATCCAAGGTGGTTAGCCAATGTGGTTGTTGTTCAAAAGAAAAATGGAAAGTGGAGGGTATGTGTCGATTTTACTGATTTAAACAACAAGGATCCTTTCCCATTACCCCACATTGACTCCATGGTGGATGCTACCGCGGGTCATGAGTTGTTGACTTTCATGGATGCTTCATCTGGATTTCAACAAATTCAGATGGAACCATCTAATCAAGAGGATACAGCCTTTATGACCCCAACTGGTATCTATTATTATATTGATATGTCATTCGGACTAAGAAATGCAGGTGCTACCTATCAAAGGCTAGTCAATATGATGTTTAAAGAACAAATTTGACACACTATGGAAGTCTATATAGATGACATGGTGGTTAAGTCCAAGAGAGCTGAGGATCACCTTAGAGATCTGGAGGAAGCATTTGTTATCCTTGATAAATTCAATATGAAACTGAATCCTTCCAAGTGTCACTTTGGTGTTAAGGCAGGCAAGTTCCTAGGTTACATGGTAACCAAAAGAGGCATAGAAGCAAGTCTAGAGAAAATCAAGGCGATTGTGAATATTAAATCTCTTGCCAATGCTAAGGATGTGCAAAGGTTGACAGGCAGGATCGCAGCCTTGAACAGGTTCATCTCAAAGTCATCAGAGAAGTGCAAGGAATTCTATGACATCCTGAGAAAGAACAAGAAATTTGAGTGGACTGAAAAGCATGAGAATGCTCTTAAAGCCCTTAAGGATTACCTATTCTCAGCTCCTGCCTTGATGAAACCACAAAAAGGGGATATATTATCCTTATATTTGGCAGTCTCTTCTAAAGCAGTAAGTGCGGTCCTTGTTAAGGATCACAAAGGTACACAACATCCTGTATATTATGTGTTAGGGCTGGATTTTTATGACCTATGATCCTTACATGTGATCCTAACATGTGATCCTAACAAGTGATCCTTGTTTCTTTGGCAGATAGTGATCCTCAGAGGAGCTCCAGGATCAGGATCAGATATCATTCCAAGGATCCTCATACTAACGACTGTTCTCTTTGGACTTAATATTATCTTGCAGGAATTACGAGTTGGATCCAGTCTTAGCAACGTAAACAAGGAATCTGTCACGATAATCTCGCACATGCATAATCAAAGATGGACGTTATGGCAAATATGGAAACTCAGCACAATTCAAGGGCGATTATTTAGGCTAAATTTACTTCTATTTCTAAAGGGGTAACGAGCTAGTAGTTAGGTGATTTGCCTAAAATAGAACCACACACACTTGTATAAATGGCACTCTTGAACATTCGGAAGACACAACACACTTCTCACACGCTTTAGCATACGATACTATAGAGATCCTTGTACCTAGCTCGTTACCATCCGAAGTTGTAACCAATATTTGTTATATTAAAGTTTGGTGATCGGTAGTTTCCATCACCCGAGGTTTTTTATGCCGGAGATCATTCATTGATCAAGCGCTTTTTCCTCGTATAAATCCTTGTGTCACTTGTGCATTTTACATTTGAGTGATCCTTCACTTTGTTCATCATACCAAGCATCATTCCCCGTTTACATAAAGTTTGGTTGCATTATCTTTAAGTGATTTTTGACCAAAACAGTTTGGCGCCCACCGTGGGGCAATTGGTGCTTCATTCATAAGAAAGTTTTTCTGTTGGTGATCATTTCGGAAGTGTAGCATGGCTTCATCGTTGAAGAATAATTCCACAGCGATGTCTGTAGTCAATTCATCTAATGGCATTCCACCTTTGCCTCCACCACCAGCTGGATCTCAGAAAAATGCTGAGAAGAGACCAACTCCTATCTCCTCTAAACCATCATCTTCTGCTCTAACTTCTTCTATTCCCAGTACTAGTGATATATTTACTTTGATTTTGCAGATGAGGGATCGTATGCAGCAGCAGGATGAAACTAATGACAGGATCCTCAAGGAAATCGGAGATCTCAAAAGACAAAAGAAAACGGCAGAGGATCATTCCCCGCTAATGCCCAAATCTTTGAATTTTGATACTCCGATGATTACTTCTCAGCCATCAGAGGTCCCAGACGTTCAACACATGTATGGATCAAGAGGAGTGCATTTCGGCCCAGCAGTAGTGACTCAGGCATCAGGATCATATTTCCAACCAGCAGGATCCTATACTCAGCATATGGGATCCTTCATGAACTCAGGACCCTCCTTCGTTCCAGGATCATCCCAAGTTCAAGGATCCTCATTCGTTCCAGAATTATCCCAGGTTCAAGGATCCTCCTTCGTTCCAGGATTATCCCAGGTTCAAGGATCCTCCTTCGTTCCAGGATTATCCCAGGTTCAAGGATCCTCCTTCGTTCCAGGATCATCCCAGGTTCAAGGATCCTCCTTCGTTCCAGGATTATCCCAGGTTCAAGGATCCTCCTTCGTTCCAGGATTATCCCAGGTTCAAGGATCCTCCTTAGTTCCAGGATCATCCCATATTCAGGGATCCCTTCAGATGCCAGGATCCTTGAAGAATTTGCAAACAGGAAGTCCAGATGTCCATCAAGGAGATTTTATTCCGATGCAGTCCATCGCTTCCACTGGTCCATCAATCATCCCAGAATCCCAGCAATATGGATTCACATCCAATGTTCCTAACTTGAACCCGATGGGAGGTAACACTTTTAATAATTCTCTTACCACTAACCATGGATTCATGCAGGATACAGGTATCAATCATGTTATGGCCAGAGAACTACAAAAACTGAAGGATATGATATCAAGTGTTCCAGGGGTAGTCAAACCTATCCCGGAGATTGCAGATGGAAGCCATAAGGTATCTCGTTTTGCACCACCAATTTGTGATGCTGAGATACCCAAAAGATTCCATATCCCTACTATGAAGTTGTATGATGGTACAACGGATCCTGAGGAACACATAGCACAATACAGGGAGAGGATGGAGATCAATCCTATTCCAGAAAGGTTAAAGGAAGCATGCCTGTGCAAGGGATTTGGATCCACTCTTACTAGATCAGCTCTTAAATGGCTACTAAGTCTTCCCCCTTACTCTATTACTTCGTTTGCTAATTTAGTTAACTTATTAAATAATCAATTTTCTTGTAGCAGAAAATTTGAACGATTGACTAGTGATCTATATAGGATAACACCGGGTCATAATGAATCATTAAGGGATTATATAACCAAGTTTAGTAAAGAATCCTTGGACATTCCTAACTTGGATGTGGCCACAGCTGTTGAGGCCTTCAAGATGGGATTGCTTAAGGATTCATTGTTCTATGATGATCTTGTTATGACACCGTGCAGGAACCTAGACGAAGTAAGAACTCGGGCACTCAGGTTCATCCGGCTAGAGGATGACAAGAGGATCCAGGAGAGACAAGTAGGATCCTTAAAACAAGAAAAGCAAGGATCCTCTTTCAAAAGCAACAAATTCAAATCCTATAACAGAACTGACAATCAGAATGTGCATGCTGTAGACCAAGAAGAGGATGATGAAGATTATCCTCCAATTTCTGAATACTGTTTTTCCGTTGATAATCATGAACTAATCCTTGCAATGCAGAATCTAGGAGAAAAGGCCAGATGGCCCAGAAAAAATGACAAAACAGCCGCAACTAAAGATAAATCAAAGTGGTGTGCATACCATGAAGATTTTTGGCATTTGACAGAGGAATGCATCGCATTATGAAAGGAAATTGGATATCTGCTGAGCAAGGGGCATTTGAAAGAATTGTTGGGAAGAAAAAAGCAAAGGACTCAGGATCCTGAAAGGATCCCTGAGAAAGCTCCAGCTCCTCCAGTAGATACACAAGTGATCAACTTTATATCTGGAGGATCAGACATCCGTGGTACATCCTTCTCAGCAGCTAAAAGGCATGCAAAGGAAGCTAAAATGGATAACGGAGAAAGACCTATTCGAACATCAAGTGTCTCGGAAGGAAAAACCATAACCTTTGATGAGGATGATAGAATTAACATCCAGGATCCTCATCATGATAGTTTAGTTATTACTCTTTTTATTTCTAACCATTTTGTCCGCAGGATCCTTATTGACGGAGGAAGCTCAGTAAATATTATCCAGCTTGATGTTCTGAAGAAAATGGGTATCCCGGAATCAGATATCACCCCAAGATCCTCCGTGCTTGTAGGATTTAGTGGCGAAACTAAGAAAACCCTGGGGGACATTAAACTCCCAATTTATGTGGAAGGATTACATAATTATCAAAAATTTTGTGTTATTGACTGTTTTTCTTGTTGTAATGTTATCCTTGGCAGGCCCTGGATACACGATATGAAGGCAGTCCCGTCCACCTACCATCAGTGTGTGAAGCTTCCTAGCCCATGGGGAATAATCAAGATCGATAGTGATCAACAGGAGGCTAAGGATTGTTACACCTCATCAATGAAACTAGCCTCGAAATCAAGGGAGCAATAGCAATTAAAGTATCCTCCAAGGGGTGTCTTGGAGGCAAGAGAGCAGGATGTGGACGAAATCCTCTTGGATCCTGATGATCCTGAATCCAAGATCTACGTCGGATCAGGGATCCTTGATAAAATGAAAGAAAACATAGTATCCTTCCTCAAAAGAAGAAAATCTACCTTTGCATGGAAACATGAGGATATGACAGGTATATCTAAGGATATTATCACTCATAAACTTGGCATTGACAGGTCAGTCAAACCAATCCATCAAAAAAGGAGGAAGTTTGCACCAGAAAGAAATGCCATTATCCAGGAAGAGGTAGAAAGATTACTACGAGCAGGTATGATTAGAGAAGTGAAGTATCCAAAATGGTTAGCCAATGTGGTTGTTGTTCAAAAGAAAAATGGAAAGTGGAGGGTATGTGTCGATTTCACTGATTTGAATAAGGCATGTCCCAAGGATCCTTTCCCATTACCCCACATTGACTCTATGGTGGATGCAACGGCGGGTCATGAACTGTTAACCTTTATGGATGCATCATCTGGATTCCAACAAATTCAGATGGAACCATCTGACCAAGAGGATACGGCCTTTATGACCCCAACCGGTTTATATTGTTATATTGCTATGCCTTTTGGATTAAGAAATGCAGGTGCAACATATCAAAGGCTGGTGAATATGATGTTCAAAGATCAAATTGGACAAACCATGGAAGTGTACATAGACGATATGGTGGTGAAATCCAAAAAAGCTGAGGATCACCTAAGGGACTTGGAGGAAGCATTTGATATCCTTGATAATTATAACATGAAGCTTAATCCTTCAAAATGTCACTTTGGTGTTAAAGCAGGTAAATTCTTAGGATATATGGTAACCCAGAGGGGCATTGAAGCAAGCCCAGAACAAATCAAAGCATTGGTGAATATCAAATCCCCTGCCAACGCTAAGGATGTGCAAAGGCTAACAGGCAGGATAGCAGCTCTAAACAGATTCATATCCAAATCCTCAGAAAAGTGTAAAGAATTCTATGATATCCTAAGAAAGAACAAGAAATTCGAATGGACTGAAAAGCATGAGAATGCTTTACAAGCCCTAAAAGAATACATGTCCTCAGCCCCAGCATTGATGAAACCAGAAAAAGGAGATGTGTTATCCTTATACCTTGCGGTATCCTCAAAAGCAGTAAGTGCAGTCCTTGTTAAGGATCATGAAGGTACACAATATCCTGTCTATTATGTAAGTAAGAGTTTGCTTGATGCTGAATCCAGGTATTCACACCTTGAAAAACTTATTCTTGCACTGATTATGGCATCTACTAAACTAAGACATTATTTTGAAACCCATGTTATTGTTGTTAGAACTAATTTTCCAATTAAGAATGTCCTCAGGAAACCAGAGATGTCCGGCAGAATGGCTAAGTGGGCAGTAAAGCTTAGTGCCCATGATATAAGATATGAGCCTAGAACAGCCATCAAATCCCAAGCATTAGCAGACTTTGTGGCTGATTTCAGTAGTGATTTACAAAAGGAAGCCGAATTGGAAGTCCAGCAGCTGGATGAAACCAAGGATCCTTGGATACTACATACTGACGGATCCTCAAATGTTAAAGGCACGGGGCTTGGTATACTACTTAAATCGCCACAGGGGGACATAATACCCCATTCCATAGCTTGTGAGTTCCAAGCCACTAATAATGAGGCTGAATATGAAGCCTTAATCGCTGGCTTACAAATTGCTAAGCATATAGGGATCAGGTATCTTGAGGTATACGTGGATTCATTGTTAATCACTAATCATTTTAATGGATCCTATGTTGTTAAAGGTGAAAAACTAACCAAATATTTAGAGATAGTCAAAGAATTGGCACTCTCCTTTGTTTCTTTCAGTTTGACACAGGTACCAAGGGAGGAAAATACAGAAGCTGATGCATTGGCCAATCTAGGATCATCTTTGAAAATCCCGGAGGATATAAGTATCCCCATCATCCATATCCTGGCTCCTGCTATTGAAAATCAGGTGGCCATGGAAATAGAAGAGGATACTGCAATGATCCCTAGTGAGGATACTCAATCTTATTCAGGATCATGGACCTCACCAATCATGAGATACTTACAACACGGGGAGATTCCTATGGGAGAAAATCCTAGGGCTTTCAGGATTAAGGTATCTCAATTCACAATCTTAAATAATGTGCTATATAAGCGATCTCTTGCAGGACCATATTTAAGATGTATCGAGGATCCTGAAGTTCAAGAAGTGTTAAAAGACTTCCATGAAGGAGATTGTGGAAACCACACTGGGGGCAGGGCATTGTTCTCAAGGATCTTAAGGACAGAATACTACTGGCCAACTATGAAAAGGGATGCTGTGGAGTATGCTAAGAAGTGTGATCCTTGTCAAAGACACAGCAATATCCTTCATCAGCCGGCTGAATTTCTACATCCTATACCATCCTCTTGGCCATTCATGAGATGGGGGACGGATATAGTTGGCAAGCTCCCTAAGGCACCTGGTGGAAAAGTATTCATGCTTGCTATGACTGACTACTTCTCCAAGTGGATAGAGGCTGAAGCTTTTGCCCAAGTCAGAGAGAAGGAAGTTATATCCTTTATTAAGAGAAACATTATAACTAGATTTGGCATTCCTTCTGAAATTGTATGTGATAATGGTTCCCAATTTATTGGGAGCAGGACTACTAACTTTTGTGACAATTGGGGGATTAAGATGATAACATCAACACCAGTACACCCACAAGCTAATGGTCAAGCAGAATCATCCAACAAGATCATCATCAACAATCTGAAGAAGAAACTTGGATCCAAGAAGGGGAAATGGGCAGAGGAATTGCCTTATGTGCTTTGGGCTGATAGGACAACTCCCAAGAATGCTACTGGTCAAACACCCTTCTCTTTGGTATTTGGGGCAGAATCAGTGATCCCAACAGAAATGGTGGTTCCAACTGCTAGAACAAGTACCCGTGATCCTGAGGAGAATGATGCAAACCTGGCTCAAGACTTGGATACTATTGAAGAAATCAGGGATCTGGCTAGGATAAGGATGGCTAGCTACCAACAAAGAATGGCTGGTGCTTACAACAAAAATGTCAGGATATGGAAATTCCAAGCTGGGGATATGGTATTGAGAAAAGCATTCCAAAATACCACCAATCCTGCTGATGGGAAATTGGCACCAAAATGGGAAGGCCCTTATTTGATCGAAGCCGAAGCAGGAAAGGGGGCATATAGGTTGCTTACCATGGAGGGTAATCTGTTACCAAGAGCCTGGAATGCTGTCCACTTGAAAAAATATTTCATGTAAGCAGGATCCTTCTGGCATGAGTGATCCTTACATTGGAAGTATCCTTCAAGGATCCCTGAAGCATCAATGATCCTTACTCTGGTAATGTCCTAAGCTTGAACTCTTATTTACATATCTTCTTATTTAAGGATAAGGATCATGTATCCTTCATCCTTCTCTCACGAGATTTTGAGTTCTGATAAGTTCAGGTATCCTTAGCATAATGTCGACAACCTTCAGAAGCAACTCAGATCCTTGGGCTTGTCCCCAGTTATCCTTGGGCTTGTCCCCAGTTTTCGCCTGTAGCGCACGATGATCCTGGTATAGTTCACGTCTTTGGGACCAGTACTCGCTTTAGGGGCTGATAACCTCATCGTACTGGCTATACCCAGGATCCTACGTATAATGGTAGACGTACCATACATCCGTTCCTAAGGTTTCTAACGTTTTCACGTTAGCTAAGGTTTTGGCATTTTCATGTCACTAAGTTTGGATAGTCGCCAGTGAGGGCCATACTCCAGTTTACATACGATCCTTGGGCTTGTCCCCAGTTATCCTTCGGGCTTGTCCCCAGTGATCCTTTGGGCTCGTCCCCAGTTATCCTTCGGGCTTGTCCCCAGTGATCCTTTGGGCTCGTCCCCAGTTATCCTTTGGGCATGTCCCCAGTTACTAACTTATCTTTTATATTGGCTTAGTCCCAAGTTATGTCCTATTTTTCAGGTTTTCGAAGTTAAACAATTAAGGATCCTTAATCCTTATTATCCATTAAAGTTTCACTTATGGTTATCCTGATTAAAGGTTAGGATCCTAACTTGGATCCTCAGGTATGATCCTTAACTATTTTCAATTTCATTCATTATTTATTTGAATAACCCTTAGACTTTGACAACTGAACCTATGATCCTTAAAATAAACTACTTTGAAAATTTTCGATTATAGGATATTTGATCCAGGATCATATCCTAAATTTCTTAAACATAATTTGCTTAACTTTTCTTACTCAAACAAATATGTATCAAAACAATTGGAAATTAAAAAGATAACAATACGAGATAAGCCAAAAAAGATTAGAGTTATTTTATTAACAAAGGCTTAAAACCCTTCAAAGTTGTCAAAATTGCCAACCCACGTTTCTACCAGCAAAACGTGGCCCGTCCACATGGGTTGGCAAAGGGTGTCCATTGTTTGTGCGGTCACAGCATGCAGGAAATTAAAAGGCGGCAGGATCATAATGACTTCATCCCCCAAACAGAGGATCCCTCCACCATTTGTAATCCTACCTATTGTTCACAGGATCCTAGATCCTCAACCCTAAACCTATTGTTCAAATACAGACCATAATTGTTTTAAAACATTACAACCATCAAACAAAAAAATTGGGCTCTGGCTATGTCTAGAAGTTCCCTTCATCGCCCAATCCTGCAGCTCAATCCTTCGCTGCACCATCACCACCAGCTCCACTTGCCTCACCAGCATGATCCTTGCCAGCCTCTCCACCCTCAACCATCGGGACCTCCTCAGCCTCTTCATCATCCTCAAGCTCTGCTAGCCTCGCCTTCCAACCCTCTACATCCCATGTGCTTTTGTCGAAGGCAGGATCCTGACCCTCCATAGCCATCTGTAGCTGGATCTTATACATGGTTATTGCAGCAGAGACCTTGGCATCCTGGGTGATCTCATGCTTCTCATAATCAAAATTGATCAGCATCCTGGCAGCATTATCCTTGGTGGCCCGGAGCTCCTTCTCAAGATCAGCTATCTTAAGATCCTTCAGCACACCCATCTGTTGGAGGTCAGCAATCTGGCGGTCTTGATCCTCGACGTGGCCAACATAAGTCTCTATCTCAGCAAATTTGTCACACCCCGATTTCCACGTGTTTCACCGGTGGGCCCGGTGGGGGATTACCGTGACGATGTTGGCAACAATATAGTCAAACCACACAATTATATAAATGCACAGCGGAAGCTTAAAGATAAATATATACTTCAACCTTTGGTTGTAATATCAAATGTATTACAGAAGTCGAATATATCCACAGCGGATCAAAATAATAATAAAATATTGTTCATTCAGATACGGCATCGAGTTTGCGAGACTATTCGTGATGCTTAGGAAGCTAATACCAGCCCATTTCGTATAGTACCTGCACTTAATCTTTTTGGGGAAAATACGTCAGTTTACACTGGTAAATACGTTCAACTGACACATTTGAAAATGTTTATTAAAATTGGTTTGAATGCACAAGGCACAAACTCTTTTATAACTTGGGAAAATTATTAAAATCTTGTGAACGTTTTACATGTTCTTTTATGCGTTCAGTAGCCCGGGTCGTGTCGGGTTAAAGATTTTTAGACACACCACATTGCGTAAAACCGTAGTATAAAAACCAATGGCTACGTCTTTTAATTTAATGTCGACAATATATACCGGGTGTACGCCTACACCGGGATGTCGATGGTCGTGGCCATTTCGTAAAATGATGCCAAGGATATCCGGGACAACGGTCATTAAACCCCCCAAAGGCTTTTAAGAAACAAAACTGTTTAAATGAGCCGATCATACTATTTAATTAACCACCTAAGCGATGGAAAAATATAATGCTCAATCAAGCGGTATTAACATACCGTAACCCAAGCCCGTATAGGGGAAATAAGTTAAAGTATTTACCTTTGCAAGTATTATTCCTTAATTTGATTAAATCACCGATAGCTTTTACTGGGCTACTAATCTGGAACGAAGGTTTTAATTAACCTCTTAGAATCCTAACGGGTCTTTATATTGGCCGTAGCCTAGACCGGTTGGTTCCGGTATATAAATATGGTTTAATCGCGCGAAAAGGTGAAAACCGAGAATGGAATGTGATTCTGCCCCAAACAAGTTCAGAGACTTGTTTTATATGGGTTCAAGGTTCACACTCTGGATTTTGGGGTCCAAATAATATGATTTGACCCGTATCGGCTAATTTACGAAAACTAGTTTCATAAGCCGAACCGTGCGCTCTATAGGCGAAACGGTTAACCATGAGAGCCTTACGCTTATTTCCTAAGTCAATATGCCTTAAAGAGGTTGTGGTATCAGTAGGATACCTTCCGTGATGCCCGTAACGAGTTTAGGTTAATATTATGCCCCGTAGGGGCTTTTCGGTCGTTTTAAAGACTTTTAAAAGGGCTTTTCGAGTTCTACAGGAAATCTGAGTTTCCCGAACAGTTCATAAAGTCTAAAATACTTTATTTATTATTTAAAATCAGTAGCAACTGGAATCGGGTCAAAAGACCTTGTAGAACTCAAGTTTTGGCCGAAAAGGGCATATTCGGTATTTACCGAACCGTAGCCATAACCGCAGGTTATGAGCAAGGTAAAAATTATTAAAAATCTTTAAAATTCCAAAAGTATTATTTTACTACAGTGGGTAAAAGTTTTGGAGACGAAATCTTGGTTTAGATGGGTGTTATGCTAATTGCGTCGTTTATTACAAAAGTTTACTTTAATTGCGCTATTTAGCATAACTCTCATTCTAGACCTCGGATTGACGTGAAACTTTAAGGACATTCTTATAATTTAGTAAGCAAGGTTATGGTCCGTCCACGTGTCCGAAACACTCGTTTTATTTTTAAAAGGCCGTTACGGTCAACTTTTAGGCGATTAACGGAAATGCGTAAAAGACTCGGACAATTCATGAACCGATCACAGAGGTCTATACCATCATGTAACCTGGTCCTAAGAGAGTCCTAAGGCATATCTATACCTCACTAAAACGGGTCAGAACTGAAGTCAAAGCGAAAGTCAAACTTTTGCGACATTCGGCTCCGAACCGGGTCAATATAGCAAATGTCCGGTCCAAACGAGCGTAAACAAGTTTATATACTTAATATCATGTTTTATGAGTGTCAAAACAGGTTTCATAGCATATACATTACAGATTATGTATAAAACGGCAAAATAGCTTTCTGTCGCCTTTTTAAGTGCACGTTTGACTCGACATTTGACATAGTTAAAGTGGTGATCAGAGGGAACCCTTTTAGGGGTTTATTACCCACATAAGTACCAACTCATAACTACTTTTGATCCGACAATTCACTTGACCGTTTGTGAATTATCGCTATGACAACCGTTAGTTACGACGGTTTGGTTTATGAGCTAAATCTATGGAAATATAAGACCAAAATGGATTTGAACGACTTACAGAAGTTGTATCTTGCTTAGAGAGCAGAGAAGAAATGCTTGAGAGCTTTAGAATGATCAGTAGTTGAGTGTTTGAGTTGTGTGAATGTTATGAGCCAAATGTGGCTATTTATAGTGCAACAAAGCCCTCAAGATCATTACACAACACTCTACACTGATCATGGATGATGGGCAGGTGTCCCATAGAGCTATGGGTCGAGTAGGGGGCGCCCATGCCTCTCTTATTGCATGTTTGATCGTTCATGAGCTCAAAAGGCAAGAAAATACAAACTTTCTGCATCTGGGCGTCTAATGCGGCCCGCATGGGAGTTGCCATGCGTTTGTACGCGGGTCGCCTGAGATTCAAACTTCAGGCGCGTATCTTAGGTGGCTCGCGGCCCGCCTCAACTTAAGCCTAATCCTTACGCGGGTCGCGAGAGGTTAAAATTTCAGGTTTTTAAAATCTTTTGTAATGATTACGAAATCCTGATAATTAATAACGAAATCTTTCGTAATTATTAACCTGACCTTTCGGGTTTGAAGGGGTAACTTTGCGTTTTGGCCCTCGGTTAATTACAACTAAGGACCTCTTGTTATTTACCCACGTTGTTAAGTCCCCGGTTAGTTTATTAATTATTCAGAAAGTCTTAACTTTCATTGTTGACGCTTTTAACCCTTCTCATACGAATTCGATCATAACTTTCTCGTTTTAAAACGGAACTTCGCGGAATTTATACAGTATGTTCTAGTGAGCGTATAAAACTGTTACAAAGCCTCGGGAGCGTTAAAGGGTCACTCAGAGGTATAATTAAACATGTTGACACAGTTAACCCCTGTAGCTTGTAATCTCTCACTTTCTTCCGCGTTTTGCTTCCGTACGATCCATGATTTATTCGTTTGAAGGTACAAGCACCATTTAGGGTTACCATACAGTATATTTACCCTTTGTTGACATTTATAACCCTCGAATTTACATACTTTCAAGGTTTGTCAAAATTAGTCCTTTATTTAATATCAATGCCACGTGTAAACTAATGACACGTGTTAACACATTATTGGACACAAAAATTCGAGGTGTTACATCCTCACCCCCTTAAAATAAATCTCGACCCGAGATTTACTTAAATAAATAGGGGTACTTTTCTTTCATTGTGTCTTCGACTTCCCACGTATATTCGGGTCCTCTACGAGCATCCCATTTGACCTTTACAATCGGTACGTGCTTTCTTCGAAGTTTCTTCACCTGTCGATCTTCAATCGACAAAGGTTTTTCTATAAACTTTAAGCTCTCATCTATATGCACATCTGTGTGTGGAATCACCAATGATTCATCGGCGAAGCACTTTTTGAGATTGCAGATGTGGAATACGTCGTGAATTCCATTGAGCTCTTCAGGCAAGTTCAACTTATAGGCAACTGACCCGACACGTTCAATGACCTCAAAAGGTCCTATGTATCTCGGACTCAGTTTGCCTTTCTTGCCGAAACGCATCACCCCCTTCCAGGGTGACACTTTAAGCAACACTTTTTCACCCACTTCAAAGTGAAAGTCCTTACGCTTTAGATCAGCGTAACTTTTCTGCCTATCTCTACCAGCCTTGAGACGTTCCCGGATCTGGACAATCTTGTCCGTCTTCTGGAAAACTATCTCTTGTCCCGATAATTGGACCTCTCCTACTTCCGCCCAACAAACAGGCGATCTACATTTCCTACCGTATAATGCCTCGAAAGGCGCAGCCTTTATGCTGGTGTGGTAGCTATTATTGTAGGAGAATTCGATCAGGGGTAGATTCTTATCCCAGTTACCGCCTAAATCGATTGCACATGCACGAAGCATGTCTTCTAACGTCTGGATAGTACGCTCACTTTGACCGTCCGTCTGTGGATGGTAAGCCATACTGAAGTTCAAACGCGTGCCCAAAGATTGCTGGAAACTCTTCCAGAAGTGAGACGTGTATCTAGTATCCCTATCGGAGATAATAGACACAGGTATGACGTGTAAGGCTACACTCTTATCAACATAAAGTTGGGCTAACATATCGGAGCTATACGTCTCCTTGACGGGTAGAAAATGAGCTGATTTAGTCAGCCTATCGACTATGACCCATATTGTATCGTTTCCTTTCCTGGTTTTGGGTAACTTGGTTATGAAGTCCATAGTTACACATTCCCACTTCCACTCGGGAAGCTCAGGCTGTTGTAGCAAGCCAGACGGCTTTTGGTGCTCGGCTTTGACTTGAGCACAAGTCAAGCACTTTGCTACATGGGCGGCTACAGACTTTTTCAAGCCTATCCACCAATAGTTTGCCTTTAAGTCTTGATACATTTTGTCTGCACCAGGATGGACTGAGTATTTGGAACTATGGGCTTCCTGGAGGATAACATCTCGTAGTCCTCCATAAATTGGAACCCATATACGTCCGTTCAATCTAAGGATTCCATCCTTGCTAAGAGTCAACTGCTCCTCAGTTACTCCTAACTTTTCATTAGGATAATTAGCTTCCAACACAGCCTCCCGCTGTGCAGCTAATATCCTCTCAATCAAATTGTTCTTGACTTCAATGCTCTTGGCATTGATTCGAATAGGTTTTACCCTTTCTTTTCTGCTCAAGGCATCAGCGACTACATTCGCCTTGCCGGGATTGTACCTGATCTCGCAATCATAGTCATTCAAGGTTTCCATCCAACGACGCTGCCTCATGTTCAACTCTTTCTGATTGAACAGGTGCTGGAGGCTTTTGTGATCAGAATAAATCACAAATTTAATACCATAAAGGTAATGCCTCCACAATTTTAGTGCAAATACAACGGCACCCAACTCCAAATCATGGGTGGTGTAATTCTTTTCGTGCACCTTTAATTGCCTTGAAGCATAGGCAATCACCTTGCCCTTCTGCATAAGTACACACCCCATGCCTGTGTGTGATGCATCACAGTAAACTACGAATTCATCTGCACCTTCAGGTAGTGTCAACACAGGTGCGTTGCTTAGCTTCTGCTTCAGAACTTCGAAGGACTCTTGCTGCTTTGGGCCCCAAACAAACTTTTCTTTCTTCTTGGTTAAGGAAGTCAGGGGCGCAGCAATCCTTGAAAAATTTTCAATAAACCTTCTGTAGTATCCTGCCAATCCCAGGAAACTACGGATTTCGGTAGGCGTCTTTGGCTCTTGCCAGTTCATGACTGCCTCTACCTTAGCGGGATCCACTTGGATACCACGCTCACTTACAACGTGACCTAAAAACTGAACCTCTCGTAGCCAGAATTCACATTTCGAGAATTTGGCGTAGAGTTTCTCACGCTGTAGTAATTCGAGAATGCAACGGAGGTGCTTCTCGTGGTCAGCTTGGTTCTTGGAATATATAAGGATATCGTCGATGAAGACTATGACAAATTTGTCCAAATACGGCTTGCAGACGCGATTCATGAGATCCATGAACGCAGCCGGTGCATTTGTGAGCCCAAAAGGCATCACTAGGAACTCGTAATGACCATAGCGAGTCCTAAATGCTGTCTTATGTACATCCTCATCTCTGACCCTTAGCTGATGATAGCCCGACCTCAAGTCGATCTTCGAGAAATAGCTTGCTCCTTGCAGCTGATCGAATAGATCATCGATCCTCGGCAAAGGATATCTATTCTTTATGGTAACTTTATTTAGCTCTCGATAGTCGATGCACAACCGCATCGATCCGTCCTTCTTCTTTACAAATAGGACTGGTGCTCCCCAGGGAGATGAACTAGGTCTGATAAAACTTTTCTCCAGCAGTTCATCCAACTGGGTTCTCAGTTCCTTCATTTCAGTAGGAGCTAGCTTGTAAGGTGCTCTAGCTATGGGAGCTGCTCCTGGTATGATATCTATTCTGAATTCCACTTGTCTATCTGGTGGTAAACCAGGTAGTTCTTCAGGAAAAACCTCGGGATATTCAGAAATGACAGGAAGATCCTCTACGAGCATCCCATTTGACCTTTACAATCGGTACGTGCTTTCTTCGAAGTTTCTTCACCTGTCGATCTTCAATCGACAAAGGTTTTTCTATAAACTTTAAGCTCTCATCTATATGCACATCTGTGTGTGGAATCACCAATGATTCATCGGCGAAGCACTTTTTGAGATTGTAGATGTGGAATACGTCGTGAATTCCATTGAGCTCTTCAGGCAAGTTCAACTTATAGGCAACTGACCCGACACGTTCAATGACCTCAAAAGGTCCTATGTATCTCGGACTCATTTTGCCTTTCTTGCCGAAACGCATCACCCCCTTCCAGGGTGACACTTTAAGCAACACTTTTTCACCCACTTCAAAGTGAAAGTCCTTACGCTTTGGATCAGCGTAACTTTTCTGCCTATCTCTAGCAGCCTTGAGACGTTCCCGGATCTGGACAATCTTGTCCGTCGTCTGGAAAACTATCTCTGGTCCCGATAATTGGACCTCTCCTACTTCCGCCCAACAAACAGGCGATCTACATTTCCTACCGTATAATGCCTCGAAAGGCGCAACCTTTATGCTGGTGTGGTAGCTATTATTGTAGGTGAATTCGATCAGGGGTAGATTCTTATCCCAGTTACCGCCTAAATCGATTGCACATGCACGAAGCATGTCTTCTAACGTCTGGATAGTACGCTCACTTTGACCGTCCGTCTGTGGATGGTAAGCCGTACTGAAGTTCAAACGCGTGCCCAAAGATTGCTGGAAACTCTTCCAGAAGTGAGACGTGTATCTAGTATCCCTATCGGAGATAATAGACACAGGTATGCCGTGTAAGGCTACAATCTTATCAACATAAAGTTGGGCTAACATATCGGAGCTATACTTCTCCTTGACGGGTAGAAAATGAGCTGATTTAGTCAGCCTATCGACTATGACCCATATTGTATCGTTTCCTTTCCTGGTTTTGGGTAACTTGGTTATGAAGTCCATAGTTACACATTCCCACTTCCACTTGGGAAGCTCAGGCTGTTGTAGCAAGCCAGACGGCTTTTGGTGCTCGGCTTTGACTTGAGCACAAGTCAAGCACTTTGCTACATGGGCGGCTACAGACTTTTTCAAGCCTATCCACCAATCGTTTGCCTTTAAGTCTTGATACATTTTGTCTGCACCAGGATGGACTGAGTATTTGGAACTATGGGCTTCCTGGAGGATAACATCTCGTAGTCCTGCATAAATTGGAACCCATATACGTCCGTTCAATCTAAGGATTCCATCCTTGCTAAGAGTCAACTGCTCCTCAGTTACTCCTAACTTTTCATTAGGATAATTAGCTTCCAACACAGCCTCCCGCTGTGCAGCTAATATCCTCTCAATCAAATTGTTCTTGACTTCAATGCTCTTGGCATTGATTCGAATAGGTTTTACCCTTTCTTTTCTGCTCAAGGCATCAGCGACTACATTCGCCTTGCCGGGATGGTACCTGATCTCGCAATCATAGTCATTCAAGGTTTCCATCCAACGACGCTGCCTCATGTTCAACTCTTTCTGATTGAATAGGTGCTGGAGGCTTTTGTGATCAGAATAATGCCTCCACAATTTTAGTGCAAATACAACGGCACCCAACTCCAAATCATGGGTGGTGTAATTCTTTTCGTGCACCTTTAATTGCCTTGAAGCATAGGCAATCACCTTGCCCTTCTGCATAAGCACACACCCCATGCCTGTGTGTGATGCATCACAGTAAACTACGAATTCATCTGCACCTTCAGGTAGTGTCAACACAGGTGCGTTGCTTAGCTTCTGCTTCAGAACTTCGAAGGACTCTTGCTGCTTTGGGCCCCAAACAAACTTTTCTTTCTTCTTGGTTAAGGAAGTCAGGGGCGCAGCAATCCTTGAAAAATTTTTAATAAACTTTCTGTAGTATCCTGCCAATCCCAGGAAACTACGGATTTCGGTAGGCGTCTTTGGCTCTTGCCAGTTCATGACTGCCTCTACCTTAGCGGGATCCACTTGGATACCACGCTCACTTACAACGTGACCTAAAAACTGAACCTCTTGTAGCCAGAATTCACATTTCGAGAATTTGGCGTAGAGTTTCTCACGCTGTAGTAATTCGAGAATGCAACGGAGGTGCTTCTCGTGGTCAGCTTGGTTCTTGGAATATATAAGGATATCGTCGATGAAGACTATGACAAATTTGTCCAAATACGGCTTGCAGACGCGATTCATGAGATCCATGAACGCAGCCGGTGCATTTGTGAGCCCAAAAGGCATCACTAGGAACTCGTAATGACCATAGCGAGTCCTAAATGCTGTCTTATGTACATCCTCATCTCTGACCCTTAGCTGATGATAGCCCGACCTCAAGTCGATCTTCGAGAAATAGCTTGCTCCTTGCAGCTGATCGAATAGATCCTCGATCCTCGGCAAAGGATATCTATTCTTTATGGTAACTTTATTTAGCTCTCGATAGTCGATGCACAACCGCATCGATCCGTCCTTCTTCTTTACAAATAGGACTGGTGCTCCCCAGGGAGATGAACTAGGTCTGATAAAACTTTTCGCCAGCAGTTCATCCAACTGGGTTCTCAGTTCCTTCATTTCAGTAGGAGCTAGCCTGTAAGGTGCTCTAGCTATGGGAGCTGCTCCTGGTATGATATCTATTCTGAATTCCACTTGTCTATCTGGTGGTAAACCAGGTAGTTCTTCAGGAAAAACCTCGGGATATTCAGAAATGACAGGAAGATCCTCTATCTTTGGCTTAGGCTCGTCAATTATCACCTGAGCCATGTAAATAACACAGCCTCTGTTCAAACACCTAGAAGCTTTGAGCATAGATACGTCCTCGGGCAATCCGTACTGCGTATCTCCTCGAATGGTAAGCGATTCACCACTCGGAGTCTTTAACACTATATGCCTTTTGCCGCAAATGATTTGGGCCTGATTACGGGATAACCAGTCCATGCCTAGGACTATGTCGAAACCCGCTAGTTTGAAAGGAAGTAGAGATAGAGGAAAAGAATGGCTCTTAATGGACATTTCACATCCCTCTAGAATAGTGGAGACGGTTTCTATCGTGCCGTCTGCTAACTCTACCTCGTATTTCATATCTAGGGTTTTGATCGGCATGTTCAATAGTTTACAAAACTTTTGGTCTACAAAGGACTTATCAGCGCCAGAATCGAAAAGTACTCTTGCAAATATATTATTTACGAGAAAAGTACCTGTAAGCACATTGTCGTTCTGTACTGCCTCCTTTGCATCCATGCGGAAGACTCTCGCGTTTGTCTTCTTGGTCTCTTCCGCCTTCTTGGCGTTCTTAGGGCAGTTACTCTTGATATGCCCCTTTTCATTGCAACCGTAGCAGGTTGCATCCTTGATCTTCTTGCATTCCACAGTCTTATGATCCTTGGACTTGCACAGTCCACAGGAAGGAGTCTTTGGTTGTGACTGTGAATTCGATGCAAACCTGCACTTCCCAGAGTGGGGTTTCTTGCAGATTTTGCAGTTGGGCCTTTCACCAGCTTGCCCATCTTTCTTCGCCTCCGACCCTCTTTTGCCTTCACCGTTTCCACGGTGCTTCTTCCCTGACCTTCGTGAGGTATCATCCTCACGTTTTCTCTTCTCAGCCTCCTTGCTCCTTAGTGTCCTCAGACGGACAGCGTCTAAGGTGAGAGACAAGGAGAGGTCAGTAACGGACCTGAAGGTCGTCGGCCGAGAGGCCTTCACACTCGCCTTTATCGCAGGCTCCAAGCCCCCAATGAAACGGGCGATTCTTCTAGACTCTGGTGTCACAAGGTACGGAACCAGGCGAGACATCGTATTGAAGCTCGTCAAATATGCCTGGCAGTCCAGGTTCGTCATCACCAGTGACACAAAGTCAGCCTCGATCTTCTCAACCTCATGCTGAGGGCAGTAGTTTTCCTTAATGAGAGCAATAAATTCCTCACATGTCATCTTGTATAAAGCAGACTTACCTGATGCCTGCACCAACGCCCTCCACCATGCCAGGGCCTCGCCCTTAAATGACTGGGACACAAACTTCACCACATCCTTCTCTACGCACCCACTGATGTCCACAATAGTGTCCATCTCATCTAGCCAGGTGATACAATCAACAGCACCTTTCTCCCCCGTAAATTCCCGGGGCTTACAAGATACAAAATACTTGTAGGTGCAACCCTTGGCACCAGATGCATCAGTGTACTCTCGTTCACGACGAATACTATTTTCAGCTGACGAGTGATTGTCGTCATCCTTCTTGGGTTGAGAGGGTGGTTTGGATTGTGACTTTGGTTTGGAGGGTGGGTTTGATACGGTTCTGCCTTGGGACTCAGTATATTGACGATCCAAAGCTGCCTGAACAGCATTGTCAATCAGAGCCTTTAACTGTGCGCCTGTCAGATGCACTGGCGCATTGTCGTAGTCATCTTCATTTGTGTGGCTATTCTCTCCATTGGGATCCGCCATTGTAACTTGAATCTGTTACAGAAGATAACAAAATTTTATTCAGGGGATTATTATATAATTGTCTTTTTATGACAATTTGTCAACCATGGTAACAGAGACCATATTTGGTTAACTTATTACTCATTAAATCTTAGGATTTGAATACATCCTATTTTAGCTATAACAATAATATTGGCGGCATAAAGCCTAATTACGAGGATGTTTTATAATATTAGCCGAGATTTCAGAGAATCAAAGGCATAGAGATTTGAACCGTAGTTCTTTTATCTCTTTCTGGCAGAGAGTCATAGACCACCACTGCCTTTTGTCTTTATAAGACAATTATTACAGCCCATAGGCGCTACACCTCTAATGGATGTTTTAATATGGTTGGCCCGTAGGCACTGCATCACTTAATGGATGTCTTGATAGGATTTGGCCCTTAGGCATTACGTCACTAATGGATGTTTAAATAAGATTTATCACCTTCATTGGTGATTTAACCCACGATTTATAAATCATTTAGTTGGGTTTTGAAATCCTTAAAGGATTATTGTATAGGAATGACGCGCGTGATTTTAATGGATCACATCTGCCATGATTGTTAACATGCTTGCAGCGGTTAACAGGGAATCTGAATCTTTTAATTAAGTCCTACCATCTTGGCCGGATATTAAAAGACACCAGGCTAGGTTTCACTCGTAAGATTCTTTATTTAGGCAGATCAGTTTAAAAGGAATGGTTTTGATTTATTTTATACATATTAAAACAAACTCATAACATACATTCCAAAATCTCAAATACAATTACATATTGCCCTAAACGGGTCTTTTAAATAGTACATACCTCCATAGAGGTTTTTAAAATGAGTGACAAGTCCACGCAGGGACTAATATAAGATAGGTGTCCATGCAAGGACTAAAAGATAAGTCCACGTAGGGACTGAACTACGATAAATGTCCATGTAGGGACTTCTTTTAAAGTAAAAATTACATTAGTACAACTATTAAGGGCTAGTGGTCACGTTTCTTCTTTTTGCCCTTTAATAGGTTCGCTAAGCCTTTGAGAAATCCTCGGTGGCTCTTTTTCTCTTCCTCGAACTCTCTCTCTCCACACGATCTAGTCGATGGAGTATCTCTTCCTGTTCAGGAGGAGAGAAACGTGGTTGTGGCGCTTGATGCGGAACTGGAGGTCTGGGAGGTATTGGATACCCATGAGCTGAGTAGTCCGGAACTCCCATGTTCCCATGAGCTCCGTCAGAGTAGCGTGCATTATATCTAGCCGACACCACATATGGGTCGCGCTCATAATTGTAGTTGTAATGTGCTTGTGACGGTTCGAACGGGTTGTAAGCCGTTGGACCCGTGTAAGCAGGTATGGGTTGGTCATACCCAAATGGTGGCGAATTTGGCGCAGCTGGTGCGGAGTTCGCCTCCTGTATAGGACTTGAAGATCCTTCTTCTTGTAGTGGCGGATAGTGGCTACTACTAGAGTGTCGAGGGGTGCTGAAGTGGATACCCCCTCCTCCTCGTGTGGACATACGAGCATTTGTCCTCCTACGCCTTGGCGGATCAGGTATTACTGGTTGCGCCGGTGGCGGAGGTGGTGGCGTAACTGCCACAAAGCGTGAATCCTCAGAGGGATCCTGTGGATGTCGCGGTTGTTGTGATGTCTGTTAAGGTGGTGTGTAGTACCACTCATGTCGGTCAAACAACGCTTGGAAACTGTCTGGTCCCTGATAGGGTGTGCCTTGGAAGGATGACCCATCAGAGACTTCTATCGGATGCGTGGGCGTACCACGAGCAGGTTCTGTTGGATCAGTATCTTCATCCATATGGTCTTCGGAGAAGTGATCTTGTGGCCCTAGTGGGACAAAGCCTGAAGGTTCCTGTATGTAGTCAGCTGGATTAAACTGACCTATGAAGTATGGAGTAGGGTCGTCGTAATTTCGGTGTGATACCGAACGTTGTAGAGGTATGAAGGAAGGTTGTGGGTTGTTGGGATCATTTTCTGAGTTTGGCCCAAAGGAGTGCCGGTATGATGGCGTCGAGCTGTGCGAGGTGGAATGCCTCGCAGGTTCGTAAAGATCTCTTCGTCGTTGTGGTTCTTCGCTCCTTGTCATTGAAGGAGGTCTTGTACCAGACGGTCCAGCTTCGTGATCGTGATGTGTCACGATATCTCCTCTGCCTCTTCTTCCCCTTCCTCTTCCTCGGAATATAACAGGTGGCATTTTTCCTGCTTTATAAAACTTTAAATACTGATAATAAAAGAAAAAGACAAAATTGGAATAACAATTCGAATTTGTCCTAAGTTCTTGTCTAGACTCAAGTATGTGCAATTGTGTCATTGAGATTAAACACAATAGGATAGTGTTTAATTCACTCAATGTTGGCTCTGATACCAACCTGTCACACCCCGATTTCCACGTGTTTCACCGGTGGGCCCGGTGGGGGATTACCGTGACGATGTTGGCAACAATATAGTCAAACCACACAATTATATAAATGCACAGCGGAAGCGTAAAGATAAATATATACTTCAACCTCTGGTTGTAATATCAAATGTATTACAAAAGTCGAATATATCCACAGCGGATCAAAATAATAATAAAATATTGTTCATTCAGATACGGCATCGAGTTTGCGAGACTATTCGTGATGCTTAGGAAGCTAATACCAGCCCATTTCGTATAGTACCTGCACTTAATCTTTTTGGGGAAAATACGTCAGTTTACACTGGTAAATACGTTCAACTGACACATTTGAAAATGTTTATTAAAATTGGTTTGAATGCACAAGGCACAAACTCTTTTATAACTTGGGAAAATTATTAAAATCTTGTGAACGTTTTACATGTTCTTTTATGCGTTCAGTAGCCCGGGTCGTGTCGGGTTAAAGATTTATAGACACACCACATTGCGTAAAACCGTAGTATAAAAACCAACGGCTACGTCTTTTAATTTAATGTCGACAATATATACCGGGTGTACGCCTACACCGGGATGTCGATGGTCGTGGCCATTTCGTAAAATGATGCCAAGGATATCCGGGACAACGGTCATTAAACCCCCCAAAGGCTTTTAAGAAACAAAACTGTTTAAATGAGCCGATCATACTATTTAATTAACCACCTAAGCGATGGAAAAATATAATGCTCAATCAAGCGGTATTAACATACCGTAACCCAAGCCCGTATAGGGAAATAAGTTAAAGTATTTACCTTTGCAAGTATTATTCCTTAATTTGATTAAATCACCGATAGCTTTTACTGGGCTCCTAATCTGGAACGAAGGTTTTAATTAACCTCTTAGAATCCTAACGGGTCTTTATATTGGCCGTAGCCTAGACCGGTTGGTTCCGGTATATAAATATGGTTTAATCGCGCGAAAAGGCGAAAACCGAGAATGGAATGTGATTCTGCCCCAAACAAGTTCAGAGACTTGTTTTATATGGGTTCAAGGTTCACACTCTGGATTTTGGGGTCCAAATAATATGATTTGACCCGTATCGGCTAATTTACGAAAACTAGTTTCATAAGCCGAACCGTGCGCTCTATAGGCAAAACGGTTAACCATGAGAGCCTTACGCTTATTTCCTAAGTCAATATGCCTTAAAGAGGTTGTGGTATCAGTAGGATATCTTCCGTGATGCCCGTAACGAGTTTAGGTTAATATTATGCCCCGTAGGGGCTTTTCGGTCGTTTTAAAGACTTTTAAAAGGGCTTTTCGAGTTCTACAGGAAATCTGAGTGTCCCGAACAGTTCATAAAGTCTAAAATACTTTATTTATTATTTAAAATCAGTAGCAACTGGAATCGGGTCAAAAGACTTTGTAGAACTCAAGTTTTGGCCGAAAAGGGCATATTCGGTATTTACCGAACCGTAGCCATAACCGCAGGTTATGAGCAAGGTAAAAATTATTAAAAATCTTTAAAATTCCAAAAATATTATTTTACTACAGTGGGTAAAAGTTTTGGAGACGAAATCTTGGTTTAGATGGGTGTTATGCTAATTGCGTCGTTTATTACAAAAGTTTACTTTAATTGCGCTATTTAGCATAACTCTCATTCTAGACCTCGGATTGACGTGAAACTTTAAGGACATGCTTATAATTTAGTAAGCAAGGTTGTCCGAAACACTCGTTTTATTTTTAAAAGGCCGTTACGGTCAACTTTTAGGCGATTAACGGAAATGCGTAAAAGACTCGGACAATTCATGAACCGATCACAGAGGTCTATACCATCATGTAACCTGGTCCTAAGAGAGTCCTAAGGCATATCTATACCTCACTAAAACGGGTCAGAACTGAAGTCAAAGCAAAAGTCAAACTTTTGCGACATTCGGCTCCGAACCGGGTCAATATAGCAAATGGTCGGTCCAAACGAGCGTAAACAAGTTTATATACTTAATATCATGTTTTATGAGTGTCAAAACAGGTTTCATAGCATATACATTACAGATTATGTATAAAACGGCAAAATAGCTTTCTGTTGACTTTTTAAGTGCACGTTTGACTCGACATTTGACATAGTTAAAGTGGTGATCAGAGGGAACCCTTTTAGGGGTTTATTACCCACATAAGTACCAACTCATAACAACTTTTGATCCGACAATTCACTGGACCGTTTGTGAATTATCGCTATGACAACCGTTAGTTACGACGGTTTGGTTTATGAGCTAAATCTATGGAAATATAAGACCAAAATGGATTTGAACGACTTACAGAAGTTGTATCTTGCTTAGAGAGCAGAGAAGAAATGCTTGAGAGCTTTAGAATGATCAGTAGTTGAGTGTTTGAGTTGTGTGAATGTTATGAGCCAAATGTGGCTATTATAGTGCAACAAAGCCCTCAAGATCATTACACAACACTCTACACTGATCATGGATGATGGGCAGGTGTCCCATAGAGCTATGGGTCGAGTAGGGGGCGCCCATGCCTCTCTTATTGCATGTTTGATCGTTCATGAGCTCAAAAGGCAAGAAAATACAAACTTTCTGCATCTGGGCGTCTAATGCGGCCCGCATGGGAGTTACCATGCGTTTGTATGCGGGTCGCCTGAGATTCAAACTTCAGGCGCGTATCTTAGGTGGCTCGCGTCCCGCCTCAACTTAAGCCTAATCCTTACGCGGGTCGCGAGAGGTTAAAATTTCAGGTTTTTAAAATCTTTTGTAATGATTACGAAATCCTGATAATTAATAACGAAATCTTTCATAATTATTAACCTGACCTTTCGGGTTTGAAGGGGTAACTTTGCGTTTTGGCCCTCGGTTAATTACAACTAAGGACCTCTTGTTATTTACCCGCGTTGTTAAGTCCCCGGTTAGTTTATTAATTATTCAGAAAGTCTTAACTTTCATTGTTGACGCTTTTAACCCTTCTCATACGAATTCGATCATAACTTTCTCGTTTTAAAACGGAACTTCGCGGAATTTATACAGTATGTTCTAGTGAGCGTATAAAACTGTTACAAAGCCTCGGGAGCGTTAAAGGGTCACTCAGAGGTATAATTAAACATGTTGACACAGTTAACCCCTGTAGCTTGTAATCTCTCACTTTCTTCCGCGTTTTGCTTCCGTACGATCCATGATTTATTCGTTTGAAGGTACAAGCACCATTTAGGGTTACCATACAGTATATTTACCCTTTGTTGACATTTATAACCCTCGAATTTACATACTTTCAAGGTTTGTCAAAATTAGTCCTTTATTTAATATCAATGCCACGTGTAAACTAATGACACGTGTTAACACATTATTGGACACAAAAATTCGAGGTGTTACAAAATTTCTGCAAGGAAAACAAGGCATAACGTCAGAAACAAGTGATCCTCAAAACTGTCAGGATACACAAACAGGGGCAGTGATCCTTACCTCGTTGACGTAATCCAGAAACTGTTGGCGGAGCAGGGGCAGACCTTGGAGATCCTCAGAGGCCTTTCTTTTCTTTCCTTTACCCCTAATAGGTGCTTTAGGGGCTGAAGCAGTTGGGCTAGCAGCAGGAGTCTTCTTCTTTGCGGATTTGACATTGGTAAGATCATCGATGCCGAACTTTGAAGCAGACTTAGAGGATTTTCCAGCACCTACACAACCAAAATAAGATAAGTATTCTAATTAAACTTGAGAATCCTACACAGAATTACTTTTTAAATGAGGATACTTACTTGACATTGTGACAGAGGCAGAGGATACTTCTTGAGAATCCTGGGTGGCAACCTGGAACGTTCTTGTCTCCGGATCAAGCTTCTTAAAGGCCAAGAGTCTCTCTTTTGCAGCAGGAGTCAACCTAAGATGAGCAACGGATATAGCTGCACAATAAACAAGAAAGTGTTAGTGATCCTTATCTTAAGGAACAAGTTCTATGGTGATCCTTCCAGGATCCTCTATCCTACCATGGGTAGCCCACTCCTTGGGCAAATCCTTCCCATTAGGGATGGAATCTCTCCTAACAAAAAAGAATCGTCGCTTCCAGTTCGTGTCATTTTTGGTCACTTTGAAAACAGGGTGATCCTCTCCAGCTTTCCGCTTGAACAAATATCGATGGGATCCAAAAGTGGTGAGATCATACATCTCAGCCAACTCCGCCATGCCAAGGTCAATCCCTTCTTGTTCAATGATCCTTTCAAGGGTGTATAATACCCTCCAGATCATCGGCATAGCCTGGATGTAACAGATGCCGGTAAGGGAGAAAAAGGATTGGGTAAACTGAGGAAAAGGATATGAGTATCCTATCATGAAAGGAGTGACCGGAAAAGCTACCCAAGTCTCTGAGATGTGATCACTCAAAGCGGTAGGACTAAAAGACTTGAAAAGGGTTTCCGCCGGGAAACAACGACGGATTTTATCGATTTGAGGGTCAGTGAAGCAACACCTCTCGGAGGGGGAATCTTTGATGATCCCTTGACCCTTTAAGGGGCTGTTCTTCTTAGGATCCTTGCAGGGGGAGTTTCGGAGCAACATCTTTTACAGAAGAATAGAAGAAGAAGAAGAAAAACAGAGCAAGAGAGAAGAAGATGAAAAGGAGAATACCTGGTTGATCTTCTGAATACGGTTATAAAGGGAGTTGCTTTGAATTTAAATGCATTCGATCCTATCCCTATTTCTATTTATAATCATGATTGTGCAGGGCTGTCACCTCCATGACGTCAGACCGCAACGGATAGTTCCACCTTAATGGCTATATATCCGTTGAGTTAGTTATAGATAAGATTCAGCAAAATATAACTCGTTTATATTACATAAATACTCCTTATATTTTGGGGGCAATTGTTAGAGCTGGATTTTTATGACCTATGATCCTTACATGTGATCCTAACATGTGATCCTAACAAGTGATCCTTGTTTCTTTGGCAGATAGTGATCCTCAAAGGAGCTCTAGGATCAGGATCACGGATCATTCCAAGGATCCTCATACTAACGACTGTTCTCTTTGGACTTAATATTATCTTGCAGGAATTACGAGTTGGATCCAGTCTTAGCAACGTAAACAAGGAATCTGTCACGATAATCTCGCACATGCATAATCAAAGATGGACGTTATGGCAAATATGGAAACTCAGCACAATTCAAGGGCGATTATTTAGGCTAAATTTACTTCTATTTCTAAAGGGGTAACGAGCTAGTAGTTAGGTGATTTGCCTAAAATAGAACCACACACACTTGTATAAATGGCACTCTTGAACATTCGGAAGACACAACACACTTCTCACACGCTTTAGCATACGATACTATAGTGATCCTTGTCCCTAGCTCGTTACCATCCGAAGTTGTAACCATTATTTATTATATTAAAGTTTGGTGATCGGTAGTTTCCATCACCCGAGGTTTTTTATGCCGGAGATCATTCATTGATCAAAGGCTTTTTCCTCGTATAAATCCTTGTGTCACTTGTGCATTTTACATTTGAGTGATCCTTCACTTTGTTCATCATACCAAGCATCATTCCCTATTTACATAAAGTTTGGTTGCATTATCTTTAAGTGATTTTTGACCAAAACATTATGTAAGTAAAAGTTTGCTTGATGCTGAATCCAGGTATTCACATTTAGAAAAACTTATCCTTGCTTTGATTATGGCATCTACTAAATTACGTCATTATTTTGAAACTCATGCTGTCATTGTTAAGACTAACTTTCCAATTAAGAATGTTGTCACGAAACCTGAAATGTCAGGAAGGATGGCCAAATGGGCAGAAGCTTAGTGCTTATGATATAAGATATGAACCAAGAACTGCCATTAAATCCCAAGCCTTGGCTGACTTTGTGGCAGATTTCAGTAGTGAACTACAGAGAGAAGCCGAGTTAGAGATTCAGCAACTTGAAGAGACCAAGGATCCTTGGATACTCTTCACAGATGGAGCCTCTAATGTCAAGGGAACTGGACTTGGAGTACTACTAAAATTGCCACAGGGAGACATAATACCCCACTCAATAGCTTGTGAGTTTCAAACTACTAATAATGAGGCTGAATATGAGGCCTTGATAGCTGGTTTGCAAATTGTCAAGCACATGAGGATCAGGTATCTTGCGGTACATGTAGATTCACTGTTAATTACTAATCACTTTTGTTAGGGGAGGATTTCCTAATAGCCCGTGATCCTCATTGTCACAACCCCCGATCCCTATCTCCCGGGAACGGGCGGCCGTGAGCCAGTTTCGGTGATATCACGTTTTATTTATCCAATTTGGCAGCGGAAATTTTCATCAGGATCGTAGTTAGGAAATATTTAATCAGAGTAAACCACCACATTTTATAACATTAAACATATGGGTAAAAACCCAAGTTTTCAATACACACGTTTCATAGGAATAAATCCTATTTATTTAATAAAAACATCCATTTTATTCTTAGGTAACTTTATTGCCACTTTTCCAAGCCTTCAGTGCTGTCCAGCTGGCTTCTATTTGGCTTTCACATTTTGTTACCTGAAACGCGTTTTAAAAACATTTTGTCAGTGGGAAATACTGGTGAGTGAATCCCAGTTTAATCAAGTTTAAGTAAAAACCAATTTGCAGTATTGAGGGCACATCCGCAATTACATTTGTATCCAAGACATCACAATTAACATCAGTGGTACGGTCATACTCAACATATGGGATGTTACCACGCCAGTAACCAATTTTGTATACAAAACCCCAACATACCCACTATAATTGTATTCTTTACAAATACTCAATAACTGCTTTATATATATTTAATTAAGTGAGGTTTTGTAAAAACAGTAACCAAAAAGTTCACAAAAGATGGATCAACTCACAAAAAGGTTTACATAAAAAGAGGATTACTCACATTGCTGTTTTAGGTTTTTCGTAAGGGTTTCCTGGAGATAATCTATAAATTACACAAATGCACGTGTGTTAGTATAATAACCCATTTTAACATTAGTAATACCCTCCCCGAGACGGCATTCCAACGACTACGTCGGGCAGAACCACGACAGCCGTTACGGAACCCTAGATCAATCGGGCAGCGTATCTAATACGTCTCCAGGGGTTATAATACTTACATCGTAGCAGAACCTCGCTATTTTAGGGGGTATAATGCCCGGGTATAGTGTATACTACTTCAGAAATTTAGAAAGAAGAAAGTTTGTGAGCGACGAAAACCGAAAGCCCGTTGCCTTCTTATATAGGGCTGTAATTGGACTTCCTCGCGGCCCGCGTGAAGTTTGGGTCGGGTCTACGCGGCCCGCGTCAATGCTAGTCAACGGACTAGCTTGTCCGGCTCATCTACTAGACTCGCCACGATGATGACACGTGGCCGCACCGGGTCACGCCACAATTTGGGTCGCTCGCGGCCCGCATCAATTAAACTGAATAGGTACGCGGCCCGCTTGGGCTTATGGTTTGACGATATCTGGTTCTCCTACTCGCGCGGCCCGCATAGACTTGAGGTGAGGCCCTACGCGGCCCGCCTCAACTTAAGAATTATTGTTTTTATTTATTTTATATAGTATAATCTATCTTGGGGCTCGGTTTTCACATACGGGGTGCATATAAAGACAAGTTGATATATTTACAATATATATTAGGGTGTCAGAAATATTATGAGGATGTCGGTTTTACCGAGGGTTGTTATATCCTCCCCACCTTGTTTTAGAGCTCGTCCTCGAGATCTACTGGAACAAGTGTGGATATTTCTTTTGCATTTCGGATTCAAGCTCCCACGTGTACTCGGGTCCTCTTTTGGAGTCCCACTTTACTTTGACCAGAACCAATCTCTTATGCTTGAGATTTTTAACTTTCCTATCTTCAATTTGTAGAGGCTTCTCCACAAACTTGAGTTGCTCATTAACCTCTATATCCTTAAGAGGTACTACGAGTGATTCATCAGCTAAACACTTTTTAAGATTGGATACATGAAACACATCATGTATTCCTGCCATTTCCTCTGGCAGTCGTAGCTGATAAGCTACAGGTCCTATTCTTCGGATAATTTCAAAAGGTCCAATATACCTGGGACTAAGCTTTCCTCTTTTGATGAATCTTACCACTCCTTTCCAGGGAGAGACTTTCAATAACACTTTATCTCCCACTTGAAATTCTAATGGTTTGCGTCTGTTATCAGCGTAACTCTTTTGTCGATCACGTGCTGTTTTCAGTCGTTCCTTGACTTGAATGATTTTATCAGTTGTTTCTTGTACTATTTCAGGTCCAGATAATTGTTTTTCCCCAATTTCTGCCCAACAGACTGGGGTTCTGCACTTTCGTCCATAAAGTGCTTCGAATGGTGCAGCATTGATACTTGTGTGATAACTGTTATTATAAGAAAATTCTATTAAAGGTAAGTGTTCGTCCCAGTTACCTCCAAAATCAATTACACAAGCTCTAAGCATGTCCTCCATTGTCTGAATTGTCCTTTCGCTTTGTCCGTCCGTTTGAGGATGATAAGCTGTGCTTAGATTTAACCTGGTTCCCATTGCTTTTTGGAAACTTGACCAAAAATGAGAAGTAAAACGGCTATCTCTATCAGAAACAATTGATAAAGGAATGCCATGTAATGAAACAATTTTATTTACATATAATTTGGCTAATTGTTCCATACTAAAGGTTTCCTTCATTGGTAAGAAATGAGCTGACTTGGTTAATCTATCTACAATCACCCAGATTGTATCATTACCTTTTCTTGTTTTAGGCAATTTGGTAACAAAATCCATTGTTATCCATTCCCATTTCCAAACTGGTATTTCTAATTGTTGTAACAATCCTGAGGGTTTCTGATGTTCAGCTTTAACTTGTGAGCAAGTTAAACATTTAGAAACATAAGCTGCTACGTCCTTTTTTATTCCTATCCACCAGAAATTTTTCCTTAAATCCTGGTACATTTTATCACTTCCTGGATGCATCGGATATTTAGACTTATGGGCTTCTTCTAATATACGGTGACGTAAATTTCCTAATTTAGGTATCCACATTCTCTTTTTATGGAACCTCCAAATTCCATCCGTTCCTTGTTCTAATTCCTTAATCATTCCCTTTAACTTTTCAGTATCTTCCTTGATTACTGATTCTTGTGCTTTTCTAATTTGATTGTTTAAATCTACTTGTAGATTTAATTTAAGAGAACGTACCCTTTTTGGTTTTTCGTGATATTTTCGACTTAAAGCATCAGCCACCACATTTGCTTTTCCTGCATGATACTGGATATCACAATCATAATCACTAAGCAATTCCATCCAGCGTCTCTGTCTCATATTCAACTCTTTTTGCCCGAAAACATATCTTAAACTCTTATGATCTGTGAATATGGTAAACTTACTACCATAAAGATAATGTCTCCAAATCTTAAGGGCAAAAATTATGGCTCCTAATTCCAAATCATGGGTTGAATAATTTCCTTCATGACTCTTAAGCTGTCTAGATGCATAAGCTATAACCTTTTGACGTTGCATCAATACGCATCCATAACCTAATTTAGAAGCGTCACAAAAGACTACAAAGTCTTCAGTTCCTTCTGGTAATGCTAGTATGGGTGCATGGGTTAATCTTTGCTTAAGGATTCTAAAGGCTTCTTCTTGTTTTGGTCCCCATTCAAACTTAACAGATTTACAGGTTAACTTAGTTAAAGGAATGGCTATTCTAGAAAAATCTCGAATAAATCTTCTATAATAACCGGCCAATCCTAAGAAACTTCTAACTTCAGTTGGTGACTCTGGGGTTTTCCATTTGGTAATTGCCTCGATTTTCGTTGGATCTACATGAATTCCTTCATGATTTACCAAATGTCCGAGAAATTGCACTTGTTCTAACCAAAATTCACACTTTGAAAACTTAGCATAAAGCTTCTCTTTTCTCAATAAACTTAAAAGTAAGTGCAAGTGCTTTGCATGCTCATCTTTACTTTTAGAGTAAATTAGAATATCATCTATGAAGACAATTATGAATTTATCCAAATATGGCTTACATATTCGGTTCATCATGTCCATAAATGCGGCTGGGGCATTGGTTAAACCAAATGGCATGACAGTAAATTCATAATGACCATACCTTGTTCTGAATGCGGTTTTAGGAATATCCTCTTCCTGTACCTTTAATTGATGATATCCTGATCTTAAATCGATTTTAGAGAAAAATCGAGCTCCTTGAAGTTGATCAAACAAATCATCGATCCTCGGTAATGGGTACCGATTCTTAATCGTGACTTTGTTCAATTCGCGGTAGTCAATGCACATACGCATTGATCCGTCCTTCTTTTTAACAAACAAAATCGGCGCTCCCCATGGCGATGAGCTTGGCTGTATGAATCCCTTTTCCAACAACTCGTCTAGTTGTTTCTTCAGTTCTTGCATTTCAGCGGGTGCTAAACGGTAAGGTGCTTTGGCAATCGGTGCTGTTCCGGGTAACAGATGAATTCTGAATTCAACTTCCCTGTCTGGCGGTAGTCCTGGCAATTCTTCTGGAAAGATATCTGAAAATTGGGATACTACTGGGATATCTTTTACTTCTTTTCCTTTAGTGTTAGTGATTATTGAAATCAAATACACTATAGATCCTTTTCTTATACAACTTGCAGTTTTCATCACAGAGATGAATTTAGTGGATCTAAAAGGTTTATCTCCTTTAATTGAGATCTTTTCACCTCTTGGTGATTTTAATTGAATTGTATTTTGATCACATAAAATACTGGCTTTATTGGCTATTAACCAATCCATTCCTAATACTACATCAAATCCCACCAGATTCATTGGGTAAAGGTTTGCCATAAATTTTTGATTAAAAATTTCTATTCTTGCTCCCTGCAGGATTTCAGAAATCTTAACAGTTTCTCCATTTGCGATTTCCACTAGACATTCTTGTGGTAGTTTAGTTAATGATTGATTTAGGAGTTTGCAAAACGAAGTATTAATAAAACTTTGGTTTGCACCAGAGTCAAATAATACTTTAGCAAAAATATCATTAACTAAAAACGTACCAGCAATGACGTCTGGAATCATCCTGGCTTCCTCTGTAGTTAGCACGAATGCTCTGGCATTTTTAGGATTTTTGTTGGTTGCAGCTGGAGCCAATTTTGGACAGTTTGTCCTAATGTGACCTTTTTCCCCACAATTGAAACACATTCCATTACTGGATTTCTTCTTGCAATTCTCTTCCTTGTGTCCTGGGGCCTTGCAAAAATTACAGTAAGTAGAGCATCTTCCAGAATGCTTCTTTCTGCAAGCTTTGCAGTAGGGTGCAGAGGTAGAACCTACATTCCTACGATTGGAATTCCCAGAACGGAATTCTTGAGTAAGCCTTTGGGTTAGGTTTCTCCTCTGATCTTCTTCTCTAGTACGGATTAACTCATCTGTCAAGGTATTGGCTAGTTCTACAGCTTCCTCTATGGTTTGGGGTCTATTTGCCTTGACTACATGTCTAATTTCTCCAATTAATCCCCAAATGTAACGGGAGATTAACACTGGTTCAGGTGATGCAAGGGTAGGTACTATCCTAGCATATTCAAAGAATGTGGTAGTGTAACCCTTACTATCTACCCCGGTCATTCTTAGATTCAGAAACTTATTTGCTATCTGTTCTTTTTCATTGGGAGGGCAGAATTTCCTTTCTACCATGTTCTTGAATTCTCCCCATTCCATATTATAAATCCTATCACTTCCTCTGGATTGGAGGATAGTGTTCCACCATTCTAAGGCTGCATTTTTAAACAGATTTGAAGCAAACAGTATTTTATCTTCTTCAGCACACTTGCTTATTTTCAGAACTGCCTCAGTTTTCTCTATCCAGCGTAAAGCTGCAATGGGTCCTTCATTGCCCGAGAATTCTATTGGTTTGCAGGACCAGAATTCCTTGTAAGAACAACCATGTGGCATGGTTCTTCTTCTTTTGGGGACGGGCGCTTGAAGTATGGGTCCATTGTTCACGCTGTTTTCGGGTTCAGTTGGTCGCTTACTGCTATGCTTACTTTTATTATTCGCTTCCTGAACTGTTTGAATAATAAATGGCATCGCATCTATAATTCCCTGTGCCACAATATGCTGAACGGCACTATTATCCATTTGATTTCCGTTGTTATTATTGTCCGAATTCTCATTAACCACGTTAATGTTACTCTGGTTATCGTTATTCAGATTTTCTTGATTTCCCGCGTCGGCCATCTGAATTTTAGACATTTACCAAATATTAATATCACAAATAATATTTATATATAGCCAATCACATGACACGCACTTTTTAACCAAAAGCGTCGAGCATTGCGACTTTTACTCTTTTTATATAGTATGCATCAGTACACACCAGTACAGAAATAAAAATTACAGTACCGACTGAAATGTAAAGCTACAATACTAATAGTATGCATCCGTAGTTTTTTTTTTTTTCTAACACATACACACATATATTATTATATTATTATTATTATTATTGTTTCTACCATCACCTTCACTGATATGGATTCATCCAAAAATCCATATTACGCTCATCGTATTTCCATACGAGGCGTTCTCCCACCTGTCGCATACGATCACTGCTTTCTAAAATTTCTTCCCCAAAAGTCCTAAGTTCCTGGACATTTTCTGCACTCATTGGGGGTGCAGGTTCTAGGACTGGGTTTGGAAACTGAGGTACGGGTTCCTGATACGGAGGCATAGGGGCTTGGTACGGGTACGGATTTTCTAAAATTTCCCTAACATATGCGTCACTAATGTTGTAGGGATCTTGAGGATCTAACCCTGGGTAAGCTCCTAAGTTGGGTATTGGCACATTTTCCTGAATTGGGTTTTGTTGCACGTAGTCCCTAACATCGTCCCACCAGGGGTCGTAGTTGTTTGGGTCTAAAGGATCAGGTGCAGGTACCCTAGGTATCTCCTCCGGGTTGAAATCAGGTATTTCTATCTGGTCTTCTATTTCCATGGGTTGATCAGGATTTTGTGGTTGTGGTGCTAGCATTTGTTCCAGGTTTGGGTCAGCAGCAGTGGTTGCTAAAATATGGATATTAGCGATACCCCTATTGAGCATATCCTGATTATAAGCATCAGTTTCTCTTTTTGCTGCGGCTAACACTCGCTGTTCCTGCAACTTTTTCATTCTTTTCCTACGTTCGTGCGCTCCCCTACTGAACCATCCCCTCTTTTTATGAGGAAATGGCTCTTCAGACTGAGCCTTAAACACAAAGATCCCTTCTTCTGTGTCAGCAGAATACCCTGAGAGGGCAGGCTGAGAAGAGGAGGTGCCTTCGCTCCTAGGCGAACCAGACAGTTGACGATAGGCGTCAGAAGGTCCTTGGTCGCTCATACTGTAAACTAACAAATAGTCAGATAACACATAGCAAGAAATACAATTATACACGTATTTCCATAATTTATTTCCTAACACTTTGAATTTTGATGTCAGCAGAACACTTCTGTGGCTGAATCAGTGGCATAGCTCTGATACCACCTTCTGTCACAACCCCCGATCCCTATCTCCCAGGAACGGGCGGCCGTGAGCCAGTTTCGGTGATATCACGTTTTATTTATCCAATTTGGCAGCGGAAATTTTCATCAGGATCGTAGTTAGGAAATATTTAATCAGAGTAAACCACCACATTTTATAACATTAAACATATGGGTAAAAACCCAAGTTTTCAATACACACGTTTCATAGGAATAAATCCTATTTATTTAATAAAAACATCCATTTTATTCTTAGGTAACTTTATTGCCACTTTTCCAAGCCTTCAGTGCTGTCCAGCTGGCTTCTATTTGGCTTTCACATTTTGTTACCTGAAACGCGTTTTAAAAACATTTTGTCAGTGGGAAATACTGGTGAGTGAATCCCAGTTTAATCAAGTTTAAGTAAAAACCAATTTGCAGTATTGAGGGCACATCCGCAATTACATTTGTATCCAAGACATCACAATTAACATCAGTGGTACGGTCATACTCAACATATGGGATGTTACCACGCCAGTAACCAATTTTGTATACAAAACCCCAACATACCCACTATAATTGTATTCTTTACAAATACTCAATAACTGCTTTATATATATTTAATTAAGTGAGGTTTTGTAAAACCAGTAAACAAAAAGTTCACAAAAGATGGATCAACTCACAAAAAGGTTTACATAAAAAGAGGATTACTCACATTGCTGTTTTAGGTTTTTCGTAAGGGTTTCCTGGAGATAATCTATAAATTACACAAATGCACGTGTGTTAGTATAATAACCCATTTTAACATTAGTAATACCCTCCCCGAGACGGCATTCCAACGACTACGTCGGGCAGAACCACGACAGCCGTTACGGAACCCTAGATCAATCGGGCAGCGTATCTAATACGTCTCCAGGGGTTATAATACTTACATCGTAGCAGAACCTCACTATTTTAGGGGGTATAATGCCCGGGTATAGTGTATACTACTTCAGAAATTTAGAAAGAAGAAAGTTTGTGAGCGACGAAAACCGAAAGCCCGTTGCCTTCTTATATAGGGCTGTAATTGGACTTCCTCGCGGCCCGCGTGAAGTTTGGGCCGGGTCTACGCGGCCCGCGTCAATGCTAGTCAACGGACTAGCTTGTCCGGCTCATCTACTAGACTCGCCACGATGATGACACGTGGCCGCACCGGGTCACGCCACAATTTGGGTCGCTCGCGGCCCGCATCAATTAAACTGAATAGGTACGCGGCCCGCTTGGGCTTATGGTTTGACGATATCTGGTTCTCCTACTCGCGCGGCCCGCATAGACTTGAGGTGAGGCCCTACGCGGCCCGCCTCAACTTAATAATTATTGTTTTTATTTATTTTATATAGTATAATCTATCTTGGGGCTCGGTTTTCACATACGGGGTGCATATAAAGACAAGTTGATATATTTACAATATATATTAGGGTGTCAGAAATATTATGAGGATGTCGGTTTTACCGAGGGTTGTTATACTCACATGTTATCCTATTAGTGATCCTTACTTCTGTGACAGATAGTGATCCTCAGAAGTGCTTTAGGATCAGGATCATGGATCACCCTAAGGATCCTTATACTAACGATTGTTCTCTTTGAATTTGGTATTGTTTTGCAGGAGTAACAAGTTGGACCTGGTCTTGGCAACGTTACCATGGAATATTCTACGGCTATTTCGCACACGTTTGACTGAAAATGGACGTTGTGGAGAACGTGGGAGCATGGCACGAATTTCGGATAGTTTGTTAGCGTAGTTAACTTCTATTTTTAAAGGGGTAACGAGCTAGTAGTTAGAACACTTAGCTAATTTTAGCTACACACTCTCGTACAATTGCACTCTTGAGCGTTCAGCAAAACACTTAACAGTTTTTACACATTTTTGCACGTAACACCGTAGTGATCCTTGTACCTAGCTCGTTATTATCCGAAGTTGTAAACATTTGTTGGTTAATTTGAACTTGGTGATCGGTAGTTTCCATCACCCGAGGTTTTTTTATGCCGGAGATCATTCATTGATCAAGGGCTTTTTCCTCGTATATATCTCTGTGTCAATTATGCAAATTACATCTAAGTGATCCTTATCATTGTTCCTCATTTCAAGCATCATACCACGTAACTAAGAGTTTGGTTACATTATCCTCATCAGATTTTTTACCAAAACAGTTTGGCGCCCACCGTGGGGCAATTGGTGCTTCATTCCTAAGAAGTTTTTCTGTTTGTGATCATTCCGGTTCATTGCATTCAAGTATATGGCTTCATCATCAAAGAATACTTCTACTGCAATGTCTGCGGTCAATTCATCTCAGGGCATTCCACCTTTGCCTCCACCACCTGCTGGATCTCAGAAAAATGCTGAGAAGAAACCAACTCCCATCTTCTCAAAACCTCCAACTTCTTCTGCTTCTTATACTCCTACTACTAGTGACATGTTTACTTTGATTTTGCAGATGAAGGAGCATATACAGCAGCAGAATAAGAACAATGAAAGGATTCTCAAAGAAATCAGAGATCTCAAGAAACAAAAGAAATCGAGAGAGGATCATTCCCCGCTGGTGCCCAGATCTCTGAATTTTGATACTCCGGTGATAACTTCTCAACCTTTAGTGGCTCCAGATGTTCAATATGTGGGAGGACCAAAAGGAGTGCACTACGGATCAACAACAATGACTCAGGCATCAGGTTCATATTTCCAGCCAACAGGATCCTATCCTCAGCATATGGGATCCTTCACGAGTTCAGGAGGATACTCAGGAGCACAACAGATTCAGGGGTTCTGGCCGTTTCCAGGATCATCCCAGGTTCAAGGATCCTCCTTTGTTCCAGGATCATCCCAGGTTCAAGGATCCTCCTTTGTTCCAGGATCATCCCAGGTTCAAGGATCCTCCTTTGTTCCAGGATCATCCCAGGTTCAAGGATCCTCCTTTGTTCCAGGATCATCCCAGGTTCAAGGATCCTCCTTCGTTCCAGGATCATCCCAGTTTAAAGGATCCTTCCAGATGCCGGGATCCTTAAGGAGTTTGCAAACAGGAAGTTCAGATGTCCATCAAGGAGATTTTATTCCGATGCAGACCATTGCTTCTACTGGTCCTTCGATCATTCCAGAGTCTCAACAATATGGGTTCACATCCGAAGTTACTAATTCGAACCCGCTGGGAGGTAACACTTTTAATAATTCTCTTACCACTAACCATGGATTCATGCAGGATACAGGTATCAACCATGCCATGGCCAGAGAATTGCAAAAGTTAAAGGATATGATATCAAGTGTTCCAGGAGTGGTCAAACCTATCCCGGAAATGGCAGATGGGATCCATAAGATATCTCGTTTTGCACCACCAATCTGCGATGCTGAGATACCCAAGAGGTTCCACGTGCCAACCATGAAGTTATATGATGGTTCAACGGATCCTGAAGAACACGTAGGACAATACCGGGAGAGGATGGAGATCAATCCAATCCCAGAAAGATTAAAGGAAGCATGTCTGTGCAAAGGATTTGGATCCACTCTTACTGGATCAGCTCTCAAATGGCTACTAAGTCTTCCCCCCTACTCTATTACCTCATTTGCTAACCTAGTTAACCTATTTAATAGTCAGTTTTCTTGAAGTAGAAAATTTGAACGCTTAACTAGTGATTTATATAGGATAACCCAGGGTCATAATGAATCAATAAGGGATTACATTACCAAATTTAGTAAAGAATCCTTAGACATTCCCAACCTGGATATAGCCAAGGCTGTTGAGGCCTTTAAAATGGGATTACTTAGGGATTCATTGTTCTATGATGCTCTTGTTATGACACCATGCAGGAACCTAGATGAGGTAAGAACCCGGGCACTCAGGTTCATCCGGCTAGAGGATGACAAAAGGATCCAGGAGAGATTAGCAGGATCCTCAAAACAAGAAAAGCAAGGATCCTCATTCAAGAACAACAAGTTCAGATCCTATAACAAATCTGATAACCAGAACGTGCATGCTGTTGATCAAGAAGAGGATGATGAGGATTATCCTCCAATTTCTGAATATTGTTTTTCTGTTGATAACAATGAACTAATCCTTGCGATGCAGAATTTAGGTGATAAAGCTAGATGGCCCAGAAAAAATGACAGACCAGCTGCAACCAAAGATAAATCAAAGTGGTGTGCATATCATGAAGATTTTGGGCATCTCACAGAAGAATGCATTGCATTGAGAAAAGAAATTGGATACTTGTTGAGCAAGGGGCATTTGAAAGAATTATTGGGGAGAAAAAAGTCAAGGACTCAGGATCCTGAAAGGATCCCTGAGAAAGCTCCAGCCCCTCCAGCAGATGCACAAGTAATAAACTTTACTTCTGGAGGATCAGACATTTGTGGCACATCCTTCTCAGCAGCTAAAAGACATGCAAAGGAAACCAAGATGGATAATGGAGACAGGCCTGTCCGAACATCCAGTGTCTCCGAAGGAAAAGTCATAACCTTTGATGAGGATGATCGTGTTGATATCCAGGATCCTCATCACGATGGTTTGGTTATCACTCTTTTTATTTCTAACCATTTTGTCCGCAGGATCCTTATAGACGGAGGAAGTTCAGTGAACATTATCCAGCTTGATGTTCTAAAGAAGATGGGTATCCCCGAATCAGATATCATACCGAGATCCTCTGTGCTCGTGGGATTCAGTGGCGAGACTAAGAATACTCTAGGGGACATCAAACTCCCAATTTATGTTGAAGGATTACATAATTATCAAAAATTTTGTGTTATTGACTGTTTATCCTGTTGTAATGTTATCCTTGGCAGGCCTTGGATACATGACATGAAGGCAGTTCCATCCACCTACCATCAATGTGTGAAGCTCCCTAGTCCCTGGGGAATAGTGAATATTGATAGTGATCAGCAGGAAGCTAAGAACTGTTACACTTCATCGATGAAACCAGCCTCGAAGTCAAGGGAGCAATAGCAATCAAAGTATCCTCCAAGGGATGTCTTGGAGGCAAGAGAGCAGGATGTAGTAGAGATCCTCATGGATCCTGGTGATCCTGAATCCAAAATCTATATCGGATCAGGGATCCTTGGCAAAATGAAAGAAGACCTCATATCCTTCCTCAAAAGGAGAAGAACTACTTTTGCATGGAAACATGAGGATATGACAGGTATATCTAAGGATATTATCACTCATAAACTTGGCATTGACAGGTCATTCAAACCAATCCATCAAAAAAGGAGGAAGTTTGCACCGGAAAGAAATGCCATTATCCAGGAAGAGGTAGAGAAATTGCTCCGAGCAGGTATTGTTTTGGTCAAAAATTACCGAAGCAATTAAGTGATCAAATTAGTTAAGTGAGGTAGTGTGCTAAAAAGTGTGTTGAAAATATGCTTGTTAGGTTCTTTGGAAAAACAGTGTTCAGGATACGGCTCAGGATATTGAGCTGTATCTACGATCAAACAATGAGCAACAAAGTAAAGTAAATGACACAAGATGTACGAGGAAAGCCCTTGATCAATCTAGATCGCCGGCATAAAACCTCGGGAGCTGACAATTGCAGCTGCCTAGTTCTTCTTATTGCTTTAAACTTCAGGATACAGTGCAGGATATAGATCAGATCGCTAAGTGTTACAATGAATTTTGTGAAAGTTGCGAGAGAGCGAGTGTTGAGAGTGTAGAGAGTGTGATTGTGATGTCCTAGTTGATCTGATATACCCACTATTTATAGTAACGAATTACAAACTAAAATTCGTATAAACATGGGATGCTCCGAATATTCCAATGCGAACGTTGTAGACCGAGTAATGCGGCTTCAACGGCCTCTTGTGAACGACTTGGACCGAGTCTTCAGTAGAAAAGGTCTTCATGAACGTTGCTAGCTTCTAACCCACTTACCTGCATTTAATCCGTTAGTGATCCTGAGGATACCATTCAGGATGTTACTAATATCCTGAGTCAGCATCCCGGATGTAAACAGATACAATAAACAAGATATATATCAAGATATTTTCCAGGATATGGGCTCAGAATTTCACCCATAACAATTGTCCCGAAAAAATGTTACCGTTAAGTATCCTGGTCACTAACGGTTATATTTTTTTCCCGAAGAACGAGGCAATTAAGTGATAAGACCCATGATGTGACTACTTGTAACCGATCAGCCTATATTTACTCATTGCTCCCTATATCTTCTCATGTATATCTCCATTTAGCTTTTACCAAAGAGTAAAAGGTAAAGACTTCTCTCTCAACTTCTTTTCTTATTCTCTCTAATATTCCGGCCACAATATGACAAGGCAGACCAGGTCTAGTTCCGGCGACTCCGCTCCCACGTTTATCCACCAAAATATTCTCCAGGATCCGGAGAAAGAAATTTGCACCTTCGATGGTGCACACTTATCGGCCCTTAAAACCTCCGGCATTTTCCCAAAAGGGACAGTGTTCCGGCCGTTTGATCGGGAAATCCGATCAGACATGGTTTCCGACGAGTGGTTGTGTTTTAATGCTTTCCCCTTTACTCCAGGGCTACAATTTCCTTTTTCTGAATTTATCACCGAGTTCTTTGACGTCACAAAAATCTGTTTTAGTCAAACGATGCCAATGCTTTGGCGAGTCTTGTCCGTTCTTGATCAAATCAAGAACAACCACATCCCTGATCTCTCTGTTCATGATCTCCCATTAGCCTACCGACTTAGGTGCCACGGTTCTTGTCGATTCTTGTTTTATTCTACTTCCAGTGACCCACTAATCCTCCGAGCCACCAGGAATGAAGAGGAATGGAAATCCAAATTCTTTTTCGTAAAAAGAGATTCAATCCCTGGTGGAGCGGATTATCCGGTGCATTGGTTGAAGAAGGGTAGGATTTAGGGTTTAAAGACGATCCTGCTTGTTATCCTGCTTTATATCCTGAACTGACTTTGTCGTTTTCTTGTACAGCTGATTTTAGGAAGCTAGCACCTCCCCTTGCAGATTCTCAGAAAAGAATAGACGCTATCAGGCTCCTTCCGGAAGCAGAGAGAAGTTTCAACCCATCTCCAGCAACTCCAAGCCCTCTTTCAAGCGCAACTATGTCTGGTAAGGATCCTGCAAGATATCCTGTAGACACATGTTTTTTATTTGATATCTTTAGGAAAAGTTTAGAATTTTACTCCCTGTGTGCAGATTCCAGCAAAGTTCCAGTCTATCTAGACCTTGACGAACTCGACAGCTATCCAACTCCAACCTTAGTCAAGAAGGAGGCTCCTACTGCCACCAGCTCCAAGCCACTTCCAGCTCCCAAGGCCAACCCAAGGACTCGTGCTACCACAGCGAAAAAGAGAAAGGGCCTTGAGGTCAGTGCTCCAAGCTCAGGAGGGTTCTCCTATGACGATCTCAGCTTTACCGATTCCTTAGAGCCGATGACATCCTTCCTTAACAAGGTAATATCCTGACGCATACCCTGCATATATATCCTGCACACATATCCTGCCTGGATATCCTAACAGGATATCCTGATAGGATATCTTGGTCATTATAGATATATAGATTCTAACTCGTACCTGTTATTGATGCACAGGGCCTCCAGCATTTGCTCCACTTGTACAACGATGCATGTGGTACTGTCGCCCTTCATGAAGCCAGGATTAAGCAGCTCGAAACCACTGTTGCCGACCAAGGTGCCATCGCCGAGGCAAAGAGCCGGCACTATGAGGATAAGCTGAAAAAGGTCACCCAGGATGCGGAGCTCAAATTGGCCGCCATGCAAATGGATCACGATCAGGCCATGATCAATTTCCGGGAAGGAATCAAGACTTCCGCTATTGTCTCCCTGCTACAAGCACGCATCAAGATGGCCTATGAGGCCAAGGAGACAGGTCTTGTTTGTCCATCCTGGCCAATTGAATCCTGGGTAGCCAAGCTGAAAGAGCTCGGAGGCAAGGCTGTGCCACTCCCATCTGAAGCCGGTGAATCTTCCAAGTCAGCAGAGGTGGCAGATCAGGCTGGAGACAAGAAGGATGCTGGAGCGGATGCTGGTGAGGATGCTGGACAGGATGCTGGAGAGGATGCTGGTGCTGAGAAGCCGGGGAAAGCAGGAGAGGATGCCGCTGTGTGAGGGCAGCTGAGTGGGCGATGATGGATATTGATGCCTAGGCCGGAGCCCACTTTTTTTAGGTTTGATGGTTGATGTGTTGAACAATTTACTTTTCTTGTCTGTTAAACAATTTTAATTTCCTGCACGTAGACAATATGATGGCCAAAGGTGGAGGGATCCTGAGTTTCAGGACGAAGCCCTTGGTCATCAGTTAGTATGGTTTATTTTGAACAATACAACAGTTGGAGGTGGATGGGTCTCGGTTTGAGATGAAGCCTTCAACTGTTGGGTAAATATGGTAATGAACTATTAGTGCTCTTAGTGGATGGGCCTTGTTATTAGGTGAAACTAAGAGCACATCTTTTGGTATGTTAATAATATAACTCTTCCTTAGACTTTATTATTATTGTTATAAATTTCTCTTGTGAAAATTGTTTTGTTCAAACATTTTTGGGAACATATTACAGATATATCCCTGTAGATATCCTGAAAGGTATGCTGATAAAGATATCAAAATACAACCTATTAATTGTCTAAGTAAAAAGGAGAGATCATACCAGAGATTCTTAGTGAATCAATTTCAATTCCTCATTATAGGCTTGTCCCCAGTGCACACTTATAAACTCAAATCCATCTTCAGAATAGTATGACGTATGTCCCCTGTACTTAACATAGAAACACAAATGTATTCATATTCTTGACTCGAATGAATTCCACATACCTCAGGGTAAAACCCTTGATATCCTGAAATGAACCCTTAGTATACTGGGGATAAACCCTGAGTTTCATGCGCTACAGGCGGGAGTGTATAAACTCCAAGACTTAGAAAGGTGAAAACCTTTAAACCTTAGAGAGTATGAAAATACCCTTTCGTGAGAGAGGGTGATCAATCCTCATATACCTTTAGAATTCAGGATATAGCCAATAGTAACGAAATTGTCAGCCACTTTTACATGGACTTGTCCCGCCACCTTGAACTATCCCTGAATAACTTGCGCTCTAGGCGGGGTGTTTAAACCCAATTCGGGAGAAAGGTGAATACCTTTAAACCTGTGAAGGGATCAGTATCCCTTAAACGTGAGAGAGGGGGCCAATCCTCTAATCTTCTGAGTTATCCTGAGTACACATCCTGGAGCTATATCCTGGAGCATATTCTGCAAAACAATTGTAAACTAAGGTGGGTGTTAGCTTGGCTAACACCCCTCCGATGCCTAAGTCAGTATTGGGTTCAAGATAATAAACATATATATTTAAAAGAGATAGGATACATACCATTCTGAGATAGGAATTAAATTCTATTCTTACTTGAAATAGAGCTTTAAGTGTACAGCATTCCAAGACCTTGGTAGCATATCCCCTTCCATATTCTTGAGTCTATATGCTCCTTTCCCTGCTTCTGATTCAACTTCGTATGGTCCTTCCCATTTTGGAGCTAACTTGCCATCGGCAGGATTAGTAGTATTCTGAAAAGCCTTCCTTAGCACCCAATCACCCACTTGAAATCTCCTAGTCCTTATATTCTTGTTGTATGCTCTGGATATTCTTTGTTGATATGCTGTCATCCTTAACCTTGCTGCGTCTCTTCTTTCGTCTATGGTATCCAAATCTTGACATAAGGCTTCAGGATTCTGTTCAGGATTCTGCAGGATAGATCTTGCAGTAGGTATCACCATTTCCGTTGGAATTACTGCTTCTGCTCCGAATACTAAGGAGTGTTAGGGCTGGATTTTTATTATAGGTGATCCTTACACGTGATCCTAACCAGTGATCCTTGTTTCTTTGGCAGACAGTGATCCTCAGGAGGACTTCAGGATCAGGATCATGGGACATTATAGGATCCTCATACTAACGATCATCTTCGCTTAATGCAATGTTATTTTTGCAGGAATATCTAGCAGGATATGCTCTAGGCATCATGATCCAGGGACGCGTCTTCACAATTATGGCAAGAGCTTAATTGAAGAAAGACGTTGCACAGGATATGGAAACATGGCTTGATTCATGGGCAGCAATTTAGGCTAGATTGTCTTTATTTCTAAAGGGGTAATGAGCTGATAATTAGTTATTTTACCTAAAATAAGTCACCTACACTTGTATAAATACCCCTCTTCCTCATTCGGAAGAACACACACGACATACGACACAACTCTCACACACTTAGACACCAAAAGCAATAGTGATCCTTGTACTCAGCTCATTATCATCCAAAGTTGTAATCATATTTTTGTTATATTGAAGTTGGTGATCGGTGGTTGCCATCACCCGAGGTTTTTTATGCCGGAGATCATTCATTGATCAAGGGCTTTTTCCTCGTATAAATCATTGTGTCTTTGCATCTTTTATCACAGAAGTGATCCTTTACTTTCATAATTAACCAGGCATCATACCCCGTTTACATAAAGTTTGGTTACATTATCCTTGTGTGATTTTTGACCAAAACAGTTTGGCGCCCACCGTGGGGCAATTGGTGCTTCATTCATAAGAAAATCTTTTGTTCGAAATCGTTTGAAAGAGTTACATGGCTTCATCATTGAAGAACACGTCCACGGCGATGTCTGCAGTCACCTCATCAGAGATCACCTTGCCTCCTCCACCGGCAGGATCTCAGAAAAATACTGAGAAGAGATCAACTCCCACTTTCTCTAAACCTCTATCTTCTTCTGCTATGAATTCTTCTATTCCCAGTACTAGTGATGTATTTGCTTTAATTTTGCAGATGAAGGATCGTATGCAGCGGCAAGATGAAACTAACGAAAGGATCCTCAGGGAAATTGGAGATCTCAAAAGACAAAAGAAAGCGGCAGAGGATCATTCTCCACTGATGCCCAAATCCTTGAGTTTTGATACTCCAATGATCACTTCCCAGCCATCAGGGATCCCGGACGTGCAAATCATAGGGGAGTCAAGAGGATCACATCTCAACTCGGCAGCAATGACTCAGACGTCAGGCTCACATTTTCAGCCTGTAGGATCCTATCCTCAGTACATGGGATCCTTCAGGAATTTGGGAGCCTATCCGGAGACACAGCAGTTTCAAGGATCCTCCTTTGTTCCAGGAACATCCCAGGTTCAAGGATCCTCCTTTGTTCCAGGATCATCCCAGACACCAGGATCCTTCCAGATACCAGGATCCCTAAAAAATCTGCAAACAGGAAGTCTAGATGTCCATCAAGGGGACTTCATTCCAATGCAGACCATTGCTTCCACTGGTCCCTCCGTTGTTCCAGAACCCCAGCAATATGGATTCCCTAACTTGAACCCAATGGGAGGTAACACTTTAAACAATTATCCTACCACTAACCATGGATTCATGCAGGATACAGGTACCAATCATGCTATGGCCAGGGAGTTGCAGAAGCTAAAAGATATGATCTCAAGTGTTCCAGGGGTAGTCAAGCCTATCCCAGAGATTGCGGATGGAAGCCACAAGGTATCCCGTTTTGCACCACCAATTTGTGATGCAGAGGTACCCAAAAGGTTCCATATCCCTACCATGAAGTTGTATGATGGCACAACGGATCCAGAGGAGCATATAGCACAATACAGGGAGAGGATGGAGATCAATCCTATCCCAGAAAAATTGAAGGAAGCATGCCTATGTAAAGGATTTGGATCCACTCTTACTGGATCAGCTCTTAAGTGGCTGCTAAGTCTTCCCCCTTACTCTATTACTTCATTTGCCAATTTAGTTAATTTATTCAATAACCAATTCTCTTGTAGCAGAAAATTTGAAAAATTAACTAGTGATTTGTACAGGATAACTCAAAATCATAATGAATCATTAAGGGATTATATAACTAAATTTAGTAAAGAATCCTTGGACATTCCCAACTTGGATATGGCTACGGCTGTTGAAGCCTTCAAAATGGGACTGCTTAAGGATTCATTATTTCTATGATGATCTTGTTATGACACCATGCAGGAATTTAGATGAAGTAAGAACTCGAGCACTCAGGTTTATCCGGCTAGAGGATGACAAGAGGATCCAGGAGAGACAAGTAGGATCCTCAAAACAAGATAAGCAAGGATCCTCCTTCAAGAGCAACAAGTTCAAATCCTACCATAGAAATGAGAACAAGAATGTGCATGCTGTTGACCAAGAAGAGGATGATGAAGGATATCCTCCAATCTCAGAATATTGTTTTTCCGTTGATAATCATGAACTAATCCTTGCAATGCAGAATTTAGGTGAAAAAGCTAGGTGGCCCAGGAAGAATGATAAACCATCCGGGACTAAAGACAAGTCAAAATGGTGTGCATACCATGAGGATTTCGGGCATCTAACTGAAGATTGCATAGCCTTAAGAAAAGAAATCGGATACCTGCTAAGCAAAGGGCATCTAAAAGAGTTATTGGGGAGAAAAAAGCAAAGGACCCAGGATCCTGAAAGGATCCCCGAAAAAGCTCCAGCACCTCCGGCAAATGCACAAGTGATCAACTTTATATCCGGAGGATCAGACATCTGTGGTACATCCTTCTCGGCGGCCAAAAGACATGCAAAAGAATCAAAAATGGATAATGGAGAAAGGCCTATTAGAACATCAAGTGTCTCAGAAGGGAAGATAATAACATTTGACGAGGATGATCGCATCAACATTCAGGATCCTCACCATGATAGTTTAGTTATCACTCTCTTTATCTCTAACCATTTTGTCCGCAGGATCCTTATTGATGGAGGGAGCTCAGTGAACATTATCCAGCTTGATGTCCTGAAGAAGATGGGAATCCCAGAATCAGACATCACACAAAGATCCTCCGTGCTTGTAGGATTCAGTGGGGAGACGAAGAAAACTCTGGGGGACATCAAACTCCCAATCTACGTGGAAGGATTACATAATTACCAAAAATTTTGTGTTATTGACTGTTTATCTTGTTGCAACGTTATCCTTGGCAGGCCTTGGATACATGATATGAAAGCAGTCCCATCTACCTACCATCAATGTGTGAAGCTCCCTAGCCCATGGGGAATAATCAAGATCGATAGTGACCAGCAGGAGGCTAAGGATTGTTATACCTCATCTATGAAGCCAACCTCGAAGCCAAGGGAGCAATAGCAATTACAGTATCCTCCAAGGAATGTCTTGGAGGCAAGGGAACAAGATGTAGATGAGATCCTCTTGGATCCTAGTGATCCTGAATCAAAAATCTATATCGGATCAGGGATCCTTGGCAAGATGAAAGAAGACATGATATCCTTCCTCAAAAGAAGAAAATCTACCTTTGCTTGGAAACATGAAGATATGACAGGTATATCTAAGGATATTATTACTCACAAACTTGGCATTGACAGGTCTATCAAACCAATCCATCAAAAAAGGAGGAAGTTTGCACCAGAAAGGAATGTCATTATCCAAGAAGAAGTAGAGAGACTACTTCGAGCAGGTATGATCAGAGAGGTAAAGTATCCAAAATGGTTAGCCAATGTGGTTGTTGTCCAAAAGAAAAACGGAAAGTGGAGGGTATGTGTCGACTTCACTGATCTGAACAAGGCATGTCCCAAGGATCCTTTCCCATTACCCCACATTGACTCCATGGTGGATGCAACAGCGGGGCATGAACTGTTGGCCTTTATGGATGCATCATCTGGGTTCCAACAAATCCAGATGGAACCATCTGACCAAGAGGATACGGCCTTTATGACCCCAACCGGTTTATATTGTTATATTGCCATGCCTTTTGGACTAAGAAATGCAGGTGCAACATATCAAAGGCTGGTAAATATGATGTTCAAAGATCAAATTGGAAAAACTATGGAGGTGTACATAGATGATATGGTGGTCAAGTCAAAGAAAGCTGAGGATCACCTAAGGGACTTAGAAGAAGCATTCGATATCCTTGATAATTACAACATGAAACTTAATCCTTCAAAATGCCATTTTGGTGTTAAGGCAGGAAAGTTCTTAGGATACATGGTAACCCAGAGGGGCATTGAAGCAAGCCCGGAACAAATCAAAGCATTAATAAATATCAAATCTCCTGCCAATGCCAAGGATGTTCAAAGACTGACAGGCAGGATAGCAGCTTTGAACAGGTTCATATCGAAATCCTCAGAGAAATGCAGAGAATTTTACGATATCCTAAGGAAGAATAAGAAGTTCGAATGGACTGAGAAGCATGAGAATGCTTTACAAGCCCTAAAAGAGTATATGTCCTCAGCACCAGCATTAGCAAAACCGGAAAAAGGAGATGTGTTATCCTTATATCTGGCGGTATCCTCAACCACTGTAAGTGCTGTCCTTGTTAAGGATCACGAAGGTACACAATATCCTATCTACTATGTAAGTAAAAGTCTACTTGATGCCGAATCCAGGTACTCACACCTCGAAAAACTTATCCTTGCATTAATCATGGCATCGACTAAGTTAAGACATTATTTTGAAACCCATACTATTGTTGTTAGAACTAATTTTCCAATTAAGAATGTCCTCAGGAAACCAGATATGTCAGGGAGAATGGCTAAATGGGCAGTAAAGCTTAGTGCCCATGATATAAGATACGAACCAAGAACAGCTATTAAATCTCAAGCACTAGCTGACTTTGTGGCTGATTTCAGTAGTGATCTACAAAAAGAAGCAGAATTGGAGGTCCAGCAGCTGGATGAGACCAAGGATCCTTGGATACTACACACTGACGGATCCTCAAATATCAAAGGCACAGGGCTAGGGATCCTACTAAAATCGCCACAGGGGGACATAATACCCCACTCCATAGCCTGTGAGTTCCAAGCAACTAACAATGAGGCTGAATATGAAGCCTTAATTGCTGGCTTACAAATTGCTAAGGATATGGGGGTAAAGTATCTTAAAGTATATGTAGATTCATTATTGATCACTAATCACTTTAACGGATCCTATGCTGTTAAAGGTGAAAAACTAACCAAATATTTAGAGATAGTCAAAGAATTGGCACTCTCTTTTGTTTCTTTCAGCTTGACACAGGTACCAAGGGAGGAGAACACAGGGGCTGATGCATTGGCCAACCTAGGATCATCCTTGAAGATTCCAGAAGATATAAGTATCCCTATCATCCATATCCTGGCTCCTGCTATTGAAAATCGGGTGGCCATGGAAATAGAAGAGGATACTGCAATGATCCCTAGTGAAGAAGCCCAATCTTATTCAGGATCATGGATCTCACCAATCATGAGATACTTGCAACATGGGGAGATTCCGACGGGAGAAAATCCTAGAGCTTTCAGGATTAAGGTATCTCAATTTACAACTTTGAATAATGTATTATATAAGCGATCTCTTGCAGGACCATATTTGAGATGTATCGAGGATCCTGAAATCGAGGAAGTGTTGAAAGATTTCCATGAAGGAGATTGCGGAAACCACACTGGGGGCAGGGCATTATTCTCAAGGATCCTTAGAACAGGATACTACTGGCCAACCATGAAAAGGGATGCTGTAGAGTATGCTAAGAAATGTGATCCTTGCCAAAGGCATAGCAATATCCTCCATCAGCCAGCTGAATTTTTACACCCAATACCATCCTCTTGGCCATTCATGAGATGGGGAATGGATATAGTTGGCAAGCTCCCTAAAGCACCTGGTGGAAAAGTATTTATGCTTGCCATGACTGACTATTTTTCCAAGTGGATAGAAGCTGAAGCCTTCGCTCAAGTCAGAGAAAAGGAAGTCATATCCTTCATTAAAAGAAACATTATAACTAGATTTGGCATTCCCTCTGAAATTGTATGTGATAATGGCTCCCAATTCATTGGAAGCAGAACCACTAACTTTTGTGACAGTTGGGGAATCAAGATGATCACATCAACACCAGTTCACCCACAAGCCAATGGTCAAGCAGAATCATCCAACAAGATCATCATCAACAATCTGAAGAAGAAGCTAGGATCCAAGAAGGGGAAATAGGCAGAAGAGTTACCTTATGTGCTATGGGCTGATAGGACAACTCCCAAGAATGCCACTGGTCAAACACCTTTCTCTTTAGTATTTGGGGCAGAAGCAGTGATCCCAACAGAAATGGTGATCCCAACTGCTAGAACAAGTGCTCATGATCCTGAAGAAAATGCTACAATCCTAGCTCAGGATTTGGATACTATTGAGGAAATCAGGGATCTAGCTAGGATAAGGATGGCAAGCTACCAACAAAGAATGGCTGGTACCTACAACAAAAATGTCAGGATAAGGAAGTTCCAAGTCGGAGATATGGTGTTGAGAAAAGCATTTCAAAATACTATCAATCCTACTGACGGGAAACTAGCACCAAAATGGGAAGGTCCCTACTTGATTGAAGCTGAAGCAGGAAAGGGGGCATACAGGTTGCTAACCATGGAAGGAAACTTGTTACCAAGAGCCTGGAATGCTGTTCACTTAAAGAAATATTTCATGTGAACGTGATCCTTCATGCATGAGATCCTTACATTGAAGTATCCTTGAAGGATCCCGGAGATATCAGTGATCCTTACTCTGGTAATATGCTTATCCTAAAACTATTGCATTTTCTTACTTTTTACCTAAGGATAAGGATCATGTATCCTTCATCCTCTACTCACAAACCATTTGAGTTATGATAGTTCAGGTATCTTCAGCAAGTCGTCAAAGATCTCCAAAAGCACCACAGATCCTTGGGTCCAACCCCAGTTATCCTTGGGATTATCCCCAGTTTCCGCCAGCAGCGCACGATGATCCTGGTATAGTTCACGTCTTTGGGACCAGTACCCACTTTCGGGGCTGACAACCTCATCGTACTGGCTATATTTAGGATCCTACGTATAATGGTAGACGTACCATACATCCGTTCCTAAGGTTTCTAATGTTTTCACGTTAGCTAAGGTTTTGACATTTTCATGTCACCAAGTTTGGATAGTCGCCAGAAAAGGGCCATACTCCAGTTTACATACGATCCTTTGGGCTTGTCCCCAGTTATCCTATGGCTTGTCCCCAGTGATCCTCTGGGATCATTCTCAGTTATCCTATGGGCTTGTCCCCAGTGATCCTCTGGGATCATTCTCAGTTATCCTATGGGCTTGTCCCCAATGATCCTCTGGGATCATCCCCAGTTATCCTTTGAGCATGTCCCCAGTTACTAATTTATCTTTTACATTGGCTTAGTCCCAAGTTATATCTCACTTTTCAGGTTTTGGAAGTCTAAACACATAAGGGTCCTTAATCCTTATTAACTATCAAAGTCTTATCTATGATTGCCTTGATTGAAGGTAAGGATCCTAACTTGGGTCCTCAGGTATGATCCTTGACTATTTTGATTATATTCATTATCCTAACCGACCCTTATACTTTGACAACCAAACCTATGATCCTTGAACTAAAGTACTTGGAAAACTTTCAATATCATGATATTTGATCTAGGATCATATCCTAAGTTTGGATAACATATTTTCAACTCTTGCTACTTTAAAATATACTATAAAAACAACTGAGAAACAAGAAGATAAGGATGACAACACGAGATAAGCCAGAAAAGTTAAGTTATATTATTAAACAAAAGGATCATTAACCCTTTCAAAAAGTTGTCAAAATTGCCAACCCACATTTCTACCAGCAAAACGTGGCCCGTCCACATGGGTTGGCAAAAGGTGTCCATTGTCTATGCGGTCTTAGCATTGTGCAGGAAATTAAAAGCGGCAGGATCACAAAGGCTTCATCCCCCAAACAGAGGATCCCTCCACCTTTTGTAATCCTACCTATTGTTCGAAGGATCCAGGATCCTTTACCCTAAGAACTATTGTTCGAAGATTACAGACCATAATTGTTCACAAACACCACTACCACAAAAAACCACTACCAATCCTAAAAAATTGGGCTCCGGCCTAGTCTCGAAATATCCATCATCGCCCAATCATGCAGCCTACACCTTCGCTGCACCATCACCACCAGCTCCACTAGCTTCACCCTGATCCTTACCAGCATCTCCACCTTCAAGCATAGGGATATCCTCAGCATCATCATCATCCTCCAACTCTGCCAGCCTTGCCTTCTAACCTTCCACGTCCCATGTACCTTTGTCAAAGGAAGGATCTTGAGCCTCCGCAGCCATCTGCAGCTGGATCTTGTACATGGTTATCGCAGCAGAAACCTTAGCATCCTGGGTGATATCATGCTTCTCGTAGTCAAACTTGATCAATGCTTTGACAGCTTCATCCCTGGTAGCCCGGAGCTCCTTCTCAAGATCGGCTATCTTGAGATCCTTCAGTGCACCCATCTGGTGGAGGTCGGCAATTTGGCGATCCTGATCTTCAACATGGTTAACATAAGTCTCTATTTCAGTAAGTTTCTGCAAAAACAACAAGATATGACATCAGACACAGGTGATCCTCAAAAACCATCAGGATAACCCACAGGGGCAGTGATCCTAACCTCGTTGACAGAATCAAGGAATTGCTGACGGAGGAGGGGAAATCCTTGTAGATCTTCAGTAGTCTTCCTCTTCTTCCCCTTGCCTCGAATAGGTGCTTTGGGAGCTGATACTGAAGGACTGGCAGCAGGAGCCTTCTTCTTTGAAGATGTGACATTGGCAAGATCACTTATCCCGAATTTGGAGGCAGATTTGACAGACTTGGCGGACTTTCCAGCACCTACACAATCAAAAAACAAGATAAGTTGCTTTATTAATCAAACAATCCTACATTTAATTTATATTCTATAAGGATACTTACTTGACATAGTGGCAGATGCAGAGGATACTTCTTGAGAATCTTGGACGGTGACTTGGAAACTTCTGATTTCAGGATTAAGCTTTTTAAAAGCTAGGACTCTCTCTTTTGCAGCAGGGCTTAATTTCAAATGAGCAATGGATATAGCTACACAAGAGATAAAAAGAGATATTAGTGATCCTCATTATATGAGACAGGGCTGATAGTGATCCTTCGAGGATCCTCTATCCTACCATGAGTGGCCCATTCCTTGGGCAGATCCTTCCCATCTGGGATGGAATCTCTTCTCACAAAGAAGAAACGACGCTTCCAGTTTGTGTCATTTTTGGTAACTTTCATAACAGGGTGATCCCCCCCGGCCTTCCGTTTCAACAAATACCGGTGAGAACCAAAGGTGGTGAGATCGTAAAACTCAGCTAACTCCGCCATCCCTAGATCAATCCCTTCCTGCTCGATGATCCTCTCAAAAGTATACAGAACCCTCCAGATCATCGGCATAGCTTGGATATATGAAATGCCGGTTAAGGAAAAGAAAGATTGGGTGAACGATGGAAAAGGATATGAATACCCTACAGTGAATGGAGTAGCAGGAAAAGCCACCCAGGTATTCGAAACAGAGTCACTCAGAGCAGTAGGATCAAAGGATTTAAAAACGGCATTCGCCGGAAAGCAATGACGAATTCTGTCTATGTGAACATCAGTGAAACAACACCTCTCCGTAGGAGAATCCTTGATAATCCCCTGGCTTTTTAAGGGACTATCCTTCTTAGGATCCTTGTGTGGAGAATTCCGGAGCAACATATTTGTAACGGGATGGAAACAGAGTAGAAGCAGAAAACAGAGCAAAGAGAAAAGAAAGAGAGAAGAAGAGGATACCTGATCAGTCTTCGGTAGCGATTATAAAGGGAAGATATCTCGAATTTAAATGCAGAGTGATCCTAACCCTATCTCCTATTTATAATCATGATTTGCAGGGATTGTCACATCTATGACGTAATGATCACAACGGCTAGTCCGAGCATAACGGCTAGTTTCTTGGAGTCGCCCGTTAGAGATAAGATCAAAACAAAATATAACTCGTCTATTTACAATTAACTCCTTATATTTTGGGGGCAATTGTTAGGGCTAGATTTTTATTATAGGTGATCCTTACACGTGATCCTAACCAGTGATCCTTGTTTCTTTGGCAGACAGTGATCCTCAGGAGGACTTCAGGATCAGGATCATGGGACATTATAGGATCCTCATACTAACGATCATCTTCGCTTAATGCAATGTTATTTTTGCAGGAATATCTAGCAGGATATGCTCTAGGCATCATGATCCAGGGACGCGTCTTCACAATTATGGCAAGAGCTTAATTGAAGAAAGACGTTGCACAGGATATGGAAACATGGCTTGATTCATGGGCAGCAATTTAGGCTAGATTGTCTTTATTTCTAAAGGGGTAATGAGCTGATAATTAGTCATTTTACCTAAAATAAGTCACCTACACTTGTATAAATACCCCTCTTCCTCATTCGGAAGAACACACACGACATACGACACAACTCTCACACACTTAGACACCAAAAGCAATAGTGATCCTTGTACTCAGCTCATTATCATCCAAAGTTGTAATCATATTTTTGTTATATTGAAGTTGGTGATCGGTGGTTGCCATCACCCGAGGTTTTTTATGCCGGAGATCATTCATTGATCAAGGGCTTTTTCCTCGTATAAATCATTGTGTCTTTGCATCTTTTATCACAGAAGTGATCCTTTACTTTCATAATTAACCAGGCATCATACCCCGTTTACATAAAGTTTGGTTACATTATCCTTGTGTGATTTTTGACCAAAACAAGGAGAATGGGGTTTGGCCGGTTGCATTTTATACCGTTGTCCTGTCAGCCCATAACACAAAGGGTAATTCCTCTGCCCATCTTCCTTTTTTGGCTCCAAGTCTCTTCTTTAAGTTGTTCACTACTATCTTGTTTGAAGACTCAGCTTGCCCATTCGCTTGAGGATGCACCAGAGTAGACGTTATCATCTTGATTCCCCAACTCTTGCAAAAGTCAGTAGTCCTTTTGCTTATAAACTGGGACCCATTATCACAAATTATTTCAGCTGGTACTCCAAACCTGGTCAGGATATTCCTCTTGATGAAGGAAACTACTTCTTGGTCTCTAACTTGCACAAATGCTTCAGCTTCAACCCACTTAGAGAAATAATCCGTCATTGCCAGCATAAAGACTTTTCCTCCCGGAGCTTTCGGTAACTTCCCTACTATATCCATCCCCCATTTCATGAACGGCCAAGGGGATGCTACAGGATATAGTGGTTCAGCTGGTTGATGCAATATGTTACTATGCCTCTGACATGCATCACATCTTCGAGCATATTCTGCAGCATCTTTTCTCATTGTTGGCCAATAATATCCTGTCCTCAACACTTTTGAAAATAATGACCTGCCCCCGGTATGGTTACCACAATCCCCTTCATGTATATCCTGAAGTACTTCTTTGGCTTCAGGATCCTTCAAGCATCTCAAGTATGGTCCTGCAAGAGATTTCTTGTATAAAATATTATTTATAATAGTGAATCGTGATACCTTCATCCTAAATGCCTTAGGATTTTCATTTTCGGGGATATGTCCTTCCTTGAGATATATCATAATTGGAGTTGTCCAGGATTTAGGATCCTCTTCAGGATACACCACTTCAGGATCTTGAATACTTGCTACTTCCTTATGCTGAGGATCCGTTGCAGGATACAGGATATGTAATATCGGTATTGGGATTCCTTCCGGTATCCTGATTGATGATCCCAAATTTGCCAATGCATCTGCTTCAGCGTTATCTTCTCTTGGTACCTGTTCAAGCGTAAAAACATCGAAATATCCTGCTAATTTTTTAAGAATACCGAGGTATTCCATTAGTTTCTCACCCTTGACTGCATAGGATCCATTAAAATGATTAGTAATTAACAAAGAATCAACATATACTTGCAAATTCTTGATATTCATACTCTTAGCCAATTCTAATCCTGCAATTAAAGCTTCATATTCTGCCTCATTATTAGTAGCAGGGAATTCACATCTAACAGCCTGGGGTATTATGTCCCCCTGTGGCGATTTTAGTAGTATTCCTAATCCTACTCCTCTTACATTAGATGCACCATCGGTATATAATGTCCAGGATCCTGAGGATTCTCCAAACTGTTGCACTTCTAGGTCTACCTCATCCTGAATGTCACTACTAAAATCAGCCACAAAGTCAGCTAAAGCCTGAGACTTTATGGCATTTCTAGGTTCATATACTAAATCATAGGCACTTAATTTTACTGACCACTTAGCCATTCTACCTGACATTTCTAGTTTCCTAAGCACATTTTTAACAGGATAATTAGTTTTAACATGAATCCTATGTGTTTCAAAATAATGTCTAAGCTTTGTTGATGCCATCACTAGAGCCAGTATTAATTTTTCTAGGTGAGAATATCTAGTTTCAGCATTTAACAAACTTTTGCTAACATAATAAACAGGATACTGCTGACCTTCGTGATCCTTTACGAGTACTGCACTTACTGCATTCCCTGATACTGCCAGATACAAGGAGAATGGTTCACCGTCCTCAGGCTTCATCAATAGAGGTGCGGTTGAGAGATACTGCTTCAAATCCTGCAGGGCTGCTTCATGCTTCTCACCCCATTCAAATTTCTTGTTCTTCTTCAGGATATCATAAAAGTCTTTGCATTTTTCTGAGGATCTTGAGATAAACCTGTTTAAAGCTGCTACTCGGCCTGTCAATCTTTGTACGTCCTTCATATTTGAGGGTGATTTTATATCCAAGATAGCTTTGATCTGCTCTGGGCTTGCTTCTATTCCTCTTTTGGTTACCATATATCCTAGAAATTTTCCTGCCCCCACTCCAAAATGGCACTTAGCAGGGTTCAGTTTCATGTTATACTTGTCCAGGATATCAAATGCTTCCTTAATATCCTGAAGGTGATCCTGAGCTTTCTTTGATTTTACCACCATATCGTCAATGTACACCTCCATGGTGTCCCCCAGTTTGTCTTTGAACATCATGTTTACCAATCTTTGGTATGTTGCTCCTGCATTTTTCAAACCAAAAGGCATAGCTATATAACAATAAATACCTGTTGGTGTCATAAAGGCAGTATCCTCCTGGTCAGAAGGCTCCATTTGGATCTGTTGAAATCCTGAGGATGCGTCCATGAAGGTCAGCATTTCATGCCCGGCAGTGGCATCTACCATTGCATCAATGTGGGGGAGAGGGAATGGGTCTTTAGGACAAGCTTTGTTCAAGTCTGTGTAGTCTACACAAACTCTCCATTTCCCATTTTTCTTCTGTACCACAACCACGTTTGCTAGCCACCTCGGGAACTTAACTTCTCTGATCATCCTGGACTTCAATAATCTCTCAACTTCCTCTTGGATAATTGCATTCCGCTCAGGGGCGAATTTTCTTCTCTTTTGTTGTATAGGCTTGAATGACCTGTCAATTCCAAGCTTGTGAGTAATAATGTCTTTAGATATACCTGTCATATCTTCATGCTTCCATGCAAACGTTGACATCCTGCATTTCAAAAAGTTAATTAATTGTTCTTCAATATCCTGAGGGATATTGGTTCCCACGAGCACCGAAATATCGGGATTATCCCGGTCCAGGATAATTTTCTTCACATCCTGCTCCGTATCCTCCACGATATCCTGGGCCCGCGTCTTTAATTGCTATGCTGCACTAGGTTTGGTTGAGGATTTAATTGCTATGCTGCACTAGGTTTGGTTGAGCATTCTTTCGCCTCCTGCTGATCACTGTCGATCCTGACAACCCCCCAAGGGGTAGGGATCTTGATGCATTGGTGATACGTTGATGGAACGACCTTCATATCGTGGATCCAAGGTCTTCCTAGGATGATGTTATAGCATGATAGGGAATCCATCACACAAAAACGTTGCATCTTGTTGACTCCTTCAACATATACTGGCAGCCTTATCTCTCCCACTGTGTTCCTAGCTTCTCCACTGAAACCAACGAGCACAGTAGACTTCGAAGTGATATCCATCGGAGACACATTCATCCTCTTCAGAGTCTCCAGTTGTATTATGTTGACGGAGCTGCCATTATCAACCAATATCCTGCGTACAAAATGGTTAGCCACATATAATGTTATTACCAGAGCATCATGGTGAGGATCCTGGACAGTATCCCTATCATCTGCATCAAAAGTGATCACTTTGTCAGTTGTGAGCATAGTCATCCTGATAGGTTTGTCTCCCCTCTCGGCCTTAGCTTCCTTTGCATGTCTCTTGGCCGCCGAATACGAAGTTCCGCAAATGTCGGATCCCCCTGAAATGAAGTTGATTATCTTGGCATCGGCGGGAGGTGATGCCGCTCGCTCAGGATCCTTCTCAGTATCCTGACCCTTATTCTACTTCTTCCCTAAGAGATCTTTCAAATATCCCTTGCTTAGAAGGTAACTGATTTCTTTCCTCAGAGCGATGCAGTCCTCAGTCATATGTCCAAAATCTTCATGGAAAGCACACCATTTTGACTTGTCTTTCCAATCTGCTTTTTGTTGATTCTTCCGAGGCCACCTGGCTTTACTCCCAAACCCTGCATAGCATACATTAGTTCAGGTATATTAACAGAAAAACAATATTCAGATAATTCAGGATATTCTTCAGGATCCTCGTCTTCAACAGCATTCACTCTCTTGTTATCATTTCTGCCATATGGCTTAGAGCGATATGGTCTATATGAGGATTCTGATTTCCTGTTAGTCGATTCATATGTCGAGGATGCATTCATCTTTTCTTGCATTTTTCTGTCTACCTCTAACCGAATATATCTTAGAGCCCTGTTCCGGGCTTCATCCAGGTTCCTGCATGGGTTCATTACAAGGTCTTGATAGAATTGAGAATCCTTTTGCAGCCCCATCTTGAAAGCTTGCACAGCCGTTGCAACATCAAGATGAGGAATGTCTAGTGATTCCCGGCTGAACTTGTTCACATAATCCCTAAGGGATTCCTGAGGCCCTTGTGTTATCCTGTAAAGATCACTTGTTAATTTTTCAAAGCTTCTACTACAAGAAAATTGACTATTAAATAAATTTACTAAGTGAGCAAAAGATGTAATCGAATGTGGAGGACATTTAGGAGCCATTTCAAAGCCGATCCTGTCAAGGTTGAACCAAAACCCTTGCACAAGCAGGCTTCCTTGAGATCTGGAGGGATAGGGTTGATCTCCATCCTTTCCCTATACTGGGCAATATGCTCTTCAGGATCCGTGGTTCCGTCGTAGAGTTTCATGTTCGGAGTCTGAAATCTTTTTGGGATTTCAGCATCACATATAGGATGCACGAACCGAGATACCCTGTGGCTATCCTGGGACACTTCAGGAATTGGCTGCACCACCCCAGGTACACTGGATATCATATCCTTTAATTTCTGAAGTTCCCTGGATAATTCTGATGCTACAGTTGTATCCTGCAAAGATCCAACACTGTTAGCGGTAATAGCATTATTATTATTTGATATGTTACCCGTTGGAGGATTTTGCCCATATCCTGAAGCATATCCTGAGCTCCTCACAGTCGATATCCTAACCGAGGAGGGTATTTCAGGAGTATGATTCTGAGGAAGGCTGGGCACGATATTCCCCCTGTTATCCTCAGCATACACAGCCGAACTAAAGTTCAACACCCTGGGATGTAATGGAGTGACATTATCCTCAGCAGATCTGCTCGAGCCAGACTTCTGGAGTTGTATTTCCCTTAAAAGCATTTGGTTTGTTTCCTGTTGCTGCCTCATTTGTTCCTGCACACTTCCAAACAAGGTTAGAATTTCATCGTTAGAAACTAAAACAGGAGCAGATCCCTGGACACTCCGAGTAGGGATAACATCTTGAGATTATGTAGAGGCTGGCATCATTGGAGGAGGCGGTGGAAGCACCGAACCAACTGTTGCAGAAGTTGTAGCAGACACAGTAGAAGAGCTCATGTTTGATCTTGAGGCCATTGTAAACAATGTGGCAAAAAGTTTTGAAAACAGAAAACCGAGTAATGATTTCACAAAGATTTTTAGTAAAGAGAGCACCACTCGCCCCACGGTGGGCGCCAAATTGTTTTGGTCAAAAATTACCGAAGCAATTAAGTGATCAAATTAGTTAAGTGAGGTAGTGTGCTAAAAATTGTGTTGAAAATATGCTTGTTAGGTTCTTTGGAAAAACAGTGTTCAGGATACGGCTCAGGATATTGAGCTGTATCTACGATCAAACAATGAGCAACAAAGTAACGTAAATGACACAAGATGTACGAGGAAAGCCCTTGATCAATCTAGATCGCCGGCATAAAACCTTGGGAGCTGACAATCGCATCTGCCTAGTTCTTCTTATTGCTTTAAACTTCAGGATACAGTGCAGGATATAGATCAGATCGCTAAGTGTTACAATGAATTTTGTGAAAGTTGCGAGAGAGCGAGTGTTGAGAGTGTAGAGAGTGTGATTTTGATGTCCTAGTTGATCTGATATACCCACTATTTATAGTAACGAATTACAAACTAAAATTCCTATAAACATGGGATGCTCCGAATATTCCAATGCGAACGTTGTAGACCGAGTAATGCGGCTTCAACGGCCTCTTGTGAACGACTTGGACCGAGTCTTCAGTAGAAAAGGTCTTCATGAACGTTGCTAGCTTCTAACCCACTTACCTGCATTTAATCCGTTAGTGATCCTGAGGATACCATTCAGGATGTTACCAATATCCTGAGTCAGCATCCCGGATGCAAACAGATACAATAAACAAGATATATATCAAGATATTTTCCAGGATATGGGCTCAGAATTTCACCCATAACAGGTATGATTAGAGAGGTCAAGTATCCAAAATGGTTGGCCAATGTGGTTGTTGTTCAAAAGAAAAATGGAAAGTGGAGGGTATGCGTCGATTTTACAGATTTAAATAAGGCATGTCCCAAGGATCCTTTCCCATTACCCCACATTGACTCCATGGTGGATGCAACGGCGGGTCATGAACTGTTAACTTTTAGGGATGCTTCATCTGGATTTCAACAAATTCAGATGTAACCATCTGATCAAGAGGATACGGCCTTTATGACTCCAACCGGTATATATTGTTATATTGCTATGCCATTTGGACTAAGGAATGCAAGTGCAACTTATCAAAGGCTGGTGAATATGATGTTCAAGGATCAGATTGGACAAACTATGGAGGTTTACATAGATGATATGGTGGTAAAATCCGTAAAAGCTGAGGATCACCTAAGGGACTTGGAGGAAGCATTCGATATCCTTGACAAATATAACATGAAACTTAATCCTTCAAAATGTCACTTTGGTGTTAAAGCAGGCAAATTCTTAGGATACATGGTGACCAAGAGAGGCATTGAAGCTAGTCCAGAACAAATCAAAGCCTTAGTAAATATCAAATCTCCTGCCAATGCTAAGGATGTCCAAAGGCTAATAGGTAGGATAGCAGCTTTAAACAGATTTATATCCAAAATCCTCAGAGAAGTGCAAGGAATTCTATGATATCCTAAGGAAGAACAAGAAATTTGAGTGGACAGAGAAGCATGAAAATGCCTTAAAAGCTCTCAAGGATTACCTATCCTCAGCACCGGCCTTGATGAAACCAGAAAAAGGAGATGTGCTATCCTTATATCTTGCAGTATCCTTAAATGCAGTAAGTGCAGTCCTTGTTAAGGATCACGAAGGTACACAACATCCTGTCTATTATGTAAGTAAGAGTTTACTTGATGCCGAATCCAGGTATTCACATCTTGAAAAGCTCATCCTTGCTTTAATTATGGCATCTACTAAATTAAGACATTATTTTGAAACTCATGCTATAATTGTTAAAACTAATTTTCCAATTAAGAATGTCCTCAGGAAACCTGAAATGTCAGGAAGGATGGCTAAGTGGGCAGTGAAGCTTAGTGCATATGATATAAGATATGAGCCTAGGACAGCCATCAAATCCCAAGCATTAGCAGACTTTGTGGTTGATTTCAGTAGTGATTTACAAAAGGAAGCTGAGTTAGAAGTCCAGCAGCTAGGGGAGACTAAGGATCCTTGGATACTCTATACTGATGGATCCTCAAATGTCAATGGCACAGGGCTTGGAATACTACTAAAATCGCCACAGGGGGACATAATACCCTACTCTATAGCTTGTGAGTTCCAAACCACTAATAATGAGGCTGAGTATGAAGCCTTGATTGCTGGTTTGCAAATTGCTAAGCATATGGGGATCAGGTATCTTGAGGTACATGTAGATTCATTGTTAATCACTAATCACTTTAATGGATCCTATGCTGTTAAAGGTGAGAAGCTAACCAAATATTTAGAGATAGTCAAAGAATTGGCACTCTCTTTTGTTTCCTTTAGTTTGACACAGGTACCAAGGGAAGAAAATACAGAAGCTGATGCATTAGCTAATTTAGGATCATCTTTGAAGATCCCGGAGGATATCAGTATCCCCATTATCCATATCCTGGCTCCTGCCATTGAGGATCATGCGGCCATGGAAATAGGAGAGGATTCTGCAATTATCCCTAGTGAGGATACTCGATCTCATTCAGGATCAGGATCATGGATCCTCCCAATCATGAGATACTTACAACATGGAGAGATTCCTACAAGAGAAAACCCTAGGGCTTTCAAAATTAAGGTATCTCAATTCACAATTTTAAATAATATGTTGTATAAGCGATCTCTTGCAGAACCATATTTAAGATGCATTGAGGATCCTGAAATCCAAGAAGTTTTAAAAGACTTCCATGAAGGAGATTGTGGAAACCACACTAGGGGCAGGGCATTATTCTCAAGGATCCTGAGGACAGGATACTATAGGCCAACTATGAAAAGAGATGCTGTGGAGTATGCTAAGAAGTGTGATCCTTGTTAGAGACACAGCAATATCCTTCATCAACCAGCTGAATTTTTGCATCCTATATCCTCCTCTTGGCCATTTATGAGATGGGGTATGGATATAGTTGGTAAGCTCCCTAAGGCACCTGGTGGAAAAGTGTTCATGCTGGCTATGACTGATTACTTCTCCAAGTGGATAGAGGCTGAAGCTTTTGCCCAAGTCAGAGAAAAGGAAGTTATATCCTTCATTAATAGAAATATTTTAACTAGATTTGGTATTCCTTCTGAAATTATATGTGATAATGGTTCCCAATTTATTGGGGGCAGAACTACTAACTTTTGTGATAGCTGGGGGATTAAGATGATAACATCAACACCAGTCCACCCACAAGCTAATGGTCAGGCAGAATCATCTAACAAGATCATCATCAACAATTTGAAGAAGAAGCTTGGATCTAAAAAAGGGAAATGGGCAGAAGAACTACCTATGTGCTTTGGGCTGATAGGACAACCCCCAAGAATGCTACAGGCCAGACTCCATTTTCTTTGGTGTTCAGGGCAGAATCAGTGATCCCTACAGAAATGGTGGTTCCAACTGCTAGAACAAGTATCCGTGATCCTGAGGAAAATGATGAGAACTTGGTTCAAGACCTGGATACTATTGAAGAAATCAGGGATTTGGCTAGGATAAGGATGGCCAGTTATCAACAAAGAATGGCTGGTGCTTACAACAAAAATGTCAGGATCAGGAAGTTTCAAATTGGTGATATGGTGTTAAGGAAAGCATTTCAGAACACCACCAATCCTGCTGATGGAAAATTGGCACCAAAATGGGAAGGCCCTTAATTGATTGAAACTGAGGCAGGAAAGGGGGCATATCGATTGCTGACTATGGAAGGTGATTTGTTACCAAGAGCTTGGAATGTTGTCCACTTGAAGAAATATTTCATGTGATCAGGATCCTTATAGAACAGATGATCCTTACATTGTGGGTATCCTTGAAGGATCCTTAAAGCACAGATGATCCTTACTTTGGTAACATCCTAAACTCAAACTATTTCATTTCCTTATTTTCTCGTATAAGGATAAGGATCATGTGTCCTTTATCCACTTCTCACGTGATTCTGAGTTTTGAAAGTTCAGGTATCCTTAGCAAAATGTTGATTATCCACAGAAGCAATCAGTTCCTTGGGTTTGACCCCAGTTATTTGGGCTTGACCCCAGTTCCGCCTGTAGCGCATGATGATCCTGGTATAGTTCATGGCAGTGGGACCAGTACTCGCTTTAGGGGCTGATAATTCCATTGTACTGGCTATACCTAGGATCCTACGTATAATGGTAGACGTACCATACATCCGTTCCTAAGGTTTCTAACGTTTTCACGTTAGCTAAGGTTTTGGCATTTTCATGTCACTATGTTTGGATAGTCGCCAGTTAGGGCCATACTCCAGTTTACATACGATCCTTGGGCTTGTCCCCAGTTATCCTTGGGCTTGTCCCCAGTTATCCTTAGTCTTGTCCCCAGTTATCCTTGGGCTTGTCCCCAGTTGCTAACTTTTATCATATATTGGCTTAGTCCCAGGTTATGCCCTATTTCAGGTCTTTGAAGTTAGACAACTAAGGATCATTGATCCTTACTTCTCTCTAAGGTTTATCTTATAGTTATCATGGTTATGGTATTAAGGGTTAGGATCCTAACTTGGATCCTCAGGTATGATCCTTAACTGTTTTAATTTTGTTCATTGTTTATCTGAATAACCCTTGTAACTTGACAACTAAACCTGTGATCCTTAAAAATATACTACTTTTTGGGATTTTTCAACTATAAGATATTTGATCCTGGATCATATCCTATATATTTTCAATCTAACTTATTCAAGATTTCATATTTAGATGAGTATACGTCAAAATAATTGAAAGTTAAAAAGACAAAAAAGGATAACAACACAAGATAAGCCACAAAAGATTAAGGTTTTATTTATTAACAAAAGGTTAACCCTTAAAAGGTTGTCAAAATTACCTACCCCGAGCATCTACCAGCAATACGTGGCCCGTCCGCTGGGGTAGGTAAAGGGTGTCCATGATAATAAGTTCTAAGTAGTGCAGGAATAGAAAGACGGCAGGATAACAATGGCTTCATCCCCCAAACAGAGGATCCCTCCACCGATTGTCATCCTACCTATTGTTCGAAGGATCCTGGATCCTTAACCCTAAAACTATTGTTTAAGTACAAACCAAGAATTGTTTAACAAAACAACCATCAAACAAAAAATTGGGCTCCGGCTATGTCTAGAAGTTTCCATCATCGCCCAATCATGCAGCCTAGACCTTCACTGCATCACCACCTCCAGCTTCTCCACCTTGATCCTTGCCACTGCCTCCAGCCTCAATTGTCAGGATCTCTTCAGCCTCCTCAGCCTCCTCATCATCCTCCAGATCAGCTAGCCTTGCCTTCCACCCTTCAACATCCCAGCTGCTTTTGTCGAAGTTAGGATCCTGGGCTTCCTGGGCCATCTGCAGTTTTGTCTTGTACATGGTAATGGCAGCAGAGACCTTTGCACCTTCCACGATTTCATGCTTCTCGTAGTCGATGTCAATCAGGATTTTGGCTGTCTCGTACCTAGCAGCTTGGAGGGCTTTTTCAAGTTCAGCGATCTTAAGATCCTTGAGCACGGCAACCTGTTGGAGATCAGCGATCTTCTCATCCAGCTTCTCAACGCTCCCACGTAATCCTCGATCTCAGCAAATTTCTGCAAAGAAGTCAAGGCAGTTCAAGGTCAGGTGATCCTTATATGAGCAGGATATATGGTCAGGATATGCAAGCAGAATCAGTGATCCTTACCTCATTGAAATATTCGAGGAACTGGTGGCGGAGCAGGGGCAGACCTTGTAGGTCCTCAGCTTCAGAACTCTCTCTTTTTGCCACCCCTTCCTTTGATGGGTGCCTTGGGGATGGAGACGCTCGGGCTTGCAATGGCCTTCTTCTTGGATTTGACGGTGTCAAGATCAGCCATACCGAACTTGGAGGCAGCTTTTGAGGATTTTCCAGCACCTATACGTTCAAAACAAGATAAGTATCCTTACCCTATTTATATTTAACTATCTATTTAAATCCTAAATTATACCAAGAACAGGATACTTACTTGACATTGTGACTGAGCCTGAGGATATCTCTTGGGAGTCCTGGGTGTTGGTGTTGAATGTTCTTGTTGCAGGATCAAGCCTCCTAAAAGCAGCAAGTCTCTCTTTGGCGGCAGGGGACAGTTTGAGGTGTGAGACAGTGATAGCTGCACGTCAGAAACAAAAAAGGGTGTTAGTGATCCTTATGTGAAAAGAGAATCGTCTGGTGATCCTTATCAGGATCCTCTATCCTACCATGGGTGCACCACTCCCTGGGCAGATCCTTTCCGTTTGGAATAGTGTCTCTTCTGACAAAGAAGAAGCGTCGCTTCTAGTTAGTGTCGTTCTTGGTGGCTTTGAAGATCAGGTGCTCTTCACCAGCTTTTCGTTTGAACAAGTAATGGTGGGATCCGAAAGTAGTGAGGTCATACATCTCACCCAGCTCAGACATTCGAAGATCGATCCCTTCTTGCTCGATGATCCTTTCAAGAGTATATAGAACCCTCCAGATCATCGGCATGGCCTGGGTATAGCATATGCCGGTGAGGGAGAAAAAGGATTGGGTGAATTGTGGGAAAGGATACGAGTATCCTATCATAAAAGGAGTGACCGGGAAGGCAATCCAAGTCTCATAGATGTAATCGCTCAGGACAATAGGACTGAAAGGTTTAAAGAAGGTGTTTGCCTGAAAATAGTGCCGGATTTTGTCAATTTGGGGGTCAGTGAAGCAACACCTCTCTTGTGGGGAATCCTTGATGATCCCTTGACCCTTCAAGGGGCTATTTTTTTTGGGATCCTTAGCAGGAGAGTTCCGGAGCAACATTTTTTGCGAGATGAAAGAAAAAGAAATAAAGCAGAGTAAGAGAAGGTGAAGAGAGAATACTTGTTTGATCTTCGGATGAGATTATAAAGGGAGTATCTCTGAAATTTAAATGCTGATTGGTCCTATCTCTATCTCCTATTTATAATCATGATCGTGCAGGGTTGTCACTTCTGTGACGTCAGAATTGCAACGGATAGTTCTATATCAACGGCTATATATCCGTTAGTTAGTTGCGGATAAGATCAATAAAATATAACTCGCTCATTTTACAAATTACTCCTTATATTTTGGGGGCAATTGTTAGGGGTGGATTTTCTAATAGCCCGTGATCCTCACATGTTATCCTATTAGTGATCCTTACTTCTGTGACAGATAGTGATCCTCAGAAGTGCTTTAGGATCAGGATCATGGATCACCCTAAGGATCCTTATACTAACGATTGTTCTCTTTGAATTTGGTATTGTTTTGCAGGAGTAACAAGTTGGACCTGGTCTTGGCGACGTTACCATGGAATATTCTACGGCTATTTCGCACACGTTTGACTGAAAATGGACGTTGTGGAGAACGTTGGAGCATGGCATGAATTTCGGATAGTTTGTTAGCGTAGTTAACTTCTATTTTTAAAGGGGTAACGAGCTAGTAGTTAGAACACTTAGCTAATTTTAGCTACACACTCTCGTACAATTGCACTCTTGAGCATTCAGCAAAACACTTAACAGTTTTTACACATTTTTGCACGTAACACCGTAGTGATCCTTGTACCTAGCTCATTATTATCCGAAGTTGTAAACATTTGTTGGTTAATTTGAACTTGGTGATCGGTAGTTTCCATCACCCGAGGTTTTTTATGCCGGAGATCATTCATTGATCAAGGCCTTTTTCCTCGTATATATCTCTGTGTCAATTGTGCAAATTATATCTAAGTGATCCTTATCATTGTTCCTCATTTCAAGCATCATACCCCGTAACTAAGAGTTTGGTTGCATTATCCTCATTAGATTTTTAACCAAAACAACTTTAATGGATCTTATGCTGTTAAAGGTGAAAGACTAATCAAATATTTAGAGATAGTTAAGGAATTGGCACACTCTTTTGCTGCTTTTAGTTTGACACAGGTACCCAGAGAAGAAAAGGCAGAAGCTGATGCATTGGCCAACCTTGGATCATCCTTGAAGATTCCAGAGAATATTAAAATTCCTATTATCCATATCTTGTCTCCTTCTATTAAGGATCACGCATCTATGGAGATAGGAGAGGATTCTGCAATCATACCTAGTAATGGTGCACAATCACATTCAGGATCCTGGATCCTTCCAATCATGAGATATATACAACATGGAGAGATTCCTACAGGAGAAAATCCTAGAGCTTTCAAAGTCAAGGTATCTCAATTTACAATATTAAATAACATGCTATATAAACGATCCCTTGCAGGTCCATATCTAAGGTGCATTGAGGATCCTGAAATTCAAGAAGTTCTAAAGGATTTTCATGAAGGAGATTATGGAAACCACACTGGGGGCAGAGCACTGTTCTCAAGGATCCTTAGGACAGGATATTTTTGGCCTACTATGAAGAAGGATGCTGTGGATTATGCCAAGAAATGTGATGCTTGTCAGAGACATAGCAATATCCTTCATCAACCAGCAGAGCTCCTGCATCTTATATCCTCTTCTTGGCCATTCATGAGATGGGGAATGGATATAGTCGGCAAACTTCCCAAAGCACCAGGAGGAAAAGTGTTTATGCTTGCCATGACTGATTACTTTTCCAAGTGGATAGAAGTTGAAGCTTTTGCTCAAGTCAGAGAAAAAGAAGTGATATCCTTTATTAAAAGAAATATTATTACCAGATTTGGTATTCCTTCTGAAATTGTTTGTGATAATGGATCCCAATTTATTGGGAGTAGAACTACTAACTTTTGTGACAGCTGGGGGATTAAGATGATAACATCAACACCAGTCCACCCACAAGCTAATGGTCAAGCAGAATCATCCAATAAGATCATCATCAACAACTTGAAGAAGAAGCTTGGATCCAAGAAAGGAAAATGGGCAGAAGAGCTACCTTATGTGCTATGGGCTGATAGGACAACTCCCAAGAATGCTACTGGCCAAACTCCATTTTCTTTAGTGTTTGGAGCAGAATCAGTGAGCCCTACAGAGATGATGGTTCCTACTGCAAGAGCAAGCCTCCGTGATCCTGAGGGAAATACTGAAAACTTGGTTCAAGACTTAGATACCATAGAAGAACTTAGGGATTTGGCCAGGATAAGAATGGCCAGTTATCAACAAAGGATGGCTGGAGCTTATAACAAGAATGTCAGGATTAGAAAGTTTCAAGTTGGTGATATGGTGTTGAGGAAAGCATTCCAGAATACCATAAATCCTGCTGATGGCAAGTTAGCACCAAAGTGGGAAGGCCCCTATCTTATTGAAGTTGAGGCAGGAAAGGGGGCATATCGATTATTAACAATGGAAGGTGATTTGCTACCAAGAGCTTGGAATGTTGTCCATTTGAAGAAATATTTCATGTAAGAAGGATTTAGGATCCTTGGCTGTCTTCATATCCGATATCCATGAAGGATCCTTAGAGGATAGATGATCCTCATTCTGGTAATGATCTGATCTTAATTTATCTAATCCTTTAATTAACTTAGTTACAAGGAGAAGGATCCTGGATCCTTTATCCTTTTTTCACTTAGTTTTGAGTTTTGCAGAAGATTGATGTATCCTTGACAAAGGGTCAAGTATCCACAGAAGTCTCCTAAGTTTTATGGGCTTGTCCCCAGTTTTTGGGTTTATCCCCAGTTATTTGGGCTTGTCCCTAGTTTGTTGGGCTTGTCCCCAGTTTTTGGGCCTGTCCCCAGCTTCGCCAGTAGCGCACGATGATCCTGGTGCAGTTCAAGGCAATGGGACCAGTACCCGCTTTAGGGGCTGACAACTTCATTGTACTGGCTGTATTCAGGATCCTACGTATAATGGTAGACGTACCATACATCCGTTCCTAAGGTTTCTAACGTTTTCATGTTAGCTAGGGTTTTGGCATTTTCATGTCACTAAGTTTGGATAGTCGCCAGTAAGGGCCATACTCCAGTTTACACAAGATCCTTTGGGCTTGTCACCAGTATTTTGGGCTTGTCCCCAGTTTTTTAGGCTTGTCCCTAGTTTATTGGGCTTGTCCCTAAATTGTTGGGCTTGTCCCCACTCATTAACCTTTCCTTTTACATTTGGCTTAGTCCCAAGTTATGTCTCATTTCAGGTTTCTAAAGCTAAACAGTTAAGGATCCTGGATCCTAACTTTTTACAAGGGCTTGTCTGATAACTGTCACAATAGTATGCATTGAGGATATAGGATCCTAACTTGGATTCTCTGGTATGACCTTTATATACTTAAACTTTATTCTTGGTTTATTTATGCTACCCTTATTCTTTGACAACAGGATTTGTGATCCTAAAATTATGTAACTTTTTGAACTTTTCGACTATAGGATATTTGATCCTTAATCGTATCCTAAACATTTTAACACAAGCTAATTCTTACATTACTTATTTGCAAGTTCAAAAGTAATATGAAATAATCATTGAAAGGTAAGTAAATTGAGAATGAACAACACAAGATAAGCCAAACGATTAAAGTTTTATTTATTTAGCAAAAGATTAACCCTTCAAAGGTTGTCAAAATTACCTACCCCAAGCATATACCAGCAATATGTGGCCCGTCCGCTGGGGTAGGTAAAGGGTGTCCATGTTAATAAGTTCTAAGTAGTGCAGGAATAGAAAGATAGCAGGATAACAATGGCTTCATCCCCCAAATAGAGGATCCCTCCACCAACTGTCATCCTACCTATTGTTTGAAGGATCAATGATCCTTAAACCTAAAGCTATTGTTCAAAGTACAGACCATTTTTTAAAAACATCAACAAGCAAAAAACATGAAACCATAAAAAATGGCTCCGGCCACGTCTAGAAATTTCCGTCATCGCCCATTATTGCAGCCTACACCTTCGTTGCATCATCTTCACCACCAGCTGCTCCTTCCGCTTTGTCACACCCCAACCGATGGCGGAATCATCGGGGCATGGCACTGAGCGAAACAGATTGTCCAGAAGTTTCCATAACAACTATCATTACCATTCAATTTATATAATACGTCCCATACCATACCTCAAATAGCAAACAAATTATTACGGATAAAAATTCTAGTCAAATATTCTGTTCCGACAACTCAGATTTAAATATAAAAATTGTTTATCTTTTTCTAGAGACTCAAGCTGCAAGATCTACAGACAACTATACTCTAGACTTTTATTCTAGCTTCGCCTTCCTAGCAGATAAGCATCTTAAACACCTGTCAGATACGTTAAAATAAAGTCAATACATGAAATGTAAAGGTGAGCATATAAGTTTGATAATAGCATAGTAGAGTTCGAAATAGTTTACGCATAACCAGCACGTACACAGAGGAAAACGAAGCATGTTAATTATCGACATGGATCTATCGATACCATTGACTGCGGGTTGACAGCCCGAGGCAGTTCGCAAAACATGATTACCACCATAATCCATGCATGTAATTGTCCTTAACAACCCCCGTGTGAACGGGTGCAGAGTCCAAACTATAGTACTATCGTCGTTAAGGAAGGTAGACAGGACAACAAGCATTCATTTAGTCACGTAATACATGCGGTAACGGTTAGCGTTTGAAGTAATTGAGTAGTGTGTTCGATTGTGATTTAGAATAAGTAACGTATGTAACACCCAAAAGTGCTGAAAGCAAAAAGGGATCAAGTATACTCACAGTGATTGATGGATTGAAGGGAGCACTTGAGAGTAGGGTTAGCGTGAATAGTTCGATAGCATAACGATAAGCAACGCGTAAAACGGAAAACAAGTGTTGGAGGGTCGGACAACTGGTCGATCGGACGGTTGTTCGATCGAACGGCTTGACCGTTCAGATGGGCATTCCGTTCGGACAGCCTGTCAGGTCAGTCAGTAAGCCGATCGGATGGCGGTTCGAATGGATTATTTCTTCCTTTGAGAAGGATGTGTTTGTGTATGATAGTTTGACTTTTGAAGTTTTCGTTGTAGCATTTTGAAAACATTGAAGTATCTTTACCTTTCAGGTCGATCGATCGAACGGTCCGTTCGATCGGTCGGCTAACCGGTCGGATAGGTACTTCAGCAAACAAGTTCTTATCAGGGTGTCACCTGATCGGACGGCTGTTCGATTGGGTGGCACTCCAACGCGTTAAACATGTTGAAAATTGATTAAGTGTTGAAGCATAGTATCTCATGATCCGAAGAGTAATTCAGATCAGACGATAGTCCGATCGAACAGTAGTTCGTTCAATACTAGACTTCATGGAATTGTTCAAGTGTGGGGCCAGGTGCTAGCCGATCGGCTGGCCTGGTTGATCGGCTGATTGTCCGATCGGCTGGGTTGTCCGTTCGGACAGTCAGTCCGATCGATCAGCATCCTGACCTGATCAGCCTGTTCATCTAACCCTTGGCTGTTCTGATTGTTTGACGTTATATCGAGGTGTTTTGACAACAAGTTAAACCATAGAACCCTCGTTCTTACTTGTTCCTCCTGATCGGACAGGAATCACCCAAATCCGGCCGATGAACTATTCGGAACGGAGTTTACCATTTAACCTGAAGTCGGTGAACCTCATGGATAGAATCTGGATCTTGAGTCGTGCAACCACCGAAATGATTAGCAAGTCGGCACAAGCTCCGTTCCTATCGGTTTGAAGGCATTGAGTGTAAAAGAGTTGAAAGAAAGTTGGAAAACCATATTTCAATCCTTTTCACCGAGAAATGTTCAGATCTATGAAAGATCTTTGCTTGTTTATGTGGAAATCGGCTAGATCCAAGTGATTCTTGGTGGATTGAAGCCAAAACATGAAGTTCTTCAAGAACACCATGATGACATCATCCTAGTTGTAGGATCGTGTTTCGACCCGAACGAGTCGTTCAGAGGAGTTTTGATCTGATACAGGTGTGGAAAACAAGTATCTGACTTAGAAACAGCTAGCAAATCACTTTTAACACCCTTTTGTATTGATATCTGACAGATTACATCCAAATCTCACACCGGAAGCACCTCGATATGGAATTGCATAACTGATTACATGATTTCGCTTATAAGCACCTATATATAGTTGCTGAGATTTCGCTCCAATGTACATGTCACATGAGCGAAATCACTAGTGACCATATAAGCGAAACCTCTCTATGTCCCTATAAGCGAAATCCTCATCTAAGATACATATGCTATCCTATTTTCTCGTAACACGTGCCCTGATCTAACAATCTAAGACAAAGACTCGATACAAGACGAAGTCGACAGATGCATGCACCAACAGACTCCCCCTCAGATGTTGACGAGTCGACTATCGAGTCATGACAATGCTGTGTCTTCACTTCTTCAGTCTTGATCAGTCTCTGGGCTTCTCTCTCTCTATCTTTATCTCTTTCTCTTTTATCACCAACACACTTCTTCTCTTAGATGTTGACATCTTTAAATTTATCATCACCAACATGCACTCCCCCTCAAATGTTGACTCTTCCTGCATAAAACTCTACCACAAACATAAGTTTTATGATAAACATTTAAGCATATAGACACCATTTGCAACTATCACAAACAAATATATCAATTCATTTCTGATGAACCATTTGCAACTATATTGATTTTCATATCAAAACAACACACTCTCCCAAACCATCTGTTCATCATGTTTAGCACTTGGAATTTTGAAAATCAGCTTTTCAATATCAGTAAACGAAAATCTTTTTGAATTATTCAAACTTTATTCTAAAACACACCTAAAATCTTTTTGAATTTTCTGAAAGAAAATAACTGACATCACTTGTAGAATCAAGAAAATGCAGAAATGAAATATTTACAAACAATGTTTTTGTGAGTTTGTGTAAGAGGATCATATCAGTTAATGAGACATGTCACTAACACCGTTAAGCTGCATTACATTTTAAGTTCTAAGCAATTCACCTAGATTGTCAGTATATTTGTCCACTTAAATTTTCACACAAATTTTAATTGTTCCGAGATACGATGTTAATGTCTTAGATACTTAAACTATTCGTGTGTCCCACTACTTGAATATACTCCCGTATCCAGATCCCAATATTCAGTCTTACAGGTGAGTATACCACAGATGATATCTGTTCAGGGGATAGGTGCGAGGGCCGTGAGAGCTCAGGTCGATATTTCCGTATACGCAGAGAGATGACGGCTTCGACTTTTCAGTGTGTCCCCTTTAGAGGATCTTTTGATTACAACAGCAGCGACTATCAATTTTATTGTTTAATCAGCTTGCTGAGGGCGATGCTATGTTTCAAGCATTTGCAGGAAAGCATTATCCAGGGACTAGGTCAGTACTTCCATACAGCAGAAGTCCCGGGATAATACCCCAGATATCACTGAGCATAAAGACCTAGTATCTCAGAATAAGGGACCTTTCAAACAAGATTTCAGGGGTTACCTATATATCCAAGCAATTTTGTTAACCCACAGAATAAGCAAGTTTGATTTTTAGGTTTATATCTCGTCACAATTTACTAAATGTGTAAAAACCTACCGACACATCCACAGTAAGATTGTTTATCACATTTTATCTTTACATTTCTTTAGCATGTTGTGACTGTCCACTGATGTATTATCATTTCCTCTTTTTCACAACAAAACTCATTTTTTGATTTTATCATGTTTTTGACTTTTTCAAATTTTCTAATGTTTTTGGATTTTCTGAAATTTTCTACTCCCCCTAAAATGCAAACACATTAAATAAATTTGAAAACTATCTAAGCTCTTGACCCACTTGAAGAAAATTCAAAACAAACTGTACAGAAATATGACAACCGATATCAAATCGCATCAAATTGCCATTCACTTGGCATAAACAATCAGAACTCTCCCTATCAACAAACTATTTTCCCATTTAAATTTCAAAACACTTAAGTTTGTTTTAATCAAAATGGTTTTTCCGGAAAATAAGTTTGGATGATTTTACCACTTGTAGATATATCAATAATAAGTTCGGGGATGTGATTCATCATCTTGTCTTTCAACCACTTGTAGGAAAATGCAAGTACAAATTAATGTCCTTGATTTACCATATGCAAGTATGCACAATCAAATCTCTCTAACCACTTGAAAATCAAACACAAACAAACCTTTTTACCATTTGTATGATTGACATTACCGTAGAAAATTCCACAAGAAAGATGCCGATACCTACTCCTTGCTTACCAACCTGGGAGCTCCGGCAATTCCTGCTTAACCTTTTCAAACACATATTAAGAAAGATGCCGATACCTGATCCACGATTACAAACTTGGGATCTCCGGCAAGTCAGGTTTTTAGTTGAAGAAAATATCCACCCAAGCCTGACCAGCCTTGGGTGTCACTGAGTCACCATCACTCGGTTTCTTGCCTTTCCTTTTCTTCTCATAAAATTCTTTAACCCCTTTGACTTTTCGATCAATCATCTTACCAAAAATATGTTTTACTTTGGGGTTAAAGACCTTCTCAGCATCAAAATCCTGTTTGTCATTTTAAAATTGGTTAGAAACTTCAAATTTACCAATTTTCTTCTTATAATTTCAAGCCCGCAGTGATGGAAAGTCCTCATCATTCACAATCGGAACTGATTTTTCATCTTTTAAAATAGCTTCACTTTTCGAAACAAACTGTGGCTCATCTGACTTTGTGGAGTCAGATTCATCGCCAGAAGATAGCTCCTCTGATTTTGATCTATCAGAATCATTGCTAGAGCTTTCAGCAGCTTTCTTAACAACCCATTTCTGATTGTCAGATTTAGCTCTCTTCTTGTAAAACTTGTTTGAACATTCACCAATTTCAAATGTAGAATTTTTAAACAATTTTGTTCTATCAATTGGTGGTTCAAACTCAACCACTTGCTCTTTGAGTTTACGAGATACTCCCTGTTTTGATTGTATTGCCTTAGAACAATCTCTGGCAATATGTCCAACAATGTTGCATTGGAAACAGGTTCTCGTATCTTTCTTCTGCTCAGCCATCTTCTTCATTTCATCTTGCTTCTGTGCAAGGAAATCATTGTTTGACTGCCTCCAGAAATCTTTCTTTTCTTCTTCATCTGCTGACGTACCTGAAACAAATGTCATTTTGGATTTAAAATCACGAACATATTTTTCCTTTTTCTGTTTTTCTGTTGGAATAAAACCTAAACCTTTCTTTTTGAAATTACCGTTATGGTTTGATTTTTTTGGAAACTAGAACCAGAACTGTAACCCTTTTTCTTGTTTAATCTTTGTTGAACTCTTGAGGTGTATTTTTTAGGTTTTTCAATAGGATGTAAATCTTTTATTTCAGAAATATTAATTTCTGTGAGTTTAAATACCTTGTTTATCAGGTCAGTTTGGACACCTCTTATTGGAAATTCCTCATCTGAATATAATTTTTCAGAATCATTCGAAGTGTAAGCAACTTTAAACAGTTCATCATCCAAATTAGATTTTGATAACAGGAATTTTCTATCATAAACTATTTTAACCTGTTTTTCTGTTTGACTCGGAGTGCTTGACTCAGACTTTGACTCTGACGTGGACTCTGACTTTAACTCCTCTATCTCATCATTATCTAACACATGATCCACAACTTTCTTCATCAATTGAGACTGTTGATCAGTGTCAGACGATGTATAAATGACATCAATACTTTCTGGTAGATTGACTGACGACTCCGACTCCCATTATAAGTTTGTTGCCTTTTTGACTCTTTCATCATTTGGATTTCTAGCCAAATATCCATTTTCCAGAGGGGGTGGACACTTGCTGTAACTGACACCTTGTTTCTTACCAGATATCATCTCTACAGTGCCTTTCTTCTTCTTAGTCTTTTTCATTGGAGTCTTTTCTTCAATCTTTTCTTCTGTGACTTTCTTTTCTTCAGTTACATCATCATCCTCAAATGCCTTTAAGCTTTCAGTTGTAGGATAAATCCTGTCAATAACATAAGACGAACATGAGTAACTTTTTAACAAGCGATTAACTCTTTCAGTTTCAATTCTCTGAAGTTCCAGTTTTTGTTCAAGAGCAGCACACTTCTCAATATAATTTTTCACAACTTTTTGCTTAACCATGAACGCTCCCTGAAGTGTTTTCATTGCTGTAGCCTGCTCTTCACTTGTGTCATTGTACATATTCATTGCTCTGTTCAACACATCATATGATTCTTTCAATCTGTTCATGTTGTGTATCAATGAACTGTTCTGTTTCTTTACAGCTTCACAATTTTCACAAGTTATTGGACTCTTTTTTGCAATGGCTTCTTCATTAATCTCAAACTTTGGAGTTTCTTTCACTTTTCTTCTCACTACCGGTACTGTCTCATCATCACTGCTAACCGGTGTCTTTACCTTTTTGTTTTTTCTTCTTTGCCTTTTCATCCTCACTATCGCTTTCTACCATCATCTTCAAATGTTTTTCCATTTGTCTGGCATAGTATTCAGTATCATCATCACTCTTTTCTTCAACTCTGGCAACAAAAGCTGTGTAAGTTGTAGCTTGATCAGAAATATAATCATCCCATGTGAAATTTTCCCAGCTAAAACCTTCAGGTAATTTCTCATCATCTTGATCAATCAAACAAGCTTTTCCATCAGCTGAGACATATTTATCCCAGTTGAATGGCTTCTTTTCTTCCTGATTAACCACACAAGCTCTCTTTCCAGAATCTTCAATTATGGGTCTTCCATGTGCAGTTTGTGCTTGATGTTGATGCTGTTGAGGTGTTTGTTGAGCGACTTGATGGTAGATAGCTTTACGGTAGTAATCATTGTTGTTGTTGAAAGGATTCTGAGCTCCACTTGCTTCGTGATTGGTGCATTCCCTCTTAAAGTGACCTTTTTCCCTGCAATGAAAACAAGTGACTTTAGATTTGTCAAAACCTAAAGTAGAAACATTAGCCTCACGAAGATCATCTCTCCCCATGATCTGCTTAAATTTCTCAGCTCTCCTTAATACGCTTGCCAAACACCATTTTATGTCCATCAGTTTCATCTCTTCAGCATCTATCTGGTCGTAATCTTCCTTGGTTAGCATTGGACTTCCGATACGACATGCAACAAAACAACTCTAAGATTCTAAAACCATTCCCAATAAAGACATATGGTTTTTAGCAACTTCCTCAGAATAATCTTGATCATTTTCAAGATTTAACACTGTAGGATCGAGAATTGACCCGAACGATTCGTTCAGAGGCGTTCTTCTATGTTTGAGGTGCGGAATAACAAGAAACGTAGATAGAAATAGCTTGTTCTTCACTTAATCTACTGTTTTATTGATTTGACAATGATTACAGCTCAAACGTCACACCGGCAGCACCTCGGTATGGAAATCGTCAACCTTACAAATGAGTTCGCTTATAGGGTATATATAGGGATGAAGGTTCCGCTTATACGTACATGTCCACTGAAGCGGAACCTCATGTGTACGTATAAGCGAACCTACCTAGGACCATTCAAGCGAAACCTCTAGACAATGACCTTATAAGCGAAACTATCTCACTAACAACATACACTCGCCTATTTTCTCGTATATTGAGCCCTAATCTATACAATACAACATATGACTCGATCCAAGACGAAGTCAACAGATGAAGTGCACCAACAGACTCCCCCTCAGATGTTGACGGAGTCGTTCATCGAGTCACGACAATATCTGTGTCTTCACATCTTCAGTCTTGATCAGTCTCTGGGCTTTTCTTTCTCTCTATCTACAGACTCCCCCTCTCGATTTGCTGGTATTCCTTTGTTCTTCAGCACAACTTCAGGATCGTTGTCTGGCCTTCACAGGTTCTCAGGATTGCACCAACAATCTGACATAATCAGATAACTTCCTCTCATAACACATGCATCAACAACACTCTCCCTCAAAACATTCACACATAATGAACCACTTATTGATTTTCAAAGTACATTTGATTGTTCAATACACACTCCCCCTCACAACAAGATCATCATGTCTAGCACTCGGAATTTTGAAAATCAGCTTTCCAATATCAGTTGTCGAAAATCTTTTGAATTTTTCAAAAGATTTATGCTAAAACACACCCAAAATCTTTTTGAATTTTCTAAAAGAAAGTAAATGACACCACTTCTAAAAGCATGAGAATGTAGAAATGAAATATTTACAAACATATTTTTGTGAGATCGTGTAAAAGGATCATATCAGTTTATGAGACATGTCACTAACACCGTTAAGCTTGATTACATTTTCAGTTCAAAACAATTTACCTAGATTGTCAGTATATCGGTCCACTGAAATTTTCACACAAAGTTCAATTGATCTGAGATACGATGTTAATGTCTTAGATACTGACTTATTCGTGTGTCTCACTACTTGAATATACTCCTGTATCCAAATCCTAATATTCAGTCTTACAGGTGAGTATACCACAGATGATATCTGTACAGGGGTTAGATGCGAGGGCCGTGAGAGCTCAGGTCTATACTTCTGTATACGCAGAGAGATGACGGCTTCGACTTTTGGTGTGTCCCCTTTAGAGGATGCTGAGGGCGAAGCTATGTTTCAAGCTTTTCACGGAAAGCATTATCCGGGGACTAGGTTAGTACTTCCATACAGGAGAAGTCCCGGGATAATACCCCAGATATCACTGAGCATAAAGACCTAGTATCTCAGAATAAGGGACCTTTCAAACAAGATTTCATGGGTTACCTATATATCCAAGTTTGTGTTAACCCACAGAACAAGAAAGTTTGAAATTTAGTTTATATCTCGTCACAATTTACTAAATGTGCAAAAACCTACTGGCATATCCGCAGTGAGATTGTTTATCACATTATATCTTTACATTTCTTTAGCATGTTGTGACAGTTTACTGATGTACTATCATTTCCTCTTTTCACAACGAAACTCATTTTTGAATTTTATCATGTTTTTTGGCTTTTTCAAATTTTCTAATGTTTTTGGATTTTCTAAAATTTCTACTCCCCCTAAAATTCTAACACATTAAGGAAATTTGAAAAACTAAACTAAAACTCTTGACCCACTTGAATACAAAACAAACTGTACAAAAACTTTGACAACTGACATCAAATCGCCTCAAATCATCATTCACTATGCATAAACAATCAGAACTCCCCCTATCAACAAACCATTTTCTCATTTAGATCTCAAAACACTTAAGTTTGTTTTAGTCAAACTGATTTTTTCGGAAAATGAATTTGTTTTTACCACTTGTAAGTTAGCATCATATTCGGGGATGTGATTTATCATCTTGTCTATTTTAACCATATTTAGTAAATCAAGTACAACTTAATGTCCCTGATTTACCATTCACAGTTCAGAAACCTCTGTACCACTTGTAAAAAATGACTACCTGTAAGATCACAAACAATACCACTTGTAGGTATGGCAAACCAATACCACTTGTAGGAATGTTACGTCTACATGTATCATGTTACCAATCAAGATGTCGATTCCTGCTTCACACTTATCAATCTGGAAGCTCCGGCGTAGTCATTCAACCTGTAAACATTCAAATATTATCAAAAATTTTCATACACAATCATCAAAACATGAATGATGCCGATTCATGATCCACGATATAAACTTGGGATCTCCGGCGTAGTCCTTAGACTTTAAGGGAAACAGACTTCCATCCAAGTCTTCTCAGACTTGATGGCTTTCAACTCTTGCGCAGTAGGGTTGTATGTTGCCTTTTTAGTCGCATAAAAATCTTTAACCCCCTTTGCTTTCCCGTTCAACATTTTCTCAAAAATTTTCTTAACACTTCCATTAAATGTTTTGTCGACATCAAATTCATTTTTCTCAGTATAAAACTGTTTCAAGATATCAACTTTTCCAATTTTCTTTTTAACTTCTTCAAATTTCAGTGATGGAAACTCATCATCATTCACCGAAATTTTCACTTCAGCCTGTGGCTCTTCTGGCTTTGTGGAACTAGATTCATCGCCGACATTCACATCAACTTTCTTAACAACCCACATTTGGTTGTTTTTTCCTTTCTTTTCATACATATTTTTCTTCGAACATTCACCAACCTCATACATTGAGTTTTGAACAATCAAATGCACATTGAAAATCAACAAGTGGTTCATTATGTGTGATTGTTTTGAGGGAGAGTGTTGTTGATGCATGTGTTATGAGAGGAAGTTATCTGATTATGTCAGATTGTTGGTGCACTCAAATTGCTAAATTTAGAAATCTTATTGTTGGGTTAAGAATATGTGCAGGTATAGCCAGGTTTGATCTTGAATCTGAAGATAGAATGCCAGGTTTCTATTTCTGAAGACCTCTGTTTGAATCAGGCTGATCAATCCTGAGAACCTGTGAAGGCCAGACAACGATCCTGAAGATGTGCTGAAAAACAAAGGAATACCAGCAAATCGAGAGGGGGAGTCTGTAGATAGAGAGAAAGAAAAGCCCAGAGACTGATCAAGACTAAAGATGTGAAAACACAGATATTTTCGTGACTCGATGAACGACTCCGTCAACATCTGAGGGGGAGTCTGTTGGTGCACTTCATCTGTTGACTTCATCTTGGATCGAGTCATATGTTTTATTGTATAGATTAGGGCTCAATATACGAGAAAATAGGCGAGTGTATGTTGTTAGTGAGATAGTTTCGCTTATAAGGTCATTGTCTAGAGGTTTCGCTTGAACGGTCCTAGGTAGGTTCGCTTATACGTACACATGAGGTTCCGCTTCAGTGGACATGTACGTATAAACGGAACCTTCATCCCTATATATACCCTATAAGCGAACTCATTTGTAAGGTTGACGATTTCCATACCGAGGTGCTTCCGGTGTGACGTTTGAGCTGTAATCATTGTCAAATCAATAAAACAGTAGATTAAGTGAAGAACAAGCTATTTCTATCTACATTTCTTGTTATTCCGCACCTGAAACATAGAAGAACGCCTCTGAACGACTCGTTCGGGTCAATTCTCGATCCTACAAGAACTCTTTCTGTGGTTGTGCATCGGCTAGCTTGTCTACCCACTCTTCACGATCTTTAGTAATGCTCAACATCGACATCGATCGCACTAAGTGACAGTATCTCTCAATCAGCTTCTTTGTTTCTTCACCCAGTAAACTACTGAACAGATCAAATTCTTTCTTTAGCAACGCTTTCTTGCTTTTTATCATGTTCTCGCTTCCTTCAAATTTTACTTTAAGAGCATCCCATATCGACTTTGCAGTTTTGTCGTGCTGTAGCAGAATGAATATATCTTCTTTAATCGCTTGCTGCAATAAACTGATCATCATCTTCTCGGCTTTGTACATCACCCGTTCTTGATCTGTGAATTCTGATAACTGTTTGATAACCTGCAACTCTGTTCGAGGCAACACATACTTCTTCAGTATACATTCCCATGATCTGAGATGATTTGCCTGAACCCAGTTCTCGAACCGATCTTTCAACCCGTAATATTCTTCGATACCCATCAATTTCGGGGGCTTTTGGGTGGTTCCCGTCTCGTTTTCTAAGTTCATGGCCTGAGCAATCGCAGCTGGAGCAGACGGTGTTGCAAATGCGTTGTAAAACTCGGTATCTATGATGACTTGGCACATTTTTCAATAACAGTGACAAATAAGCGAAACTAGGTGAGTGTGCACAATAAGCGAAACCCTTGATGTCCTGATAAGCGAAACTCCAAAGTGCAAATAAGCGAAACCTTGATGTACTCTGAAGCAAAACTACTAATTGTTCTTAGAAGCGAAACTGCTGATGTATCAATAAGCGGAACCTTTCAAGCGAAACCCTTATTACTTTTGGAGCGGAACCTTACTTAAGTTGACATAAAATCGAAACTATGTGATCTTTGAAGCGAAACTATCAAGCAATTTGAAGCGGAACCTCTGATAATTGACCGAATAAGCGGAACTATGATGTATAGAAAAGCAGAATTACACTATGTCCGAATAAGCGGAACCAAGTTCGAAGATAATTTCAACCATTTTTAGTCCGTAAATTGATCTGAAACTTTCCAGGATTTGTTAATGTTCTATTGCGCACAGTCTGTGAAATTTTGAACAAAATCCGACCGGTAAATCTTGATCTGGTGAAGAAAGAAGGTGTAGAAGTAAGAAATGATGATGAAATCCAGCTAATTTCTGTAGAAAACCTCCTCCCAAGCTCTGATACCACTTGTAGGATCGAGAATTGACCCGAACGAGTCGTTCGGAGGCGTTCTTCTATGTTTCAGGTGCGGAATAACAAGAAACGTAGATAGAAATAGCTTGTTCTTTACTTAATCTACTGTTTTATTGATTTGACAATGATTACAGCTCAAACGTCACACCGGCAGCACCTCGGTATGGAAATCATCAACTTTACAAATGAGTTCGCTTATAGGGTATATATAGGGATGAAGGTTCCGCTTATACGTACATGTCCACTGAAGCGGAACCTCATGTGTACGTATAAGCGAACCTACCTAGGACCGTTCAAGCGAAACCTCTAGACAATGACCTTATAAGCGAAACTATCTCACTAACAACATACACTCCCCTATTTTCTCGTATATTAAGCCCTAATCTATACAATACAATATATGACTCGATCCAAGACGAAGTCAACAGATGAAGTGCACCAACAAACACAATATTGCACTGAAGTTTTCTCCCATTTTTTGTTGCTGAAATGTTTGGATCAAAAGACGGAAATGATGTAAAACTTGTTTTGCTGTTTGATCCTGATGATAAAATTCCAGAAAAATTCTTGGCATTGTAAGCAGTTTCTATTTTTTGAGATAGATTTGTAGATTTCTCATTCACCCCTGCTTTGTAATACAACCCAATATCCTGTTCACCATTGAAATCTTTCATTCGAACAATCTTTCTTTGTTCCATTTCCTGAGCTTCCAATTTCTCAATGAACTTGCTCAAGGTTAACGTGATAAAACCGTTTTTGTTCCTGAGCATCATCAGATATGTTCCCCAAGTTTCATGTGGTAATGCATCAGCAAGCTTTTCAATTAACTCTTCATTGTCTTTGTTGTTGCTTAACCTCTTCATGTTCACCAACAAGTTGCAATATCTTTCAATGATCTGCTTTGTACTCTTGTTCTTCAGTCCTCTAAACAAATCAAACTCCTTTTCAAAATCGACTTCTTATTCTTCACCATCTCCTGACTTCCAACAAACTTTGAATGTAATGCTTTCCAGATAGAATAAGAACTTCCGTTATGCTGCAATAAAACCATAATATCCTCTTTCACGGCTTGTTGTAACATACTTAGCATCATTTTCTCATTTTTGTATTTCTTCTTGTCATCAGCACTCATATCTTTGATCGCAACTTCCTCTTCATCATCATTTAACGGTCTCACATATTTCGTTTCAACACACTCCCAAGCGTCTAGGTAGTTAGCTTGTACCCAATTTTCGAAATGACCTTCCCAACCTTTATATTCTTCTATGTTCATGAGTTTGGGTGGTTTTTGCATTGTTCCCGTTTTGTTTCGAGCATTGTGTTCTGTGCAATAGTGATCGGGGTAACCGGAGTAGCGAATGCGTTGTAAAATTCCTCGTCCATTTTTTAGATTTTAAATATTTATACATCTGTCCTTAAAAGCGAAATCAGGACTCTTAGATGTCCTTAAAAGCGAAATCAAGACTCTTGGATGTCCTTAAAAGCGAAATCCTAGAAATCCTATGAGCGAAATCAGATGATGTACACAAGAGCGAAACCCTAATGACCTTTGGAGCGAAATCAAGCTGACATATGAGCGAAATCACTGAATAATGACTCCTATGAGCGAAATCAGGTTGTTCTAATAAGCGAAATCAGGTTGTTCTAATAAGCGAAATCATAGAGTGTCCATATGAGCGAAACCTGATCGAAGGTTAATTTGATCCATTTTTAGTCCGTATTTAGGTCTCAAACTTTCTAGGGTTTGTTAATGTCCAATTATCTATGATCTGTGAAATTTTGAGCGAATTTTGACCGGTAAATCTCTCTGAAATGATAAAAGAAGGTGTAGAAGTAAGAAATCTTGATGAATTCCAGCAAATCTCTGTAGAACTCCTCCTCCTGAAGCTCTGATACCACTTGTAGGATCGTGTTTCGACCCAAACGAGTCGTTCAGAGGAATTTTGATCAGATACAGGTGCGGAAAACAAGTATCTGACTTAGAAACAGCTAGCAAATCACTTTTAACACCCTTTTGTATTAATATCTGACAGATTACATCCAAATCTCACACCGGCAGCACCTCGGTATGGAATTGCATAACTGATTACATGATTTCGCTTATAAGCACCTATATATAGTTGCTGAGATTTCGCTCCAATGTACATGTCACATGAGCGAAATCACTAATGACCATATAAGCGAAACCTCTCTATGTCCCTATAAGCGAAATCCTCATCTAAGATACATATGCTATCCTATTTTCTCGTAACATGTGCCCTGATCTAACAATCTAAGACTAAGACTCGATACAAGACGAAGTCGACAGATGCATGCACCAACACTAGTACACTTGAATCTTGATGATTTCACGGTTAGAAATCAAGATTTGAAAGATAGAAAGGTGTAGGAGTGTGTATAGATCAAGAAAGTACAAGATTTAGGATGAAATCTTACCGGATTCGGAAGGAATCTGAGAAAAGAAGGGGAGCACGAGCTGGTCGGTCAGAGCTTTCCAAAAGTGGTATGGATGACAATGACAGGGGTATTTATAGGATGTAGTATAACCTAGGATGTCCGGATATCGAACCACGGGACTAAAAAGCTTTAATTCTAGACTCGACCTAAACCACACAATCGGCAAGTGTACTGATCAATGTAGTATAACCTAGGATGTCCGGATATCGAACCACGGGACTCTATGTATCACGCGAACTAGACTCTAACAGACGCTGACAGACACAACTTAACTTGTTTAATTGTTTTGGGGGGGGGGTTACGGAAAATCTAGGAAATCTAAATTAAACTACTAAATTAACTAGAACTAGACTAAACACGAATTAAAACTGGGGACTTTTCTTATATGAGAACGAGACCACCTAGACAAGAATCCTGGATCATTTTTAAGAGATTACCGATTAAGTTAACTGCACGAATTATGGAACCAGGATCATATGATACTAAACCTATTAAGAACCAACTAAGCCGCTCGACCCTTCTCAAGGAGAAACCTGTGGAACTACCTAGGCCGTTAATCCAACCGGTTATTAGATGCCTTCCCAGTTGTCTAATTATTGTGTAAGTACCCTAATGTTGACCTACTCTTTCCCAATCATAGATCTAGGGTAGTTTGGAGTAATTAATTTGACTTGATAGACTAATAAAACCGACAGGTAAACCAAGACATGACCTTTCCTAAGGACTATCTAAAGCAATTCGCCGGGTAAGACCTACCAATAGCCCTTCACTTCCCAGATATTAGGACTAGCATAACACTAAGACTTAGCAAATTATTATCAATTACTTCTAGGGGTTATTGGCCAATTCTCCCTAAAGAGTTAAGGTTTTCTAACGTGATATAGACACTCACCGAAATCCTAAACCCTAATATGACTCTATGTTGTGATATAGACCGTCACTAAGAATCATATGAAGCAAATAATAACAATAAACCAAATCGAATCACGCATATACATCAAATCATTAAACCAAACTTCTTACTAAACACAATTATTCCATAAAAATCATGCAATTAATAAAACCGATGAAATCTTCAAGTTAATCCATTCATCAAGTCTAGGTGGCTTAAATGTTTAGCCAAGCATACTAAAACGTGAAAATAAAACAAAGATGTCTAAGAACGAATTCATTGTAACAAGTTCTAAAGAAAGAAATCGACAAAACAAGGGATTAGAAAACCTGATATATTCTTCGATTCTTCGCCCTTGACTCGTACCAATGATTCCAAAGCCTTGAGATCTCCGATTTGTTGGTGCATCCGTCTGTCGTCTACGTCTTGTATCGAGTCTAGAGTAGAATAGGCTAGAACAGGGCACGGAATCCAAGATTCTGTCATTGGAGGTGATTTTGCTCCAAATGACATCTTGTCATTTGGAGCGAAACCCCTATATCCTGATTCCGCCCGAAATAGGTTAAAGATTGATTTCGCCCGTAATGTTTTGTTCTGATTTCGCTCATGCTGTAAAAGTCTGATTCCGCTCCTGATGATCTTGCATGTTGGAGCGAAATCAGGACACCTATATATAGGTAGTCATTTGGAGCGAAATCACATAGTTTTAGGGTGATTGTCTTCCGGTGAGCCACGAAGTGCTGCCGAAGTGTTGAGTCGATTGTAAACGTCATCCAGATCAATATAATCAACAGTTGAAAGTGAATACTCGGTGAATTGAACCTGATTTGTCTGTTTCCGTCGTTCAAATCAGGAATAGTTCTTCTGATAGACTCAATTGGGTCCGAATTCGATCCTACAAGTGGTATCAGAGCTAAGGAGGAAGAGCTCTTGCCAATTCAGCCGAAAATTTTGTTTTTCTACACTTCTACACTGTCTTTTGCAAATTGACTGGGAAAAGGTTGTCGAGTTGTTCTGATTTTTGCACAGTATGCTCGGAAAAGTAATCTAACAAAGCCTTAAAAATATCAGCAGTTAATTTGAACTAAAACTGAGTAATTTGCAAATTCCGCTTGAAACGAGTTCGAGAAATGATGACGTCACATATGATTCTGCTCCAAATTATGGTTTGATTTCGCTCAGAATCGTGATTTAGCTCCAGGATAATTCTTGATTCCGCTCCAAAGTTACTTTGGGATTTCGCTCCAAAGTTAGTGTGTGATTTCGCTCCAGGGTACTTTGTTGATTCCGCTCCTGCTTACTTGTTGATTCCGCTCCAAACAGTGATCCTACTTATATTGTTGATTTCGCTTGAACCAAGGCTGTTGTGTGAAATTTTTGAAACCTAAAAAATGGACGAAGAATTTTACAATGCATTCGCAACACCGGTCACCCCAATCACTATTGCACAGAACACGATGCTAGAAAACGAAACGGGAACAATGCAAAAACCGCCCAAGCTCATGAACATTGAAGAATATAAGGGTTGGGAAGGTCGTTTCGAGAACTGGGTACAAGCTAATTACCTAGACGCGTGGGAATGTGTTGAAACAAAGTATGTGAGACCGTTAAATGACGATGAAGAGGAAGTTGCGATCAAGGATATGAGTGCAGATGACAAAAAGAAATACAAGAATGAGAAAATGATGCTAAGTTTGCTACAAAAAGCAGTAAAAGAAGATATCATGGTCTTATTGCAACACAATGGAAGCTCTTATTTGATTTGGAAAGCTTTAAGATCAAAGTTTGTTGGTAGTCAGGAAATGATCAAGAACAAGAAATCTCTGTTAAAAAAGGAATTTGATTTGTTTTGTGGATTGAAGAATGAGAGTACAAAGCAGATTATCGAAAGATATTGCAATTTGTTGGTGAATATGAAGAGGGTAAGCATCAACAAAGACAATGAAGAACTGATAGAGAAACTAGTAGATGCATTGCCACACGAAACATGGGGCACATATCTGATGATGCTAAGGAACAAGAAAGGATTTAGCACGTTAACCTTGAGCAAATTCATTGAAAAGTTGGAAGCTCAAGACATGGAGCAAAGAAAGATTGTTCGAATGAAAGATTTCGACGGTGAACAGGATATCGGGTTGTACTACAAAGCAGGGGTGAATGAGAAATCTACAAATTTATCTCCAAAAGTGGAAACTGCTTACAACGCCAAGAATTCAATCGGAAGTTCATCAAAAGGATCAAGCAGCAGCAATACAAGTTTCTCATCATTTCCGTCTTTTGATCCGAACATTTCAGCAACAAAGAATGGAAGAAAACTTCAATGCAATATTGTATTAAATCTTGAGAATGATCAAGATTATTTAGATGAAGTTTCTAAAAATCAAATGTCTTTATTAGGAATGATTTTAGAATCTTACAGTAGTTTTGTTGCAGGTCGTATCGGGAATCCTATGCTTACAAAGAAGGATTACGACCAGATAGATGCTGAAGAGATGAAGCTGATGGACATAAAATGGTGTTTGGCCAGTGTGTTAAGGAGAGCTGAGAAATTCAAGCAGATCACTAAGAGGGATGATCTTCGTGAGGCTAATGTTTCTACTTTGGGTTTTGACAAATCTAAAGTCACTTGTTTTCATTGCAGGGAAAAAGGACACTTCAAGAGGGAGTGCACCAATCGCGAAGCAAGTGGAGCTCAGAATCCTTTCAACAACAACAATGATTACTGCCGAAAAGCCATCTATCATCAAGTTGCTCAACAACCATCTCAACAACATCAACATCAAGCTCAAACTGCACATGGAAGAAATGTGATTGAAGATTCTGGAAAGAGAGCTTGTGTGGTTAATCAAGATGAAAAGAAGCCGTTCAACTAGGATAAATATGTCTCAGCTGATGGAAAAGCTTGTGTGATTGATCAAGATGATGAGAAATTACCTGAGGGTTTTAGCTGGGAGAATTTCACTTGGGATGATTATATTCCTGATCAAGCCAAAGCCCATACAGCTCACAAAGCTTTTGTTGCAAGAATTGAAGAAGATAGTGATGATGATGGAACTGAGTATTATGCAAAAAGAATGGCAGAACATTTAAAGATGCTAGCTGAAAGCGATAGAGAAGATGAGAAAGCGAAGCAGAAAAAGAAGAAGGTAAAGACACTGGTTAGTAGTGACGATGAAACAGTTCCAGTGGTGAGAAGAAAAGTAAAAGAAGTTCCAAAGTTCGAGATTAATGAAGAAGCCATTGCAAAGAAGAGTCTAGTGATTTGTGAAAATTGTGAAGCTGTAAAGAAACAAAACAGTTCTTTGATTCACAATATGAACAGATTAAAGGAATCATATGATGTGCTCAACAAAGCGATGAACATGTACAATGATACAAGTGAAGAGCAAGCAACTGCAATGAAGACACTTCAGGGAGCGTTCATGGTCAAGCAAAAAGTTGTGAACAATTTTATCGAGAAGTGTGCTGCTCTTGAACAGAAACTTGAACTTCAGAGGATTGAAACTGAAAGAGTTAATCGTTTGTTGAAAAGTTACTCATGTTCGTCTTATGTCATTGACAGGATTTATCCGACAGCTGAAAGCTTAAAGGCATTTGAGAACAATGATGTAACTGAAGAAAAGAAAGTTTCAGAAGAAAAGATTGAAGAAAAGACTCCAGTGAAAAAGACTAAAAAGAAGAAAGACACTGAAAAGACGACATCTGGTAAGAAACAAGGTGTCAGTTACAACAAGTGTCCACCCCCGCTGGAAAATGGATATTTGGCTAGAAATCCAAATGATGAAAGAGTCAAAAAGGCAACAAATTTACAGTGGGAGTCAGAGTCTTCAGTCAATCTACCAGAAAACATTGATGTCGTTTATACATCGTCTGACACTGATCAACAGTCTCAATTGATGAAGAAAGTTGTGGATCATGTGTTAGATAACGATGAGACAGAGGAATCAAAGTCGGAGTCTAGTTCAGAGTCAAAGTCTGAGTCAAGTACTCCGGGTCAAACAGAAAAACAGGGCAAAATAGTTTATGACAAAAATTCCTATTATCAAAATCTAATTTAGATGATGAACCATTTAAAGTTGCTTACACTTTGAATGATTCTGACAAATTATATTCTGATGAGGAATTTCCAATAAGAGGTGTCAAAACTGAACTGATAAAAAAGGTTTTCAAACTTACAGAAATTAATATTTCTAAAATAAAAGACTTATGTTTTAATGTAAAACCTAAAAAATACACCTCAAGAATTCAACAGAGATTAAACAAGAAAAAGGGTTACAGTTCTGGTTCAGGTTTTCAAAAGAAATCTAACCATAACGGTAATTTCAAAAAGAAAGGTTTAGGGTTTACTCCAACAGAAAAACAGAAAAATGAAAAATATGTTCGTGATTTTAAATCCAAAATGACATTTGTTTCAGGAACATCATCTAAAGAAGAAGAAAAGAAAGCATTCTGGAGGAAGTCAAACAATGAGTTCCTTGCAAAGAAGCAAGATGAAATGAAGAAGATGGTTGAGCAGAAGAAAGATACGAGAACCTGTTTCCAATGCAACACTGTTGGACATATTGCCAGATATTGTTCTAAGGCAATAGCACCAAAACAGGGAGTATCTCGTAAACTGAAGAACAAAGTGGTTGAGTTTGAACCACCAATTGATCGAACCAAACTATTCAAAAATTCAAAATTTGAAATTGGTGAATGTTCAAACAAATTTTACAAGAAAAAAGCTAAATCTGATAATCAAAAATGGGTTGTTAAGAAAGCTTTTGAAAGCTCTAGTGATGATTCTGATAGGTCAAAATCAGAGGAGCTATCTTCTGGCAATGAAACTGACTCCATAAAGTCAGTTGAGCCACATGTTGTTTCAAAATGTGAAGCTATGTTGAAAGCTGAGAAGTTAGTGCCGACGATGGATGATGAGAATTTTCCATCACTTCGGGCTGAAAATTATAAGAAGAAAATTGGTAAAGTTGAAATTTCTAACCAATTTTATTCTGACAAACAGGATTTTGATGCTGAGAAAGTCTTTAACCCCAAGGTAAAACATATCTTTGGTAAGATGATTGACCGAAAAGTCAAAGGGGTTAAAGAGTTCTTTGAGAAAAAGAGAGGAGGTAAGAAACCGAGTGGTGATGAATCGGTAACACCCAAGGCTGGTCAGGCTTGGGTGGATATTTTCTTCGACTAAAAACCTGACTTGCCGGAGATCCCAAGTTTGTAATCGTGGATCATGAATTGGCATCTTTCTTGAGGAATTAACTACGGTAATGTCAATTATACAAACGGTAAAGAGGTTTGTTTGTGTTTGTCTTACAAGTGGTTAGGAGATTTGATTGTACATACTTTCATATGGTAAATCAAGGACATTAATTTGTACTTGCATTTTCCTACAATTGATTGAAAGACAATATGATAACCACATCCCCAAACTTACAAATAGTATATCTGCAAGTGGTAAAATCAACTAAACTTATTTTCCGGAAAAACCCTTTTGATTAAACAAACTTAAGTGTTTTGAAATCTAAATGGGAAAATAGTTTCTTGATAGGGGGAGTTCTGATTGTTTATGCCAAGTGGATGGCGAAATGAGGCGATTTGATATCGCTTGTCATGTTTATGTACAGTTTATTTTCAAATTTCTTTATGTGTTTGCATTTTAGGGGGAGTAGAAAATTTCAGAAAATCCAAAAACATTAGAAAATTTGAAAAAGCCAAAAACATGATAAAATGAAAAATGAGTTTTGTTATAAAAAGAGGAAATGATAGTACATCAGTGGACTGTCACAACATGCTAAAGAAATGGAAAGTTAAAATGTAATAAACAATCTCACTGCGGATGTGTCGGTAGGTTTTTACACACTTAGTAAATTGTGACGAGATATAAACCTAAATTTCAAACTTGCTTATTTTGTGGGTAACAACTTCTTGGATATATAGGTAACCCCTGAAATCTTGTTTGAAAGGTCCCTTATTCTGAGATACTAGGTCTTTATACTCAGTGATATCTGGGGTATTATCCCGGGACTTCTGCTGTATGGAAATACTGACCTAGTCCCCGTATAATACTTTCCACAATGCTTAAAAAAGCGCAGCCCTCATCAAATTGATGAAACAATAAAATTGATAGTCATTGATGTTGAAACAAAAGATCCTCTAAAGGGGACACACCAAAAGTCGAAGCCGTCATCTCTTTGCGTATACGGAAGTATCGACCTGAGCTCTCACAGCCTCGCAATTTAACCTTTTTACAGATATCATCTGTGGTATACTCACCTGTAAAACTGAATATTGGGATCTGGATACGGGAGTATATATAAGTAGTGGGACACACAGATAAGTTTAAGTTCTTAAAACATTAATCTCGTATCTCGGATCAGTTGAACTTTGTGTGAAAATTTAAGTGGACCAGTATACTAACAATCTAGGTGAATTGTTTAGAACTTAAAATGAAATAAAGCTTAACGGTGTTAGTGATATGTCACAAAACTGATATGATCCTCTTGCACAAACTCGCAAAAATATTGTTTGTAAATATTTCTTTACTGCATTACATTTCTCTTATTACAAAATTCCAAAAAGATTTTTAGTGTGTTTTAGCATAAATTTTTGAAAAAGTCAAAAAGATTTTCGACAACTGGTATTGAAAAGCTGATTTTAAAAATTCCAAGTGCTAAACTTGATGAACTGGTTTGGGAGTATTGAATGTGAAAGATTTGAAGTTAAAATTTTACAAGTGGTCATCAAAAGATTTAAAGATATTTCTCCTGCAAGTGGTTCATCAGAAACTAATTGATAGATCAGGTTGTGATAAGATCTACAAATGGTGTCTGAATGCTTAAATGTTTTATCATAAATCTTATGTGTTGGGTAGAGTTTTTGCAGGATAAGTGTTAGGAAAAGATGCTGAACCTGTGAAAGCCAGACTGCGATCTCAGCTGATTGAGAGGGGGAGTCTGAGTTGCAAAGAGTCAAATTCTGATCTTGAGTTTGATTCTACTGATAAAAACTGAAGAGATCAACATTCGGAGGAAGAAGTTTGTTGGTAATGAAAGAGAAAGAGAAGATAGAGATTGAGGATGCTTACAGCATCAAATACTTCAAAGAGAAGTCCAGAAGGCTGATAAAGACTGAAGATGCGAAGACTCGACACTGAAGACTCCGTCAACATCTGAGGGGGAGTTTGTTGGTGCATCCGTCTGTCGTCTACGTCTTGTATCGAGTCTAGAGTAGAATAGGCTAGAACAGGTAATCTTGCTGTAGAGTCGCTATCCCCAGCTCAGACTACATAGGAATGCATTACTTTCATTTAGTTTCTAGCTCACTTTTTATTCTATTTTTTTCCGCATGATCACAAACTCTAACAGTTTTAACTTATAACGGCGCCCCTCATACCCTTATTTGCAGTTTTAGTTTCCCATATCTCCCAGGCGAAAACCCACTCGCAGACTGATAATTAAGATATATTAGCTCAAAGGGACTTAAAACCAAACTCGGGCCTATCCACATATCCCTAACTAGACGCAAGCTCGATTCATTTATTCTCTTATTATTATTATTTCAACCCGAGCAAAAATTCACCTATTCTATCATTTTCCGTTTAAAAATGCAAACTTCTTTTTTATTCGAAAGACATTTTCTGATTTTTCAATTTATTTTTTTTATATATAAATTTTTTTAAGACTCGACTATTTACATGTATCCCATCCCCACACTTAGAGATTGCATTGTCCCTAATGCAAGAACGAAAATACGACTCAACAACTACCTAAAAATAAAAACTGCAAACGAAATATAAATAAAATATACAACAACAACAACAACAAAAAAGGGAAAACGACTTAACTGAATATGTGAGACTGTCAAAGTGCCAGTCGTTTCCACATAAACGCCCTCCAATACCGAACGTGCTCAGCAAACAATACCAAAACTCTCTCTCACAGGAACGGAAAGCGGCTCCAATCATCAACCTAAAGCAAACATATCATACCAAAGAACTACCAAACGTTCAACGTACCAACATCCGAAGTTCACATGAAAAATAAAAACATATGTCCTACTGATACAACCAAATCGAACTACTAAAACAACATACAAATAAAATAATCATGAAAGGATATATGCTGCTTCAGTCTGTCTCCATCACTCCTCATATGACTCCTCCTCCATCTGCTGCACTCCTGAGCCTCCAGCCTGCTGCCATCCATACTGTCCACCATGACTATAACCACTCTGTCCTCCCCAATGATCGTACCCTGGGTACTGTCCATAGACGTATGGGGTCTGCTGCTCACCTCCATACTGTGGTGGAGGAAGTAACCCGAAAAAAGGTGGAGGAACCTCTAAGGTCATACCTGACATCATATACCTGATCATGTCGTCCTGGCGGTGGTGGCTCTGCATCGTCCACTGGTGACCAACCCTCATCCTGTTTTCCAACTGATCAAATCGCTACTGGGTCATGTCATACGCAGCTTCAGGAGTGAACGGGCTAGGTCGTGGTTGTCTAAGTGGTTGCTGTGGAACTGGGACCTCACGCCTCTGCCTAGGTACCGGCTATCGTGGCGGAGGAGCGCCCTGTGAGAAATTCCATTCTGGCGGGTCCGAAGATGTTAGAACACCCGCTAACTATAGATCCGCAACACTCCAATAAATCGTTGGAAAACTCTCATGCATCTGCTCAACCTTATATTTCGTGAGAGCCCGTACATTCCTTGCCAACCTAGCTATGTAAGGCCCAAGATCCATTGCAGCCCGTTTTCCTCCCCTACGAGGTCGATTGCACGACCATGCGAAGAAACTCGCCAAGTTCTAATTCCTTTGTTCCACCATACACATCAACGCAAAAATATCCAACCAATTTGCCTTATTCTCACCCGACTTTCTCGCCACAACCGTAGTCGCCAATGCTTCAGAATATACCTATGTATCGGATCACGAACCGATGTGATAAGGTTCGTTTGGGCGAACGGTTGGGTCGCAATTGTTTCCCAAAATCTAGCCAAATCCGCCGAATCCAAACAATTTGGCCGAGGATGATTGTACACACCCCTTAACCCATTAACAAACTCATCTTTCTGCACCTCCTCCTCCGTGCAAAAACCCAAAGCCACTCCGAACTGAGCAATACTCATCTCATACAAATTCCTGCCCAATGAGAACGAAACCGCATTTTTCTCAGCAAAAGCACCCTCTTTATGACGAAAGGTACAATGGAACTCAAGTGTCAGTTCCGTGTATTGTTTCCAATCACAATCCATTGCCGCTCTCAGTCTTGGCCCCAACAATTCCACTACACGATCACTAGCTCCCATGCTTTGCAACCACTCCCAATCGATCGTGCGATGCTCCAACATTTGAGTTACCACATATTTCTTTAGTTTTACCCTTTCTTCACTATCCTCTTCAAAATCCAAAACCAGGTGATCAACTATCCTCTCAACTCGAGAGTAAACTCTCCTATCATTTCCACGATATTGGATTTTCCTTTTCCTTGGGTTAACCGATGAGCCTTCACCTGACATGTTTCTGTAAAACAAGAAAGATTTAACAAGAAAAACAATGCAGAATGTTAGTAATCACAAACTATTTTTGGTGTTTTTAAATTTTTTTTATTTTTTATTTTTTATTTTTTATTTTTTATTTTTTATTTTTTATTTTTTATTTTTTATTTTTTATTTTTTATTTTTTATTTTTTATTTTTTATTTTTTATTTTTTATTTTTTAATTTTTTTTAATAAAACCAAGAATAGCCGTATAGCATTTCATTCGCGGCTAATTCCAAAAACATGGGTTACCGTTTACAAAAGCGTAAGTTAAACATCATTCTCCCCGAATGGAGATTGAGAACGGGCAAAATGTTGTGAACTTGTACGTGCATATTAGTAAACCCGACACTAGACTAAAAGTACTACTCTAAGAAACAACTAGACTCAATAACTAGAACGACCTAAGACTCAATGTACACTATCGCCTCCCGGCACTTTAATTGTCCTCAATTAAGCATAAGTGCGAAGATATCCCCACAATTGAGGCTAAACAAGTGAGAGTTTGAACCTTTTAAACAGTAGGGCGACGTTTTGTGCAACAAAAGCCGTTTAGAAAACTAATTCGGTTTGCAAAAATCAGTTTAAAAAGCTATTTCTTTTAGCAAAAACTTCTTAGTGTTAGCCAAACAACCCCTTGTAGTTCAAACATTTTGCCTAGATGTCCACACATAACTCACAAGTTTCAAACAACCCTAAGTAAACCAACCCAAACCATCCGCATGCCTCATTCTATGTAAACATCCCAAACAAAACCACCCGCATACCACTAGCATCATTAATTGTTGGACCGTGTGCGACCCTAAATAGTCAGTATAAGGCTGTTCATCTTCGTATACAGAGGCGGAATCAAAGTACACAAAGTCACAACAGCTATATCCTTTCAATTCCTTTTCTATTAACGCTTTCTGAGTAAATTTTGACAGCAATTCGACACCTACAGCATGACCTGATTTCGCTCCAAACGTTACGAGTTAAATCATCACTAACCTATTTATAGTAGTTCTGATTCCGCTTGAAATGGTTCAAACGGAACCCCATGATGATGTTTCGAGCGGAATCACCTGTCACACCCCGACCACGTAAAACAACAAATCGTGGCGGATACGTCGGGGAGTGTTGTAATAGAATTATTGTTTCACAACCATGGTAATTAAAAGTTATGTTTTATTCATCAAGCAAAGGTTACATAGTCTTAAATTAACTGAAACAAAGTGTTCATCACATAATTAAACTAGTTCCATCTTTATTTTAGTCTCTAAGGCATAGGTCCGCCCTAGTGTGTCACGAACATCCTAAGCAACAGCTCCTGAAAACACATGTGAAAATAGGTACGTCAGCATAAAAATGCCTGTGAGATACATAGGTTTTATGAAAATTGGATTCATGACTTAAGTTTTAAGAAAATGTTTAATAAAATTTTGTCATGAACCTTGTAAATTGTTTTGTTTCGTAAATTATTTGAAAAGCGATAAGATCAGAAGATGTGTATAAATGAAAGAATAATATATGGTTAAATGAATAACCAAGTAATATGAGTTTGTATAAAACAGACTATTTTGTAAACCAAAGTCTTGAAAAATATGTTGTTGTGTAAAATGTACAAGTCCAAAAGTAGTCAACAAATGTTATGTATGGTAAGCAAAGTGTCGTCACCTAAACCAAATGTAAAAATGTACAAAACAAAGTATTTTGAATATATCAAAAAGTTATGTTTTGCAAAGTAAATGCATGTTTAATTGATACTAACACTTATGTGGTAAGTTAAACCATACATTCAAGCCTTGAGACAGACGGATAACCCTAAGTCAAGGTTATCAAAAGAAATGTTTTCGGATTCGGTCATTCCTTACACCCAAACAAACCTAGGATGTCAGGAACGGGATTTGTCAAGTCCTATGGTACCATTACTTACTACCGAGCGGCGTAGCTAATGTTAATGAACGTATATAAGTCTCGTTTGCACAAACCAAATGTTATACCAAATGTAAGCATGTTATATGAAAACAATGTACTAAGTATGCTAAGTAAACATACATAGCAAAACAATATAATGTAAATCATGTACTATAAGTGTACTAATGAACATAGCAAGTATATGACATGAAAATAGGAAAGCATGAAAGTAACAAGTAGGCACATGTGTTTCACCCCAAAACATTGGAAAACAGTAAGAGAGGGGTCTATGTACTCACAGTAGTGCGTCTTGAATCGAATCTCAAACCCTGTCCGCTACACGACAACCTACAACGTACTAATGTCTATTAGACGAGCGGGTCGTGCCTTGGCTTAGAGTTTAGTATTTTGGGTCACGTTTCTTATATTGTTCCGTGTGGTAATTATTTGTTAAAATAGTTAATGTTTTAACTTAATCATATGACATGTTGGGATATTTGTTCATTCAATGTTCTAGTAAACTTTTGTCTAGAATATATTTACTAAGTGTTGGATTTTCGGAAAATTTCGGCAGAGTATCCTCTGTAAATAGAGGTGTCCATGCTTTAATAGCATATCATTTTCTTTTATATAAAACCAATAGTTCATTTTCAATCACCAAACCGACATATCGACAAACAAAACGTTGCATACATCATTTCAGCTTTATAACTCGAAACCGGACTGTTTTCGAGGATTTTTATAAAATAGTCAACCCTTTCTAAAAATCACCAAATTTTTACAGAATATGACATATGTTCCAAAATTTATTGTGTAAATATATCAAAGTCCAATTCGTTACCCATATTTTATAAAAAATTATTTTCTCGACTGCAATCAGATTTGCTACCTTCTGATCGCAGTTTACGGAAATATTCGCTAAAAATCAACTGTAAGTCCGTTTGACGAAATTCCAGTTGGAGGGTCGTCCTGACAACGGTGTCCATCTACTGTAAAAATTTCAAGGGTTGATTTTATTCAGGTTTTAAGTTGTGACTCCGAAAATGTCATACTTTTTCTGCAATAAAAATGCAGCTTGAGCTGCTGTCCAAAAATAACCTTTTAAAAATAGTAAACGGTCTCGAAACATTATGATTCCAGTGCCATTTGCTTAGTTATTCCAAAACACTCATTTTAGGCTTTAGAAATTCCGTTTTTCGACTTAAAATGACCCCGTTACAGCCTGTTGAATTTGGCTGGAAATACAATTCAGCAAGCTGTTTACATGGTAGAAGTTACTAAAACGCATCAACGAAGACCCTAACCATGGTTTATTGATGATTTAATGTTCAAACCTCAATCATGCTTTAACCAACCCTAAACCAACCAGATTTCAACTTCTTACAAACTTTTTATATAGGGTTTTTATGCAGGATTTCATGTTCATCTTTTTAGTGTTCATTTTCTTGTGTTACTTGATTATCGTCATCATAACAAGGAACAAGATGAAACAATGGTGTGAAGGGACTTACTACTAGCATAAGGCTAGGGTAGAAATTCAAGTGTGAAGATGATGGGAAGCTTGAATCACTAGAGAACACCTTGAGATCACCCTTGAATCTTCACACCACTTGAAGGTTGCTAGAAATAGTGATGAACATGAAGAACAAGAGTTTGAAGGTTTGAAGATGGAGAGAGAGAGATGGGGGACGGTTGGGAGGGAGGAGAGAGAGAGGTGATTGTTGAGTGAAGTGTTGTGGGGAGTATGGTGGTATTTATAGGCAAAAAAGGAATCTAACAAGATCTTCCATGATTACAAAAATCTCAAGGAATCCAAGAAAGATCAAATGTAATCATTTCAACATCTATCAAGAAATTTGGTGGGTCCCTCTTGATATGGCCGAAATTTTTGATGGGGGAGGGGGTCCATGTGTAAATTTTTATATAAATATGCCATATGTAGGCTAAAACGGGTGTTTAACTAGATACCGGGTATTTTATCTAGCGTTTAAATCCCGATTTATGGCGTTCTAAATTATTTTTATTACTCTACAAAAATAAACCTACCAAAATATTGTTGGAATAAAATTTCAGTTGCCAAGACTGGCTGCGTTGTCTGCGTTTTGCAGTAGAAGCACTGTGTCGCGCAGAAACACGCGGTACGCGCTTAAACTTGAAAAATTAGCGTTTTTAGGCGTTTTAATTCATTTTTCAACACGGACCTGATAAAAATAAAGTTTTTAATCATAACAGAATATTTTTGGGATTTAAATATTATCCGGGCGGTCACCAGCGTTAGTTTCGCAGTTTTGTCGTAAATAGTCCTTTAGTTCAAATGAACATGTTTTTGCCATACAGAATCCTTTGGAACTTATTTCTAAGTTATGTAAAGGATATTTAAGGTATGTTAAGCTTACGTCATAGTTCCGGAGTGTACGTTGCGTTAAACTGATTGCGTTTATGCACCAGTTATGCATATAACTCTCTAGAAAGCGATTTAAAGCTTGAAATCGGAGTCGAATCAAATTGTAAAATCATCAAACATAAATACACACATAATAACACCAAAGCACATTGTTTTATTGATAATTCACATTGTTTTACATTATACGACGCTTACAGAACACAGTTGTCATAGTCTCCCCTACTTTAGGAAATTTCGTCCCGAAATTTTATTTAGAGGAAACTTGTGAAAACAAATGCGGATATTTCGCCTTCATCTGGTCCTTACGTTCCCAAGTAAACTCAGGGCCACGTTTGGATTCCCAGCGAACCTTGACCAAATGAATCCGTTTGTTCTTCAACTGCCTGAATGTACGGTCCACTATCTCCACAGGTTTCTCGACAAAATGCAGTGTTTTATCAACACGTATTTCGTCAAGCGGTATGTGGAGGTTCTCGTCAGCTAAACACTTTTTGAGATTGGACACATGGAAGGTTGGGTGAACGTTTCCAAGTTCAGGAGGTAACTCAAGTCTGTAGGCTACCTTATCGATTCTTTCCACGATCTTGAATGGTCCAACATATCTAGGTGCAAGTTTTCCTTTCTTTCCAAATCTGATCACACCTTTCCAAGGTGAGACCTTAAGTAATACACGATTACCGACTTGAAATTCCAAGGGCTTGCGTCGTTGGTCCGCGTAACTCTTTTGACGGCTTCGAGCTGTCTGAAGGTTATCACGAACTTTCTTAACCTTATCAGTTGTCTCTAGAATGAGGTCAGGTCCAGTAAGTTGAGCTTCACCTATCTCATTCCAGCAGACTGGTGAACGACATTTTCGACCATAGAGAGCCTCGAAAGGAGCCATGTTGATGCTGGAGTGATAACTGTTGTTGTAGGAAAATTCAATCAATGGAAGATGTGAATCCCAACTACCACCAAAGTCGATCACACTAGCTCTAAGCATATCCTCCAAAGTCTGGATTGTTCTTTCAGTTTGGCCATCTGTTTGTGGATGATAGGCTGTGCTCAAATTGAGTTGGGTCCCCATGGCAGATTGCATGGTTCTCCAAAATCGAGAAGAGAAGCGAGCATCCCTATCAGAAATAATGTTCAAAGGAACACCATGTCGAGATACAATTTCATCCTGAAGAAACACTGATCTAATTAAGGTATTAATTAGGTGGGTTTATGTTCCTATCATAGAGGTTAATCTTCTTTTAGGTATTTGAGCTCCGACTGGTTAATCAACCTGCAAAACAGAACACCGTTACTCGTCAAGAGGGGAATGTGGGGGTTTCCCTCTTAACCGGGCTCCGGCGTGAGAATAAGCGACTGCTTTGATAGTAATTAAGTAGTTAAGAGCAAGAGCCGAGAGAATAGAATGAATAACCTGAGGAATGAAGGTCTCTATTTATAGCCGGAGAGGTGTAAGAGGTTGTGGGCTGATGGGCCTTGGGCCAGAAACAGACAACAACGAATATGCTCTTTGCCTCGCTGGCCTCGACTGCTTAGTGGCTTCTAGACACCTTGTGGTCGTGGGTTCGAGCCCCACGGTGCGCGCCAATGAAGAAACACTGATCTAATTAAGGTATTAATTAGGTGGGTTTATGTTCCTATCATAGAGGTTAATCTTCTTTTAGGTATTTGAGCTCCGACTGGTTAATCAACCTGCAAAACAGAACACCGTTACTCGTCAAGAGGGGAATGTGGGGGTTTCCCTCTTAACCGGGCTCCGGCGTGAGAATAAGCGACTGCTTTGATAGTAATTAAGTAGTTAAGAGCAAGAGCCGAGAGAATAGAATGAATAACCTGAGGAATGAAGGTCTCTATTTATAGCCGGAGAGGTGTAAGAGGTTGTGGGCTGATGGGCCTTGGGCCAGAAACGGACAACAACGAATATGCTCTTTGCCTCGCTGGCCTCGACTGCTTAGTGGCTTCTAGATGCTCGTCGGCGCTGGCGCACCTTGATTGGAGCCACGTGTCATTGTTGTCGGCCTTGTTGTCCTTCTGTCATCAGCAGACAAGTGGAGATCGTGGGACAGTTGTCCCCGTCTCTTGATTGGTGCCATGTAGGCGTCCTTGTGTACTTATCGTCAGAAGATCGTGGCGCACGATTGAGCAGAGCCTGCTGGACGCTCATTGGCTCTTTTTGCTGCCACTTGTACCCTGTGTACCTCTGTAGGTAACAGCGCGTCTTCCTATGGAGAGGATTTTGTTTGATGGCAACTAACCCGCGCGGGGCTAGTGTGCTCACTTATACCATTGTTTTTATGCTAAGTGTTGCTATCTGAGTTTATTATGTGCTCTTCCTCGCGCGGGGTAAGTTATAATGTGACGTGAGTTGCGCGAGGCTGTATTATCAAGTTGTTATGTTAAGGAGTATGGTCTCATGTGCAACCTGTTATGAGGTTTGCGCGACTTTTTGGGACCATACCCCTTCACATCCACATAGATTTTAGCTAACTTTTCAGCAGAAAAATCCTCACGGATTGGCAAGAAATGCGCTGATTTAGTAAGACGATCCACAATTACCCAGATGGCATCATGACCTTTCTTAGTGCGCGGAAGTTTAGTAATGAGATCCATAGCGATGTTTTCCCATTTCCAAACTGGAATCTCTGGTTGCTCTAAAAGACCAGAAGGATGTTGGTGTTCAGCTTTGACCTTAAGACAAGTAAGGCATTTTGAAACATATAAGGCAATGTCTTTCTTCATACCGGGCCACCAATACCGAGTACGAAGATCCTTATACATCTTATCTGAGCCAGGATGAATAGAATAACGAGACTTATGAGCTTCATCCATGAGCAAAGTGAGAAGATCATCTAGGCTTGGGACCCACAAACGGTCCATGAAATAATACGATCCATCGTCCTTCAGTTTAAGATCAGGCTTAATGTGATAGGGTAACTCCTTACCCATCAAGTCTTGTGAAACACAAGCATGTTGAGCCTGAGAGATGCGGGCTTGAATATCGGGTCGAGCTTGAATATCAGATTGAACACGAACACAATGAAGCTTAACACGTTCTTTACGACTCAAAGCATCGGCTACGACATTCGCCTTACCAGGATGGTAGCGAATCTCGCAGTGATAGTCGTTTAGAAGCTCAACCCAACGTCGTTGCCTCATGTTGAGTTCTTTCTGATTGAAGATATGCTGAAGACTTTTGTGGTCAGTGAAAACCACACACTTTGTACCATACAAATAGTGTCTCCAGATCTTAAGAGCGAAGACAACTGCACCCAACTCTAGATCATGAGTGGTGTAGTTCTTCTCATGTACCTTCAATTGTCTTGATGCGTAGGCTATAACTTTGTTCCTTTGCATCAGAACACAGCCAAGACCCAATTTAGATGCATCGCAATAAACGACGAAATCATCATTGCCCTCAGGCAAAGTCAGAATAGGCGCGTCACAAAGCTTCTGCTTCAAGGTCTGAAACGCTTCTTCTTGTTTAGAACCCCATTCAAAGGGCTGATTCTTCTGAGTTAGAGCAGTTAAAGGGACTGCAATCTTTGAGAAATTCTCTATGAAGCGGCGGTAATAACCCGCGAGACCAAGAAAAGAACGAACCTCAGTAGGGGTAGTAGGTGTATCCCAATCCTTAATCGCACTGATCTTGGAGGGATCTACATGAATACCTTGTTCGTCGACAATATGCCCCAAAAATTGAACTTCCTTAAGCCAAAATTCGCACTTGGAGAATTTGGCAAAAAGTTGCTCTTTCTTTAGGAGTTCGAGAGTAAGACGAAGATGTTGCTCATGATCAGCTTGCGTCTTGGAGTATATCAAGATGTCATCAATAAAAACGATGATGAACTTATCCAAATAAGGCTTGCAAACCCAATTCATCAAGTCCATGAAAACAGCAGGAGCATTGGTCAAACCGAACGGCATTACTGTGAACTCATAATGCCCATAACGAGTGCGGAAAGCAGTCTTGGGAATATCCTCTTCATGCACACGAAGTTGATGATACCCAGAACGAAGATCGATCTTCGAAAAATAAGAAGCACCCTATAACTGGTCAAAGAGATCATCAATGCGAGGTAGGGGATATCGATTCTTGATAGTAAGCTTATTCAGCTCACGATAATCGATACACATTCTGAAGGATCCATCCTTCTTCTTGACAAAAAGAACGGGAGCGCCCCAAGGTGAAAAGCTAGGACGGATGAAACCTTTGTCAGAAAGCTCCTGAAGCTGCTTAGATAGCTCTTGCATCTCAGACGGTGCAAGACGATATGGAGCTCTGGCAATAGGATTTGCACCAGGTACGAGATCGATACGGAACTCGACTTGGCGTGCTGGGGGTAGACCAGGCAACTCTTCAGGAAACAGCTCCTGATAATCCCGAACAACAGGGATATCTTGAATAGACTTACCTTTGCCTTTATCTGCTGTAACATGTGCCAAGAAGGCCACATAGTTCTTTCGCAGATACTTCCGAGCTTGAGTACAAGACATGAGCTTGAGACTACTAGCAGGTTTCTTACCACGAACCTGTAGGGTCTTGCCTGACGAAAGCGGCACCCGAACAATCTTCTCAAAACAAACTACCTCCGCGTGATGCTTGGCTAACCAATCCATACCCACAATAATGTCGAAGCTTCCAAGTTGCATAGGTGTGAGGTCAATAGGAAAAAGATGGTCGTTAAGGTTCAATTGGCAATTGCGAAGAACAGAATCAAGAACAACAGGATTACCACTCGCAACTTCTACTGTCAAAGGCTTACCTAGTTTCGTTCTAGACACGCGAAGCAATGGCTCAAAAGATAACGACACAAAACTCTTATCGGCACCAGAATCAAAAAGAACAGATGCGGGTTGATTATTAACAAAGAACGTACCGTTAACCACTTCATTGTCCGCTTGCGCCTCTTGTGCATTCATGTTGAAGACTCGACCTCGAGCCTGAGCCTGAGCTGGATTCGCATTCACCAATCTTGGACATTGGTTACGGTAGTGTGTCAGATCCCCACAGTTATAACAAGAACCTGGTGGGTAGTGAGGTCGTGCAGCTTGACCTCGTTGTTGAGCAAGAGGCTGGGCAACTTGTTGAGCCGGGTTCTGAGCTGCCCGATTCTGATTAGCAGGAATGCGGCATGAAGCAGCAAGATGACCAGGTCTTCCACAGTTGGTACATTGACGACACTGGAGGTGTGGCTGATGATGAACGTTACACCTGTTGCACAAAGGTGCATTGCCTAGATAAGGCTTCTTGGCAAGTGGTTGCGCAGGCTGATTTGGTGCAGCTTGGGCCTGTGCGGTAACGGCGTAGTTTTGGGAAGCCTTTCGCTTCCTAGAACCCTTCGAGGAACCAGAATCCTTACCCTTCTTGTTTTTACCTTTCTTGCTATCCTCTTTGTCAGACGCCTGCTTCTTACCTTTCTCCCCCTTCCTGTGCAACTTACCCTTCCGAATCTGCGACTCAGTCAATGTCGCTGCTAACTCGATCGCCTGACGGACTGTGGTAGGGTTACTACCAGTAACGATGTCTTGCACTGAGTCAGGTAGACCATCGATGTACCTTTCGATAGCCTTATCGAGTGGGGTAACCATTCTTGGGCACAACAAACTCAGCTCCTCTACCTATCAGTATATGCCCGATGCTCGCCACTATCCTGTTTCAAGTCATCAAACTCCCTTTCCAAGGCTCGCAGTTCATGACGAGGACAAAATTCCCTCATCATAAGAGTCCTAAGTTCAGCCCATGTTTGTGCTAGAGCAACTTCTGCACCACGGTCTCTCATAACCCTGTTCCACCATGTAAGCGCCCTCTTCTGAAACACACTGGAAGCAAACTCGACTTTGCGATTATCAGGACACTGAACGTGACGAAAAGTATTCTCAATGCTCTCGAACCATTGAAGAAGCCCAGTTGCTCCCTCAGAACCACTAAACTTGAGCGGTTTAGCCGAGTTAAAACTCTTGAAATTGCATGGAGCGTTGTTGTTGTTAGCTTGGTTCAACTGAGCAATAAGATTTGGGAACGCAGCAGCCATCTGCTGCGCGATGATTTCCGCCAATTCGGCATTTGGTAGCGGATTTTCGCGTCGAGGAGGCATTCTAAAAAGAGGAAACATGAGAGGAGACGGGTGAGAAGGTTAGATGAAAAGAATGAGATGAAACAGTAATCAACAAAAGCAAAGATGGTGGTCATTCGTCCGTATCACAAAGCAGACAAACGACACACAGTGGCTAATCAAAGTAAATGGGTCAAAAATAATGCTTCGCGAAGACATGCTCGCCTATAAGTGAACACTCACCCCAAGAGTTCCCAGGTAAGAGTGACTGGTCCGATTATGTGGATTTGTACGAACACTCTAGCCTTAGACAGAAAACTCAGGGTACAGGCATTCACTCTTCCAGTTTGCACGTGTTCACACTATTTAGAACCCAAAACTTTGACGAGATTTTGAAGACTTGGAGGGTTTAAGAGATTAATGATCCATTTTGGCTTCGTGCCTTCCATTATGTATTGTTTTTTTTTTTTTTTTTTTTTTTTTTTTGGTAATCACCTAAGGATAGGTGAAGTGCATGTTTTAAAATCTAAACACAAGACAACTTGTGTTGGGGTCCTAGAAAGGTTATAGTCTAGGTCAAAGCATTACTAATAACCTAATTCCCTATAACCATTGGCTCTGATACCAACTCTTCTGTCACACCCCGACCACGTAAAACAACAAATCGTGGCGGATACGTCGGGGAGTGTTGTAACAGAATTATTGTTTCACAACCATGGTAATTAAAAGTTATGTTTTATTCATCAAGCAAAGGTTACATAGTCTTAAATTAACTGAAACAAAGTGTTCATCACATAATTAAACTAGTTCCATCTTTATTTTAGTCTCTAAGGCATAGGTCCGCCCTAGTGTGTCACGAACATCCTAAGCAACAGCTCCTGAAAACACATGTGAAAATAGGTACGTCAGCATAAAAATGCCTGTGAGATACATAGGTTTTATGAAAATTGGATTCATGACTTAAGTTTTAAGAAAATGTTTAATAAAATTTTGTCATGAACCTTGTAAATTGTTTTGTTTCGTAAATTATTTGAAAAGCGATAAGATCAGAAGATGTGTATAAATGAAAGAATAATATATGGTTAAATGAATAACCAAGTAATATGAGTTTGTATAAAACAGACTATTTTGTAAACCAAAGTCTTGAAAAATATGTTGTTGTGTAAAATGTACAAGTCCAAAAGTAGTCAACAAATGTTATGTATGGTAAGCAAAGTGTCGTCACCTAAACCAAATGTAAAAATGTACAAAACAAAGTATTTTGAATATATCAAAAAGTTATGTTTTGCAAAGTAAATGCATGTTTAATTGATACTAACACTTATGTGGTAAGTTAAACGCATACATTCAAGCCTTGAGACAGACGGATAACCCTAAGTCAAGGTTATCAAAAGAAATGTTTTCGGATTCGGTCATTCCTTACACCCAAACAAACCTAGGATGTCAGGAACGGGATTTGGAAAGTCCTATGGTACCATTACTTACTACCGAGCGGCGTAGCTAATGTTAATGAACGTATATAAGTCCCGTTTGCACAAACCAAATGTTATACCAAATGTAAGCATGTTATATGAAAACAATGTACTAAGTATGCTAAGTAAACATACATAGCAAAACAATATAATGTAAATCATGTACTATAAGTGTACTAATGAACATAGCAAGTATATGACATGAAAATAGGAAAGCATGAAAGTAACAAGTAGGCACATGTGTTTCACCCCAAAACATTGGAAAACAGTAAGAGAGGGGTCTATGTACTCACAGTAGTGCGTCTTGAATCGAATCTCAAACCCTGTCCGCTACACGACAACCTACAACGTACTAATGTCTATTAGACGAGCGGGTCGTGCCTTGGCTTAGAGTTTAGTATTTTGGGTCACGTTTCTTATATTGTTCCGTGTGGTAATTATTTGTTAAAATAGTTAATGTTTTAACTTAATCATATGACATGTTGGGATACTTGTTCATTCAATGTTCTAGTAAACTTTTGTCTAGAATATATTTACTAAGTGTTGGATTTTCGGAAAATTTCGGCAGAGTATCCTCTGTAAATAGAGGTGTCCATGCTTTAATAGCATATCATTTTCTTTTATATAAAACCAATAGTTCATTTTCAATCACCAAACCGACATATCGACAAACAAAACGTTGCATACATCATTTCAGCTTTATAACTCGAAACCGGACTGTTTTCGAGGATTTTTATAAAATAGTCAACCCTTTCTAAAAATCACCAAATTTTTACAGAATATGACATATGTTCCAAAATTTATTGTGTAAATATATCAAAGTCCAATTCGTTACCCATATTTTATAAAAAATCATTTTCTCGACTGCAATCAGATTTGCTACCTTCTGATCGCAGTTTACGGAAATATTCGCTAAAAATCAACTGTAAGTCCGTTTGACGAAATTCCAGTTGGAGGGTCGTCCTGACAACGGTGTCCATCTACTGTAAAAAATTCAAGGGTTGATTTTATTCAGGTTTTAAGTTGTGACTCCGAAAATGTCATACTTTTTCTACAATAAAAATGCAGCTTGAGCTGCTGTCCAAAAATAACCTTTTAAAAATAGTAAACGGTCTCGAAACATTATGATTCCAGTGCCATTTGCTTAGTTATTCCAAAACACTCATTTTAGGCTTTAGAAATTCCGTTTTTCGACTTAAAATGACCCCGTTACAGCCTGTTGAATTTGGCTGGAAATACAATTCAGCAAGCTGTTTACATGGTAGAAGTTACTAAGACGCATCAACGAAGACCCTAACCATGGTTTATTGATGATTTAATGTTCAAACCTCAATCATGCTTTAACCAACCCTAAACCAACCAGATTTCAACTTCTTACAAACTTTTTATATAGGGTTTTTATGCAGGATTTCATGTTCATCTTTTTAGTGTTCATTTTCTTGTGTTACTTGATTATCGTCATCATAACAAGGAACAAGATGAAACAATGGTGTGAAGGGACTTACTACTAGCACAAGGCTAGGGTAGAAATTCTAGTGTGAAGATGATGGGAAGCTTGAATCACTAGAGAACACCTTGAGATCACCCTTGAATCTTCACACCACTTGAAGGTTGCTAGAAATAGTGATGAACATGAAGAACAAGAGTTTGAAGGTTTGAAGATGGAGAGAGAGAGATGGGGGACGGTTGGGAGGGAGGAGAGAGAGAGGTGATTGTTGAGTGAAGTGTTGTGGGGAGTATGGTGGTATTTATAGGCAAAAAAGGAATCTAACAAGATCTTCCATGATTACAAAAATCTCAAGGAATCCAAGAAAGATCAAATGTAATCATTTCAACATCTATCAAGAAATTTGGTGGGTCCCTCTTGATATGGCCGAAATTTTTGATGGGGGAGGGGGTCCATGTGTAAATTTTTATATAAATATGCCATATGTAGGCTAAAACGGGTGTTTAACTAGATACCGGGTATTTTATCTAGCGTTTAAATCCCGATTTATGGAGTTCTAAATTATTTTTATTACTCTACAAAAATAAACCTACCAAAATATTGTTGGAATAAAATTTCAGTTGCCAAGACTGGCTGCGTTGTCTGCGTTTTGCAGTAGAAGCACTGTGTCGCGCAGAAACACGCGGTACGCGCTTAAACTTGAAAAATTAGCGTTTTTAGGCGTTTTAATTCATTTTTCAACACGGACCTGATAAAAATAAAGTTTTTAATCATAACAGAATATTTTTGGGATTTAAATATTATCCGGGCGGTCACCAGCGTTAGTTTCGCAGTTTTGTCGTAAATAGTCCTTTAGTTCAAATGAACATGTTTTTGCCATACAGAATCCTTTGGAACTTATTTCTAAGTTATGTAAAGGATATTTAAGGTATGTTAAGCTTACGTCATAGTTCCGGAGTGTACGTTGCGTTAAACTGATTGCGTTTATGCACCAGTTATGCATATAACTCTCTAGAAAGCGATTTAAAGCTTGAAATCGGAGTCGAATCAAATTGTAAAATCATCAAACATAAATACACACATAATAACACCAAAGCACATTGTTTTATTGATAATTCACATTGTTTTACATTATACGACGCTTACAGAACACAGTTGTCACATCACCAGGTATCATTTGGAGCGGAATCACCAAGTATCATTTGGAGCGGAATCACCAACTAGACATCTTGGAGCGGAATCACCTAAAACCTATCTGGAGCGGAATTACAGAATATCCTGATTTCGCTTGAAATGACCTAAATGTCATTTCGAGCGGAATTACACTCTAAAACCACTTTTTCATTTCCAAGCTCCAATCTAACCTATCTAGACCTAAGACTCGATAAAGACGCAGTAAACAAACATTCAGTGCACCAACAGACTCCCCCTTGGATGTTGACGAAGTCTTCGGCGTCGAGTCTCCAGTCTTGGTCTCTTCTCCAACTCTGTCTTCTCAATGTAAAAGCTTTTTCTTCACAGGTTCAGGATCTCTTCCTGGCTCTATCTTTAGTCTCTCCTTTGACTGTTGATCCAGACTCCCCCTTTCACAGACTCCCCCTCTCAACATGCTGGGATCTAGGATCTTGATCTGGTTCAATCTTTGACTTTTTGCTGCCGTGGGGATGATGAAATCCACAACCTGTTTCTCACACATATAACATTACAAACTTATCTTTTCACAATATCATACAGTTTATCAGTCCTAGAAATCCACTCAAGTATTCAGGTCCAAGTTAATGACCCCGATTACTCAACTAATCTACCAAGTCCAATTTAATGACCTTGGTTGATCTTTTTGACAAACAAACTGATTTTTGTTTAAACTTTTCAAACTTTATCTGAAAAATAACAAGCATCAAGTTAATGAACTTGTTTTGACTTTTTCAACAAATCAATCTTCATCAAGATAAGCTCTCCTCATTCTCCAGTCCAGAACTTTTCCTGCATCTGCTTCAGTCTTTCAAGAATCCAACGATCAACTCTCCACTTTAGTTTGTTGGAAAATAAAGCAGAAAGAAAATCTTTTTGGATTTTTAATAATGTTTCTAAACTAGGAAATGAAATACAGAAACTTAAATTGCAGAATGTAAAGGAAATTAAACTATTTACAAACATATTTATTTTTTTATTATTTTTTTTGTGAGCGTGTCAGGGAATCATATCAGCTATCAAACAAGTTACTAGTACCGTTAAGCTTCATTTCATACTCAGAATTAAACAATTTACGTAGATTGTCGATATATTGATCCACTTTAAATTCTCACACAAATTTCAATTTACTCAGGATACGATTTAGGTGTTTTAGGAACTTAACTCATTCATGTGTCCCACCTCTTGAATATACTCCTGTATCCAGAATCCCAATATTCAGTCTTACAGGTGAGTATACCACAGATGATATCTATAAGGGGTTAGATGCGAGGGTTGTGAGAGCTCAGATCGATACTTCCGTATACGCAGAGAGATGACGGCTTCGTCTTTTCGGTGTGTCCCCTTTAGAGGATCTTTTGTTTCAACAGCAATGATTATCAATTTTATTGTGTAATCAATTTGCTGAGGGTGATGCTGTGTTTCAAGCAATGCGGAAAGTATTATTCGGGGACTAGGTCAGAACTTCCATTCAGCAGAAGTCCCGGAATAATACCCCAGATATCACTGAGTATAAAGACCTAGTATTTCAGAAAGAGGGACCTTTCAAATGAGATTTCAGGGGTTACCTATATATCCAAGTAGTGTTCCCCACGAACTAAATTTCGTTTTGAAATTTTAGGTATATATCCCGAACAAATCTACTAAATGTGTAAAAACCTATCGACACATCATCAGTGAGACTGTTTAACGCTTTTAAACTTTACAAATCTTTAGCATACCATAACTGTCAAACTGATGTACTATCATTTTCCCTTTTTACACAAGCTCTTTTTCAGTTTTCTATTGTTTTTGGATTTTGAACTTTTATCATGTTTTTGTATTTTTTGAATTTTTTACTGTTTTTGTATTTTTGAAATTATATCTACTCCCCCTAAATACCAAAACAAGTAAAAAATCGACAAACCATTGCAGATTGTTTCTCATCTTCATCTACAACAGTACCTTCATCGATGCCAATAATGCCATCCGACACCAAAAGAAGCTTCATACCGTTCAGTTTTAAAAGATATTTAAAAAGAGTTTTGTCAAAATCTTTGGTATGTAAATCAGCTTTATGTTCGTCAGTGTGGATTTTCTCTATTCGAATCAACTTCTTCTCGAAGCAATCTCGAATGAAGTGATGTCGAATTTCTATATGTTTAGTTTTAGCGTGATGTACTGGATTCTTTGTTATATTTATTGCGGCCTCATTATCAATAAAAAGAGGTGTGTTAAGAAACTGCAAACCGTAGTCGCGCATCTGTTGCTGTATCCACAGGATCTGAGAGCAACAACTGCTAGCAGACACGTACTCCGCTTCACGTGTGGATAGCGCCGCAGACGTTTGTTTCTTACACTGCCAGGTAACCAAGCGAGGTCCAAAGATCTGGCATCCTGCAGTTGTTGATTTTGCATTGACTTTGCAGCATCCGAAATCCGAATCGGAATACCCTTCGAGCGTAAAGTCGCCTTTTCTAGGATACCACAACCCCAATGTAGGAGTTCCTTTCAGGTAGCGTAATATCCTCTTCACAATAATCATGTGCGAAGCTCTCGGGTTAGACTGATATCTTGCTGCGAGGCACGTTGGGTACATGATATCAGGTCGTGAAGCAGTTAAGTACATCAATGAACCGATCATGGAATGATAGAACGTCTCATCAACCCTGTCTCCGGTGAGATCTGGGTGAATCCCATGATTTGTTGCTAGAGGGGTAGCAGCTGGAGTAGAACTTGACATCCTAAATTTCTCTAGAATATCATGAACGTACTTCGTCTGGTGAATGAAAATTCCCTCAGGTAGTTGTTCAACTTGAAGTCCCAAAAAGAATTTCATCTCCCCCATTGATGACATTTCAAATTTCTGCTTCATAACTGATTCAAAATCCTTGCACAATTTCTCATTCGTTGACCCAAAAATTATATCATCCACATAAATCTGTACGATCAGAAGATGTTCGTCGACCTCTTTAGTGAAGAGAGTGGCATCCACTTTTCCACGAATGAAGCTGTTGGCTAGTAGGTGTTGAGAAAAAGTCTCGTACCAAGCTCTCGGGGCCTGGTGTAAACCATACAACGCTTGGTCCAGCAAATAAACCTTGTTTTTGTGGATTGGGTCGGTGAAGCCCGATGGCTGTCCGACATAAACCTCCTCTTTGACCTTCCCATAAAGAAACGCCGATTTTACATCTAGCTAATATACTTTGAAGTTTTTCCAAGATGCAAATGCCAGGAAAATTCTGATTGCTTCTAGTCGTGCCACAGGAGCATAGACATCAGTAAAATCAATCCCCTCCTGTTGACTAAAGTCCTGAACAACGAGTCGAGCTTTGTTTCGTACAACAACTCCTCTGTCGTCTCTCTTACATTTAAATACCCATTTTGTATTGATCTTCCTATGACCATCCGGCAAATCCACTAGTTTCCACACTCCCAACTTTTCAAACTGACTCAATTCTTCTTGCATCGCATTGACCCAAGAATCTTCAGTAAGCGCCTCTTTGTAAGTTCGCGGTTCGATCTACGAAATAAAACAACTTAATGAAAAATCAGTTTGTAAAGGTGCTACTGTAGAGTAAAAACATGTAAGGCCCTGGTCAATTTGACGTCTCGTGCGAACGCTCGATTGCAACTCTCCAATGATCAACTCCTCTGGATGGTATGAAAGAGTTCGTGGCATTACTTCGCTTGGAACATCTACATTGCCTTCCAGATTAGTAACATTCTGATTTGCACCCTGTTCACTAATTTGGTTTGTTTGACTTGTGTTGGGATTGAACCCTTCCAAAGGAACAAATAATGAGAGCCAAAACTAGATCAGAGCAGTGGATCCAGAATAAGCAGATGTTTGGTTGCAAGTCTCTCCCCTTGGAAGTGGTTTCAACATCTGCTGACCTCCTATCTGCTGATTATACAAACTGCTGACCTACAACTGTTGATCAAGTCAAAGTCTGATTGAAGAACTAAAGCTCTGCTGCTCAATCTACTGCCATGGTTCAAGCACTGCTGATCATGACAAGTACTGCTGGGTTCACAGCAGTGAAAGGATGCAGCAGCAGTTTATGCTTACTTTATGTATTGAATTGTAACATCAGTAGTTAGCATAGCAATGTTTGTATAGATCAGAGGTTAGAGTTTGTTAGGAGGTTAGATGTCACTTTCATGGTGACGTCAGCTTAGATGCTCAGTGGTTTGCAAGTGCCTATAAATAGAACAGTATTATGTACTGTTCTGTTTAGCTCTTTTCACCATCTTCTTCCTGCACGAACAAACACTGAGCTCGGGCTGAGTGGGAGTTTGCGAATCATACATGCATTGTAATCAGAGTTTAAAAATAAATTTAATCATTTGATTCTGTGTTGAAAATGTACAATTGAAAGCATTTCTTCTGTTTGATTATGAAAAGTTTGCTTCCATTCAAATTCCGCTGCACTACTCTTTCATTTGTTCATCTAAATTCAAACACAAATCACAATCAATCCAAACTCAGGTCCTAATAATTGGTATCAGAGCTTTGACAGTCAAATTTGATTTAACAATCATTTTGACGTAAATAGTTCAGCTCGAAATTGTGGATACTGATAGTTTGTTCGTTGTGTTGAAAAACAGAGTAAGGTTTAATCACCGATAAAGTTGATTAATCAGTACCTGTAAAACAACCAGGATGTCGTCACAGTCTCAAGATGATAAAAATAACATTGACTCGCTTTTTAAACCTCCTATGCTTAAAAGAAATGAATACAACATCTGGGAGAGAAGGATGTGTCACATCCTTGCTCAACAGAATACTGGATGTTGGAGGTCTGTTGTTTTCGGTCCTCATGTTCCAATGGTGCCAAGTGCTGAGGACACCAAAAAGTTCGTTCCAAAACCAACTGAAAATTATACTGAATCTGATTTTCAGAAGTTCGAACTGGATGCCACAGCATTTAGCAATATAGCCTCTGCATTGCCCAATGAAATCTATGTTGGGCTGTTACACTGTAACAGTGCCAAGGAATTATGGGATGCATTGAAGGAACAATTTGGGGGGACAGAAGATGTTATCGAAAACAACAGGAAATTCTGAATCAGCAATATGAAACATTTTGTCACATCAAAGGGGAATCACTAACCCAACAATTTGAACGTTTCAGTTGTCTCATCAGTGAACTAAGGCTTGTTAAGGTTACATTTCCAAATGCAACCCAAAATAGCAAGTTCCTTAGATCACTGCCAGAAAAATGGGACACAATTGCTTTTGTCACCAGAAATTCAACTGAGTTCAAAGATCTGACCCTGACCCAACTCCATGGTAGACTCCTGACCTATGAAAGGGAGTTAAACCAGAAAAGGAAGTTGCAAGAGTCTGGTAAAGTTGCTGATGACTATTCATTTGGCAGCACAGCTCTATTTGGTCAGGAAGAATCTGGTAGCAGCAGTAAGGATTAGAGTTATGATCACTTTATTAACATAACTGCTGGGGGTAATTTTAACAACTCTGATTCTCACTCTGCAAATTATGCTTTCACTGCAAATACTGAAAACCAGATGTCAGACAATTTGTGCTTTGAGCTGAATGATTTGCAACATTTTGATCGCACTGACTTAGAAGAGATGGACATCTTGCATCAATTGGCTTTGCTTAGTGTTAGAACAAGCAAATTCTACAAAAGAACACGGAGAAAATTCCCAGGACTTCATGGGAATTTAAGGGTGGGGTTGGATAAATCAAAAATCAAGTGTTTCAAATGTAATAGGCTAGGTCATTTTGCTAGGGAATGTAGGAGTCAAACCACTGGTCCCATAATCACTCACCCTGGCTCAAACCCTAGACCACAACAACAAAACACTGTGCACTATACCCAATATGCCCCTGCAGCACATGTTAACACTGCTCATTATGTTGCTACCCCTGTGCCTGTGCATTATGTTCAAACCACTGTTCCACAAATTCAGTATGTTCAAGCCCCTGTTCCTCAGGCACAAGTGCAACCTGTTGCACCTCAACAAGCTGCTCCAACAGTGACACAACCAGATCAGCAAAGCTTTTTCACACAAGGATTTGTTGATTGGAGCAGCATGCCTGATGAACTTGGTGATGAAAATTTTGCTCTCTATGCTTCTAATGATGCTTTTGATGATGAATTTTGTTTGATGGCATTAGAGTCAATACCAGAAGGGGTTGAAACTGAAGGTGAATAGCTAAGTGCTGAAACAGTGGATGAAGTTGCTGAAGCAGTGGTTACTGCAGTTGCTGGTGAACTACTGCTGGGAGAAAATTCAGAAACCCTGCTTGAACCACTGTCTGACCCCTGGTCCAAAGAAGACAAAAAGGAAGAAGAAAAGAAGAAAGCTAGTGAGGAAGAAGTTAGAGCTGATGAAGAAGGTGATCATCAATGTGACTGTGCCATGATGGCTGCTGCTAAGGTATCACCTCAAGTTCTTGAAAAACTGTGTTCAGACAAATGTATTATTGCATTTGCTAACATCAAAGAGGTAAATGAAAACCTTAGGAATAAAGTCCTATCTGATGAAGTCAAATTTGAAAGTCATTAAAAGAACTTAGAAACAAATTGACTGAAAAAGATAAAGAGATCAACAGTTTAAAAGAAGAGCAGAGCATAACCAAAACTCAACTCCAAACTATGGTAGAAAAATACCAAGTTTGCAAAAAGGAGTTGGAGTCTACCCAGATCACCTGTGAAAGATGGGTTGGAGTCTTGTAAAGGGTATGAGGTTATGCTTGCAAAACAGCTTGAAAGCAATGTTAAATTTGGTATTGGACATAGAAAATATGATGATCTTGAAAATACTGCTGGAAAACAAGCTGGTTCAACTGAGATAATTTCAACCAACAAAAATGGTCAAGAGGTTAAAATAACCGACAAACTTGGTAACAAAATTACTCTGGAAAGATCTGTGGGATCCTCAACTTTTGAGGAAATTGAGAAATACCAATTTAAACCCACATGGTCTGATGAGTGTGATATCTTGGAAAATTTCAAACCAATGGATTTCACAACCACTGATGGTGTAAAAGCTCCAAAAGCAAGAATCATTCCTATCAAAGATATCCCAACAGAGGTTCAAAACTTTGTTGCAAAGGAATCTGAGAAAAGGAAGAAAAGAGAAAAGATTAAAAACATGTTTTGTGATTTCTGTGAAAAGAAGAATCATCTAACAAAAGATTGTTTTCATCTAAAAGCACATGATCTAAACAAAACAAACGTCATTGTTCCTGCTGAAAGTTGCACCATACCATTTGTGGTAAAAATAATCACAAAACTAAGGAATGTGTGTATCTCAAAAACTTTGATGAGAAGAAGAAAGAATACACTGCAAAAACATCCTTAAGTTCATCAGCATCATCTGTTAAATTCATCAAGAAACAACCACTGTTTGTCCCTGTCCAAACTGTTGTCACAAAACAGCTGAACCAAACATCTGTTCAAAGGGATGTACAAGTGACTGATGCACCTCCAGCCAATCATTTCAGAAAAGGCAAGGATAAAGCATCATACCAAAGGATTCCACACGTTTATGAGACTTACAAAAAGCCCTCTAAACCAAGAGTGAACAGGCATCCTTTTGGTTATCAACAGATGATGGGTCAAGACCCCCAATAGTGGTTAGAGAAAAACATTCTCAAAAATGTTCAAACCCCTGTGCAAACTACTGTCCATACATCTGCATCCATCCCAGACACTGTTGAGACCCCATCCAAAGCCCTGTTGGCTTTGGAGACTTTTATGAACTAATCCTTTTACTTCATGTGCAGGGAGCTTCTGCATGCTTAGATAGTCTTTGGTATGTAGATAGTGGAGGTCCAGGCACATGACAGGATGTTAAGCCCTTCTTCAAGATTTCAAAATTCATGGAGGGGGTGATATATCCTTTGGTAATAATAGTAAAGGAAAGGTTCTGGGGTCTGGTACAGTAAAGTCTGGAAATGTAAAATTTGAAAATGTCAATCTTATTGACAATCTAAAATTCAACCTCCTGAGTGTATCTCAAATGAGTGATAAAGGGTTTGGCTCATTCTTCAGAAAGGATTGTTGTAGGATTGTTGGACCAGAAATGGTTAGTAAGATTGAAGCAATAATCAAGAAAGGCACAACAAAACTTGTTGCTCAAAGAAGTGGCAATGTTTATGTTGTTTACATGTCAAAAGAGTGTCCCAGAGCTAATGCCTATATGTTCTCAGCTGCCTCTAACAAAGAGACAGAGCTATGGCACAAAAGACTGGGACACACAAATCTTAAAACAATCAATGAAATTTCAAAAAATGGCTTAGTGAGAGGCTTACCACAAAAAATGTTTTCATGTCCTGAACACTGTGTTTCCTGTTTAAAAGGAAAACGGCATAAAAGCTCTTTTAAGCCCATTGAAGAGTCCAAAACAACCCAGTGTTTGCAAATGCTGCACATGGATTTGTTTGGCCCAGTGCAAATCATGAGTCTCAAAAAGAAGAGATATTGCTTGGTTATTGTTGATGACTTCTCTAGGTTTACATGGACCTTCTTTTTACACTCAAAAGATGAGACTGCAGGCATTTTGCAAGACTTTGTGACACAGGTTGAAAAGCAATTTGACCTTCCAGTAAAAGTCTTCAGGAGTGACAATGGCACAGAATTCAAAAATAAGGAGTTGGATGCCTTCTGTGTGAAGAAAGGGATTGTAAGGCAGTACAGCATCCCTAGAACACCAGAGCAAAATGGAGTTGTTGAAAGAAAGAACAGAACATTGATTGAGGCTGCCAGAACCATGCTTGCAGATTCAGGTTTGCCATTAACTTTTTGGGCAGAGGCAGTAAACACTGCTTGCTATGTCCAAAACAAAGTTTTGATCAACCCTAGGCACAAAAAGACTACTTATGAAATTCTGTATAAAATAAAGCCATTAATCTCATATTTCAAAGTTTTTGGTTGCCCATGTTTCATTCTAAACTTAAAAGATTCTATCTCAAAGTTTGCAGCTAAAATTGATATGGGATACCACCTGGGATACTCAACTACTACTAAGGCCTACAAAGTGTTTAATACACGGACCAAAGCAGTGGAAGAGACTTTGAATGTAAAGTTCAATGAACTTTCATCAATGAAAATCCCTGCAAATCCTGTAGAATTGTTTGATCTTGAAAAAATCACTTTTAAAAATATTACTATCAAGACTAACAGTGCAGGTCCATCAGAAGAGTCATCACCAGACTATGGATATGAGATCATCATTCCTCAAAAGTCTGCTTCAATAGGGAGAGCATCAGTTGTCAAAGCTCAACCACTGCTACCTCAACAATTGTTGACCAAACTTGCCCTTTAACCACTGCTTCCACCTCATCAAACACTGCTGACAAAAGTCCACAAACAGTGGATCAAAGTCAGCAGGTGTCCACACCTTTACCCCCTATGCCACCACCTTTTGAAGCCACTGCTGGGTCATCAAAGTCACCAGCAGTGGTTAGCTCAGATGATACACATCTGCAGCCCTCACCACTCAATGTCATTGTTCCATACCAAGGAGAGCTCATCTTCTTGAAATCTCATCCACCAGATCAAATCATTGGCAATATCAATGAAGGGGTGCTCACAAGAAAGCAGTCCCAAAACATTTGTCTTTTTGCAGGTTTTCTATCACTCCATCAGTCAGTCAAGTACCAAGAGGCACTGAAAGACAACAGCTGGGTAGAAGCTATGCAAGAGGAGCTCCAACAGTTTAGAAGACAACAAGTATGGGAGCTTGTTCCATTGCCAAAGGGTGTGAGTCCTATTGGCACAAAATGGGTCTTCAAAAATAAAACTGATGAAAGGGGTATTGTTGTCAAGAATAAAGCCAGGCTTGTGGTTCAAGGTTTCAGACAAGAAGAGGGCATTAACTATGATGAAACATTTGCCCCTGTAGCAAGACTTGAAGCTATCAGATTCTTTCTGGCCTTTGCTGTCAACCACAACATCAAGGTGTATCAAATGGATATCAAATGTGCATTCCTCTATGCTAAGATTCAAGAGGAGGATTATGTTTGTCAACCTCCAGGTTTTGAGGATCCATTTAATCCAGATCACGTCTACAAGCTAAATAAAGCTTTGTATAGCTTGAAACAAGCACCAAGGGCCTGGTATGAAACTCTATCCACCTTTTTACTTTCCATTGGTTTCACCAGAGGCAGGATTGATAAAACACTATTTTTAAAATGGAGAGGGAAGGATTTGATGATTGTCCAAATTTATGTGGATGACATCATTTTTGGAAGCACATGTAATAAAATGTGTGAAGAGTTCAGACAACTCATGACAACTGAGTTTGAAATGAGTGCAATGGGTGAACTCCAGTGCTTTCTTGGTCTCCAAGTAAGGCAGCTGCAAAATGGTATTTTCATCCATCAAGGCAAATATGCCAAAGAACTTTTAAAGAAATTTTATATGGATGATTGTAAGCCATGTAGTACACCTATTGCAACCAATAAATTGGTCATGTCTGAAGAAAAGGATGATTTGGTTGATCAGACCTTATACAGAAGCATGATTGGGTCTTTATTGTACCTAACTGCATCTAGACCAGATATCATGTTTGCAACATGTGTCTGTGCAAGATCGCAATCAGCCCCTAGAAAGTCAAACCTTATTGCTGTAAAAAGGATATTCAGATACCTCAAAGGTGCTCCCACACTTGGTATCTGGTATCCAGCTGATGATAAAATTGAGCTTTCAGGTTTTTCAGATAGTAACTTTGCTGGATGTGATAAAAACAAGGAAGTCCACTTCAGGAGGGTGCCAATTTCTAGGCAATTGCTTAGTATCTTGGCAAAGCAAAAAGCAAGCAGCTGTTTCCACATCCACTGCTAAGACAGAATATATAGCTGCTGCAAGCTGTACAGCCCAACTGCTCTGGCTTCAGAATTAGTTACTGGATTTTGGTATCACTGCCTTAAAGACACCACTCATGTTGGACAGCCAGGCAGTAGAAAATATCATCAAAAATCCAGTTTCCCACTCAACCACCAAACATATCGACATCAGACATCACTTTGTGAGGGATTGCTATGAAAAAGGTTTAATTTCTCTGCATCATGTTCCAACTAAAGATCAGCTGGCAGATGTGCTAACCAAAGCATTAGACACATCCACCTTTGAAAGCTTGATCTCTAGGATTGGCATGCTAAACATGAAATAGCAGGAAAAATCCTGTTTTTCTATGAATAAAAGCATTAAAATGTTTTCAGAAAATCAAAAATCCATCCTTAAAAATAGCTAAAAATGAATTTTTCATTAAAAATCCTAAAAGTCTGCCATAACCACTGATGGGTTCAAAAGACTGCTCTACTTCAAACGTCTGTCCACTGCTGAAAGTCATCCCTTGTTCTCATTTTCATCTGATAAGCACTGATGTTCAAAATCAGTGTTGTATCCACTGTTGTGCTATCCACTGATAGTTAAAAGCATCCACTGTTCTCCATTCCCGTTACAACTACTGTCTTCACCAGTTGTTTTCACAAAAAGTACTGTTCAAAAGTACTGTCCTTCACTTCACCAGGAGATGGCATGCGGACAGTACAAAGTGGTCAGACCTTTTGTAACTGCTGCCACGTCATCATTCACTTTTCCTCCATAAAACCCCCTTTCAAACCCCAAACAGGGTTTCACTGTCGAATTGAATTCTTAAAAGTTCTCTTCTCAAAACAGTTTTCCATCATATTTCATCAAGTTTCTTCACAATGTCATTTTCGATTCTCATCGTCAAAATGACAAAATCGAAATCATCCACAAAATCTTCTAAAGGGGCCTCTCAAAAGGCCACCTCTACAGAAATCCCACACAAACCATCTCATAATCTTCTGGGTCTTCTCACAAAACCCGGCAACATCGACACATTTGATTCCATCCTCGATATGCTCAATGCATTAAAGTACAAAACTTTGTTAACCGTTAATGCACCCATTTACCTGCAAACTCAGAGAGAGTTTTGGAAAAATTGTACCCTTGAAACACAAGGAGAAGATTTCATAGCCATTAACTCTACTCTGCAGAAGAAAGCAGTCTGAATCACACCGCAGTCCATATCAGAAGTCTTTCAGCTCGATGATCAGGAAGGTAAACTTTCTTTCCCTAAAAACGAGTTAAAATTTGACTTCATTGAGCGAGGGTATGCAGACACAATGATGAAGAGGGATACCTTACAAAAAGGTTTCTTCCCTTCTGCAACACGATTTTTATTCCATACCCTCCTCATGTGTGTTTCAAATAAAACCACTTCTTTTAGTGAAATACCCATGAAGATTCAAAACCTGGGATACGCTATTCTTCAAGAGGAAAACTTTAATTATTCCCAGGTAATCTTCAATGATTTGGTTAAAAATGTTGAAACAAAATCATTTTTACTGTTTCCAAGATTTTTGAGTTATTATTTTGAGAAAAAATTCAGTAAAGATGATATTGCGGTAATAAACCAAGGTGACTCTTTTCAAATAAACAACTTAATTGCTGAAACATTTACAAGAATGTCAACACCTTGCAAAACACATGCAGAGGTGCCTGAGCAGATTTTAGCAGCAAACACTGCTCCTCAGGTATCTGCTGCTGAGCCTACTGCTCAAGGTGATCAAGGTAGCCAAACAACTTCCTTGAAACCCACACCGACAATCACCAAAAAGCCAAAGAAAAAGAAAAATCAAAAACCCCCAAAACCTACCAAAAAGGCATCTCTGGAGGATGAGATACCAGAGCGACTGCCTATGACAACACAAAAGTCACAACAAACCACTGCTGCTTCTTCTTCACAAAAAGAACAGGTTGTACAAATAGGGTCACCACATCTTGATGCTCTGGAAGCACTCATTTCCATCATCCACAGCCCAATGCCCGGGGCAATTCCGCTTTCTAAACCTACCTTCACATCCCCAATTCCACCTAATACCAAACTACTGTTGGATGCAATTGATCGGAACCTGGGACAAACCAGTCCTTCTCAATCACCTGTCCATGAGAATATACCTCAACAAAAGACTGGGCCTGATGTATCAATCTTTGCTAACCCACCAACACATCCTGAGGAGGTTACACCACTTGAGTTACAAGTAACTCTTGGTGGTAATCCAAGTGAAGCAACTACTACAAGTGTTGAACCTACAGGTTTACACTTGGACTGTGGTTACATCAATAAGACTTCCTTGGAGGCAATTCCTTCCATAACACCTCTGTTATCTGCTAGTAAGTTTGTATTAACCACTGGCTCCATCAAAAGATTATCAAGTGTTGAAGGAAGAAGACCCTAGTACCAAGAAAAAGGGGCATCAGTTGTTGATGTTTGGAGTACACTCCCTACCTCAACATCTGATAAAACCACTGCTAGTGGGAAATCGGATGATTCCATTAAATTGGGTGGTGGTTTAAAGTACCAGGAATTGACGGAAATAGTTGAAAAACTGGATACATCTGTTGTAGAAGTAAAAGAAATACTGCAACAGTTATTAACAGTTCAAATGGTACCATCCACTGCTGTTCCACCTCAAGCACCTGCTCCACCATCAGCAGATGTTACAAATAAGCTCTGGAATCTTTTTCAACCATTTCTCCACCAGCAACAACAGATGGCTGAGCAGCAGCATGAAAAACATGTTCAAGAGCTCAGAGAAGCGATCGAGTCCAGTTTCAAAACCACACAAGCAGACATCAAGGCTCTGAAAATGCATCTGTTGGCAACCACTGGCACTGCTCCTCCAACAGTTCTGTTCATCGATGAAATCCCCTCAGATAATGCCAAAAGGGGGGAGAAAATGAAGGACTGGATAAAGAAGGGGATTGATAATGGGGTGTATCTTGAACCAGAAAAGGATGCAATGCTTAGAAAAATTCCCTTGCCAGATGGTAGCAAGAAGGTTGATGTTACCCAAAATGCACTTGATGATGGTGTCATAAGTGTAAAAAGGGATAGAGCGGCAAAGGATTTGTCAAGGTGGAATGAGGAGAAAAGAGCTTTCATGAAGCTGAATGAGCAGGGTTGTTCTGGTGAAAAGGATGATCAAAATCCTGTTCCAAAAAGAAATCTTACTAGAAAAGTAAGGAAACCCAAGTCCACACCATCCAGTCTTCCAAAGCATACTCAAAAACCACCATCCAAAAGCCACCAACATCAAACCTCCATCCAAACAGTTGCTGAAACTCCTGTTGTATCAACATCTGCTGGTACCTCAGTTGTTACAACAACTGCTCTCACTTCAACACACACCACTTCAACACACACCACTACCAGTGCCTTACCACCACCAAAAACAATATCTCCACCATCAGTTCCTGCCTTAAAGCAGAAGACAGCAGATGTTAAAACATCTATTGTAATGACAACAGTGGTTAAAACACCAGTTGTTTCAACAACTGTTAGTCAGTCACAAACCACTGCCATTCAAACCACCTCCACTGTTCCACCCAAAACATCATCTGCCTCTCCTAAAATAAAAAGGAGAAGGGTTATCATATCAGATGATGATTCTCCATCACCACCACCAACAGCTTCAAAATCCCAAACACTTGTCACAGTTTCAAAACCCATTCCTCTCTCTTCAACTCAAATTCAAAAGCCATTACCTCCTGCAGGTGTTGTGTATCCTTTACAACTCATAGCAGTTAGAGATGAAATCAAATCTTTCCACTATGAGGATAACCCTGCCAAAAGGAGCTTGCCCTCAGTTAGAGGATATCCCAGGCCAAACAACATTGAAGAATATTTAGAAATCAAAGCCAAGCAAGCAGAGGATATCGCTAACAAAAACAAACAAGGGAAATCTGATAGGGAATTTCAGCAAAACTATCAGTTTCTTCTTACACAGGTCAGATCAATGGAACAAGTTGCCAACAAATTTCAGAAAGGGCAGATGAGACCCTAAGAAAAGACTACATTGAAAATATCATGACCTACAAGAAATACAAGGGGGAGAAACACATGTACAAAAAATGGACCATTCCTGAGCTTGAAAAGGAAGTAGCCAGGATTCATGAAATGATCACAGATAATGTCCAGCAGACTCCTCCTGAAAAATTCAAACAGTTTGAAGCTGACAAAGCCTTAGAGTTGAAGAGAATGAAAGAGGAGCTGATAGTTGCTGAATATGGGTCAAGGAATTCTGTGTCAAAGTGGGGAGAAGCTAGGGTCAGGGCCACCTATAAAAGGTTGGAGGAACTTAGGAAGAAAGATTCGACAGCTCCACAAAAGCCTCACTACTCCAAAGCAGAGGTCTCAAAAGACCACCAAAGCTGCAACTCAAAAGAACCACTGCTCCTACTGGTGCTGCCATCTACAAAAGAAGGAGTCAAAAACAGTTGGATGCTGAAACAACTCAAGAGTTAATTGCTGGTGATGACCTTGTGAAAGAAGGCATAAAAAGAATGTTTGAAGAAACTCTTGAGTTGGACCAATCTGCAAGTACTGCTCAGCCAGTCATGAATAGGCCAGCATCACCAAACTCCTCTTCAAATAAAAATCTCCCAAGAAACCCATCAGGCTCAAAAGTACTAAAGTTGAAAACTGATAAACAGACCCACGTATTGACTGTGTTCAGGTCTGATGGCGAAGTGAAGAAACTAACAAGGGAACAAGCTCTTGGCCTGAGTCTTGAAGATTTGCAGGATATCCTTGATCTTCCACTTAGCAGGGATGATGATGATGATACAGATGCCTTAACTTTTGAATTGCAATTCAAAGGGCAAATAAGGGAACTGTTGTTGAGGCAATAAAGATCTACAATAATGAAGAGTTTTGGCATTATCTGTTCCAGGGGGAGATTGTTGGGATTGAACCCTTCCAAAGGAACAGATAATGAGAGCCAAAACTGGATCAGAGCAGTGGATCCAGAATAAGCAGATGTTTGGTTGCAAGTCTCTCCCCTTGGAAGTGGTTTCAACATCTGCTGACCTCCTATCTGCTGATTATACAAACTGCTGACCTACAACTGCTGATCAAGTCAAAGTCTGATTGAAGAACTAAAGCTCTGCTGCTCAATCTACTGCCATGGTTCAAGCACTGCTGATCATGACAAGTACTGCTGGGTTCACAGCAGTGGAAGGATGCAGCAGCAGTTTATGCTTACTTTATGTATTGAATTGTAACATCAGTAGTTAGCATAGCAGTGTTTGTATAGATCAGAGGTTAGAGTTTGTTAGGAGGTTAGATGTCACTTTCATGGTGACGTCAGCTTAGATGCTCAGTGGTTTGCAAGTGCCTATAAATAGAACAGTATTTTGTACTGTTCTGTTTAGCTCTTTTCACCATCTACTTCCTGCACGAACAAACACTGAGCTCGGGCTGAGGGGGAGTTTGCGAATCATACATGAATTGTAATCAGAGTTTAAAAATAAATTTAATCATTTGATTCTGTGTTGAAAATGTATGATTGAAAGCATTTCTTCTGTTTGATTGTGAAAAGTTTGCTTCCATTTAAATTCCGCTGCACTACTCTTTCATTTGTTCATCTAAATTCAAACACAAATCACAATCAATCCAAACTCAGATCCTAATAACTTGAATCCTGAATCTGCTCCCCCTCAGAATCTGAATCACCACGATCAAATATCGGCATATTCTCAGATTCTTGATTATCATTCTGATCCGACTGATTATCTTGAGCAACTTCATTCTGTTAGACATCATCATGTTCACCAGCATTGCTAGCACCTGCTTCATCGTCATTTGAAGTTTCCCCTGGTCTTCTAGAATACTCAGCTAGGAACCTTTGCTGCGACTCGTACTCTCGCAAAATATCCAACTCATCAAAGAAATCTTCTTCTTCCTCTGATTCTTCCCTCATGTCAAACGAATCCCATAACTTGTCATAATGATAACGCCATGAATCTCCTGGATTCTGCGGCGGCATTGTATTACCTTGACATTCAACACTTGCAGCTTCAATAATCCGCTTCTCACTTGGAACGAAGACACGTCGCATAGGACTTGCATAACCAACAAATATACCCTCAATGCACTTCGGACCAAACTTTCCATAAGGTTCTAGAACAGGGGTGACCTGAACGGTTCAAGATACTTCAAATTAGGTTTGCGGTTATTGATTAACTCAAAGCATGTTTTGTTGAACTTCTTGACAGTGAGAACTCTGTTTAGCGTATAGCATGCGGTGGAAACAGCTTCAGCCCAAAAATTTATCGGTAACTTTGAATCTACAAGCATTGTTCTAGCCGTCTCGATTAGTGTCCGGTTTTTGCGTTCTGCAACTCCATTCTGTTGGGGGTGTACGGAGCACTAAACTCATGCAATATACCTCTTTCATCACAAAATTCTTCCATCTTGCTGTTCTTGAATTCAGTACCATTATCACTTCTGATTCTTTTGGTACGCCTTTGGTACAGATTCTCAATCTTCTTGAACAACGCCATCAAACTGTCAAATGTTTCATCTTTTGACTTCAAGAATGATACCCACGAAAATCTGGAATAATCATCAGTAACGACCAAATAGTAGTAGTCTCTTGTAATACTTTTGACATTCACAGGACCAAACAAATCCATGTGAAGTATCTCCAGAGGTCATGAAACTGAATTGACTTGCTTTGTAGGGTGTGACTTTTTCTTCTGCTTGCCTTTAACACAGCTAATGCACTCCCATTCCAGATGAAAACCTTTCACATGAACACCCAACACTAAATCGTTATGAACCAGGTGATTCATCTTCCGTAGGTGAATGTGACCCATTTTCCTATGCCACAATCTTGATTCTTTTTCAGTTGCTCTAGACACAAAACAATGAGCCTGACCCGTGGTTGTAGTAGCTACGCTCATGTCCAACACGTACAGATCATTGACTCTTGGTGCCCTCATGATAATCCATTCCTCGGGGATAACAAATCCTGGCTTCAAGATCAAACATTCTAGGTCAGTGAAGTGAGTGGTATACATCTTGTGACAGATCTGCGAGATACTCAGCAGATTATTCTCCAGCTCAGCAATGTAGTTAACTCTTTCAAACATCACAATCCCATTGGATAACGTTCCTTCACCAATAATCCTACCACCTTGATTACCCGTGAATCCTACGTAACCTCCATTGATATTCTTCACATCATACAGCAATACAGTCTTCCCTGTCAGATGTCGAGATGCTCCACTGTCCATAATCCAACGTGAAACTAATCTCGGAAGATCCTGCACATATCACAAATTGATTTAAAAACACCTTTCAATAAAGATGTCGATTCATGCTTCGCGATCAAGGAAGCTCCGGCATAGACCACAAACACAAAGTTAGATTTGGAAGCTACCCAAGCCTATTTTGACTCAGGTAACTCAACTTTAATGTGAGATTTTGTAGTGTAAAGTGGCGGAAAATTTTTATCATTCATTTTCAAACTTTCTTCAGACCCAATCTCAACCTTTTTATATAGGAAAAATTCATCTTTTTGTGGTTGACCAGATGGTTGGTCTTTCTTTTGAACATTTTTCATTTCAGATTTTTGCATTTCTTTTTCAAGTTTCACATAATAATCCAAAGGCAATTTTTCAATCTCAGAAACCTTTGGTTTAGAAACACTTTCTTTCTTCTGTTCAACAACTTTTGGCTTCCATGTTTGTTGAGCTGATGCAACCCGTTTGTAAAATTTGTCATTTTTAGTTACCATCCTCTTAACAGGTTCATTTTTTATTTTGTTTTCATTTTTCAAAATCTTTTTCTCAACAACCAATGGAGCTTTTCCCTTCGCATCATTTTTCTTTTTCTGAATCTTCACAGCTCCAGTCTTAGGCTTCACGTTGGTAAACTTTCATGCAATATGTCCAACTTGATTACATCTGAAGCATGTTCGAGTGTCAACAACTCGTCTGGTGCCTTCAGACTGAGACTGTGAAGCTCTCTTCTCATAGAACACTTCATTTGATTTCGGAAAAATCTTTTTCTCTTCATCAGAGAGTGAACTCGAACTGTTCACAAACACTTTCTTCTCAGCAAACTTCTTGTTTTGAACATTTCTCTTTTGATAACTCTTACCACCTTGATAACCACCCGACCAATTGTTTCGATTGTTTCGATTGTTGTTATAAAAACGCGGTGGAACAACAGATTTCTTATAGTAAGCTTTATCTTTTTCAAAATTCATTTGTCTCTTTGTTTGACTCAAATTGTTCACTTCTGACAACTCAACTTCAACCAATTTGAAAACATTTGTTAGCTTGTTCACATTAACATTCTCAATGGGAAACTCAGAATCCGAAAACAACTTATCAGATCCCGACATCTTGTACATGACAAGAGTAGGTTCATCAATTAAGTTGTTTTTGGACTTTTGTTTCGGAATGTATTTGTCCAAGAAACATCCATCATCTTCAGCTGAATCAGACATCAAAACACTTTCAGGTGTGCTTTTAACAATCTCTGTCTGAACACTATCATCAGATGATGTAGAAGAAAATGTAACATCAATTGAATCAGGAAGTTTAACTTCATTCTCTTCTTCAATTTCAACCAACCCAGATTGCTTTTTCGAATAATTGTCAAGAACTGGTGGTGGAACTTGATGAAAACCCACCCCGGTTCCGTCAGAGTACACATCTTCGCCTGCTTTGTTTTTCCCGATGGGTTTGGGAACAATGTGTTGCAAAACAAAGCTTGTGGAGTTGTAACTCTTAAGCTTAACTGGATTCGCTCATTTTCAATTTCAGCTTCTTGAACTTTAAGTTTCAATTTTGCGATTTCATCCAGTTGTTGGTTGATTAATTCTTCTTTTAACCTAAGCACTGTCGACAGATGAACATTTTCTTTATATGTTTTACCATTTCAATCATCATTATCTTTCATTGTGCTTTTAAGCTTCTCAAATTTTTCAGTGATCTGACGATTTTCAAGAACTAACCTTTCATTTTCTTGCCTAACCTTTTCATGGTCAATTTTATCATTTTCAATTTTGTTAGTTAATTCTTTCAACCGTTTAGTTGAAGCTTTCACCATTTTATCACGATCAAGAATTTGATCCTCAAAACTTCTGACTCTAGCAGTCAGATCTTCAACCTTCTTACCGTTAAGATAAGTGACTGTGCTACAAACTTTGCATTCCTTGATGCAATTTTTGCAGTCAACATCCCCATTGACTTTCTTACCTGACTCAGTCGTTGACGCGTTTGAACTGACCTGGCTTTTAGACTCGGAGACGGATTTAGAATCTACCTCAAGCGCCTTAGCAGCCAGCACCTTGTCAGCCATTTTTCCTATGTTTTCAGCATTCAACTCCTGTGCCGTGTCAATGATTCCAGTGTCAATCTTCGTTGACTTCTCTTTCTCTTCTTTCTCCTTCTCTTCTTTCTCTTTCTCTTCTCCGCTTCCCCACCATTTCCTCTGCCAATAATCATCTTCTTCTTTAAACTCTTTGATTATGGTTTCCAAAGCAAGAGTGTTATGATCAATAGCAATGTTTCCCTAGGGGTCAAGATAACATTCTTCGTCTGGATCCCATCTCCTTGCTCTTTTTGCCTCAGAAAAAATACCAGCTATTCTGATCATTCTGTTCGTAGCCAACAGCTTTCTGTGATTATACTTCTGTTCTTCATTTCTGTTATCTTTCCAAGGAACAGGTTCAGATTTTTCCATGAATGCATATCCAACCGCATCATCCTCAGGTAACAACTCACTCCAGTCGTAACCTTCATCGTCGTGAATTACAGCAAGAGCTCTAGACTTCTCTTTGTTATCCTCAAGCTGCTTCATTCTCAGCGATTCTGATTTATTCTGATGATAAATCGCCTTCTTGTAGTAATCTTCTCTAAACGGATTCTCAGATTCATCAGCATACGCATTTCGGCATTCACGTTTAAAGTGACCTTTCTGTTTGCACTTAAATCACGTCACTTTAGACTTGTCAAATCCTAACGTGATAGAAGGTCCACCAATAGACTTCCTCCCAGTTATCTCCATGAAACGCTGTGCACGACGAGCTACACTGGCCATACACCACCTTATGTCGATCAGTTCCATCTCCTCAGGATCTATTTGATCATAATCTTCCTTCCTCAGGTTGGTGTTGCCTATCTTCCCTGCTACAAGACTTTCATAAGATTCTAGCACAGATGCTAAGAAAACCATCTGTTGCTTTGCTGACTCCTCGCTGAAGTTTTGAGTGTTCTTTAAGTCTACAGCGATGTTGCTTTGAAATAGATTCTTTGCATTAGACTGGTTTGAATATGATGAAGAACCACTGTGAAAACCACTGCTTTGACTTTCTTTGTTTGTTGTGGAGACATTCTCAGCAGAAAACGCAGTCTTGGGAGATGTGTTCTTTGGCATCATGCTCTTTGGATAATACAAATCTAAGTTCTGCTGGTAAGACGAATGATTGACTTTGTGTGTCTTCCTTAACTCCAACTCGTGACTCTCTAGTCTTTCAATCAACAAATCCACTGTAAGCTCTGCAGGCTTGATCGTATTTTTCAGCATCAACGCATAATATTGCCAATCCATATCATCTGGCAACGCATCAAATAATTTGTCGACTAGCTCTTCTTGAGAATAAAAGATTTCATGTCTTGCCAGTTCCAGCTTCAGGTGCCCAAACCTCTCAATCATTTTACAAACTGATTCATTCTTTAAACACCCAAAATCAAACTCTTTTCTAAGTAGTTTCTTTTTGTTTTTCACTATTTCTGCACTTCCTAAACATTTGTTTTTCAACTTATCCCAGAGATCTTTAGCACTAGTGTATTCGATCAAAGATATTATATCTTCTCGAACAGATTGAAACAGCAACGCAACACATTTTTGCTCAGCAACAAACGACTCTATCTCATCAGGTGATGTTAAGCTTTCACCATCTTTGCCCCCATCATTGTATCCGTTCTTTAGACTTTTCCAGCTAAGATAAGCAAAAGCCCTCAACCAATCTTCAAACTTCTTGGCCCACCGACTGTATTCTTTGATAGCCATCAACTTCGGGGGTTTGTTATATGTTCCAAATGCGCTTTCAACCTCCAAAGCATCCGATAACTTTTTCTTTGTATTTGGCGTGTTCTCATTGGTGTTGCTAGAAGAAGTATCATCCCCAGAATTTCCAGCAAAAGCATACATGTCGCTAAACGGGTTCATGAATAGATCATCTGAACAAAATCAGCAAACACTTAGAAAATTTTTGAAATTTTGAAAAACAACAAATTTCGAGTGAAATCAGCTTTCGAGCAAAATTAACAGAAACAATTCGAGCAAAATCAGATATGGTCTGATTTCGAGCGAAATCAGAAAATAACTTTCAAGCGAAATCAGAATTTATCTGATTTCGAGCGGAATCAGAATATAACTTTCGAGCGGAATCAGAATTTATCTGATTTCGAGCAGAATCAGAAGATAACTTTCGAGCGGAATCAGAATTTAACTGATTTCGAGCGAAATCACAAACAAAATTTCGAGCGGAATCAGAATTTTATGATATTACAAGCGAAATCACCACAGAACTTTTCGAGCGGAATCAAGTTTTTAGGCCATTTTTACCATTTTTAAACCAAATTTTAACCTGATTCTTTCTAGGGTTTGTTAATACTTTGTTTTACACAATATACTCGAAAATCAGTCCATTTCAACCGCTAGAGCTAGTTCAACTCAGAAAAGTATGAGAAGAAGTGAGTAGAATTGAGAAAATCTGGTAGAATCAAGCTGCAATGGTATGAACTCCTCGTCCTGAGCTCTGATACCACTTGTTGGACCGTGTGCGACCCTAAATAGTCAGTATAAGGCAGTTCATCTTCGTATACAGAGGCGGAATCAAAGTACACAAAGTCACAACAGCTATATCCTTTCAATTCCTTTTCTATTAACGTTTTCTGAGTAAATTTTGACAACAATTCGACACCTACAGCATGACCTGATTTCGCTCCAAACGTTACGAATGAAATCATCACTGGCCTATTTATAGTAGTTCTGATTCCGTTTGAAATGGTTCAAGCGGAACCCCATGATGATGTTTCGAGCGGAATCACCAGGTATCATTTGGAGCGGAATCACCAAGTATCATTTGGAGCGGAATCACCAACTAGACATCTTGGAGCGGAATCACCTAAAACCTATGTGGAGCGGAATTACACAATATCCTGATTTCGCTTGAAATGACATAAATGTCATTTTAAGCGGAATTACACTCTAAAACCACTTTTTCATTTCCAAGCTCCAATCTAACCTATCTAGACCTAAGACTCGATAAAGACGCAGTAAACAAACATTCAGTGCACCAACATTAACGGATCAAAAACCTCAACTTTAGCAAACTAACTAAACCCTAGACCTAAAACATGACTGACCCGACACTACAAATGAACAATAATGATACCTACTAACGAGAAATCACAAAAAGATACCTTGGAGTCGGATTTAGCAAGAAAAATGAAGCCTTGAACTTGTGGTGATCGAGTTTATCCAAAAACGCGAAAATATATCGCGATTTCGGGTGAAGTTGATGGTGGGTCTTGTGGGGAAAGTGATTGTGGTGATTTAGGAAGAAGAATAGAGTGATTTGGTGGAAAAATGAGCAAGATATGATGATTTTAGTGTTCTTGCGACTAGGGTTTCGTAGTGGAGAAAAGGAAAAGTGGTGTGCAGCGAACAGGGTCAAAACAACTTTTAATCCGGTGTTGGGGGGCCTCGCGCGACGCTAAGGTGTCTAGGGGGGCGTCGCGTGACGCGGCGCTACCCATTTTAATTGATTTTGAACCTTTAAGGCTCGCGCGACGCTAAGGCCCTAGGCGTCACGCCTAGGGCCGTTTTTCACAGAAAGTTGCGTAAAATCTTGCCTTTCATGCCTTAGAATTTTTTTCAAAACCTTTCCCCACCATCTAGAACTCCTAAACTTTTTTATAAGTATCAAGGAAACATACCTGGGACCTCTTTTCTCATGCTTCCTCCGTTCCATAGGGGCGACGAAACCCTGCGAAATTCTCAACGACACAAAACAAACACTGAAAATCTACGAAAATACTTGTTAGAACACGAAAATACTCAAACGATGACTCTTATACAAACAATACAAAATGTACACTTGGGCTTTCCCCCAAAACACTAATTGGCGGCTTTAGGTGGGATTTCGAGAGGAATTTCCTCCCGCTCATCCTTATTTATTGCTCCTCCAACGTACTGTTTCAAACGATGGCCATTCACCGTCCAAGTACGGCCATCCTTCTCATCCATGATTTCCATCGCTCCATACGGAAACACATAGTGAACCATAAAAGGTCCCGACCACTTCGATTTCAACTTACCTGCAAAAAGCTTCAATCTTGAGTTATAAAGAAGCACTCTGTCGCCTTTGCTAAACTCCTTCACTTTCCTCAACCTTATATCATGTAACAACTTCGTTCTCTCTTTGATTCCCAACGATCGAGCATACGTTGTATCCCTAAGCACTTCAAGCTCATGAATTTGAAAGAAACGCTTCCTAGCGGCTTCGGTCATGTCTAAATTAACGGTTTTTAATGCCCAAAGCGCTCTATGCTCTAACTCTACGGGAAGATGATGAGTTTTTCCATAGATGATCATAAAAGGTGTGGTTCCTAAAGGAGTCTTGTAGGCGGTTCTAAACGCCCACAATGCATCGTCTAGCTTGTCCGACCAATCTTTCCTATTTTTACCCACTGTTTTCTCTAAGATTCGTTTAATACCGCGATTTGCAATCTCCACTTGTCCACTTGTTTGTGGATGATATGCGGTAGACAAACGATGAGTGACACCGTAGCGCGCAAGAAACTTCTCCATCAATGCATTGCAAAAGTGACTGCCACGGTCACTAATTAAGGCTTTAGGAGTACCGAATCGGGAAAAGAGCTTTTTGAGAAATTTCAACACTACTCGGGCTTCGTTTGTGGGAAGAGCTTGGGCCTCAACCCATTTAGACACGTAGTCAATCGCCACGAGTATATAACGGTTTCCTTTGGAGGTTGGGAAAGGTCCCATGAAATCGATTCCCCAAACGTCAAAAACCTCTACTACTTGTATGGGGTTTTGAGGCATCTCATCTTTGGCGGAAATATTTTCGGTTCGTTGACATGCCTCACACATCTTCACGAACTCCTCGGCATCTCTAAGAACGGTAGGCCAATAGAAACCAGAATCGAATACCTTTTGAGCGGTGGTGTGTGCACCATGGTGTCCTCCCGTGAGACCCTCATGCACATGCTTTATGATGTTCCACCCCTCCTCTCTCGACACACAACGTCTAAGAACTCTATCTCCTACTATCCTAAAGAGAAAAGGATCGTCCCACACATACTTCCTCGCCTCACTAATTAAACGCTTCTTTTGTTGTGTGGACATCCCTTTCACAACACTGCCACTAGAGAGGTAATTTGCTAAGTCGCAAAACCATGGCAATCCTTCTTTCTCGGCCTCAACAAACCCTATAGACTCGTGAGGGAACGTGTCTCCAATCTCCTCCACACGAATCTCTTCCCTCTTGGGATCCTCTAGACGCGATAGATGATCGGCCGCCACATTCTCGGCCCCTATCTTGTCCCTGATCTCAATATCGAACTCGCTAAGCAAAAGAATCCACCGAATGAGTCGGGGTTTAGCGTCTTTCTTTTGAAAAAGAAAACGTAACGCGGAGTGGTCGGTGAAAACAATTGTCTTGGATAAAACGAGGTACGAGCGGAACTTATCAAAAGCAAAAACTACGGCTAAAAGCTCTTTCTCCGTGGTAGTGTAGTTTTCTTGAGCATCATTGAGTGTTTTGCTCGCGTAGTAGATGGGGTGGAAATACTTATCCTTTCTTTGTCCTAATACCGCTCCAACGGCATAGTCACTCGCATCGCACATTAGCTCAAACGGAAAGCTCCAGTCGGGCGAGATAAGAATATGTGCACTTACCAACTGTTCCTTCAAGAAGTTGAAGGCTTTTAGACACTCCTCGTTGAAGACGAATGGAACATCCTTTTCTAGCAAACGGTTCATGGGGCGGGTGATTTTTGAAAAATCCCTAATGAAGCGCCTATAGAAGCCCGCATGCCCTAGAAAACTCCTAATCGACTTAACACTCGTGGGTGGAGGTAACCTACTAATGGTGTCTATTTTCGCACGATCTACCTCAATACCCTCTCTCAATATCTTATGCCCTAACACAATACCTTCCGTCACCATGAAGTGACACTTCTCCCAATTTAGCATAAGCTTTGCCTCTACACACCACTTCAACATCCTCTCTAAATTCTTCAAACACACATCGAAAGAATCACCGTAAACTGAAAAATCATCCATGAAAACCTCCATGGAAGTCTCTATCATATCCTGAAATATGGCGACCATGCAACGCTGAAAAGTATCTGGAGCGTTACATAACCCGAATGGCATGCGTCAGTACGCATAGGTGTCATAGGGGCATGTGAAGGTGGTCTTATCCTGATCCTCCGGTGCGATGGGGATCTGGAAATAACCGGAAAAGCCGTCTAGAAAACAATAAAATTGTTGACCAGCGAAACGCTCCAACATTTGATCTATGAAAGGCAATGGGAAGTGGTCTTTACGGGTGGCATCATTCAACTTTCGGTAGTCGATGCACACACGCCACCCGTGACCGTGCGAGAAGGGATAAGCTCATTCTTTTCGTTCATGACAACGGTCATCCCCCCCTTCTTGGGGACAACCTGAGTGGGACTAACCCAAGGTGAATCGGAAATGGAATAGATCATCCCAGCACCTAGAAGTTTAAGAACCTCCTTCTTCACTACATCTTGCATGTTGGGGTTAAGCCTTCTTTGGGGTTGCACCACCGGTTTATAATCATCCTCCATGAGTATCCGGTGAGTGCAATAAGAAGGGCTTATGCCCTTGATGTCGGACAACCTCCATGCAATGGCCTCTTTGTTGGCCCTCAACACATCCAACAACCTCAATTTCTCACTTTCCTCTAACGCGGATGAAATAATAATGGGTAGCTCGGAACCCTCCCCTAAGAAAGCATATTCTAGATGAGATGGAAGTACCTTAAGTTCTAAGGGTGGGGGTTGGGTGGTGTCATCACTAACCGCTAACCCATCGGGGATTAAAGGAATCCCCTCCTCTTCAACTTCATCCACACTCTTCACCTCTTCTTCTACCTTCTCTCCTACCACTAGGTCCGCACCACTAATATACTCTAAGCAATGGTCGACAACCGAGATGAACGAATTCAAGAAGTAGACGGAATGGCAAGGACCACTATAGTCATCCGAACCACTCGGGTGGTTCATAGAACGGTCTATCTCAAAAGTAACTCTCTCCTCACCGACCCTAAGGGTGATCTTACCATCGTAAACGTCTATGAGAGCTTTCGCGGTACGCAAGAATGGACAGCCTAGTATAATGGGGACTCTCTCATCCGCTTCCATATCAAGAATTACGAAATCAGCGGGAAACACGAATTTGTCTACCTTAACTAGCAAGTTCTCAACTATACCCCTAGGGTATTTAACGGACCGATCAGCTAAGGACAATGTCATTCGGGTAGGTGCAAACTCTCCTAGGTCTAGCTTCTCATAAAGAGAAAAGGGCATCAAGTTGATGCTAGCACCTAAGTCGGCTAAAGCTCTAGTGTTGGTATTGCTACCGAATAGACAAGGAATGGTGAAGATGCCGGGATCGGTAAGCTTTTCGGGAAGCTTATTTAGCACAACGGTGGAACATCCCCCATTCAACGGAACGTTAGACAACTCTCCTAACTTCTCTATGTTCCTAAGGAGATCTTTCAAGAACTTCGCGTATTTAGGCATCGATTAAAGTGCCTCTATAAACGGTAGATTAATCTTCAATTGCTTGAAGATGTCTAGAAATTGTCCGTATTCCCTTGAGTATTTTTGGTTCTTAAGGCGTGAGGGAAACGGAACATACGCATGGTCCACTAAAGGTGAGGGTCTAACGTCTATAGGGGTTTTCTCAACTTTCTTCTCACTTTGAGACTCACCGGGCTGTGCGGTACTTACTGGGGTTAGCCTCTTTTGCACTTTGTCGGGAGCCTCCATTTCGATCTCCTCATCTATCACATCTCCCTTTTCATCAACTACTCTCTCCTCGACTCTAGGGTTTCCTACGGTCTTGCCACTACGAGTGGTAATGGCTTTAGCATGGGCATTGGGATTAGGTTGGGTGTTACCCGCAAACTGACCGGTAGCCTCTCCTCTAATTTTCTAGACATATCCCCTACAACTCTTTGAAGGTCTTGGAATGAAGCTTGGTGGTTCTTAAGCATGAGATCATGTTCACTAAGGGTTTTTTGAGTGGTTTGGTCCCTAACAATTAGTTGACTCATCATGGACTCCATCCTTTCTAAACTACCCCCTAGATCATAGCTTGAACCTTGACCTGATTGACCTTGGTTATTTGACCCCCCATCCTTGACCTGCCCATTGAACCCTTTGTTGAACTGCCCACCTGAACCCCCACCAAAAAGTGAATTTTGGCCCCTATTTGGGTTTTGAGCCATTTGAAAGCCAGGGGGTCCATTTGAGCGAAAAGTGTTATTATTAAAGTTATTATTATTACTTCGCCAACCCGACCCAAAATTATTATTACCAAAACCGCTAGATTGACCTCTACCAAACCCTCCTCCTACAAAATCGACCTGCTCCTCACCAACAAGTAATGGATACGCATTCGTGTCGTGACCCCCTCGACAATACTCACATTTGTCTACCTTAGCCTTGATTTCTTTAAGTTCCCTAGACATGTTTTCCAAAACAGAGGCTAAACTAGGATCCATTGTGACATGGTTCACCCCTCGGGCGGGTGCACTAGTAGTGGTGTTGGAACCACCACTTTGATACCTCTGATCGGATCGTGATTGGGATTGAACTGAGCAATTGCCTCAAAACGCTCTAGACTCTCAGCAACTGTAAGAATACCCATCATATGCCCCCCGCATTAGTATCGAACCTATAACGAGTCTCTTGGGTGAGACCGTTATAAAATTTCTCACATAAAGCCCAATCGGAAAGACCATTCTGGGAGCAACGAGCACACAGGTTTTGGAAACGCTCCCAAGCAAGGTAGTAAGGCTCGTCGGGCTCCATGCGAAAGGAGTGGATTTGGTCTCTAAGACGTGAGGCTTTAACGGGCGGGAAATACTTATTCAAAAAGGCTTGACGAAGCCCCGCCCAAGTTGTAAAGGTGCCGGTTGGTTGAGAGTCCAACCACGTAGCTGCACGGCCAACTAGTGAAAACGGGAAAAGCTGTAAGTAGGTGGCATCATTGGGTGCACCGTGAAGGCTAAAGGTAGCTAGCATACGAGAGAAACGGTTGATGTGGGCCGGGGCGTCCTCATCCCCGCGGCCATGGAATTGGATGCTATTGGTAATGGCCTGCATGGCATAAGATGGAATCTGCCATGAATTCTCGCTAACTATCGGTGGAACGGTAATGGGTGAAGCAAGGCCGGTGAAATTCTGGGTGGCTTGTTGGTGAACGGTTTGCCTAGCATTGGCCATGTGTTCTAAGTTTTCAGGGATGCTAGAGGTGCTAAAAGTGGGGCTATCGGGTGGGGAAACCTTAGGTGATGTTTTGGGTGACTGAGGTGGGTGGGTAATGGAGTGGAATCGAAATTGGGAAACTGAGACGTGGATGAAATACTAACCTGTGGGCCTTGGCCCAAACGAGACGATGATGATGACTCGGTGACTGGTGGCTTCGGTGGCGGTCCGTGCGAGCGCAGATATGGCATCCACTATCAGCAAAAACCTGAATGTGAGAAAAGCAAACACTAGTCACTATGACTCAAACGAAAATAAAAACACAAATAAAAGACTCAAACAAACTAAATAACTAGCACGTATATGTCAATAAAGTCTATCAAAGCTAATGAACGCGATTGCCAAGAGTCCCCGGCAACGGCGCCAAAAACTTGATGTGTGCTAAACAGACTATAAAAAATTAACTAAATTAGACTCTCTAAGCTAGACACTAAAAAGCTTTAATTCTAGACTCGACCTAAACCACACAATCGGCAAGTGTACCGATCAATGTAGTATAACCTAGGAAGTCCGGATATCGAACCACATGACTCTATGTATCACGCGAACTAGACTCTAACAGACGCTGACAGACACAACTTAACTTGTTTAATTGTTTGGGGGGGGGGGGTTACGGAAAATGTAGGAAATCTAAATTAAACTACTAAATTAACTAGAACTAGACTAAACACGAATTAAAACTGAGGACTTTTCTTATATGAGAACGAGACCACCTAGACAAGAATCCTGGATCATTTTTAAGAGATTACTGATTAAGTTAACTGCAAGAATTATGGAACCGGGATCATATGATACTAAACCTATTAAGAACCAACTAAGCCCCTCGACCCTTCTCAAGGAGAAACCTGTGGAACTACCTAGGCCGTTAATCCTACCGGTTATTAGACGCCTTCCCAGTTGTCTAATTATTGTGTAAGTACCCTAATGTTGACCTACTCTTTCCCAATCATAGATCTAGGGTAGTTTGGAGTAATTAATTTGACTTGATAGACTAATAAAACCGATAGGTAAACCAAGACATGACCTTTCCCAAGGACTATCTAAAGCAATTCGCTGGGTATGACCTACCAATAGCCCTTCACTTCCCAGATATTAGGACTAGCAGAACACTAAGACTTAGCAAATTATTATCAATTACTTCTAGGGGTTATTGGCCAATTCTCCCTAAAGAGTTAAGGTTTTCTAACGTGATATAGACACTCACCGAAATCCTAAACCCTAATATGACTCTATGTTGTGATATAGACCGTCACTAAGAATCATATGAAGCAAATAATAACAATAAACCAAATCGAAGCACGCATATACATCAAATCATTAAACCAAACTTCTTACTAAACACAATTATTCCATAAAAACATGCAATTAATAAAACCGGTGAAATCTTCAAGTTAATCCATTCATGAAGTCTAGGTGGCTTAAATGTTTAGCCGAGCATACTAAAACGTGAAAACAAAACAAAGATGTCTAACAACGAATTCATTGTAACAAGTTCTAAAGAAAGAAATCGACAAAACAGGGGATTAGAAAACCCGATATATTCTTCGATTCTTCACCCTTGACTCGTACCAATGACTCCAAAGCCTTGAGATCTCCGATTTTTCGCCAAGAATGCTCCAAGATTGCCCAAAGATGTCTCCAATTCGTAATTAGGGTTCTCTGTTGTTTTCTTGGAAATTCCTTCAAAAAAACCTAGCAGCAAGCAACAGTTCCAGCGACACAATGGCTAGGCGTGACGCGACGGGGGCTAGGCGTCACGCGGCGCCTCCCTCTCTTGAAGATTTTATTATTTTATTATTTCCAGCTTTCCAATTCGCGTACGGATCCCATTTTTCTTCCAAACTGCTCGTTTTGACTCGTTTTTCATCACTTTAAGCTACGGGACCTGAAATCAAAGCTTAACGTCAGCAGTATCGAAATTCTAACCTAAACTAGACTCAAAATAACCGAAAACTGACCAAAATATACACTATAAACATATGTACTTCGCAGTACATCAGCCAGGCATCTCGATCGGACAGCATGTCCGATCGGACAGCAGTCCGATCGGCTGGGCTGTTCGATCGGCTGAGAGCCTGATCGTTCAGCTGCCTGATTCGAGCGTTCGGTGCGACAATTGTTGATATTTCGATTTCGATTGCGATTGATGAGAATACGATAGAGTTTCATATTCAAATTACTTTTAATCCCAACCACTATATCTAACATACAATCATCTATGTCTCGCGCTGTCTTTTCGCCACCAATTATCATAATTTGATTTCGATTGAGTTTCAAGTTTCGATTGATTATCACACATAACATAAAGTAAACATGCACAGGTAACACACAAGGCACACACACACATATATTAACCCCAAAATTCGCGTAATTCGAGTCTCGAGTTCGATGATGATTGGATTAGTTTGATCATTGATTGATTGACTTTATCGCATTGTTACTTCCTATTATTCACAGTCGTAAAGCGGTTTGCGTCGATAAATAAACTTCGATTAATTCAAATTGTAATTAATTACTCCACATAATAAAACTAACGTACGAATGAACACAAAATAGACTAACTAAGGTCAAAGGAGTCAATCTTGACTTTGACTTTGACTTTCGGTAACACGGGGTGTTACAGCCTCCCCTTGTTTAGGGAATTTCGTCCCGAAATTAGGCTGAAAGCTGTACATCACCGTGAATCACGTTTGAGAAATTTCTCTCTCTAGACTTTCACTTGAACAACTGCGCGTACTTCGCCTTCATGTCGCCTTCGAGTTCCCAAGTGAACTCTACGCCTCGTTTGCCTTCCCATCGGACTTTCACAATAGGAATGCGCGAGCGTCTGAGTTGCTTGGTTTGGCGATCGATGATTTCGACAGGCTTCTCCACGAAGTGTAGCGTTTCGTTTATTTGAAGGTCATCGAGAGGTACAATTAGATCATGCTCAGCCAGGCATTTTCGGAGGTTTGACACATGGAAAGTCGGGTGGACGTTACTAAGTTCCTCCGGTAGTTCGAGTCTGTAGGCGACTTTTCCGATCCTTTCCAAAATCTTAAAAGGTCCAACATATCGAGGCGCTAGTTTCCCTTTCTTGCCGAATCTGACCACACCCTTCCAAGGCGATACCTTTAAGAGTACGTAGTCACCAACGTCAAATTCAAGGGGCTTGCATCTTTTACTGGCATAACTTTTCTGTCTATCCCGGGCCTTCGACAAGTTGTCTTGAATCTGGAGGACTTTGTCAGTCGTTTCTTGCAATAGCTCAGGACCGGTTAATTGCGAGTGACCGATCTCGTGCCAAACAATAGGCGATCGACATCTTCTTCCATATAGGGCCTTAAATGGTGCCATCTGAATGCTGGTATGATAACTGTTGTTGTACGAGAATTCGACTAGCGGCAGATATTTGTTCCAATTACCGCCGAAGTCTATGACACACGCATGAAGCATGTCTTCAAGAGTACGTATCGTTCGTTCAGTCTGTCTGTCGGTCTGAGGATGGAATGCGGTGCTCAGGTTAAGCGACGTACCGAGTGCTGCTTGAAATGTTTCCCACAATCGCGACATAAACCGAGCATCACGGTCAGAGATGATGTCACGAGGCGTACCATGATTACAAATGATCTCGTCGGTGTAGATTCGGGCTAATCGTTCTACCTTATAGTCTTCCCGTATTGGCAAAAGGTCGGCTGATTTGGTCAAACGATCAACGACAACCCAAATGCTGTCGTGACCTGATGACGTGGGTGGAAGCTTGGTTATGAAATCCATAGCTATACTCTCCCACTTCCATATAGGGATTGGCGGTTGTTCGAGTAAGCCAGAGGGTCTTTGATGTTCAGCCTTGACCCTTGCACAAGTCAGGCATCTTCGGACATAGAGAGCGATATCCCTTTTCCTACCCGGCCACCAGTACTTGTGGCGAAGATCCTGGTACATTTTATCGGCACCGGGATGAATAGAATACCGAGATTTGTGAGCTTCGTCCATTAAAATCTTTCACAATTCGGTCCGCTTAGGAATCCAAATTTGGTCCAGAAAATAGAAGATCCCATTCGATTTGCTTACAAGCTGAGATCCATCGTGATAGATTCTCTCCTTCTTCAAGGTGCGTTCATTAAAGCAAGCATGTTGGGCTTCGCGGATGAGGGTTTCGAGATCGTGTTGGGCTTGGGTATTACGAATACTGAGCAGATAACTCCGTCTGCTGAGCGCGTCGGCAACGACATTTGCTTTGCCTGGGTGATAACGAATCTCACAGTCGTAGTCGTTAAGAAGTTCTACCCACCGGCGTTGACGCATATTAAGTTCTCTCTGATTAAAGATGTGTTGTAAACTCCTGTGATCGGTGAAGATTGTACACTTGGTACCAGACAGGTAGTGTCGCCATATCTTTAACGCAAAGACAACCGTGCCTAGCTCCAGATCATGGGTTGTGTAGTTCTTTCTCGTGGATTTTGAGCTGTCGAGAAGCGTAAGCTATAACCTTGTCTCGTTGCATGAGAACACAACCAAGACCAAGGTTGGAAGCATCACAGTAGACAACAAAATCGTCGTTCCCATCGGGCGGTGCGAGAACAAGAGCATTACAAAGCTTCCGCTTGAGGGTTTGGAAAGTAGACTCTTGTTCAGTTCCCCAAACAAAAGACCTGTCTTTATGAGTAAGAGCGGTAAGCGGCACAGCGATCTTAGAGAATCCTTCGATAAATCGTCGATAATAGCTCGCTAATCCGATAAAAGAACGGACTTCAGACGAGTTCTTTCGTGTAATCCAACTCTTAACTGCTTCAATCTTCGCAGGGTCGACATGGATACCTTGACTATTCACGATGTGACCCAGAAACTGAACCTCTTCTAACCAGAATTCGCACTTGGAGAACTTGGCATAGAGTTGGTTCCCCTGGAGTAACTCGAGAACCAAACGTAGATGTTGCGCGTGTTCGGCTTTCGATTTGGAATAAATCAAGACATCATCGATGAATACGATGACGAAACGGTCGAGGTAAGGCTTACACACGCAATTCATCAGATCCATGAAAACCGCAGGTGCGTTGGTTAAACCAAAAGGCATCACAACGAACTCATAGTGGCCGTAACGAGTGCGAAAAGAGGTTTTGGTAATATCTTCTTCCAGAATATGTAACTGATGATAGCCTGAGCATAGATCGATCTTCAAGAAACACGTAGCACCTTGTAGCTGATCAAACAAATCGTCGATGCGAGGTGGGGGGTAACGGTTCTTGATGGTTAACTTATTCAATTCCCGGTAGTTGATACATATCCTGAACAACCCATCCTTCTTTTTGACGAAAAGGACTGGTGCGCCCCAAGGAGAGGTGTTCGGGCGAATATAGCCTTTTTCAAGTAACTACTGGAGTTGGTTTGAGAGTTCCCGCATTTCGGATGGCGCGAGTCAATAAGGGGCTTTGGCTACTGGGTTAGCTCCAGGAAAGAGGTCGATACGGAAGTCGATATCACGACTGGGAGGTAATCCGGGAAGATCATCAGGGAACACCTGTGGAAATTCACGGACCATAGGGACGTCCTTGACTTCTGTCTTCCTTTTCTTTTCCTTCCCCGCTACTACAATGTTGGCCAAGAACGCTCTGTATTCCTTACGGAGGTACTTGCTAGCTTGGACGCATGACATGAGCTTGAGACCTTTCGAAGCAGTTTCACCGTACACACATAATAAATCGCCATTTGCGAGCGAGAATCGAATCATCTTGTCGAAGCACACAATTTCAGCATGGTTTTCGCTAAGAAAGTCCATGCCTACTATGATGTCAAAACTTCCGAGCTGCATCGGAATAAGGTCGATTGAGAAGATGTGATTGTTGAGCTCGAGAGTACAATCACGAAGAACAGAATTAACGGCGACAGTTCTTCCAGTAGCGACTTCAACTTCGAATGACGAGGGAAGATAAGAACGTTTACGACTAAGGAGCTTCTCGAATTCAAACGACACAAAGCAGTTATCGGCTCCAGTATCAAAAAAACACGATGCATAAATACCATTCACAGGGAACGTACCATTAACCACGTTGTTGTCAGCCTGGGCTTGGTGAGCATTGATATTGAAGGTTCTGGCGCGTGTTGCTTGTTGCTGCTGCTGCAGAGGCTCTTGCTTCACAACCCTGTTCGGGTACATGTTTGCAAAATGGTTAGGGTCACCACATGCAAAGCAGACTCGAGCATTGATCACGGGTGCCTGAGCCGCTTGTTGGCCTTGCGGGGCTGGGAGTAGAGCTTGATGAGCAGTGGCTTGAACTGGGGCTTGACGAGGACCATAGCGATAATTGGCAGTAAAATGGCCGTACAAATTGCAATGAGTGCAGAAATAACAGGCGAGACCCACCGGGTGATGATATGAGCATGTCGGGCAGAGCGGGTGGGGACTTGTGTAAGCACGCGTTGCTGGAGGCGCTTGAGTAACTGGTGCTGGTCGATGATGAGACTGCTGCTGAGCCGGTACGGCTTGCAGAGGAGCAGCAGTGGTAGTGACAGCACAGTTCTTGTTGCTAGAGCTGTTGTTGCTGTTGTGCTTCTTCCTGCGGCGTGATGACTTTGATGGTTGAGCAGTGGCGGTTTCGGCGGTCGATGCAGTGGTAGCTTGATGCAGAGACTTGGAGGGCTTATCCCAGAAACCAGCTTTTACTCGCATGTCGTTGATCTCGGCGGTAAGCAAGTAGGTCTCTTCAATTGATGACGTCTTCGCGGCGTGAACAAAATCGGCAACACAATCAGGTAGGGCTCGAATGTACTTCTTGATGGCCATGTCTGACATCTTGACTTGATCGGGACAGGTGATGCTGAGCTGTTTAAAGCGAGCAGTCAAGGCAGCGTAATCTCCATCCTTCTGCTTAATGTTCCAAAACTCGTCCTCCAGCTTTTGGCGTTCATGGGGAGGGCAGAATTCGTCCATCATGATGGCTTTCAGCTCTTTCCATGTCAGCTCATAAGCTGCATCATTCCCGCGTTTGTTTCGTTCGGCCGTCCACTAGTCTAGAGCTCGGGACTGGAAGACGCCGGTTGCATTTAGGGTACGGAGATTTTCTGGACAGCCTCTTTGGCGCAGAGTGACTTCGATGGAATCAAACCATTGAAACATAGCTATTGGGCCATCTTCTCCGGTGAATTCCTTTGGTTCGCATGCCTTGATCTGTTTAAAGCTGAAAATAGTCTTGGTAGCATCTTTGGGAGCTTCTGTTCTCGACTCCTCGGAAGATTTGCTGACGTTTTCATAGACATCGCTCATAGCTTTTGCTACTTTCTTGGCGATGATAGCAGCAAGACGTCTGTCTATCTTTTCTTGGAGGGTAAGTGGGTTTCGGTGTCCGGATGACGACATAGTCTGCAACAGACATCGTCGTAGGTCTCAGACACATCAAAATCGAATCTCACCTCACACGTCTACTACTTACTAAAGCTCAGGAACACGTCGAAACACGTATCGCATAAACACATAAGCACATAATCACAGATTCACGTAGTCACAGAAGCACATAAGCACATAGGGCACAGAAGCACAGAAACAAAGAAAACACATACGTATTTAATCACAGAGGCAGTTAGAATACAGAAACCTATCATTCAAGTTCGCGTGTCGTCCGTATCGGTCATGTATAGCATATCAAGTAGTATAGTATAATCGCATGGCATGTCGAGTATAGCATAAGCGTATATCGCAGCATAATGTCGTCTAGATTGTAGCGACTTGTTATCGTTTTGAGGTAGAAGAGCAATGCGAGTCGTGTGTGTCGATCGAAGTGAGAGCAATAATCGAATAAATTCCAAAATTAAACACATAAACTGTTACACACACTTAAAATACATAAAATCGACGAATTATCAGAGTCAGCAGTTGCGGGCTAAGAATCGGAACACATAAAAATCGAGAACTAGATTGTCTGCGGCTATTAGACATCGACTACCCAAAGCGATTCGACTATTCTCAATAGACTTGTCGTCACATTTCGACTTTTGGGATCGTGTTTCCGCCTCGATTCTTGGGCATTCAGCACGTATTCCCTAGGCCATACTCGTGAGTTAAGGTCGTTGGAGTCCGTCGAGGCTTTGGTGAGATAAATAAAAGTCGGAACAAGTTGTCAAGGTTAGGGTTTCACCCCTAGCTTAGCAACTTCTTCCTTGTTCTAGTAAAGTTGAGGAGATTATTCATCAAAATATGGATTTCACTCCTGATTTGGTATAATTCTCCTTGTCGAACAAGCGTTCGTAATTGAATGATAGTGAAGAAATCATTGATAGGTTGATAAAACAGCTTTTGATCCAGCAATTTAGTCGAGAGTTTGCGTTTTTCACACCTAATCTTGACTAAATCGCCTTCTCATTATTGAAAATTTGAGTGCGGTGATGATGAGAATTAGCAGGATATATAACACATAGGCTCGGTCTGTTGGTTCCTAACTATAGTCTAGGTCTCTAAGACATCGACCCGGACTAGGTCGAGTCTAGCCTAATTCCCTATAGTTATGGCTCTGATACCAATCTGTCACACCCCAACCGATGGCGGAATCATCGGGGCATGGCACTGAGCGAAACTGATTGTCCAGAAGTTTCCATAACAACTATCATTACCATTCAATTTATATAATACGTCCCATACCGTACCTCAAATAGCAAACAAATTATTACAGATAACATCTAGTCAAATATTCTGTTCCGACAACTCAGATTTAAATATAAAAATTGTTTATCTTTGTCTAGAGACTCAAGCTGCAAGATCTACAGACAACTATACTCTAGACTTTTATTCTAGCTTCGCCTTCCTAGCAGATAAGCATCTTAAACACCTGGCACATACGTTAAGATAAAGTCAATACATGAAATGTAAAGGTGAGCATACAAGTTTGATAATAGCATAGTAGAGTTCGAAATAGTTTACGCATAACCAGCACGTACACAGAGGAAAACGAAGCATGTTAATTATCAACATGGATCTATCGATACCAATGACTGCGGGTTGACTGCCCGAGGCAGTTCGCAATACATGATTACCACCGTAATCCATGCAAGTAATTGTCCTTAACAACCCCCGTGTGAACGGGTGCTGAGTCCAAACTATAGTACTATCGTTGTTAAGGCAGGTAGACAGCATTCCACGTGTAAACATAACAACAAGCATTCATTTAGTCACGTAATACATGCGGTAACGGTTAGCGTTTGAAGTAATTGAGTAGTGTGTTCGATTGTGATTTAGAATAAGTAACGTATGTAACACCCAAAAGTGCTGAAAGCAAAAAGGGATCGAGTATACTCACAGTGATTGATGGATTGAAGGGAGCACTTGAGAGTAGGGTTAGCCTGAATAGTTCTGTAACATCCGTCAAATTGGATTTCCAAAATCCGATCCGTTTTGAAATTTTGGACCCTAAAGAATTTCTTTAAATAAATTCAACTATTGGTTTTAGTCATTTATTTATTTTAATTAATTTAATTAAAATCCATTTAGTTTCATGATATAACCTAGTTAGTTGGATTGGTTTCAATGAAACTTTTCAAGTAATATAAGTTTAACCAAGTTAGTCAAGTAGTGTTAGTTAAGGGACCTTATTGTAGCTTCTTTTAAAATTCAAACTACAAAGGAAAATATACACACATTATAAGATTTCTTTTGTTTTGTATAGTTTGCCGCTCAAAAACGAAAGTCAGCAAAAATCATCAATTTAGTTTCTTTTGTATAGATTCCTGATTGTTCTCGCTGATTGTTCGAAATATTATACGCAATCCAGTTTCTTTTAAAACACAATTGCCGCCACAACTGTTGACAGCGAAGAACATTACCAAGTTTCCATATAATGTCTCGCTGATTGAACGGGATGGAAGAGTGATCCGCGTTTCCGTTAATATACAATCAATCACAGATCCTTACCTTATGTGCGAGATTTTCAAACACTATAAATACCACCACTCCACTCTCGACACCCTCATACACCCTCCAACCCTCCTTCGCTTGACCCGCACAACATCGTAACACCCTCCGAACCACTTTCACGCTCGCGGAGTTCATCGCAAACAACCACGGCAACCACCACCTCCTTCCGAACCACAAGCACCTTCGCCGTAGTCAGGATCGCTCCATCTTTCCGTCAGGGCCGGTCCTGGGAATTCATGTACCCTGTTCGAGCTCGAAAAAATGTGCCCTTAGGGCCGCCCAAATTTTTTTTATTAGTTTTTAGAAAATATTTGGGTATTGGGCTCATTAACCTAATGGGCTAAATAGTTTAAACAATATGATTATTTTTAAGTGGGTCTATGTTAATATTTTTTTGGTTATACCCTATTAGAATTTTTTTTTACATATATAATATCGGATTTTTTTTTAAAAAAATTGCGTGCCCTATGAAATCATGGGCCCTGTTCGATTGTCCTCCCCGCCCTCCTTAAGGGCCGGCTCTGCTTTCCGTCACTGGAGACTCGGGGTTGACGACCGAGACGCACACCTTGTTAACATCAAGTCAGCGCTGAAGTTTGGCACCTCGCCGGAGTACGAAGTGATCACCGGAGAAGACGACCGAATCCGGCGACCTTCGTAACATCCATTATACTTCGGTATAACTCCTTTCACTTTAACCGTTTTCTTACATCTGTTGCTAAACTAAATAATAATCTGCTAATCACGTTAACAGTATGTTTGCTGTTTCTTTTAATTTGAAGATGATAATGAAAATAAAAAAGGAAGGAAGTTATATCAATTTTTTTTTTCATAAAACAAAAATATTAAACTATTACTATCACTAACTCTTATTATTATTATTACTAATATTATTATTAATCTTATTATTATGACTTTGATAAGTAAAGGTGGTGAAAGTTTATGTATTTTATTATCAAATATCAAATCAGTTTTTATTTTATTTTCTAAAATCATTAAACTTAAAAATAATTTAAATAATAGTTAACAATTTACCATAATTCCTATAGATTATTAATGGGTTATTATGAGATTAGCTATAATAAAAAAATAATCCAATTGTGAACCTTAAATGTTAGGAATTTTATTCAACCTATAAATAATAACCGAATCGTTACATGTTATTTTTAAATATCTAGGTTAATCGCTCTTGTTCGTTCTGTTGAATTTGTTCCAATCTTACTCGTACGTTCTTACAAGAAATCGCAACGCAACCAATGTGAGTATACATGACCCATTTTCCATTTTAACACTTTTGGGTGCAATATGTATTCTATATCAATCACATTATTCACTTCAAACAGCTTTATGCACACTCTATCCAAATTGCACGTGATATATTTGATTCATGTTATACATGTTATGCTATTGTAAACTCTCATGACTATGTGTTCATTAACTTTGCAAGCCTCCCTAACAATGGTAGCGCTATAGGTTGAGAAACGCCCCTCCCGTTATTCTCGCGGGTATTGTTAGGTTAATCTATGTTAAAACCTCCCATTATTCTTTGGGATAGGCACGTTAATTGCGTTAAACTTTGGTTTGGACACATAGAGTAACATCGTTTCGAGTATATACTGTTAATGTGTAATCATGTTATTCACGTTGAATATGAGCAAACTTTAAGTTTTTTTTTTATTATGTATCAAACTTGTATACTCGCCAACATGCTTTTGTTGATATTATTTTAATACATACTGCAGGTTGACATATCAAGATTCAAGAAAACAAGCTAGGATGGCATTAGAAACCCATTTTAGCAATTAATTATTGTTTGAAATTATGTTTGGATATTTAAGACTTTGTATTTTCTTCTAGTTTTAATAAAATAATTTAAATTCATATTGTCACATTAGTGTTATGTTGTTTTAAGCAATTTGTTCGTGTCATCCCGATGTTTCCGCCATCGATTGGGGTGTGACAAGGTCGATAGCATAACGATAAGCAACGCGTAAAACGGAAAACAAGTGTTGGAGGGTCGAACAGCTGGTCGATCGGACGGTTGTCCGATCGAATGGCTTGACCGTTCGGATGGGCATTCCGTTCGGACAGCCTGTCCGGTCGGTCAGTAGGCCGATCGGATGGCGGTTCGAGTGGATTGTTTCTTCCTTTGAGAAGGATGTGTTTGTGTATGATAGTTTGACTTTTGAAGTTTTCGTTGTAGCATTTTGAAAACATTGAAGTATCTTTACCTTTCAGGTCGATCGATCGAACGGTCCGTTCGATCGGCCGGCTAACCGGTCGGTTAGGTACTTCAGCAAACAAGTTCCTATCAGGGTGTCACCTGATCGGACGGCTGTTCGATCGGGTGGTACTCCAACGCGTTGAACATGTTGATTAAGTGTTGAAGCATAGTATCTCATGATCCGAAGAGTAATTCAGATCAGACGATAGTCTGATCGAACAGTAGTTCGTTCAATACTAGACTTCATGGAATTGTTCAAGTGTGGGGCCTGGTGCTAGCCGATCGGCTGGCCTGGTCGATCGGCTGATTGTCCGATCGGCTGGGTTGTCCGTTCGGTCAGTCAGTCCGATCGGTCAGCATCCTGACCTGATCAGCCTGTTCGTCTAACCCTTGGCTGTTCTGATTGTTTGACGTTATATCGAGGTATTTTGACAACAAGTTGAACCATAGAACCCTTGTTCTTACTTGTTCCTCCTGGTCGGACAGGAATCACCCAAATCCGGCCGGTGAACTGTTCGGAACGGAGTTTAACGTTTAACCCGGAGTCGGTGAACCTCGTGGATAGAATCCGGATCTTGAGTCGTGCAACCACCGAAATGATTAGCAAGTCGGCACAAGCTCTGTTCCTATCGGTTTGAAGGCATTGAGTGTAAAAGAGTTGAAAGAAAGTTGGAAAACCATCTTTCAATCCTTTTCACTGAGAAATCTTCAGATCTATGAAAGATCTTTGCTTGTTTATTTGGAAATCGACTAGATACAAGTGATTCTTGGTGGATTGAAGCCAAAACATGAAGTTCTTCAAGAACACCATGATGACATCATCCTAGAACACTTGAATCTTGATGATTTCACGGTTAGAAATCAAGATTTGAAAGATAGAAAGGTGTAGGAGTATGTATAGATCAAGAAAGTACAAGATCTAGGATGAAATCTTACCGGAATCGGAAGGAATCTAAGAAAAGAAGGGGAGCACGAGCTGGTCGGTTAAAGCTTTCCAAAAGTGGTAAAGATGACAATGACAGGGGTATTTATAGGATGCCAAAAGTGGAAAGGGCTGGTCGATCGGCCAGGCATCCCGATCGGACAGCCTGTCCGATCGGACAACAGTCCGATCGGCTGGGTTGTTCGATCGGCTGAGAGCCTGATCGTTCAGCTGCCTAATTCGAGCGTTTGGTACGACGATTTTTGATATTTCGATTGCGATTGATGAGAATACGATAGACTTTCCTATTCAAATTACTTTTAGTCCCAACCACTATATCTAACATATAATCATCTATGTCTTGCGCTGTCTTTTCGCCACCAATTATCATAATTCGATTTCGATTGAGTTTTGAGTTTCGATTCGAGTTTCGATTGATTATCACACATAACATAAAGTAAACATGCACAGGTAACACACAAGGCACACACACACATATATTAACCCCAAAATTCGCGTAATTCGAGTCTCGAGTTCGATGATGATTGGATTAGTTTGATCATTGATTGATTGACTTTATCGCATGTTACTTCCTATTATTCACAGTCGTAAAGCGGTTTGCGTCGATAAATAAACTTCGATTAATTCGATTGTAATTAATTACTCCACATAATACAACTAACGTACGCATGAACACAAAATAGAGTAACTAAGGTTAAAGGAGTCAATCTTGACTTTGACTTTGACTTTCGATAACACGAGGTGTTACACGCTTGATCCTTCAGCCCACTGCCACCAGCCTCGATTGCCAGCACCTCCTCAGCTTCCTCTTCATCATCCAGTTGTGCCAGCTTTTGCTTCCAGGCCTCTTGGTCCCAGGCAGTCCAGTCAAAAGAAGGATCCCCATCCTCCTTTGCCATTTGAAGCTTGATCTTGAGCATGGCGATTGTAGCGGAGAGTTTCGCCCCTTCCATCACTTCCTCCTTCTCTTGCTGGGCTATAATTTGGGCCAGGACCAGCTCCCTTTTCACTAGGTTGATCTCATTTTCAAGGGAGGAGATTTTCTTGTCCTTTGCCAGGAACATTTTTTGGAAGTCCAGGTGCTTTTGCTCGGCCTCTTCAGCATGTGAATCTATGAGAATCTGGATCTCAGCAAATTTCTGCAAGAAAGAAGCAAATGTCAGGATCCGTTATCCTCAGAAAGGGTAGATCAGACTTAAGGATCCAGGATCCTTACCTCAAAGACGTACTCCTCGAACTGGTGTTAGAGGAGAAGAAGGCCTTCAAGGGGTTCAGAGGCTTTTCTTTTCTTGGCACCCTTGCTCCGTGTGCTCATGTTTTTGGGGTTCGGAACACTGGGGATGGCAGCTAGTTGTTTCTTGATGGACTTGGAGGAAGCAAACGCATCAAGATCACTGGCGCTGAACCTGGAGGGTGACTTTGAGGATTTTCCAGCGCCTACAAATGCAAAACACAGATAAGTATCCTTATTCTACATTTATTTAGATATTTAATCATACACAAATTTGAATACTTACTTGACATGGTGAAGGAACCGGAGGATACTTCTTGTGAATCCTTTGCTTTGGCTTGAAATGTCCTTACAGCAGGATCGAGCTTCCACAAAGCAGAAACTCTTTCTTTTGTTGCAGGTGTTTCTTGGATGTGAAAAAGTGAGATAGCTGCAAAAACATAAAGAAGGATCAGTTATCCTCAAAAGAAAAAGATACCTACTATGATCCTTGTCTAAGGATCCCATATCCTACCCTGGGTGATCCACTTTTTAGGGAGATCCTTCCCGTCTGGGACTGAATCTCTCCTTACAAAGAAGAAATGGCTCTTCCAGTGGGTGTCGTTTTTGGTGGTTTTGAGGATTGGGTGAGGCTGACCAGGTTTGTGCTTGAACAAGAAACGGTGTGAACCATGGCTTACAAGGTTATATAGTTGACTCAACTCGGGCATCCCTATTTCTATACCCTCCTGCTCGATGAGGTTCTCTATGGTATAAAGAACTCTCCACATCATTGGCATGGCCTGTATGTAGCACATGCCTGTGAGTGCGAAGAAAGATTGTGTGAAAACAGGGAAAGGATAAGAGAACCCTATCAGAAAAGGGTGGCCGGAAAAGCAACCCAAGTGTCGGAAATACAATCACTCTTCATCGAAGAGTCAAAGGATCGGAAAACGGTTTCAGCCGGAAAGCAATGGCGGATCCGGTCAATTTCCGGATCAATGAAGCGACAGAGTTCCAACGAAGGGTTTTTAGTAACGGCTTAGCTTTTCAAAGGACTGTCCTTTTTAGGATCCTTAGCAGGTGAAGATCGGAGAATCATTTTCGCCATGGATGCTCGAGAAAAGAGGATCGGAATGCTTGAATTTAAATGCCTATTGATCCTCATTACTAACTCTGAATTTATAATGATGAGTTTGCAGGTAGTCATGTCGCTGACGTCAGGTTTGCAACGGCTAGTTCGGATATAACGGCTATATTTACGATAATTAGTTCATTGGAGATAAGGCAGAAAATATGACTCATCAAGTTGTATTTTATTCCTCATATTTTGGGGGGCAATTGTTCGGGGTGGATTTTCTAAACCTAAGGATCACGGATCCTCAAGTGCAGCCAGGATCACGGATCCTCAGTTCGGTTTGAATTAAGGATCCTCAGAAGACGTTGCAGGTTTAAGGATCCAGGATCCTCATTATTATCCTTACACTAACGGTTGTTTCCACTATGTTTGAACTTGTTTTGCAGGAGTATTCGAATAGGACTTGGTCTTGCCGAGATTCCAGGGGAATATGCTCCATTATTCTGCACGTGCATGGCTTGTATGACCGTTATGGAAGTCGTGGGGAGCTAGCACCTTTTGCGGATTGCTTGTTAGTTAGATTATTTCCATTTTTATAAGGGGATAACAAGCTTGATCAATTAGAACAATTAGCAACACACACACTCTCGAGAACTCTCTGCAACTTATTGGCGATTTCATACTTTTTGCACACTAGTGATCCTTGTAACAAGCTTGTTATCATCCCAGTTTGTAACCTTTACTTGTTTAATATAGTTGGTGATCGGTAGTTTCCATCACCCGATGTTTTTTGTGCCGGAGATCATATCTTGATCAAGGGCTTTTTCCTCGTATAAATCCTTGTGTCACACATTCATTTCATTCATATTTTGTTCATACATTTGTCTATTTATTCAAGCATCACACCTCACAAAATCAGATTTGATTGTATTATCCTTGTGTGATTTTTGACCAAAACAATAATAATAATAATAATAATAATAATAATAATAATAATAATAATAATAAAAGTCTGTTCGTTTAATGGAATTCAAAGATTTTAGAGTTGAAAAATGTTCCATCTAAAATTGTGTTTGGTTTAAAAGTAAATGAATTATAATTAGAAAACATTTATTCACTCGGTGGAATTCTTTTTTTCTTTCTCTAACCCATCAAATTAAAAACATTCCATTGAAATGTTCAAACATTACCAAATTGTCAATCTTATTCTTCATAATCCTAGAAGAAAAAAAAAATCTCCTTGAATGCCGTAATTGGTGGAATTCAACTTTTTTGTATCCAAAATAAAAACCCATGGAATTCAACTTTTAGTGTTTAGTTCTTTGGAATCTTTTGTTCAGTCATATAATCCAGAAAATAACCACAATCATCACTTACTCCATTATATAATTCACTTTCTCAATTCAAATATCAAACTAAAACTTCTTGTTAATTTTTGTTTTATTTTATTTTTACAAACTAACTCACACGTTACCATGAACCAGGATCGGAGCCATTATGGTCGGTGGGGTGACAGGCACCCACCTTACAAAATGTTTAGGATGTTATTTAGGCAAAATTTTGATTGCACCTCTTAAAAATACGGTAAAACCATTTGATTGCACCCAAAAACAATTACTTGGCCCACCACTACTATGAATTATAATGGTTTTAATGTGCTACGCAAAAATTAAATATATTCTTGATATAAATAAGAGTGAATTTCAAGGATTGTCCTTTCTCTATATACTCAGTTTCAGACGCTGTCTTTTATGTTTAAAATTGATGAGTTTTGTACTTTATCTTTTAAAATCTATCACGTTTTATCCTTTTGGCATAACCCAGATTGATTTTTCAGTTAGAGTAAATTACAAGTTTTGTCTTTTATGTTTGTCTCAAATTTCAGGCGCTGTCCTTTACCTTTAAAATTGATGACTTTTGTACTTAATGTATGAAAATGTTGCATGTTATGTCCTTTAGGGCTAACCCAGTTAGAATTTTCTGTTAAATTATGTCACATGCATTGCACACGAGGGTAGAACACTCATTTTCCCTCTCTACTTGTGTTTCCCCCTCTTAAAACCCTGATAACACCCCCATTTCATCACAAAAAAGTGAGAAAGGTAAAAAGCTAAATAGGATTTTTGTTTTTCCACTACAAATCGTTCAATCATTTCCCAGATGCTGTTTATTATTCACACTTTCACACTTACTTTCCTTTCTAACATTTCTCTCCAGTTTCAACATTTCTTACACGATTTCGGGTTTGAACTATAATAACAGATGTGGAAAGTGTTGGATCTGAAAGATAATATACCTATAGATTGGAGCCCTAGGGTTGGTGACAACGGAATTTGTTGAGTTTTGGAGGATGAGGTTGCCGGAATCGGTGAGATAAGCGATTGTGAAGGTGACTGGAGGTTGCCGGAGTTAGTGAAGGTGACTGTTTGACCGTCGGTAAGAGCAAGAAATCGGGTCTTTTTACCACCGTTGGCAGCTTCAACGGTGGAAGTTACAACCGAACCACTAGACAACAACCGTTTCGTCAAACTCAACAACGAGCTTTCCACTTTCCTTCTTTGTCTAGCGAGTTCAACCTTATCAGATCTAGGATCCGAAGTCCTCTCATTCCAAACCGGCGAGTAAACATAAGTATGTGGATCCGGAAATGCAGGTAACCAATGTAACAACCCGCACCTTCGTGCGTTGTTACTACTCGACACACTCGTTACGCCTAGCACCGGAGATTCGGATCATAATGAAATCATACCAGTTATATCGCTAAATCGAAGTATAATCGAATAACTACGCATATTCTATCGCTATTACAAACCTATTTTGCATAACACTCACGATGATGTCGAATAAGGGCCTAATCTACCCTTCTCGACGAGCGTGAGGTGTCAAAATGTAAGTAATCGACGCTAACGAGGGCTAGCGGGTGAGTACTATGACTCTAACCGTCATGACGATGATGGCAATACGAGCAAGTAGTGCCCCGGTAGTCATCGTGGCACATCACATCGAAGAACGCACTCGAAGGCACGCGTAATTCGATCACCGCACTGAGAATTGGATACATAAATACGTATATACGGCCCTTTTGTGATTAATAATAATAAATAATTTAATAATTATATAAATATATGAAAATATGGCTCAAACCGTCGAAATCGCACCAAAAACGGGATCAAAAGGCTTCCGAACGGATCAATTCGATCAGGCTAGTCCAATTGGTCAGACCGGCCCAATCAGATAGGCCAGTCCGATCGGATGGACCAGCCGATCGGATGGACCAGCCGATCGGATGGACCAGCCGATCGGATGGGCCAGTCCGATCGACTGGGCCAGCCGATCGACTGGGCCAGCCGATCGACTGGGCCAGCCGATCAACTGGGCCAGCCGATCGACTGGGCCAGCCGATCGACTGGGCCAACCGATCGACTGGGCCAGCCGATCGACTGGGCCAGCCGATCCAGTCACTGTTTTGCCTTCCTTTCTCCTTCCTTGCCTATAAATACCCCTCCATTCACTCCTAAACACTTGTGTTGCTGCTCCTAACCGACCAAGACGCTCCAGCCCTCAAATCTCTCGATTTCTTCCGATTCTTGTAAGTTTTCGGCTCAAATCTTGTACTTTCTTGATCCAAATGCAATCCTTCATCTTTCTATCTTTCGAATCTCAATTTTTAACCGTGAAATCAACGGATTTGGGGTGTTCTAAGGTGATGTCACCACAAAGTTCTTCAAAGGTGATGTCATCCCATGAAGAACAACTCAGATTCGGATGATTTACATACGATTTTTCATGAATCTCAACCAAATCAGTGTTTTCCTATTAAGATGGTCATGGATCTGAGATGTTCTGACTGATTTCATCACAAGTTCTTATGAACTTCAAAGTGTTGACCTCATATCATCAAGAACAACTTAGATCTAGGGCATTTCCTAAGTAAAATCAAGGTTTTTACATCAGATCTATACATAAAAATGGTAAAACCAGAACTTAGACCGACCTCCTGCACATTTCTTAGTGTCGTGTTGGTCTAGGATCTGATTTCTAGCAATAAAATGATCGATTTCGGGTTAAACACGGAAAAACCGACAAAAACGACCAAATCTGACGAACGGGGTGATTCCCGGCCGATGAAACAGGTCGGAATTGACGGGATTTCAGTTGCTTAACACCTCATCGTAACGTCTCGACCCAAAACGCCGAAGAACGCTCGAAAAATCATCGAAAACAGCCGAACAGAATGGCCGATCGAGCGGACCAATCGATCGAACAGTCCAATCGATCGACTGGACCAGTCGATCGAGTGGCCCAATCGATCGAACTGGCCAATCGATCGAGTGGCCCATTCGATCGAACGGCCCATTCGATCGATCAGGCCCAACCGATCGACCAGGCCCACTCGATCGAGTGGCCTGTTCGACTGGGCCAGCCCAATTTCACCATTTTGTCCGATTTTAACCCAATTTTGCCCGATTTCACGCAAATCGATACCGTTTAACGCATAGTAACATGTCACTCACATAAATTGTCTGAAATCAGGACATTCTCCGGCACCGATTCCGCAAACCTAACCGAATACGCGCTGTGAGTATACTTGACCCCTTTTATCGAATTTTGGGTGTAACATACGTTCCATAAAAACCAAACTTATCAAACGAATGATTTAATTGGACTATTTATCACTTGCGAATAACTGTTTGCATAGATATACGTGATGCTAGTTACATGTATGCTAGGACTTATACTCGTGACGTCCCACCAACAACTAGTATAGTACTATTTCGCCCGACGGGGTCTAGTTATGCCATCAAAGAGTCGAGCATCGAGGACTTAGCTGGTAGTATCAGTTTTATGAGTATATATGTCGTGTATTACGTTTATGCATGTGGAAATTCGCAGCACTTTTAATCTATCATACTACACATACCAAACCTGTATACTCGCCAATACTTTTGTATTGACAAAGTTTTAACGTATGTTGCAGGTTTAGCCGAAGTTTACATCAAATCAAGCTAGGAAGTCTAGAAACTCATCTAAATTATAGGTTGTCGGATTTGAATTGTTCGAGAGGACAAGAAATCTGTGATAACTTATGTGATTGTATTGTTTGTTAGTATGGGATGACAAATGTAATAAATATTATCGCAATATAGTTGTTATGGATTCTCTTGAGCAATCTGATTCGCCTAGTGCCGCGCCCCGATGATTCCGCCATCGGTTGGGGTGTGACAGATTGGTATCAGAGCCATAACTATAGGGAATTAGGCAAAGTTTGAGACTCGACCTAGTCCGGGTCGATGTCTTAGAGAATTGACCTAGTCTATAGTCTAAGTACCCACAGGCCGACTCTTACGAACTCGTTAGGGTTTGTTTGGGCCAACTTGCTACTCTCGATCGAATTTGTTGAAAGTTACAACTATTGTGTGAACACCGTATACTACAGCTTCACACAAAGAGCCTTTCCTAAGGCTAGAATGTTACTTAGCCTTTCCTAAGGCCGACACAATACACATGTTTTCAAAACTACTCGTACAACAAAAACCGAGTGATCTATTCGAGACCAGGTGTGAAAACCAAGAACTCTCGATGAGATCGCTCACTCAGTGTAGTTTTCTAGCACGAGAACTTTTCATAGAGCCAGGAGTGATATCCGCATCTCGACGAAAGGTTTCCATTTCGAAATTCTAGTGGAACTCTCGGATTTATTCGATGAGCGCCACCACAATTGGGAACGAAGTTGATAAGTCAGGGGTGAAACCCATACCTTAATCAACCGTTCCACTCCATAAAATGGTTTACAAAAGCTCTCACCAAGGACACGACCATAACAACGACTCAGGCTACGCGAAGACTAGAGGGACGAATGTCAGGAGCTGCATCCCAGTGGAAGCATAAGTCCTCTAGGTCAACGCGTATGCCCGAACTTGTTGGGTATAGTCGGGTTACTTGGGTAGTCAACGCCTAAACACCCAAGGCATTCTATCTAAACTATTACGTCTAGGGTATCAAATACGTTTATGTGTTTTCAAATTTAAACCTTACGATTTACCGATTTCTCGATTTATCGGATTTAAGATCCTAGATTTACAAGAACGCACAACTCGCACAGCCATCGCAATCTAAAACAAAGACCGAATGATCGCAACAAAACAAACGTCTAAGTACTCGAGTTCGCTTACGCTATTCCTCTCATCGCGTCCTCGCGAATTCTGAATCAATATCTATGTGTAACCTGCAGCTATATCTATATGTACTAAATACAAAACGAATCAATTATGTGAGAGTTTAGGAATCTAGAATTTTCCTACGTGGCTCCTATGTGTTTAATTAAATTCTATACCAAGTTTTGATCGAATCAAATCGCATCAAAATTTCAAAAATCATTATGATCGAATCTCATTCCGAATCCTTCTGTCTAGATGCCTTCCAACAACTCGATCTCGAGACGAGTAGCTAGGAGAAGAGCCCAACGACGCGCCGATAAGAGGATTGCCTCAATTGTGACCAAGGAAGTGGTCAAGCTCATTCCTCAAATTGTCGCGCAAGTGCACTCTCGAGGCCACTCTCGAGCCCCGGAAGACGTCAAGACGGAATCTGCATTCCTCTACAAACACTTCAAAGCCTGTGATCCAATACCTTTCACGGGTGAAGGAGATGTTTCTCAATTACTCCAGTGGTTCGATGCCATCGAGGTTACCCTACGTCAGAGTGGGTGCCCCGAGGACCTCCAAACTACCTGCGCCACCGGAGTATTTCAATCGCGAGCACTCGACTGGTGGACCGCCGAACGCAATAAACGTGGTATCTCCGCAGCTTACGCCCTCTCATGGGGTGAGCTGAAGGAACTCATGAAAGAAGAATATTGTCCTCCTCACGAAGTCCAGAAGCTAGAAAACGAATTTTGGGAAATCAAGCAAACCGAAGGTGACAATGCGAGCTATACAGCAAGGTTCAAACAGCTTAGCACAATCTGCCCAAGTCAAGTCAACACTCCAAAGAAAGCTATCGCAAAGTATATTCGTGGCTTACCAGAGTGTGTGGGCGATTTTGTTGAAGCTGCAAAACCCACTACCATCGAAGAAGCCTACCGTCTAGCCGCAGAGATCAACAGCAAACGAGTCGTGAACGGATTCTCCTTCAAGAAGCCTGTCACACGAGCTCATCAAGCAATCATCATCAACTCATCCGACGATTCCTTTGGAGAATCGGACGATGGTTCATCTGACAGCTCCTCGGAGGATTCTTCCAAGAATCGCTCCGACAATGCCTCCGTTAAATCGTCAGGCGAATCCGAAGACGACACTGCATCAACTCAAGAAGCCCAACCGAGCCGCAAACGAAGGACCGTGAGCCCAGACTCTTCAACAACTGGACTGCCGCAACCCGAACCTCTCCGATCAGTCCCAGTTCAGTCACAACGCGCTTACAATGGATCTCATCCCCTGTGTTTCACATGCACGTATCATCACCCGCTAGAAGCAAAATGTCGCTATTGCGCAAATTGCAACTGGTATGGGCATTATACGTCGCAGTGCCGTACAGGACCGTGACCTGGAAGGAAGTCATCAGCAACCGCCGTCTCCGCAAGTATCCACAACAACGTATTTTGATCCTAATGTTGTTGTAATAATCCGACTTATCGCTATCATTTCTGGAACTTATTTCATATATCATCGTGTGTGGATTCTATTTCTCTTACAATCGAGCACTATCTAGACGCTAGCACTATGTACTATATTATGTATTTTATCCCTATAACACTCTTAGAACGAGGTACGGTATACGTGCAAGGGACAACTAATCACGGGTGCACACGGGATTATCTTGGTCAGTGCACGGAGATCGTAGTGAAGTTCTAATGGTGCCATAACGTTTAAAAGCACGGTCAAGGCCGTGTCAACAAAGTGTGACACCAAAGCACGGGGCATAAGTAGTAGGGGTGACGCGGGGGTACGCTTTACCATACTACCGAAACTTCGTGAAGAAAGTGCCACGTGGAGTTGGACGTTATTAGACCTATCATACTATTATGGTTAATTTGACACTCTACAATCAATCAATCACAAGGCGTAACAAAACCAAATCGCATCACTGCGAGGCTTCTCGTAAGTCCGCGTACACAACGCAATTGCCACATCGACGGACTTAGGTAAGTTCGCCCCGAAGAGCAATTGGAGCAACGCGAGACTGGTCGTAAAGTCTAGAACGCAAATCAATCGCAGTTTTGTCGGATCTAACTCGCAATCAAATCATTCGATATGTGGCTCGAAATCGCAATCGCATCATGTGTTGTCTAGAAATCTCTAACGCTAGTTATTGTCAATTGTGTGAACCTCTATCAGCTGGTGTGGATCGCCTATTGTGGATTCACTAGACGAGTATCGAGAATCACTCGCCGCCTTCCACTCTTAACGCGCCTCGCACCTAATCCACCAACTCGATACTCTTATCATGGTTCGCTATTACTTATCAATGCACGCATTCTACGTGTCATGTTAGCGCACAAGACCTCGCTTCACGAGACGAAACTAACAAGGTTGAAACATGGTGATGTTTTGACCATATTAGTTGACTTTGTGGAAAAAGGCCGTGTGGGCTAGCCTTAGTACTATTCGTGGTGTAATCAGTTCAATCAATCGTCTATCACTCGCAACGCAACAATCGTCGCTTATCAATCTGTTGAAATCTATTGTCTATCGATGTTCGAATGTTACTTGGAAGTCATCGCAGGTGGTGTAATGTTAGGGTGCATGACATTGCTTCACAAGATAAAACTAATATGGAAACATGGTGTTTGTCATATTAGCAAGTCTTGTGGAAACGTGCCATGCGAACTTCGTGTGGAATCAAATCGAAATCTCATTTACCCGAATCAAAATCGTGTCATTCGTTGCCCAACCAAGCATACCATATCAGCGTTGTGCGACCGGACTACTCGCACCCGCTGCCTACGCTTGGTTTGCATCCAACTTATTTATATTCAAAACTCGGTCTAGCACCTCATCGCTAGGATCAAGGGAATCGAAATTCTATCTGTGTCTTATCGGCACGCATGACACTGCCTCATGAAACAGAGTTAATATGGGTAAAGCATGGTGGATACGCCGCTGGTACTTCCTATATATAAGTGTTTTAACCATATTAACGAACTTTTGTGGGAAGGTGCCACGTGGGGCCCGATGTAAGTTATTTTTCCATAGTATTAAGGAAAACCTATTTTTATAAAATTTTTACTATAACCGTTGGACAAATGAAATTCCTTACAACATGGAGAAAACATTGAATCAGTTTGGCTCCGTGCCCAATGAAAATTTCATAAGTCCAATTCTTTTCTTAAAAACCTTTGCAATGACCGACAGGAGTCTTCCCGAGAACGAGGGTTCGGCCGTCGAGTTCCGCTCGAACCCACGTTGTAGGAAAGTTTTCTTAAAACTTATTTTGCCACCTGATTCTTTTAAAATGTAAAACTCAAAACCTGTTATCAAATAACAAAACCCTCCACATAGCGCTGGTATGGACATCAAAACGGTCGACACCGCGCCATGAGGAGATTTTTCTTAATTAACTTCGGAAATTAATCGAGTATTGGTAAGTTTAAAACGCTATAAAATTGCTTTTTGTATGTGTTATCACTTCTAAGTAATCGAATCGTATGCTCTCTCTATTTTCACTCGCCAAATCGTAATCGATCGCTCGTTATCTAGACGCTAATAATCTCTACTCTCAATCGCATCAACCCTTACGACCCTACTATTGGATTAATTTCGGGACGAAATTTCCTAAAGGAGGGGATACTGTAACAACCCGCACCTTCGTGCGTTGTTACTACTCGACACACTCGTTACGCCTAGCACCGGAGATTCGGATCATAATGAAATCATACCAGTTATATCGCTAAATCGAAGTATAATCGAATAACTACGCATATTCTATCGCTATTACAAACCTATTTTGCATAACACTCACGATGATGTCGAATAAGGGCCTAATCTACCCTTCTCGACGAGCGTGAGGTGTCAAAATGTAAGTAATCGACGCTAACGAGGGCTAGCGGGTGAGTACTATGACTCTAACCGTCATGACGATGATGGCAATACGAGCAAGTAGTGCCCCGGTAGTCATCGTGGCACATCACATCGAAGAACGCACTCGAAGGCACGCGTAATTCGATCACCGCACTGAGAATTGGATACATAAATACGTATATACGGCCCTTTTGTGATTAATAATAATAAATAATTTAATAATTATATAAATATATGAAAATATGGCTCAAACCGTCGAAATCGCACCAAAAACGGGATCAAAAGGCTTCCGAACGGATCAATTCGATCAGGCTAGTCCAATTGGTCAGACCGGCCCAATCAGATAGGCCAGTCCGATCGGATGGACCAGCCGATCGGATGGACCAGCCGATCGGATGGGCCAGTCCGATCGACTGGGCCAGCCGATCGACTGGGCCAGCCGATCGACTGGGCCAACCGATCGACTGGGCCAGCCGATCGACTGGGCCAGCCGATCCAGTCACTGTTTTGCCTTCCTTTCTCCTTCCTTGCCTATAAATACCCCTCCATTCACTCCTAAACACTTGTGTTGCTGCTCCTAACCGACCAAGACGCTCCAGCCCTCAAATCTCTCGATTTCTTCCGATTCTTGTAAGTTTTCGGCTCAAATCTTGTACTTTCTTGATCCAAATGCAATCCTTCATCTTTCTATCTTTCGAATCTCAATTTTTAACCGTGAAATCAACGGATTTGGGGTGTTCTAAGGTGATGTCACCACAAAGTTCTTCAAAGGTGATGTCATCCCATGAAGAACAACTCAGATTCGGATGATTTACATACGATTTTTCATGAATCTCAACCAAATCAGTGTTTTCCTATTAAGATGGTCATGGATCTGAGATGTTCTGACTGATTTCATCACAAGTTCTTATGAACTTCAAAGTGTTGACCTCATATCATCAAGAACAACTTAGATCTAGGGCATTTCCTAAGTAAAATCAAGGTTTTTACATCAGATCTATACATAAAAATGGTAAAACCAGAACTTAGACCGACCTCCTGCACATTTCTTAGTGTCGTGTTGGTCTAGGATCTGATTTCTAGCAATAAAATGATCGATTTCGGGTTAAACACGGAAAAACCGACAAAAACGACCAAATCTGACGAACGGGGTGATTCCCGGCCGATGAAACAGGTCGGAATTGACGGGATTTCAGTTGCTTAACACCTCATCGTAACGTCTCGACCCAAAACGCCGAAGAACGCTCGAAAAATCATCGAAAACAGCCGAACAGAATGGCCGATCGAGCGGACCAATCGATCGAACAGTCCAATCGATCGACTGGACCAGTCGATCGAGTGGCCCAATCGATCGAACTGGCCAATCGATCGAGTGGCCCATTCGATCGAACGGCCCATTCGATCGATCAGGCCCAACCGATCGACCAGGCCCACTCGATCGAGTGGCCTGTTCGACTGGGCCAGCCCAATTTCACCATTTTGTCCGATTTTAACCCAATTTTGCCCGATTTCACGCAAATCGATACCGTTTAACGCATAGTAACATGTCACTCACATAAATTGTCTGAAATCAGGACATTCTCCGGCACCGATTCCGCAAACCTAACCGAATACGCGCTGTGAGTATACTTGACCCCTTTTATCGAATTTTGGGTGTAACATACGTTCCATAAAAACCAAACTTATCAAACGAATGATTTAATTGGACTATTTATCACTTGCGAATAACTGTTTGCATAGATATACGTGATGCTAGTTACATGTATGCTAGGACTTATACTCGTGACGTCCCACCAACAACTAGTATAGTACTATTTCGCCCGACGGGGTCTAGTTATGCCATCAAAGAGTCGAGCATCGAGGACTTAGCTGGTAGTATCAGTTTTATGAGTATATATGTCGTGTATTACGTTTATGCATGTGGAAATTCGCAGCACTTTTAATCTATCATACTACACATACCAAACCTGTATACTCGCCAATACTTTTGTATTGACAAAGTTTTAACGTATGTTGCAGGTTTAGCCGAAGTTTACATCAAATCAAGCTAGGAAGTCTAGAAACTCATCTAAATTATAGGTTGTCGGATTTGAATTGTTCGAGAGGACAAGAAATCTGTGATAACTTATGTGATTGTATTGTTTGTTAGTATGGGATGACAAATGTAATAAATATTATCGCAATATAGTTGTTATGGATTCTCTTGAGCAATCTGATTCGCCTAGTGCCGCGCCCCGATGATTCCGCCATCGGTTGGGGTGTGACAACCAATCTGGCACATGCTTAAACTCAGGCGTCTCACCCATCTGCACAAAACTCGGCGTCAACCTCCTACTTCTAACAATCGGAAACCTCGCGACAAGTTGAGCAAACAGAACTTCTTCAACCCCTTCAACATACTCCATAACCTCCTTCATCACCCCCGACGCTAACACAGTACTACACCCCTCCAACCCACCCGGTGAGGGATTGGCCAGGGCGGATGACGGTGGTGGTGGTGGTGAGGGTGAATTTGGTGAGCATTTCAGATGAATTTGGGGGAGATTGATGGATTGTGAAGAACAGGTGGGTGGGGCATTTCAGATGAATTTAGATGAGAGTAATGTATATTTATTTTAATTTTTAAGTTTGGTAGAAAATAGTTGTTGGGTAATTTTTTTTACAAAATAGCCCTTGGAAAGGTGTCATGACAAAAATGCCCTCATGTGAAAGGCATATGACCATACTTAACCAAAAAATCTAACTAGGTTTGCCCTAAAGGACATAACGTGCAACATTTTCATACATTAAGTACAAAAGTCATCAATTTTAAAGATAAAGGACAGCGCCTGAAATTTGAGACAAACATAAAGGACAAAACTTGTAATTTACTCTTTTAGTTAAATGTAGTCATGTGCAGGTCATGTAAGGGTAAACTTGTCATTTAATGCCTCTTTTAATACCCAAAGTTATCATCTTCCCCAATTACATTCTTCATGAACCCTGGTTACAGACTTGGGGGAAGTTTGTAAATTCTTGAACCCTTGAAATTCTTAAAATTCACTCCCAAAGTTATCATCTTCCCCAAATTTATTCTTCATGAACCCTAGCTACCATTCCCAGATCTCGTGGGTAAGCTGTTCACCAATGTTTAATCACTTTGACTGCAGTTCATGTGTGTGTAAATCTTGTTTCTACTTCTCATTTAATTAGCACACATTGTTTAGTAATAATGTATTTGGATTTAGACCATGTGTAGTGGAGCGTTTTTATTTAAAAAAAATTCAAAAATAACGCCCGAAAACGCCCAACGCACCGTTACATGGGGCGTTATATTTAAAAATTTTTGAAAAAAATGGTGAACGGCGTTTTATATAAAACGCTCAAGAACTCTGCCATGTTTGACTTGAAGGGACATGTGGCCAATGGGATGTCTCCATTGTTTGACTAGCCTGTTTGCTTTATTTATTTATTTTTTTTTCAAATGATTGAATGGGGGTTATTGGCATAATGGCCCACTACGCCACTTTTGCTATAATGCCCTAACACTGACTAGGATGTCACGTGTCGGATAATGCCCCATGGTAGAGGCATTATACAAACTTACCACTACACGTGGTCTTAGGGACTATTCTTACTTCTTAGACACGCATGATTATATCAATAGGGGTTTTTTTTTTTTTAAGTAGAAAGAAATTACAGTGCTTGATCAGAAACCACTTCTTCCCTTCTCAAAGCATAGATTATTAACATACTTTCTTTTTATTTGTGCTTATAGAAGTGGTGGTCAAACTAAACGCTCATCACAAGCAGGCTGGACAGATGAAGAGGTTAGTTGCTCGCTATGTGGTCTACTAGCAGTTGAACAATTATCTTTCTTGGTTAATTGTTTGGCTCTATAAACAAATAGGATGTTTGGGGGAAGTCTGTAAGAAATGTTTGAACAAATATCTTTCTTGGTTGATCGTATTAAAGAGTTGGTTGAAAAGCATGGCTGTAAGAAATGGTCACTTATTGCAAAACATTTGGCTGGTCGAATTGGCAAGCAATGCCAGGAGAGGTAAGCACATTGTTGCAAACATTGTGGGAAGTCAGATCTCAATTTTGGGGAAGTCTGTAACTAGGGTTAATGAAGAATGAAATTGAGGAAAATGATAAGTTTGGGTATTAAAAGAGGGGCATTAAATGACAGATGTACCCTCACATGACTTGCACATGACCATATTTAACTTAACTGAAAAATCAAACTGAGTTATGCCAAAAGGACAAAACGTGATAGATTTTAAAAGATAAAGTACAAAACTCATCAATTTTAAACATAAAGGACAACGTCTGAAAATGAGCATAAAGATAAAAGACAATCTTTGAAATTCACTCTATAAATAACATTGTAAAGCTTCTAGAACAGTAGACTTTTATTTTTTAAAGAAAACTTTTTTCTTGATTCCGTTTTCTACGTTTATTCCCCTTTTCTAATGCAGAAATTATATAGAATAAGAAGTTTAGCATTATAAGTGTTTTGAATCTTAGATTAGTCTTGGATGTGAAAATGTTAACCTGTGGCTATAACTAGAACGCAAGGGAGGAGAGATTTAAATAGGCATGCATCCAGAAAATAAGTACAGAAAGGTTGTAACATCCATATAAAACGGGTCTAAAAAACCCGATCCGTTGTGAACCAAAACTCCGTATAACAAATATAGTTGAAATTTATTTATTTAATTATTCGTTTGATGTTGGGCTTATAATAAATGTAATAATGATAGTAGTCCGCGGTTGTGAACCAGAAAATAAGCACTGAAAGGTTGTAACTTCCATAAAGTACGGCCATAAAAATTATCACACATAATAAAATGTGGTTAGGTTCGTTAATAGTTAGGGGCTGTTTGGCAACATCTGAATGGTTAAGTTCTAAATCAGTTAGAGGTCTGAATCATTAAGTGCTGAACCAGTGAGAGGTCTGAACCGTTAAGAGCATGTATAATGCTTAACCATTCAGAGGCAAATGTCTTACCAATTCAGATTAGAGGTCCTAACCATTTAGACTCTGTATAATGTTTAATCATTCAGAGGCAAATGTCTGAACCATGCAGACATCTGCTCGTGAAATAAACAGTCTGAACCATTAAGTGTTGAACCAGTAAGTAAGAGGTCTGAACCATTAAGAGCCTCATTAAGAGGTAAACAAACAACCCCTTAATCTAGTACATAAACCAGATTTTGAGATCAGGGACTAAAATTGACATACTATGAAAGTTGATAAAGCAAACACCAAAAATAAAACGGATGGATAGGCTGGGGGACCCGAACCCGAGCCTGTACCGGTTTCCCAAGACAAAACACACACCTACCAAACCACTCTGCCGCAACTTTATGTCTTAGAAGTCTCTTAATCGTTTTCCATATAAACACTCGACACTTTCGGATTCTTTTTGAACCCGGGCTTGCCGCCTAAAGATTCAAGGACCAGCTGCTCGAACTAGACGCGGGAAGAATCTCAAGAGTAATAGTCTGCAACATGTGGAAGATCACAAAAAGAAGAACACACCGTTAGCCACAGGGAGGGGAGCCTCTCTGTCAGGGGCGGACCCACGTTAAGCGGAATAGGGTCCCCGGGCCACAATCTTTTTTTAAAAAGTAGTAGAAGCGGTATATAAAATTTTCTATGGACCCCATAACAATGAGAGTGAGTCTGGTGCATTGGTAAAACTCCTTGTTTACACACAAAAGGTCCCGGGTTCAACACTTGTTTTTTCCGTTTTTTGTGTTTTTTTTAATCTGATTTTAAACGGTATTTTAATAGCCTTTCAAAAGAACAAAATCACACAGCAAAACCAAAAGTCACACTCTGTTTTCTCCTATGCACCATCCATAATCAAGAAACCTTCCACCTTCTCCAGTTCTCTGCCTCCTGCCTCCCTTCTCCTCCACCTTCGGCCTCCTACCGTCGGCTCCCCCTTCCTCCATCCTCTCCGCCGCCCTATCCGCGTCCACTGGTAAGTTCCATTTTGGTATATATCTAGTTGTTTAAGGTTTGCTAATTTTGCTATGAACATTTGTATATATCTACAGAATTTTTTTTAGTTCTGTAACTTGAATTTAGGGTTTAGGGTTTGCTATGAATTTTTTTCTACTTCTGTTAGAAGTTCATGTCTCAGAAGTTCAGTGTGACACCTGTGTCACCACGAACACCAAACAAATGCCAAACCTATGAAACATTGTGTTTCATACCTGGGATTTGTATAAATATGTGTATCCTTTGCACATATCAATTCTTGTTCAATTCTGAGCTTTAAATCGCTTTCTGGAAAGTTATATGCGCACTGGTGCGTAAACGTAATCAGTTTAGCGCGACAAACACTCTGGAATAGTGAAATAGGCTTAACATACCTTAAATGACCTTTACATAACTTAGAAATAAGTTTTGGAAGGTTTGGTATGGCAAAAACAAATTTATTCGATCGCAGGGACTATTTGCGTCAAACTACGAAACTATACCGATTCGTATGGTGTCGAACAGTCCGGAACTTGATCATAAGTTAAACATACCATATATAACCTAATCATAGCTTAGAAACAAGCTTTGAGTGGTTCGGTGTGCGAAAACATGCTTATATGATCTTTCAGGGACTAAAAGTGTCAAAAACGGCGTAAGTTTGCATTTTCGCGCATATCTTACGTTCTGGACACATCTGGACATCCAAAATTTTTGTACACACTAAAATATTTTTATTTTAGTGATCGCCATGCAAAAATTCCATTCGTCGCTTAATTTGGATCGATTTTTGCGTTCGTTACGACTTCCGTCGTAATTAACCGAACAACGCGATTTTACGATCAAACGAACCGACATCCGAGATATTTTTGAGCATGTTTTGAGTCCCCTATGCTTTAACTTCATTTTAGAGCCTTGAAATGAGGTTAACGGGGTTTAAACGCATCGAAAAAGGCTTTAAACGCGTGCAGGGACCATTTCTGCCATTTTTGAAACTTTGCTGAATCAGACACGCCGTAGCGTAGCGCGAGCCCTAAGGCCTATGCCGTCGCGCTACGCGAGTGCCTCATCTGGGCAGAATATGTGTTTTCAGCAACAGTTTGTAATTTCAGGGGCCAATCTTGCAATTTCTTTGTGTGGTAACCAAGTTACCACCTCTCCAAGGCTTTGCACCTGCTTATTACACTTGTATGGCTAGGATTAATGCTTAATGGCTAAGAAAAACAAGTGGAATGATCTTGTTAATCCACTGCAACTATAAATAGCCATCAACTTCATTCATTCCATGCTCATACCTCATTCTTCTCCTCTCTAATCTGCTTTGGAGCTCTCTTCTAAGCTTTTTGGGACTTTGTCTTCTTGTAGAAAAGATAGCAAGGACCTTAAGTGAGCTTCTTTCATTCTTTTTATTTCCTTTTTCCTTTTGTAGTGCAGAAAGTCAAACGTTTGGCCAACAGTTTGACTTTCGGTTTTGACCATCAATTGGTCAAGTCAAAGTTCAATTGAACTTTGACACGTGATTGTAATCACGATAGTTATAATCCTTCGCGATTATAACCGCTGATTACCACGTTATCTAGTTGAAGTGTCGAGTCAAAGTTTCGGTCAAAATGCGTTTTAGCACGCATTTTGCAACGGAACTACTTTAGGGTATTAAAACGCTTTGTTTTGATACCAAATCAGTAGGTTAGACATGTTTTGACATGTTTAACTCGACACTATTAGATTAGTGCTTGTTTAGGGTCGTAAGGTAAGCGGTCTAAACAACCGCTTAGCCTTCCGAACCCGACCCATTTGGTCGATCTTTAGGATCCGACCAAGCTTAGTAAGTGATCATAGATTCATAGGGAATAACCACTGAGGTTATACCTTATGATCACATAGGATTGGTTAGTCGTATGCTAGTTAGCTTGTATGCCCATAGGAAATGACCAAAATGCCCTTTTGAAGCTAAAATCCGTATTTTGATTATGTGAACATATTTTCAACATATAATCTAAATTAGTAACATGTTTAGGGATAATTGGGCATGTAAGACTTGACATAGCACATAGTTAACCATCCGAACCTAGTTTTACGCAAACGACGCATTATAGTGGCTTATGTTACCATAATGTGTCGAAACGGGTCAAAAGCACTTAGGTAGGCCTTCCAATCAGAATGTTAGGTCTATTAAATCATGCCATATGAGTTGCAATACTCATTTGATTTATAGAACTTCATTCTATCCTATCTTCCGATTTAGGATCCGATTGTTTAACATAGTGATCCATACTAGGTGCCACTTGATTCCTTGATTTCCCGAGCTTTGTTAGGACACTTAATCAAGGATACTTGCAATCTCAAGTGAGTACATAGTCCCCTCTTTTACTGTTTTCAATTGTTTTGGGGTGAAACATATATGCCTATTTTCCTGATTTTAAACTACATGATTATACATGTTTAGTACACATTCTTTTGACAAATTAAACGATTTCCTATGGTTTAAACACTGATTTTTCCAAAACTTAATAAACAAATTGTTGGATTGTACCATTTTTATACATTCACCCAGCCGATTGGTAGTATGATATAGCGCTATAGGACTAGACACCCCATTCCTGTTGTATGGAATGTCAGAAACCAAATTTAAACCAAATAGAAATTGCCTTCGTGGTATTTCTATAGTCTCCAAAGTGTAGTTTGATACACTAAGGCTTTGTTGAATACCAAATCACACTCTCTTTGTATATGTCGATATACTACAAAAGTACAGTTTGATGTGCTCTCAAATGTGATCTACCAAAGTATATTTTGATATACTATGTACAAAAATCCAACATATGTTTTAACACACCTACTTTGTTATTTAAACCAAAGCATAGTTGATATGCTACTTTTAACCAAAGCATAGTTGATATGCTATTTACAAACCAAAGTATAATTTGATATACTACCAATACTTTTATTCTTAAACCAAAGTATACTTGAGATATACTACCGAAACTATTATTTTAATTACTAAAGTATATTTTGATATACTATCCATTTAACTATTTCAAAACTAAAGTATACTATGATATACTATTTGTACAAACTTTTCAAAACCAAAGTATATTTTTGTCTATACTATAAACCCGTTTTCCAAAACGACACATTTTCAGAAACAAAACTTTTACATTAGATTCATGGCTATTTTGAAAAACATAAAACCTTTTCTCATATTATCTAAAGCCATGAATCTAATACACAAAATCCTATGTTACTCACAGGCATTTTTATGCTGACGTACCATATTTTCATATATGTTTCAGGTACTGCTATGTGATGATTGTTGATGCACGCTACATATAGGATGGACTTGTGCCTTAGCGACTTAAAACTGAGAAACAATTATTGTTTTATTTTAAATTGTACCAAAACATTGAATTCAATAATTCAATAAAACAAAACTATTTAATCCATGGTTGTGAAACAATGATTCTGTTACAACACTCCCCGACGTTTCCGCCACGTTTTGTTGTTTTACGTGGTCGGGGTGTGACAGAAAAGTTGGTATCAGAGCCAATGGTTATAGGGAATTAGGTTATTAGTAATGCTTTGACCTAGACTATAACCTTCCTAGGACCCTAACACAAGTTATCTTGTGTTTAGTCTTAAAACAATACACTTCACCTATCCTTAGGTGATAACCACAACGAGAACACAATAACGAATCCGCTTCGAAAATTAATCATCTATCCTTGGATGATTGATTACTAGGTTTTGAACCCTTCCAGTTTGATTCATCTTTAGCTTTGTGCCTTTTGAGTTTTCAAAATCCCGTCAAAGTTTGAGTCTAAATAATGTGAACACGTGCAAACTGGAAGAGTGAATGCCTGTACCCTGAGTTTTCTGTCTAAGGCTAGAGTGTTCGTACAAATCCGCAGTATCGGACCAGTCACTCTTACCTGGGAACTCTTGGGGTGAGTGTTCACTTATAGGCGAGCATGTCTTCAGTGATACATTATGTTGACCCATTTACTTTGATTTGTCACAGTGTCGTTTGTTTGTTTTAAGTAACGAACAAATGCTCACAATCCTTATGCCTTGTCGATATTCTTAACATCCAGTTTTGAATATCCAATGACATCTCACTCGTTTTTCCCTCATGTTTCTTTGCTCTTTTAGAATATGCCTCCTCGACGTGATCCAGCTCAGGATGCCGCCTTGGCAGCCTTAATCGCTCAGCAATTCGCTGTTGTACTCCCGAACCTTATCACCCAGATAAATCAGGCAAACAATAACAATAACAATGTTCAGTGCACCTTTAAGACATTCAACTCAGCTAAGCCACTCACATTTACTGGGTCTGAAGGGGCCACGGGGCTCCTACAGTGGTTTGAGAGTCTCGAAAGCACGTTTCGTCATGTACAATGCCCAAACGAGCGAAAAGTTGAGTTTGCGTCAAGTGTATTCCAGAAAAGAGCACTCACATGGTGGAATGGCATAATGAGGGATCGAGGTGCCAATGTAGCAATGGCACAAACCTGGGAAGAGCTTCGGGCTCTAATGATGAAGGAATTCTGTCCTCGTCATGAGCTTAGGGCTTTGGAACGGGAATTTGATGATCTCAAACAAGACAGCGGTGAACATCGAGCCTACACTGATCGTTACGAGGAATTGAGTCTGTTATGTCCTACCATGGTTACGCCTTTGGATAAGGCAATTGAAAGATACATCGATGGCCTTCCTGATCCAGTTCAGGATATTGTTACTGGCAGTAACCCTACTACCGTCAGACAAGCCATTGAACTATCTGCCACCCTGACTGAATCTCAAATCAGGAAGGGTAAGCTTTTCCGAAAAGGCGATCCAAGACCATCTGACAAGATAGCACAAGATAAACCAAAGGATAAACAGACCGAGACCTCTAAGAAGTCGAAGAAGCGTAAGGCTTCACAAAACTTCGCAGTAGTTGCTCAGAATGATCAGGTTGCACCAAATCAACCAGCACAGCCTCGTGCTAGGAAGAACTATGTTGGTACTGCACCCTTGTGCAACAAATGCAACCGTCATCATGTGAATCAGACACCGTGTCAGAAGTGTACCCACTGTGGGCGTTTGGGACACTTGGTCAATACATGTCGCCATGTTATCCAAAACCAAAATGTTGCAAATCCTGCTATTGTTCGAGCACAGTTTCCTCCTGGATCGTGCTATAACTGTGGTGATCTTACTCACTATAGGAACAATTGCCCAAGATTTGTTAATACAAATCCAGCACGCGGACGAGTATTTAACATAAACGAGGCAAACGCGAATGACAACGCAGCAGTGAACAATTAGTCTTTTGTATTTCCTTTGTTGTTATCTTTTGACATTTGAGACAATTCAGTTATTATAAATAAAATGGTTATTCCAATTTTATTTCTAAAACTGATACGATTGTGTGTGTGTTGACATACCCCTACAATATCAACACCAATGAACCATGTTCTTTCCAGAACAAACTACTCGTATGGTTCCTTCATTCTATGATCATTTGTGATCTCCCCAAAAATCCTAAGTACTAGTTTCTTTTAAGAAACAAAGTACAGGTGCAATCCTTAATCAGATACTTGAAGTACCATTTCAAATCTTTGATTTGATAAAGGTGCTATCGTAAGTCCTTAATTGGATTCTTTATTTATCCTAATACGAATGTTATAAAACGACAGAAACAAATTCCAAATCCTTATAAGATCTTCCTATCTTCATAGTTAGATTCTTGAGGATATTTTAAAGTACTAATTGAAGTCCGTGATTGGATTTCTAGTGTACTTCAAATTCACAAACGAGCTAATAACTAAATTAACGAATACACAATTTGGTGATTTTATGTTTATGTGTAACTCCAAAGCTCGTTATCTAAGTCCTGGTGGAATCTTCCGTATTTTCATATGTTAGATTCTCAGAAGGGTACTCAAAGTACTGTCTTAAATCCTTAAGGGGCTTCTATGCAAATAGTAAGAACCTTGGATTCCAAAGTGCTGATTCAAAATGATTATTTGGTTCTGAGTTATAAAGATCCCTTAAGTGGTCTATTTAAAGAGATCATACGACGATCTAGATAAGAAGATCATGTGTTGATCTGGTTACACTACAAGAAAAATGACCATTTGGGACTAAATTATGAGGGACTGGTCTTTCAGTCTCGGATACATAGTATCTGGGACTAATTTATTAGTTACTAATTGTATTAGAGACTGATTTATTTGTGACTGATACCCGTGACTAATAATCAGTCCTTAATACTTGGACAACTTATCCGAGACTGAATTTTAGTCACAAATATGTTTGTCTAAAAATAATTTTTGGTGGGAAACATATTGGTTACTGAAATTCAGTCCTAAATAATTGCCCTCATTAATAAAAATGGCGCCAATTTATTGGTCACTAATATTCAGTCACTAATATATTGACACTGAGGGACAAAATTACGATGGACTGATCTATCAGTCTCGAATAAATAGTATCCGGGACTAATTTATTAGTTACTAATTGTATTAAAGGTTGATTTTTTTGTGACTGATATCCGTGACTAATAATCAGTCCTTAATACTTGGACCACTTATCTGAGACTGAATTTTAGTCACAAATATGTTTGTCTAAAAATGAATTTTGGTGGGAAACTTATTGGTTACTGAAATTCAGTACTAAATAACTGCCCCATTAATAAAAATGGGGCCATTTTATTGGTCACTAATATTCAGTCACTAATATATTGACACCGAGGGACTAAATTACGAGGGACTGATTTATCAGTCTCGGATACATAGTATCTGGGACTAGTTTATTAGTTACTTATTGTATTAGAGGTTGATTTTTTTGTGACTGATGTCCGTGACTAATAATCAGTCCTTAATACGTGGACCATTTATCTGAGACTGAATTTTAGTCACAAATATTTTTATCTAAAAATAAATTTTGGGGGGAAACTTATTGGTTACTGAAATTCAGTCCTAAATAACTACCCCTATTAATAAAAATGGTGCCATTTTATTGTTCACTAATATTTTGACCACTTGTTTGAAACTAAATTTTAGTTATAAACATGTTTGCCAAAAAAATGGATGGAAACTTATTGGTTACCGAAATTCAATCCCAAATAAGTGGCCCAATAATAAAACTGGTGCCATTTTATAGAAATGAAGGATCAAATTCAGACTCCAAAGTCGTTGTAAAAACCCTATTGGACATGTTATTCAGACACAAAGCACAAAGCTTATTTGTAAATGTAAGACCATCGGTAAACCAGACATATGTATAACTGAATAATTTAAAAAAAACATATGCATTATATGTCCAAATCGATTCTAACAAAATATAAAACAAGTTCAAAGTTCAACAAAAATACAAAATAAGAACATTAGCATCCAAATCTACCTACCACACCATATCAACAACCCATGTCCAAGTAGCACCAGCCTCTAAGATAAGATTCTTCCAAATTCAGCCTTCTGAAAACACATTATAGTATGTTATTTTAAACTTTAATGCATACGACATAAAAAACCTTGTAAAGTGGTCATATTGTAAGAATCCGAAACATACAACCTTTTTTTTCAATTAGTTGGTTCCTATTTGGGGTAAATTTATAAGTTTAGTGCTCTAAACTACACAAAACATAAATGGCCTTTAAGTTTTTTTTTCCTATTTTAAGAACTCCCTTTTAAGTTCTTAAGAAAATCCATTTTAAATTATTTGTACAATAGAACCCAACTCAATATTTTTATCAATCAACCAATCTAATTAAGGTTCATTTTATAGTTGATGAGGCTATATGCAGAAACAAATAAATTGAAATTCATCAAAATTATAGTAAACTTCCATACAACAAATAATACCTGAAATTGTCCATATGCCCACATCATTGATTCCAATCCAAAATAAACCGGGTACTGTACCAGCCAAATTTGACAAAACATAACTAAATACTACTATTGAATCCTTTCTTGATAATTCTACTTTTACCTACAAACATAATATCCATAGTAAATTTTTAGATAATGTGAAACAATTCTACTTTTACATGTGTATTAGTAAATAAGACTAGTATTGTGAAATTTGAATACAAAATTTACATAGTGAACATTACCAATCATCGTCGTCGTCTGACTCATCATTTTCTATTTCATTATTGGGCTTATCGGTGTCTGAATCATCTAGATATGACTCTGAACCAAAATCTTCCATGATGTGATCAGAATCATCGATCTCCTCATTGATAAAATCATCTATAGTGCCTTCAGAATGTTGAATATCAACATTTTCAACAATTTCTTCTTCAACATCTTTACGACAAAGGTTGACATCTTCTATCAAATCTTCTGCATTGTTGTCTTCTGGAATATCCCACAAGTTTCTGTGGATAATTCTTTCAATGATTTTCCATCGTGAATTTGGTTTAAGTGGATCATTTACATAAAACACTTGTTTAGCCTGGTTTGCAAAGATGAAAGGATCTTCCTTGTAAGCATGTCGGGAAGTGTCTACGCTTATAAAATGAGGTTCAAATATCACGTTCTTTCTTCGACGATCAGTATCAAACCATGTGCATTTGAATAATATAATACGATAACCTCTTATAAATGACAATTCAATGACTTCATCAAGAAATCCATAATAGTCATCTTCAACATCATTATGAACGCCCGATACGGTAACTCCACAATTTTGTGTCTGTCTACCGTCATCGTTTGACTTAATGATAAATTTTACCCCGTTCACTATATAGCCCCTACGTGACGAAACTCGATTATCGGGAAGGCAAGACAATACATATAACTCCTCATTAATTTGAGATGGATTTAACGCATACATCTCATGAATCTGTTCTCAATTTTCAACATAATAATCATGTTATTATAGTGCAATGCAATATCACAAAGTAAAGTAAATAAAAATAGAGTGTGAGTATTACCCGTTTTGCAAACCACTTCGAGAATGTAGACTGCTGCATCTCGTAAAAATCCGATGATTCCGGATGTTGCATTTGTAAAAACCGTAAGTGTTCTCTGCCACATGCATATAAACTATTAATTTTGTGACATGCGACAGTTAATACTAATTCACAACCAAATATCACAAAAAAGAAAAACTTACTCTAAGTACGGCTGAACCTCTTGGCAATTGTTGAAGATAAACCATATTGCTTTTTTCATAAGATTACTCGGAAGGATATGGACTTCTTTTTTCCCAATACCTCGGCCATTCAATCTAAAAACATCCAACGCAGAGCTTCGAGCATCACTAGAGGTTTTGTCATAATTCCTGTCACGTTTATCCAACTTGGATTCAACACCTCGTAAATAGTGTGAACAAAATGTTATGGCTTCTTCAACAACATAACCTTCTGCTATCGAGCCTTCGGGTTTAGCTAAGTTTTTAACATATTTTTTTAAATGGCCAAGGTATCTTTCGATTGGATACATCCACCTTGATTGTACAGGTCCTCCCAAAATTGCCTCTTGAGGAAGATGCACACATAAGTGCACCATAACTGTAAAAAATGATGGGGGAAATATCCGTTCAAGCTTGCACAAAACCTTAACTACGTCTTCTTGCAACGCTTCCAACTCCCTCACGTGTAATGTGACTTCCGTAAGTTTCTTGAAAAACTGAGACAACTCCAGTAATGCATCACGAATCTGTTTTGTCATAAAGGGACGGATTGCAATAGGAATTATGCGTTGTATTAAGACGTGACAATCATGTGATTTAAGCCCATGTACCTTGCCTTGCTCAACAATCACATTTTTAGCTAAATTTCCAGCATATCCATCTGGAAAACGCACAGAGCTAAGTAAATTACAAAATTGTTTTCTCTCGTCTCGAGTTAAAACATACAGAGCATGTGGTTTAACCCAATGATCATTCTCTCTCACCAAGTGAAGCTCTTTACGTATGTTCATATCTTCTAAATCTAGTCGAGCTTTTTCAGTGTCTTTCGTCTTTCCTTCTATGTTTAATAGGGTTCCTAACACATTCTCACACACATTTTTTTCAACATGCATCACGTCTATGTTGTGACGAATCAACAACTTAGGCCAATATGGGAGTTCGAAGAAGATGCTTTTCTTTGTCCAGTTTAAGTTTGAATCGGGAGGGTTCCGTTTTCTTTTTTTACCTACATGAGTTGGATGTTTTCCATGTTGATGTACAGTTAGATGTTTCAACTGATGTAAGCAATCATCTCCGTTGACAAATTTAGGTGCAACCCTAGTCTCTCTCTTTCCATTAAAATCTCGTGCTTTCCTCCAAGAGTGATTGGTTGGGAGAAATCGCCTATGACCTACATATGCTATTCTATCTCGCATACGTATACTGCTCGCATCTTCATTGCATATTGGACATGCCTTGTATCCACTCGTGCTCCACCCGGATAGATAACCATACGCAGGAAAATCATTAATTGTCCATAGAAGTGCGGCACGCATGTTGAATCTCTGTTTTGATTCACAATCATATGTTTCCACACCCTTATCCCATAGAAGTTTCAATTCATCTATTAGTGGACGCAAAAATACATCTATATCATTACCTGGTGAATCTTTTCCAGGAATCAGCAATGTCAACATAAATGAAGCATCGATCATAGATTTCCAAGAAGGCATATTGTATGGTATAAGCACAACAGGCCACATACTATAGGAGAGACTCTTTGCACCAAACGGGTTGAAACCATCACTTGCAAGCCCTAGGCGAACATTTCTAGGATCCTTTGCAAAATCAGGAAACATTGTATCAAAGTGTTTCCATGCCTTTCCGTCTGCTGGATGCCTAAGAACCCCCTCTTCTTTGATTCTGTATTGATCATGCCATAACATTTCCTTAGCAGTGTGTCTTGAGGCATATAAGCGCTTAAGTCTACTTGTGATGGGAAAGTAACGCAAAACTTTTACCGGTTTTTTCTTCCCTTTACTATTTTCTTCATAACGACTAGTGCTACACACTGGACAATTTTGTAATTCTGCATTTTCTTTCCAAAATAATGCACAATCATGTTTACAAGCATGAATAGATTCGTATCCTAGTCCAAGAGTACGTAAATACTTTTTCGCCTCATAATAGTTTTTCGGCAAGTTTGCGTCCTTGAAAGCCCGGCTAAATAAATTCAAAATCATATCAATTGACACAATTGTCATTTTGCATGTTACCTTCACGTTGATCAACTCTAGTAAAAAGCCTAGTACAGAAAACTCATCACACCCCGGGTATAAAGGCTTCTCCATATCGACAAATAACTTCTCCACCTTTGGGTTATTACGTAGACTAGCACCTTCCATGAAGTTTTCAGCTTCGGTTTCGCCGCCCGTAGGAAAAGCGTCATCAAGTAACTCATTGACACCGTCATTTGATTCGTTATCACTTTCTTCACAATCACTATTTGTTTGGTCTGTTTCATAACCAGGCAGATGTTCACCGTGATAAATCCATACATTGTATGATGGTTCAAAACCATTATAGATTATATGATCAGCAACAACTGTGGGAACATGTCTTCTTGCATTCACACACTTTTTACAAGGGCAATGCATCCTACCTTCACTATCAACGTATGTTTTACCCCTTTCTGCAAAAGCCATTGCTCCATTAACGAACATCGGGTCTATCTTATTTGTGATTTTAGTCCAGCTCTTATCCAAAGTCATTGCAAAATCCTGGTTAACAACAAACATAAATAAACTACTTATCAAAACAAAACATTATTCTTTGGTTTATGAGGTTGGGTTGCCCATGCGAAGCCTCCACCGCCCAACACTTAAATCCGTATATTTTACATTTTCAATGCTAAATCAGATCCCTGGCCAAATACAGTCGTAATGTACCATATCCTAGCAAATCATCCACTAAAGAAACACACGAGTAGAAGGACTGCTCGATGTTTAATTTCAAACTACACAAATTGATATGCATTTGTTTAATGTTTATCATTTTATTCTTTTTCCTCAAAATATAACTCCAGACTATACACATATATATGTACTTATTTTACTCTCAGACATTTACTTCTTTCCTATCAACCAATTTGTATTATACTTATGGTGAGTTATGGACTTCTCTGCCATTACTTAGCCTTTGTTTATGGGTAAACCTCTTATTAGGTTGTAAACTTGTAAGGTAACGTGTAGTGGGGCTCCATGTGGCGCCCTTTTCTCTCATAACGCCCCATAACGCCCTGAACACCGCGACGGGCGGCGTTATGGGGTTTTTTTTTTGGTGGGCAGCGCGATACATATCGCGGCGTTAATTTTGTTTGGTTACTTCATTTGGCAAATAAAAAAATAGAACAGAGTTTTTATAATTAATAATAAAATTGAAAATTAATAATTAGGTAATGATGGGTAGGGGCTTTATGACTACGGGCTTAAATGCATAACGCCCCATAACGCCCACCCGCACACGTGGCACGACACGTGTTGCATAACGCCCACACAGAGGCTTTATGACTACGGATGGCCTCATGCAGGAAGATGCCTACTGAATAGTTCCTCAAGTCCACAACCAATTAGGCAACCTATAAAAGGGCTATATAAAGAAATTTGCCACCATAACAGAAAGAACCTTAAGGAAGCTATCATCTATTAAAAGCATGCCCCAGAATCAACAACTTCTTATGTACTGTAACAATCAAATTTACTATGGTTCACTAAACAGGGATTCTTCCTATTCAATTAACCTAGATGATCTGATGGAGACTCGTCAATGAAAAGCTACAGCCTTTAGGCAAGATACAATGAGAAACAATTAAAACTCACATAAGTTGAATATAAGGACATCAATCAGAATCAGACGATCGATCATACAACTGGAATTATTAAAGTCGAACGAATTAACTTGAAGTGATCGTACCTAGTAGCTGGTAAAGGGGCAGAGCCGTCAGAGGAGAGGCGTTCCCGCGGAGGAGGCAGCGAATCCGGCGATGCTGGAAGAAGATACAGAGGTTTTGGATTCTGATGATGGTAGGCCGTTGTATATTTTCCGATGGTTTTGGATTCTGATGATTGTAGGGTATCATAAAACAAAAATGTTTGCGATAAATATATGATAAAAAAAAATTATAATTTGATGAACTTGAATTATCATCATAACGTAAACTTTAAATTTGTGTTTGGAAATATATTTAACAAATATTTAATAATGGTCTAAATATCCCATAGTTGTTATTTTCCTTCCAAGGTTTCCCTAACATGAATCATATGGGTAAACTAGGGAATGACAAAAAAGTTGTACCGCACGTAAATTAGGTTCTACCGATTTAAACCGGTATACTGGTACCAGCCCAAGGTTAAACTTTGGAATTTTAATCTTTTATGGGTCTAAAAAGGTGACGATCTACCTTCTTAGTAAAACCTAGCATCCACAATACACATCAATCAAACTTCATCCACAATCCACATTGATCACTAGGTTATTCTTTAATTAACTTTTGGAATATAATTTAGTATGGAATAGTGTAGAATTTTGATTAATTTTTAGTTGAATCATATATTATGGATTTATAGGGTTAATTAGTTAATCCGGTTGAACCGTCTGGTATAACATCGGTTGAACGATTTCTGAGCCTAACTCGGTACGATTTAAAAACCGATTTTTAATACACTGGGTACGGACCACTAACAACTTATGTATACCACTGCTTGAAAGACTATATGAAATAGTTTTAAAATGAAAAATTATTTTTTAAATATTTTGATCAATGTTGGTCAATGATGGTTAAGTATGGTATTAATTGGTTAACAATGGCACCAGTTGAAATACTATATGAATGTAAGTAGTTTTAAAAAGAAAAATTCATTTTTAAACATTATGGTCAATACTGGTCAATGATGATTAATTATGGTATTAATTGGTCAACAATGGTCAAGTATGGCCAATGTTGGTCAATAATTGCCGCCAATGATTTAAAATCCGGTTTTTTAATCATACCGGATTAGGCATAAAAATGGTTTAACCGGCTGAATCGGGTTGGGCAGGGCGGTTCAACCGGGTTGACTAGTTAATTGTATAATTTCATAAATTACAGCATTAACTCAAAAAATAATCCAAAACTGGATAAAAATGGAAATCTGGAACGAACGATGGGGTGATGGAAGTCTGGAACAAGTCACGAATGATGAAGTGATGAAGCCAAATTTGAATTTTGATCGATGGAGATAAAATATTAAATGGAACAAGTCACAAATGATGGAGTGATGAAGCAAGTTTTGAATTTTGATCAATGGAGATAAAATATTAAAAGTTGTTAGGTTAAAGCTAAGAGTAAACATGGAGATGAGACGATAAAAAGTGAAATCCTAACCCAAAAACAGACCTGAGCTGGTACCGTTATAACGGTTCAAACCGGTATACCGTATTTTACTGGTGGTACAAAGTCTATGTCGTTTCTCCTAAAGAGGAGGCAGTGGCGAAGTTAATTTCTAATGGGACAACAATAACTACTACCATGGATCACGAGCTCGAAAAGGAGGCAATTGAAAGTGTATGTGCCAAGAAAAAAACAACAAAATCTGCATGGAAGGTAGGCGTTGGACCGGTTTTCAGAAAAAAAGATTTTTGGATGACATCGGAAGCTGGATCGTCTCAACCATCTTCAAGCGAGACGGAAGCACTTCGAAATCAGGTGGCTTTACTAGAAGAGAAATTGAAACAAAGCAATGAGAACTCGGAAAAAATGTTGATGTTCATGAGCTCAAAGTTTCCGGATTTTGAGAGCTCAATATCCGCACATGTGAGTGGTGGAGCAAATGATTTGGATGGGCAACTCAATGTTAATGATAGTTTGATCTAGGATGTGAGTTAGTTAAACTTACTTTGTTGGTGTTTGTTTGATTACTTTTTTGAAGTTTAGGATTTATCTACTAAGTATTTTTACTTTTATGTTTGACTTTTAACTTTATTAAAGTTTAGAATTAACATGCTATAATGTTATGGATAAAATTTGTTGAGAATGTTATTGTATTTAAGATTCTTATTAGTCCTAAAAAGTAAATATATTACCAAATGTGCATGCATACTATCGACTATCAAATGTAGTATCAAAGACTATTTTTTAGTCTTCAAAAAACTCATGACTAGAAACTGTCATAGCATCATAGACTATTTTTTAGTTACGAAATTTAACATATAAGGGAGTGATTATCAGTCTCTAAAAAAACATATTCGGAATTGAAAAAGTTCTTAAAAGATACAAAATTTCAGTCTCTAAAAACATATTCGAGACTAAATAATGACATCTAAGATTATTTTTTAGTCCCTAAAAGATAAATTGAATATGTTATTAGGGACTAATTCTCAGTCTCTAAAAGAACATATAATCAGGGACTGATTCTTAGTCTCTAAAAGAACGTATTCAGGACTGAAAAAGTTCTTAAAAGCTACATATTTTCAGTCCCTAAAAAATATATTAAGGAATGAAATGTATGTTATCAGGGACTAATTCTCAGTCTCTACAACGTCTATTAGAGACTGAATTGTCATGGAACCCAAATCTAATTAAATGTTTTTGGGACAAAATAGACAAGGTTCAAGTACTGATTTTCAGTCCTGAAAGGCCTAGTATCAAGGACTGATTTTCAGTCACCGATAAATTGTATTCGAGACTGAAATGATGTTGTACAACAACATATATTGAGGACTGATTTTATATGTATAGGAGACTGAATGTCAGTCTCTATTGGTGTCATACAATCGGGACTGAAATTTAGTTACTAATGAAGGTATCTAGGACTAAGCAATTAGGACTGATTAGGGACTGGCAAAATCAGTCCCTAATAACCAATAGGGACTGATTTAGGAGTTTTAGAGACTGATTTTTCAGTCTCCGAAGGCGATCTTTTTTGTAGTGTTAAAAGGATCGTTCATTGATCTAGTTAAAAAGATCCTTTGGTGGTCTAGTCAAGTCATTTCATGGTTATTCGATTGATTTTACCCTACACATTATGAGATGAACTGTGCGGACTGTGCAAGGAATTACGTAATTATGGATGCATACGTAATTATGGAATTCAGTGCACAGAAACCACAGCAAGTTTTGTCATGTGTTAAGACCTATAGTGATGAGAATAACGAGACGGGAGCAATGTAAAAGGGCATGGTGGATACGCCGCTGGTACTTCCTATATATAAGTGTTCCTTATTACATTGCGAAAGTAGCGTTATTTAAATTGCTAGAAGTCCTGGACCTTGACCAATGTCAATCTTATTTTGCATTCTCCGACTCTGATTTCGAGCACACACAAGTTTCCTATAATAGTCTTCATAGGAAACATCCTCCTATCCGTCGTTTGAAACCCCATGTGTTTGTTACTGCAACATTTTGGCAGTTAACAGATTCGCTAAGAATCCAAACGTGACCTAGAGTTCTACTCGGGAAACGAAGGATTCACTTGAAAGCGAAACGATCACAGTTGTCTTCACAAGTTTCCTCTAGAATTAAATTTCGGGACGAAATTTCCTAAAGTAGGGGAGACTGTGACACCTGTGTCACCACGAACACCAAACAAATGCCAAACCTATGAAACATTGTGTTTCATACCTGGGATTTGTATAAATATGTGTATCCTTTGCACATATCAATTCTTGTTCAATTCTGAGCTTTAAATCGCTTTCTGGAAAGTTATATGCGCACTGGTGCGTAAACGTAATCAGTTTAGCGTGACAAACACTCCGGAATAGTGAAATAGGCTTAACATACCTTAAATGACCTTTACATAACTTAGAAATAAGTTTTGGAAGGTTTGGTATGGCAAAAACAAGTTTATTCGATCGCAGGGACTATTTGCGTCAAACTACGAAACTATACCGATTCGTATGGTGTCGAACAGTCCGGAACTTGATCATAAGTTAAACATACCATATATAACCTAATCATAGCTTAGAAACAAGCTTTGAGTGGTTCGGTGTGCGAAAACATGCTTATATGATCTTTCAGGGACTAAAAGTGTCAAAAACGGCGTAAGTTTGCATTTTCGCGCATATCTTACGTTCTGGACACATCTGGACATCCAAAATTTTTGTACACACTAAAATATTTTTATTTTAGTGATCGCCATGCAAAAATTCCATTCGTCGCTTAATTTCGATCGATTTTTGCGTTCGTTACGACTTCCGTCGTAATTAACCGAACAACGCGATTTTACGATCAAACGAACCGACATACGAGATATTTTTGAGCATGTTTTGAGTCCCCTATGCTTTAACTTCATTTTAGAGCCTTGAAATGAGGTTAACGGGGTTTAAACGCATCGAAAAAGGCTTTAAACGCGTGCAGGGACCATTTCTGCCATTTTTGAAACTTTGCTGAATCAGACACGCCGTAGCGTAGCGCGAGCCCTAAGGCCTATGCCGTCGCGCTACACGAGTGCCTCATCTGGGCAGAATATGTGTTTTCAGCAACAGTTTGTAATTTCAGGGGCCAATCTTGCAATTTCTTTGTGTGGTAACCAAGTTACCACCTCTCCAAGGCTTTGCACCTGCTTATTACACTTGTATGGCTAGGATTAATGCTTAATGGCTAAGAAAAACAAGTGGAATGATCTTGTTAATCCACTACAACTATAAATAGCCATCAACTTCATTCATTCCATGCTCATACCTCATTCTTCTCCTCTCTAATCTGCTTTGGAGCTCTCTTCTAAGCTTTTTGGGACTTTGTCTTCTTGTAGAAAAGATAGCAAGGACCTTAAGTGAGCTTCTTTCATTCTTTTTATTTCCTTTTTCCTTTTGTAGTGCAGAAAGTCAAACGTTTGGCCAACAGTTTGACTTTCGGTTTTGACCATCAATTGGTCAAGTCAAAGTTCAATTGAACTTTGACACGTGATTGTAATCACGATAGTTATAATCCTTCGCGATTATAACCGCTGATTACCACGTTATCTAGTTGAAGTGTCGAGTCAAAGTTTCAGTCAAAATGCGTTTTAGCACGCATTTTGCAACGGAACTACTTTAGGGTATTAAAACGCTTTGTTTTGATACCAAATCAGTAGGTTAGACATGTTTTGACATGTTTAACTCGACACTATTAGATTAGTGCTTGTTTAGGGTCGTAAGGTAAGCGGTCTAAACAACCGCTTAGCCTTCCGAACCCGACCCATTTGGTCGATCTTTAGGATCCGACCAAGCTTAGTAAGTGATCATAGATTCATAGGGAATAACCACTGAGGTTATACCTTATGATCACATAGGATTGGTTAGTCGTATGCTAGTTAGCTTGTATGCCCATAGGAAATGACCAAAATGCCCTTTTGAAGCTAAAATCCGTATTTTGATTATGTGAACATATTTTCAACATATAATCTAAATTAGTAACATGTTTAGGGATAATTGGGCATGTAAGACTTGACATAGCACATAGTTAACCATCCGAACCTAGTTTTACGCAAACGACGCATTATAGTGGCTTATGTTACCATAATGTGTCGAAACGGGTCAAAAGCACTTAGGTAGGCCTTCCAATCAGAATGTTAGGTCTATTAAATCATGCCATATGAGTTGCAATACTCATTTGATTTATAGAACTTCATTCTATCCTATCTTCCGATTTAGGATCCGATTGTTTAACATAGTGATCCATACTAGGTGCCACTTGATTCCTTGATTTCCCGAGCTTTGTTAGGACACTTAATCAAGGATACTTGCAATCTCAAGTGAGTACATAGTCCCCTCTTTTACTGTTTTCAATTGTTTTGGGGTGAAACATATATGCCTATTTTCCTGATTTTAAACTACATGATTATACATGTTTAGTACACATTCTTTTGACAAATTAAACGATTTCCTATGGTTTAAACACTGATTTTTCCAAAACTTAATAAACAAATTGTTGGATTGTACCATTTTTATACATTCACCCAGCCGATTGGTAGTATGATATAGCGCTATAGGACTAGACACCCCATTCCTGTTGTATGGAATGTCAGAAACCAAATTTAAACCAAATAGAAATTGCCTTCGTGGTATTTCTATAGTCTCCAAAGTGTAGTTTGATACACTAAGGCTTTGTTGAATACCAAATCACACTCTCTTTGTATATGTCGATATACTACAAAAGTACAGTTTGATGTGCTCTCAAATGTGATCTACCAAAGTATATTTTGATATACTATGTACAAAAATCCAACATATGTTTTAACACACCTACTTTGTTATTTAAACCAAAGCATAGTTGATATGCTACTTTTAACCAAAGCATAGTTGATATGCTATTTACAAACCAAAGTATAATTTGATATACTACCAATACTTTTATTCTTAAACCAAAGTATACTTGAGATATACTACCGAAACTATTATTTTAATTACTAAAGTATATTTTGATATACTATCCATTTAACTATTTCAAAACTAAAGTATACTATGATATACTATTTGTACAAACTTTTCAAAACCAAAGTATATTTTTGTCTATACTATAAACCCGTTTTCCAAAACGACACATTTTCAGAAACAAAACTTTTACATTAGATTCATGGCTATTTTGAAAAACATAAAACCTTTTCTCATATTATCTAAAGCCATGAATCTAATACACAAAATCCTATGTTACTCACAGGCATTTTTATGCTGACGTACCATATTTTCATATATGTTTCAGGTACTGCTATGTGATGATTGTTGATGCACGCTACATATAGGATGGACTTGTGCCTTAGCGACTTAAAACTGAGAAACAATTATTGTTTTATTTTAAATTGTACCAAAACATTGAATTCAATAATTCAATAAAACAAAACTATTTAATCCATGGTTGTGAAACAATGATTCTGTTACAACACTCCCCGACGTTTCCGCCACGTTTTGTTGTTTTACGTGGTCGGGGTGTGACATTCAGAAGTTCTGTAACTTGAATTTTGTTGTTTATATAGTTGCTTATCATCTTAAAAATTAAATTATAGGCCAAATTATGCAAGAATCATTGAAAAAAAAGTTTCATGTCTCATCATCTTAAAACTTGTAATGCTTTTTTTTCGTTTCGAAAGATATCGTATGTTTATTATGTGTTTTCTAATGAGTAATGATTGTATAATTTTGTTATGGTATTGTATTTTATTGTGTTCCTCAACCCGACTCGACCCAAACGACGACGACCTGAAAATTTTAACTTTTGTTTGTCAAAAATTTGAACACCGAAAAAAGTGGACCCCATTGAAAAAAAAATCTTGGGTCCACCACTGCTCTCTGTGACCAAGCTCGGGCATTAGAATAAGTGTGGGAAAAGTACACAATGAGGTCAGTGAGAGAGTAGGGGAGTTTAGAGAGAGAAAGTACCGATTACCCTTTTTAGAAGGGGAATTCTATTGGCACACCTAATTATCTATCCGCACACTTTACTTTTTCAATACGGGTCGTATAGGCCTATACGGATCGTATTGGTTCAAAAGTCAAAAGTCAAATTTGGATGTGTCAGTTCTTGTCTGGCGGCTGGCTGGACCAATAAGGGTCGTATAGGCCTATACCGGTCGTATTGCTTTGGTTTTTTTTTACAGATTTTTGTATACATTTAAAAATAGTTTTAACATATTTTAATAAAAGAATTCTTTTAATTTTTAAACAAAAAACATTTTTAAAAATTTATCATGTCGTATAGGTTTGATACATTTTTATTATACTATAATATCTATGTTATAACCGTATTATATACTACATTTTTTTACATTTTTTATACATTTAATCATAGTTTTAACAAAGTTTAATAAAAGAATTCTTTTATTTTTTAAACAAAAAACATTTTTAAAAATTTATCATGTCGTATAGGTTTAGTACATGTTTATTATACTATACTATCTGTGTTATAACCGTATTATATACTACACTTTTTTTACATATTTCTATTTCTGTAAACGTTTAATCATAGTTTTAACAAAGTTTAATAAAAGAATTCTTTTATTTTTTAAACAAAAAACGTTTTTAAAAATTTATCATGTCGTATAGGTTTGGTACATGTTTATTATGCTATACTATCTATGTTATAACCGTATTATATACTACACTTTTTTTTACATATAATCATAGTTTTAACAAATTTCAATAAAAGAATTCTTTTATTTTTTAATCAAACCTTTAGAGACACCTTCTCAATCAACCACGTAAACGCACGTTTTCTCTTAAGTTGATACATTGATTTAAATAGATATATACGCTAAAATACGTCAAAATATGCTTAAATACGTTAAAATACGCAAAAATACGCTCAAATATGTCAAAATACGCTACAATACGTTACAATACATCAAAATACGCAAAAATAGTCAAAGTACGCAACTAACGATATTCTAAGACGCGTATACATATAACACGCCATTATACAATACAAGCGGATTGCAAACAAAATTGTACGTTATCATAGAATACGATAATCACACGCAACCGAACGTCACCAAAACAACGCATGTTGAAGGTATACTTCGTAAAATGACAAAACACGTGAAAATTCGTCAAAATATGACACGTATACGCATCGAATCGAGGAAAACACGAAAAAACAATTTTTGCTATTATGGTCAATACGATCGTATAGGCCTATACTTTATCGTATTGCAGAATAATACGCATCGTATAGGCCTATACGATGCGTATTACCCCCTGATTTTCTCCAAAAACCAAGGGCTCCTTTGAAAATTCTGGAGGGTAATATGAGTCGTATAGGCCTATACGGGTCTTATTGCTTTGGTTTTTTTTTTTTTTTTTTACAAATTTTTGTATACATTTAATCATAGTTTTAACAAAGTTTAATAAAGAGTAAACTGCCATTTTGGTCCATGTGGTTTGGGCACTTTTGTCATTTTAGTCCAAATCTCAAAATTTTTAAATTTGGGTCCCTGTGGTTTCACTTTTATTGCCATTTTGGTCCAAATCTCAAATCAGGTTAGATTTCTAAAAAAACTTGGTTTTTATCCTTTTCCTCAGGGGATTTTGGTCATTATACTTTTATAATAACTAATTATTAATTATTAATTAAAAATTAATATATATAACTAAACCCCTCTCTCTCGTACACATCCCCTCTCTCTATCTAACTCTCTCTCTCTCTCTCTCTCACTTCTCTCCTCAACCAAACCCCCACCCCTGCTACCTCTGTGACAGCCACCAACACCACCAAATTTGTCGCCGCCACCACCAAATCCCAACCCCACCACCACTGTGACAGCAACCACCTCCATCTGAACCCCAACAACTTCGCAAAAAAAGTCATCAGATCGGAACATGTGTATGGCTTCCAGCTCCAACACACTCGTCTCCGGCAACTCTTCTTCTCCAACTGTCGCCAACTCTTCGTCTCCAACTGTCGCCAACTCTTCGTCTCCGGCAACTCTTCTTCTCCAACTCTTCTTTTCGGCAACTCTTCTGAAAGATAGAGTTGCGTATGATTCACGGCATCCTCATATTCATTATGTTGCAGTTAGTGAGGATTTGCATATTAATCTGTTTTTACTGTTTTTGTTTGATTTTGGTGAATTTTAATTAGTTGAAGTGAATTAGGTTTGTTTGATGATGTGTTTTAATGAATTGTAGGCAGGTGATACTGTGTTTTGTGTTCCGGATTCGTTGGTGGTAACGCTTGAGAGAGTTTTGGGGAATGAGATTGTCGGTAAGATGTGGTTCTGTTCCGGATTCATGGTGACGGTGGTATTAGAGAGAAAGAGAGAGAGGGAGAGAGAGAGAGAGTAAGTTTTGAGAGAGGTTAATTAATTTTATAATTTTATAGGTTAAATGAAAGTCAGTTGGACAAAAATGCCCCTGCACAAAAAGACAAAATAGACAGGTTGCAACAGTCAAAAAAGGGGGTTTTTGAATTTTGGACTAAAATGGCAATAAAAATGAAACCACAGGGACCTAGATTTAAAAAGTTTGAGATTTGGACTAAAATGGCAAAAGTGCCCAAACCACGGGGACCAAAATGGCAGTTTACTCTTTAATAAAGAATTCTTTTATTTTTTAAACAAAAAGCATTTTTAAATATTTATCATGTCGTATAAGTTTGGTACATGTTTATTATACTATACTAACAAACAAAAAACACTTTAAATACATTACACAAACAAAATACCTTTAAAATTACAAATTAACCGATGCCATACATATACAGGACCTTTACTACACCTATAACTCATCTATACTATACTACATTGTACATGGTATTCTTAAAAAAAATAAGGAAGTTTTTATTTAAAAATTTTTTTTTTAGAAAACTTTGTTAAAACCATAAACAAATGTATAAAAAATTCTTAAAAAAAAAACTTAACCAATACGACCCGTATAGGTCCAGTCAAATAGACAAAATCTGACATATCAGTCTTTATTGGAAATTGAAAAAGTAATACGACCCGTATTGAAGGTGTCGATTTAAGGGAGTCAGGTGTGCCAATAAGACAACCCTTTTGGGCGTCTTAAATGGAGTATTTATACCTGTGGGAATTCTGACGTGGTCCAGGTAGTTATGGCCGGACCAATCACTATCGATTGGTTATGTGTGTGGACCCAGAGGTAGTTACAAAGATTCTCTTGGTCGAACATAGCTGTAGGGTCGAAGCATAAAGTTCGTGCTTGCGCGTGTCGGGCTCGGTTCGACGACTCGGACGTTCCCTCATCAAGTCCCCCTGGTTTGTGGTGTTTGTTTGCAATGCTATGGACTAACTTTTTTGGTTCGTTCGGATTTTTTACTAGGCGGGATTTGTTGTGTTTTTGAATTTGTTTGGCGGTCAGTTGTTGTGTGTGGCCACCCGGTACCCTTTGTTAGGTGACGGTTCAGATGCCGTATAACACCAGCAGAAAACACATTCTCTGCTATTCTGAGGTCCGATCGGATGGGATCATTTACCCTTGGAGCTCGCATAGTGATCCATTCTTCGGGGATAACAAACCACAGCTTCAAAATCAAACACTAAATCTTTGTTATGTATCCATTGCAGCGTCGGACTATCCGGGAACGAAATTGCAAAAGTTATGTGATCAACGGTTATAAAAGCATCGAGTGACAGGATCTCACTTTCTTGCTTTCAAAGTTTGGGCTGCTCTCTGGGCTCGGCTGGTTCTACGTGAAGTAGGGGTGCAAACGAGCCGAAGCTCGGCCAAGCTTGAGCTCGAGCTCGATTAACTTATGAGAGCTCGGCTCGTTTGTATTTTGCTCGGCTCGGGCTCGGCTCGTTTATTATCTATTAATTAGTATATTAAATAAAAATAATCTAAATAATAGACTTTTTAGGCTTGCGAGCTCGATAAGTAAATCTCGGGCTCGGGCTCGTTTACTAAATAAGCTTATTTCTAGATTCGAGGTCGGCTTGTAAACAAGTTTAAATAAGCTCGGCTCGACTCGGCTCGTTTACACTAAGGCTCGATAAGGCTCGACGAGGCTAATGAACTTCACATGTGAGGCTCGAGCTCGGGCTCAATAAACAAACGAGCTTTGTTTTGAGGCTCAAGCTCGGCTCGGGCTCGATAAGGCTTGGCTCGTTTCGAGCTTTTTCTCATGCCGATCTCGAGTAGCTCGTGAGCCGCTCGGCTCATTTGCACCCCTAACGTGAAGTACACAATGAGGTCAATGAGAGAGTAGGAGAGTTTAGAGAGAGTGAAAGTACTGATTACCCCTTTTTGGGAGTCTTAAATGGAGTATTTATACCTGTGGGGATGCTGACGTGGTCCGGGTAGTTATGGTCGGACCAGTCACTATCAGGTGGTTATGGGTGCGGGCCCAAAGTTAGTTAAAAAGATTCTCTTATTTCGAACGTAGTTGTAGGGTCGGAGCATAAAGTTCATGCTTGGGCGTGTCCGGCTCGGTTCAACGACTCGGACGTTGCCTCATCAAGTCCCCCTAGTCCGTGGTGTTTGTTTGCAATGCCATGGACTAACTTTTTTGTTCGTTCGGATTTTTTACTAGGCGGGATTTGTTGCGTTTTGAATTTGTTTGGCGGTCAGTTGTTGTGTGTGACCGCCTGGTGCCCTTTGTTAGGTGACGGTTCACTTAACGTTAATCGTGTGCCTGTTATCGTGAATCGATTTGGTGGTGGGTTTGGTGGTTGAGGCATTTGAACAAATAGTTGGTGTGCATGTTAAAACAAAGGATAATTGATGGGTGATTTTGAACTTGTTAACTAAGAATTATGAGAAGGTGTATGAAAGTTAAATAGGTAAAATTTTAAAGTATAATTTTTCTATGAACAATTGCATTTCCTGATACAAGTTATGTTGTTCCCGTATGTTTTCACATGGATCATCAATGTGTAGGTATGTATATATCTTGGTCATCATTTCAAAATATTAAAATTGATAAGATGAGAATAACCAGAAGGGGTATGATTTTGATTTGGGGATATGAAAAAAAAGGTGTTGGTGGATTTAATGAAGATAATGGGTATGTTGGTAGGAAGCTTTTAGCACCTTCTAGCTTTAAGCTTTTAAGATCTCACTCAATAAAAAGTCTTGTTTGTTTGAAGAAGCTTGAACCTTTTAGGTTAGGAGCTTGAAGCTTTTGGTTGAACGCTCCTACTAGTAGCGTTTAGAAGGAGCTACAAGCTTTTAGGAAAAAAAAATGACTATTTTAACCTCTAAAGATAATAAACTTTTTAATGCACAAACTTTTTAAATTTTTAGTTATGTCAATTTTGGTCATTTTATATATTTTATTAAAAGCTCCAGCTACTCTACCAAAGACCAAATATTACCAGCTACTAGCTACCAGCTACTAGCTACCAGCTACTAGCTACCAGCTACATCTAACAGCTACAGCTAACAGCTTCCAGCCACCAGCTACTTTTGCCAAACATACCTCGTAGTGTTTAGAAGTAGCTATAAGCTTTTAGTGAAAAATGACTATTTTAACCTTTAAAGATAATGAATTTTTTAATGCACAAACTTTTTAAATTTTTAGTTATGCTCATTTTGGTCATTTTATACATTTTACTAAAATCTCCAACTACTCTTCCAAACACCAAATATATCTAAAAAGCTACAGCTACTAGCTACCAGCTACAGCTACAGCTACTAGCTACCAGCTACAGCTACCAGCTACTAGCTACCAGCTACAGCTACCAGCTACTAGCTACCAGCTACTAGCTACCAGCTACAGCTACCAGCTTCCAGCCACCAGCTATCAGCTTACATACAGCCACCAGCTACTTTTACCAAAGATACCCATAGTCATAGGGGTTCAAACTTGTTAAATAGAGATGAAGGGGAAATAAAGATGAAGAAGAACATTAAAAGGATAAATAAAATGACCAAAATGCTCTCACATGCGTTCCATGTGATGGCAGTTAACTAGAAAAATAAACGACGTTAGTTGTAAAGGTTATAAGATATAACAAAACAAGAACATAAAGGTTGGGTTTGACCGATTTCATAGTGAAAGATATGAAGTGTAGTTAGGTATAACATAAAGGTTGATTTGTGCAATTTTGTCTTGTTTTTATTATATTTTTGAGCACTTGTACGGGTACTAAATCCGGTAAACCCGTACGAGTACCGATACATTACGCGTACCAGTACGATATGAGTACTAAATAGGTACAATCGATACGAGTACAATAATAGGAATAAAACATAATATAAAAAAAACTTTTAAAGTTCTATATAAAACTTAGTATCAGTGCCTTTTTTAACCCGTACTCATACCAATATCGAAAGTACCGAATACTAAAATCAATAAATCTAGGTACCATACATGTATCAAATACCTAAAATCAGTATAGGTACCGGTACAGATACAGGTATTTGAAAAAGAAAAAACAAAGCGCATCCCTACCTGTTATCTACCCACTCCATGTTTTTCCCCATCTGTCAATTGTTCGATTGTCTAATGTTCGAGAATCCTGACTAGGTGTTATAAAATTGATAGTCTACTCTTAAACACTCCGGGACTTATGGCATTGTCCGACACCGAAATAGGTGTCATTAGGCGGTTCCAAGCGATGGCAAAAAAAAACCTAAAGCCCAAAAGATTTGGGACATTTATTCGGGTATAGGTAGGGTTGTTCATGAGCCGAGCCGAGCCAGGGTAAGCTCGGGCTCGGCTCGATTATAAACCGGGCTGGCTCGGCTCGGATTTTAAACCGAGCTGAAAATCGAAGCTCGGGCTCGGCTTGGTTTTAAACCGAGCTGGCTCGGCTTGGTTTGGCTCGATTTTAAAAGAAAATATATAATATATAGCTCTCAAAATTCAATAGCCTAAAATATTATTCAATACTTCAAAAAAACATATTCAAAATAAGTTTATCTTAATACATTACAAGCCAAAATCATGTTCAACAACGAAAAATAAGTTTTAAATTTCAATGAAATACAATATTAGTTCATTAGCAAGGCAATTAAGATTCAAATATGCCATGGATATCAAATTACAAGCCTAAATTTATATAAATAATAACAAGTTTTTTGTAATATCTTATAATGTACACAAAAATAAATATATTATAAAGAAAATAATCCGAACTAAGCCGAGCTGAGCTACAAACCGAGCCAAACCGAGCCAATTCGGCTCGTTACGAGCCGAGCCGAGCTGGCTCACTTTCTAACCGAGCCGAGCCAGCTCGGCTCACTTTCAAATCAAGCCATATCAAGCAAGCTCCGAGCTGCGAGCTTTTTGGACAGCCCTAGCTATAGGATCATTTATGAGATTAATTTAAAAAAATAGGCTCGTATGTAACATGTACGTTACTAGGTGATATTCGATTTGATTACACGAAATATACATACCCATTTATCCAAACAATACCCGTAAATATTTCATTCGATTTTTATTTCCTTTTTTTCTTAGTCAAATAATCATCAATTATAAATATTCAAACCCAAGTCCCAAAATGAGCCGTATAGAATGGTAAAAAAAATGCCTTTTGGTTTAATAATTCAAGAAAATGAGCCGTAAAAAGAAAGGGAGAAAAAACTTTCGTGGTTTAATAAATTAGTTTTATATCAAACGACTATTAAAGGGTTGGAATATGATGAAACAATGGTTAACCGGTGTAGGATCGTTCTTCGACCTGTTTGAGTCGTTCAGAGAAGTTCGTATCCGAATTAAGAGGCGGAAACTAATAATCCGGTGCTATTGAAGCTGAATTCACTTTAATATTGCTGTTTTATTGATTACTTGCAAGATTACACGATCAGACAGCACTTCGGCAGAGTACCGGAACAATACACCATCAACTATGTGTTTTAGAACCGCTCATATGGACCTATATATAGACTTTCTGGTCCGCTCATACGTACATGTACTTATGAGCGGTCCAACCAATGTCAGAAAAGCGGTCCAGCAACATTCCAAATAAGCGATCCTAACCTATAATGACACATAAGCGATCCTAGAACATGTACATATAAGCGATCCCTATACAATATCCTGTTTCTAGGTATCCGTGCCATTTCTGATCTGTTCAATCTTCAAGACTCGATGTAAGACGTAGTCAGCAGACGTAGATGCACTAACAGACTCCCCCTCGGATGTTGACGGAGTCTTGATAGAGTCTTCGCACACAACTATCTACAATCTTCATCAGTCGACAATCTGCCTCTGAAATATCTGTCATTTCAAGAATCCTCGTTCTCTATCTTCATCATCATCAAACTCTTCTTTATTTTCTTTATTGAATGTTGACACGGTGTCTTCAGACTCCCCCTCTCACACAGCTGGGATCGTAGTCTGGAATTCAAACTTTCACTGGTTCTAAGATCGTTAACAGGCTCACATCAGGTTCCAGATCGATACCTGGCTCCATTCTCTATCAGGATCAATATCTTGCTCAAGTCCTGCACAATCTCTACCTAACCATAAGTTTCTACAAATATTAAAACTTTTCAACAGTTTAGAAACTATGTTAAACCAAAATAATAATGATTTTGCATTCAAGACTTTATTACTAGTTCTTATCAAAACCACTTTACTATCCATAAACATTACCAAACCAGTTCTTCAAGTTTAGCACTTTGAATTTCGAAAATCAGCATCTCAACACCAGTTGTCGAAAATCTTTTTGATTTTTCAAAATTTATGCTAAAACACACTGAAAATCTTTTTGGATTTTCTGAATGAAAATAAATGCAGAAATGAAATATTTACAGACAATATTTTTGTGAGTTTGTGCAAGAGGATCATATCAGTTATGACACATATCACAAACACCGTTAAGCTTCTAATCGTTTTAAGTTCTAAACAATTTACCTAGATTGTCAGTATGTTTGTCCACTTAAATTTTCACACAAATTTCAATTGATTCGAGATACGATATTAATGTTTTAGAGACTTAAACTTAATTGTGTATCACTCCACTTGAATATACTCCCGTATCCAGATCCCAAATATTCAGTCTTACAGGTGAGTATACCACAGATGATATCTGTAAAGGGGTAAATGCGAAACCGTGAGAGCTCAGGTCAGAACTTCCGTTCAGCAGAGAGATGACGGCTCGACTTTTGGTGGGTCCCCTTTAGATGATCTTTTTTACAACAGCAAAGATTATCAATTTTATTGTTTAATCAGTTTGCTGAGGGCGGCGCTTATGTTTCAAAGCTTTTTGCAGAAAGTATTATTCGGGGACTAGGTCAGTATTTCCATACAGCAGAAGTCCCAGAATAATACCCCAGATATCACTGAGCATAAAGACCTAGTATCTCAGAATATGGGACCTTTCAAACAAGATTTCGGGGGTTACCCATATATCCAAGAATAGTTACCCACGAATTAAGCAAGTTTGATTTAGGTTTATATCTCGTTTCAATATACTAAATGTGCGAAAATCTACTGACACATCCACAGTAAGATTGTTTATCACATTTTGACTTTACAATTCTTTAGCGTGCTGTGATAGTCCATTGATGTACTATCATTTCCTCTTTTATGCAACAACTACTCATTTTTCAATTTTATCATGTTTTTGGCTTTTTCAAATTTTCTGATGTTTTTGGATTTTCTAAAAATTTCTTACTCCCCCTAAAATTCAAATACATCTAATGAAAAATTGAAAAACAAACTGTACAGAACATAACAACTGATATCGAAACACTTCAATTCTCCATCCGTTTGGCTTAAACAATCAGAACTCCCCCTCACAACAAACTATTTTCCCATAATGATTTCAAAACACTCAAGTTTGTTTTAATCAGAATGGTTTTTCCGGAAAATATGTTTAGTTGTTTTTACCTTTTGTAAAATGAGGTTCAAATCATCACATTGTTTACCAAATTCTTGAATGATAATTAAATCAAGTCCAATTCAATGACCTTGATTTAACCACTTGTAAGATCTACACCAATCACTACCATACAACCACTTGTAGGTTTAGCAATTAAGCTTTTCAAACCTGTTTTTCAACCAATTACCATTTTGGTTGAATTCTCAAGGTGCCGATTCCTACTCCTCGCTTACAAACCTGGGAGTTCCGGCAAGTCCTGCAACTTCTCAAACACGGATTTAGAAAGATGCCGATTCATGATCCACAATACCATCTTGGGATCTCCGGCAAGTCAGGTTTTTTATTCTTGAAAAAATATATCCACCCAAGCCTGACCTTCCTTGGGTGTAACCTCATCGTTTTCATCTTTCCTTTCAACCGACTTGTAAACCCATCCTTTGGAAGCATAAAAATCCTTAATGCTTTGGGCCTTGAAATTTCAACTTTTCCGATTTTAGATTTGTAATTTTTAGCACTTAGTGGCGGAAAATTCACATCGTCCACTTTCGGAACTTTCTTTTCAATCTCTTTCTCAACATGTGGCTCCTCTGATTTTATGGAATCAGATTCATCACTAGAACAATTACCTGAACATTTCACAACCCATTTCTGATTTGTAGCATTGTTTATTCTTTTGGAAGCACTCTTTGAAGATTCTCCTTTTTCATAAGTCGAATTTTCAAAGCCTGTGAACTTCCGGGTTGACAGTTCAGTCTTTTCAACAACTTTTTCTTTCAATTTTCTTGAGACTTCTTGTTTTGGTCGAAATGTCTTTGGACAATCTTTCGCAACATGACCCACAGCTTTACACTGAAAACAAGATCTCTTTTCAATCTTCTTTGGAACTTCCTTCTTATTCATGTCCTCTTGCTTCTTAGCAAGGAATTCTTGATTTGTCTGATTTCTGAATGATTTTTCTTTTTCAGCTTCTGTTGTTTTTCCAGAAGTCTTCAATATTTCTTCATCTTTTGTCACATATTTTTATTCTTCAAATATCTTCACTTCTTCAAATGTCTTCATATCTTTCACCACTGGATAAATCCTGTCAACAACAAAAGTAGAACATGAGTAACTGTCTAATAATTTCTTAACTTTCTCAGTTTCTATCTTTTGTGTTGCCAACTCAAGCTCGAGATCTGCACATTTCTTTATGTTATAGTTTGCCGTATCAAGCTGTCTCAGATAAGCTATCTTCAAAGTATTCATAGCTTCAGCTTGTTCACCATCAGAATCTGTATATTTGTTGATTTCTCTGTTCATAGTATCATACGATTCTTTTAATTTGTGAATATTGTGTAAAAGCTCATTGTTCTGCTTAATCAGCGAATCACAGTTCATGCACTTTTCTTGGACCACGACCGGTTCCGCATCCACTTTAATCTCAAATTCAGGAACTTCTTTCACTGTCCTGCTTGAATTTAAAAATTGAGCTCTTCTCAATTTCTCAGCTTTTGCTTCTTCCTTCAATCTCTCTTCCTCTTCAGCCTCCTCTATGATCTTTCTTCGTCTCTCTTCAGCAGCTTCCATGACTTTTCTGCACCTTTCTGCACATTTCAAATCATAAGCATTAGCAAAGAAAGCATGAGAAGTATTTTTGGCCATAAAGTCTTGATCTGTACAGAAATCATCCCAAGTAAATCCTTCAGCCATCTTCTCGTCATCTTGTTCAGCTAAACACACTTTGCTTTCTTTCGGAAGATACCTTTCCCAGGTAAAATTATCATATTTTCCCTGACTAACAACACATGCCTTTTTATCAACCACATCTCTCCCATGAGCTGTTTGTGCCTGATGCTGCTGTGCTGGTTGAGTGATTTGATGATAGATGGCCTTCTTGTGATAATCATTGTTTCCGAAAGGATTCTGGGCACCGGTAGCTTCACGGTTTTTGCATTCCCTCTTGAAATGCCCCTTCTCCCTGCAACGAAAACATGTAACTTTAGATTTATCAAAACCTAAAGTTGAAACGTTTGCATCACGAAAATCATCACGGCCTGTAATTTGTTTAAATTTTTCAGCACGTCTCATCACACTCGCCATACACCATTTTATATCCATCAATTCCATTTCCTCAGCATCAATTTGATCGTAATCCTCTTTCGTGAGCATTGGATTTCCGATCTTTCCTGCAACAAAACAACTATAAGACTCTAAAATCATCCCTAACAAAGACATTTGATTTTTAGCAATCTCTTCAGTGTAGTCTTGATCATTTTCAAGGCTTAATACAATGTTACACTGAAGTTTTCTACCATTCTTTGTTACAGAGATGTTAGGATCAAAAGATGAAAATCTTGTGCTGTTGCTTGATCCTTGAGATGCCGTCTTCTCAGAAGAATCTTTAACACTCTAAGCAGTTTCGATCTTAGGAGAATACTTTGTTGAATCAGTAGCACCATGCTTGTAGTACAAACTGATATCCTGTTTTCCATCATAGTTTTTCATCCTAGCGATCTTTCTCTGCTCCATCTCTTGAGCTTCCAAATGCTTGATAAAATCTCCCAAAGTCATAGCTCTGTAATCTTTTCTGTTAGATCTTAGCATCATCAGAAATGTTCCCCATGTTTCGTGTGGAAGCGCATCTGCAAGTTTTTCAATTAACTCATCAGTATCTTTCTTAATTCCTAACTTTGTCATATTTCTCACCAAGTTACAATATCTATCAATAATCTGCTTGGTGTTTTCAGATTTTAAACCACGAAACAAATCGAATTCTTTCTTCATGAGAGATTTTTTATTCTTAAGCATATCATCACTTCCAATAAACTTTGCTTCCAACTCTGTCCAAATTGAATACGCAGTTCCATCGTGTTGAAGCAGAATCAAGATATCCTCTTTTATAGCTTGCTGAAGCAGACTAACCATGAGTTTCTCATCCCGATATTTCTTTTTGTCTGTTGCACTCATTTCTCTAAGTGTTAACGGAGTACCATTCACAACATCATCCTTTGTGGGTTTAACATATTGTTCCTCGGTGTGTTCCCACGCATCAAGATGATAGGCTTCTACCCAATTTCCGAATCGTTCCGACCACACGTTGTAATCATCAATATCCATGAGTTTCGGTGGTTTCTGAGACGTTCCGATTTCATTTTCAATCAAAGCACTCTGAGTAATCGATGTCGGGGTAGCAAAAGCGTTATAAAATTCCGTATCCATCGTTCACAAATTGTTTACAAATTCACAACAATTTCCAAAATTTAACACCTTGTTCACAAAAGTCCAAATAAGCAAACTGAATACACTGTTTTAATAAGCGGCCCAACTAATTGATCAAACAATCGAATCTAATGATCTGACTAAAAGGTGAATCGATCGAGTGGACTTGAATAATGTGTCCAAATAAGCGATCTGACTAAAGAGCGGACCAAACACTTGACCGGATGAGCGAACCAAACACTGTCCGTTCGAGCGGACCAGGAGATGTTCGAATGAGCGGTTCAAATGATGTTCGTTCGAGCGGTTCCAAACAATGTCCGTTCGATCGGTTCCAAATAATGTCGAATAAGCGGTCCAGATATTGTCACTGGAGCGGTTCAAACTGAATTTTCGAGCGGTTCAACTTCAAAAATGTTTCTTTGAGCGGTCCAGATAGGTAATTTTGGAGCGGTCCAGATGATTACGTCACCTTTTGCGCGAATTCAAATCAGCGAACCCCTGAAAAATCAACTTTCTAGGTCGAATTTGGATCTGAAAATTTCAAGGGTTTATTAGTTCATGATTCCGAGCATACTGTGCGATTTTGAGCCGGTTTCACTGTGAAAAAATTTGAAAACGTGAAGAAAGTGTAGAAAATCAGAAGAAATGCAGCTAAAATGGCAAGAACTCCTCCTCCTGAGCTCTGATACCACTTGTAGGATCGTTCTTCGACCTGTTTGAGTCGTTCAGAGAAGTTCGTATCCGAATTAAGAGGCGGAAACTAATAATTCGGTGCTATTGAAGCTGAATTCACTTTAATATTGCTGTTTTATTGATTACTTGCAAGATTACACGATCAGACAGCACTTCGGCAGAGTACTGGAACAATACACCATCAACTATGTGTTTTAGAACCGCTCATATGGACCTATATATAGACTTTCTGGTCCGCTCATACGCACATGTACTTATGAGCGGTCCAACCAATGTCAGAAAAGCGGTCCAGCAACATTCCAAATAAGCGATCCTAACCTATAATGACACATAAGCGATCCTAGAACATGTACATATAAGCGATCCCTATACAATATCCTGTTTCTAGATATCCGTGCCATTTCCGATCTGTTCAATCTTCAAGACTCGATGTAAGACGTAGTCAGCAGACGTAGATGCACTAACAACCGGGCATGGTTAACACACTGGTCTCGTCAAGAAGGGTTAATCCCTTCCTCTCGAGGATCGCTGGCTGGATCGCCTGTCGGTTGATCTCCTGCACAAGGAAACAAACCGTGACTCGTAACAAGGAGGATGGGGTGAGGGGTGCTCCTTGTTACCACTCTCCGGCGTGAGAATCAGTAGTCTGCTTGGGAAGCAAAGTATGATAGTAGTAGTAGTGAGAGAGTTTTGAAGAGATACCTCAAACCTGGTTTGGGGTTGGTATTTATAGCCGAGGAGTGAAGGAGGAGGTGGATGGATAGACTGACGGCATGCTGCACCTTTGCAGGTGTGTCAGGCATGTCGGCTGTCGAGGTGATGCCACGTCAGTCTGTCGCTTATGTAGACCTGACAGGCGGCTGCCATTGGTGCTACTTGCTCTGTGTTGTCAGTCCCACTTGCTGAGTGTACAGGATTCGGTGCGGGCCGCATCGCTGTTTGCGGTAACTGTAGATGTTCCGGCTTCTCACTCTTTGATCAAGAAATACGCGAGATGCGGTGCCAAGCCGCATCGTCTTTCGTGGTGACTGTTGCTATTATCCAGCTCCCTTGTATTGATAGAAGTGTTCACTGGATGCGGTGCTAGGCCGCATCTCTGTGGACGCTTCCGTTTTCATACACCAGATGCGGTGCCATGCCGCATCACTATACCGTTCTCATATTCCAGGTAAGTCCTCCTCCATCATTGGGCAGATTGGATTCAACAACTGTGTCGGCGCGTTCCCGCACGGACACAGGTAGGTTGTTAGCTAGTGGGGGCTTGGATAAGGGCAATGGTCACTCGCGGTCGATGCTGACGCGAGATCTGGGACCATACCCCTTCAAGTCCCCCTAGTCTAGTATTGTTGCCATATGCAAGTTGCATGTGGTAGGAGTACTGGACTATGGTGTCTAGAAGGTAGTTTAGAGTCTGGAGAAGATCCTAGGCCATGTAGATGGTCTTTGCTCTTTGTAAATCAAGCTGGAGATCTGGAAAGGTCATGTGATGCCTCTTCCGTACCGGTGAGAATGTTTCGTCCGATGCGAAATTCTCAGCCTCGGGTTGGGTGCCACCTGTTGGTGTGTCGAACCAACCTTGAGACCTTGCTATGGGTATGCACAAACTTCGAACCAACCTCTGAGATGGTGGTTGAAGATGTGCACAAACTTCGAACCAACCTTTGAGGTGGTGAATGAAGAAGAGAGTGGTCTTCAGTAGTGATTGGACATGTAATGATGATCCCTTTTGTGGGGTGTTCATGTTCTTCCAATTAGCTCTCAAGTAACCGCACGTCCTTTGCGGTTACCTCGTTGCTTGACATTGTTGGCCACGGTTGGGTGAACAATGTTGGATACTTGCGTCATTGTTGGCCATGTTTGGTCGAACAATGTGAATCTGGATAATGGTCAAATAAACATGGTCATAGGCATGGTAATGCCCACCATTGTTTATTCTATATGTCTCACAAGTGGGGCAGCAAAGTCATAAGCAGACTTGTTACCGTTGTTTGGCCGCTTGTTGTTCGACGAGATCTCTTATGATCATTGGGGATCTCGTCTGCATCTCTTCCTTAGCCACTTTCCTTCACGCTCCAATACCGAGGAGTTTTCCTTGAAGTAGCTTCGTTCATCTATGTGATGACTTAGTTGTGGCTCTTCCGTAGCAACCATTTGCGGAGCTATGGGTGTGTCCGCAGCGACTCATGAGTGTCTGCGGTTTTGTCACCTCATACTCGCTTGAACCGAGTGTGTTGCTTGGATGTGGCTCTTGAAGGATCAGGAGTCAGGGTTGCTGATGTGCGTGCACGTACATTCCCTTCCTTGTTTTTGTTAAAGAAGTTGTTTATGCACCCTCTGTGGTTGCGAACCGAACAGGAGGGATTTGAAGCTTAAGAGAATGAAGGCAATGCGGTTTACCTGTCTCTGAGATGCGGTTCAGTCCAAAGGACAACGCTGGTTCTGAGTATCTGACACACCTGTACGGGCTCGTGTGTGTCAGTTCCGCATATTCCACGTGTGCTCGTGGGTATGTACGGACATGTTTATACCCCCTTAACCATGGAAGGATATAATTTTTAGCTATTTTGAGGGGTATGTAAAAAAACGACATGCGGTATGGGTTATGGTGCGGTATACCAGAGAAACCGCATGCCGCTTGTGTTTGGATAATGTTGTCGCTTTTTGTTGTATACGTCGCTGAGCGCACGTGTGAGTTGGTGGAAGTTGGTGAGATTTTCTGGCATGTGCTGAAATGAAAGGACATTTTCACTGCCCGAGGTCATTAAATGCACTGTAGCAGGAGTGTAAACGTCTCCTATGTCAGGCACGTGTGCGGCCACGCGCGCGTGGTAACCGTCAGGGGAAGCGTCGCTTGACACGTGGTGCCGCATAATTCGCTCTTTTTGAACGTGATGATTCAGTTTCCATGCTGCGTTAATTGCGATCAGTATATAAGGGGAAACCGTTCGTGGTTTCCCCTAACTTGTTCAAAATTTCAAAAAATTCCGTTGAGAGAAAAAAGATTCCCCTGTCTTCTCCGATAAGGTGTTCTGAAATTCCGGTGAGGTGGTTTGATTTTTTAGTACTCATTTCCTTTTCTTCTACCTTTCTTATGGCTGAACCATCAAATCCACACAATGTGGAGGGTGAAAACCCTGAGCAGCCGGTGGCAGCGGCTGATGAAGATGAAGACGATGATGGTGGTGCTCCCGGTGGTGGGTTACCGGTACTGAAGTGGTCCAAGGGTCATTTTAAGATCCTAATGACCACCATACAAATGGCGTTGGAATGGGTGCCACCTACCCACACGAGGGTGACACTGGTGCCGATGCTCCGGCCGGATATATCACCCTGTGGGCCGACTTTTTTAACGATGGCAACCTCCGATTGCCGGTGACGGTGTTTGTTGCCGAGGTGTTAGAATACTATCACATTCACATTTCCCAACTAAGTCCGTTTGGGATGTTCCGGACCACGAACTTCGAGTACACTTTCCGTGCCCATGGTTTGGACGTCACCATTGAGAACTTCCGGCGGTTTTACCAGTTAACGGTAAACACCAGATTTTTTTCTTTCAATCAACGACATTGGAGCCTGAAGTTGATGACACCTCCCAAGGGTCTGACCCAGTGGAAGAGGAAATTCTTTTACGTTAAAGCCTGTGCGGTGTATGCCAACATGACTTTTCGGGACGTTAATGTGGGTGTTACTGGGGAAGATATTCCTGTTGCCCTCGCAAAGACTGTAGATTGGTTCTCTAGGCTGCGGCCTATTGAACTTAAGAAATTGGATAACAATCAGTTGTGGGTGTTGCGAATGATGCTCACCAGCCCGGATAGGAGGGCAAGGCCTGTTGTGCGGGAGAAGAGTGGTGGTAAGCATTCTCACCCTTGTGCGGTTTCTTTGTTCCCTTTACTTGTTCTTACTGACTTTGCATGTGTTTTATCAGCTGATGCTCCTTTATGGAGGATGTTTGAGCCGGACTTTGAAGGGAAGGTTGAGTTGATTGCGGTTGGGGAACGGGAAGGTTTTAATTTGGAAATTGTTGGTAATTTCCGCGTTTCCACGCGTGAGATATTGAATGCACCCGTGCCAGAAGGCGAAGGTATCTTCTAAGATTCCCTTGTCTTTAAAGTTCACCCTTGTAATCTGTTTGTTTGATTGTTTAAATGCAGGTACCCTTGGGGATCTGGGGAAGTTTGAAAAACATGTCCCTAAGAAACATATGGAGAAGAAGCAGTTGAAGAAACCCGCGCGGGGTCGCCGTAAGGAGAAAACTGAGGGTTCTATCGCCCCTCCTTTGGTGCCGCAGGCCGCAGGTATCTCTCGTTCTTGTTACCGCAGATATACCGATTACGTGGTAGTATCTGACACCCTTGAGGGTTTAGGTGTTCTAGGTGGTGGTGCGGCCGCAGGTGGGATTGCTACGGGTTCCACCCTTGCGGGTGAGAAGAGGAAACCAAAGCAGACAGCTGCTGGTGCCGGTGAAGTGAAACGTCGGAAGCTGCAGTCCAAGAGGGTTGGTCCGACTCAAAAGAAACCTGTGGTTACTGCTGGTAAGTGTATAACTTTCTCTAGTGTTTTGTATGCACAACTTGTTTTCTGATAGTTGTTGCTTTCTTTGCTTTGTAGAACCGCAAGGTAAAGATTTTTCTATCTTTGATGCTCCCTCGTCTCCCCTGCATACCACGGATACGGATTCGGGTGCCACGAAGGAAACTGCGGCACCTTCTGCCAAGGTGGTGCCCGATCCGATCGTGCAGGCGAAGGAGACTGTGGAGAAGGTTGCGGCCCAGATCTTTGATACCGTTGATTCTTCTAACAACTTGATCTCTCTAAACGATGCTAATAATTTGGATCTACGGTTTTCTGATGCTGGGAAGCAAAAATCTGGTGCTGAGCCGCAGAAGTCTCCTGCTGGTGAGAAGGTTACTGGTTCTTCTTCTGGTGGTGCGGGTTATGATGGACCTCCGATTCAGCCTTGAGAGTCTGAATTGGAGTATTATTACCGCACTTACACACAGGATCGAAGTACAAGTTATCACCGACCCCCCTAGACTGTTATGCAGGGGGGTGATATTTCCAACGATCCTTCCGCTTGTAGGGAAATTTTGGGTGGTCTAGGCACCCCGTTTGAAGTTGACCGCGCTCGTGCCGCATCCCATGAACTTCGCATCAACCAACTTTCCACCATGCTTGTGGGAAGTTCCATTGTGGCGAACGCCATTATGGAGGACTATAAGTTGTTGAGTCGGAGGGAGGAAGAAGCTTTACGGATGCGGGCTAAGGCGGAGAAGTTGGTTAGAGCTGCTCGCGCAGGTGCGGAGCAGCTTGAAAAAGATAAAGCTGCTTTTGAGAAGCATAAGCAGACTGAGGAGTGGGCTGCAACTGCCGAGCTTAAACAGGTGCGTACTCTTGCCAAGTTACTTTCTGAGGAGCGTAAGAAATGGAAAGAAACACTTTCCAGTGAGCGCAAGACATGGAAAGAATCTTGGGCTAAACAGAATGAAAATTTGTTTCGTGCTCGCCAGGAGTTGGCCAATCTGAAGGCAGCAAACGCTGCTTTGGCCAAAGAGAAGGCTATAGCCGAGGCAGCTTTAGGTAGGGCTAAGGAGGATGAGTCCCGGACCGCGAAGGCTCTTGAAGAGGCCAAGAAGGCGGGGGCTCGTTTTGCCAATGCCCTTGATGAGGCGAATGCTGACCGCACTCGCTTAAACCAGACCGTTGTGAGCCTCCAGGTATGGTTTGTTTTTCCTGTTTTATTCTTCCTTCTGCCTTTCGAGAATGTTTACTAATTTTGTGCAAACTGCTTCTTGCTTTTGAAAGGCTGAGGTGCAGACTCGCGAGGCTAAGCTTGCAGACATTACTGCCCGCGTGACTGTAGCGGAAGAGCGGGCAAATGAGGCTGTCTAGGCCAGAGATGCCCTGACCTCTTCGTTTAACCAGCTTGAGGCTGACTATGAGTGGATGCGGAGTCATGGTATTGCACATGTAAGTATCTCGTGCCTTTGTATTTACTTGGATTAGCACGTGATGATCTTATTGTTCTTTTGTTGTAGATTGTTCAAGCTATCATGGATGCGCATGAGACCGCAACTGGTATAGACTTGATCAAACAGCGTGCCCGTGATGCTGGTTTTAAAGCTGGTTATAATCGCTGCATCGGCCATATAAACATTTTATCTAGAGGCGGCTATACTGATGAGCGGTCCGGGTTTTGTGACGTGGATACCGAAGCGCTTCTTGAGGCAGCCGTTGCATCATTTTATGACATGTCTCTATCTTCTGTTGAGAAGCTTGATGAATGCTTAGATGCAGCGGATTATGTAGACCGGTTGCGGATGTTATGCCGATGCGGAAGAGGAAGATACTGCTGGTGACGGCCAAGATGGCGCGGGTACCAGTGGTACAAAATAGGACTAGGTTGGCCTCTGTGCCCTTTTTTGTTTTCCTCTTTGTATATGTTGGAACTTTATGTAAATCCATTGTGCACCGCGTGGGTGCCTGAATTTTTTGAATATAAAGTTTAACTGTTGCTCAATTTGTACAAGTGTTTTTACTTCTTGCATGTTTGAACGTGTGTATGCGGAACTCTACCCATTGTGAATGGGGTTGAGTATACTCTATACCTTTGTCGTATGAGCATGCGTCAATTCCATCGTTTGCCCTGTTAGGGTTTAGGAATTGTGTAAGTTTTGTAAAAACTTGTGTATCCGGAACTCTAACCATTGTGAATGGGGTTGAGTATACTCGATACCTTTGTCGTATGAGTATTAGTCAATTTAATCGTTTGCCCTGTTAGGGTTTAGGAATTGTGTAAGTTTTTGTAAAAACTTGTGCATCCGGTCGGATGGACACTTAATGTTTTGCCTTTGCTGGCCTATTACAATATTTGTGTGTGGTTAGCACTTTGTGTAGGTATCGCGAATGAAGATTTTGCCAATCTGTTTTTGCGGATACCGCAAAGTGGAACACGCATTTGTAATAGTAGTAACAAACAATATTGTATTGAATCGCTCGTTTATTTATTTGCAAATGGCCTGCGGCCCGATAGGTTACATGATAATAAAAAACATGGCTTACATGTAGCAGCGTCTAAGCTGTTGTGCATTCCATGTGCGTGCGATAGTTTCGCCTTCTAACGTTTGTAATTTATACGCGCCTTTGCCCAAGACCTCTTTGATGAGGTAGGGTCCTTCCCACTTAGGGGCAAGTTTTCCTGGGCGCTAAGCGTTAGATGCTTTGTTATCGCGAAGGACGTAGTCTCCCGGGTTAAATGTACAAACCCGCATGCGTGAATTGTAGTATTTCTCAAGTTTGGTTTTGTACTTGGCCTCATTGATAGCAGCGTTTTCGCGCCTTTCTTCTAGGAGGTCTATGTCAAGTCTGCGTGCTTCGTCGTTGGCTATTCTGTTGATAGCCAACATTCGAGGTGAAGGAAGCCCTACTTCCACGGGGATTACCGCTTCTGAGCCATAGACCAGGCTGAATGGTGTTTCCCCGTTGCTTGTTTTTGGGCTTGTTCGGTGAGCCCATAAGATTCTTGGGAGTTCATCGACCCAGCCACGCCTGGCTGTTCCCAACCTTGCTTTGATGCCTTCGACTAGACTTTTGTTGATACTCTCAACTTGGCCGTTCCCTTGCGGGTGTGCCACGGAGGAGAACATATGTTCAATATGTAGTTCTTCTAGCCATTTTTGAAATTTGTCAGCAGCAAAGTTGGTGCCGTTATCGGTAACGATGCACATTGGTAGACCGAAACGGCAGATGATGTGTTCTCAAATGAATTTCCTTGTTATCATAGCACTGGTTGAGGCAAGTGGTTTTGCCTCTACCCATTTTGTGAAATAATCGACGGCTACTATGATAAATTTGACTGCGCCTGGTGCGTCTGGGAATGGTCTGACCACGCCAATTGCCCATTTCTGAAAGGGCCATGCGGTGGTGACCGGGATCAAGTTGTTCTTGAGGCGCAAGGTTTTGGGGGCATGCCGTTGGCAATTAATACACTTGCGCAATTCTTTGACGGCATCCAGGTGCATGTCGGGCCAGTAATACCCAGCATTCATGATTTTAGCCACTACCATGCGTGGTCCTGCCTGTATGCCGCATATTCCCTCGTGTATCTCTCTGATTAGATATGTGGCATCTTGGGGGTCGACACAACGTAGGAGTGAGCCCAGGTATGATTTACGGTATAGGATACCATCTCCCTTTTGATAATGGCACGCTTTGTATTGCAACTTGCGTGCCTCTGACTTGCTTTCGAGAGTCACACCTGATTGAAAGTAGCAATGATTGGTGTCATCCAGGATGTTGTACCGTATTGGATGACATTGACTTGGCACAGGGGTACTGAGGGATTCTGCAGAATTTCAATGCGTATCTCCTTTGCCAAGTGTTGGAAGCTGGTGGACGCGAGTTTTGACAGTGCGTCTGCGGATTTGTTCTCACTTCTGTTGATATGGCGGATATTGAAGGAAGTGAATTTTGATTTTAGTTGCAAGGCTTGTTTGAGGTAGAGGATCATGATATCCCCTTTTGCGGTATAGTCACCGCGCACATGCCCTGCAACTAACAAGGAGTCGACGTGTGCTTCCAGATGTTGTACGCCGAGCTTAACTGCTAGACGTAGCCCTGCCAATAGAGCCTCATACTCTGCCTCGTTATTTGTGCTTTTGAAATCAAGGCAGATTGCATAGGTAAGCTCCTGGCCTTCGGGGCTGACGAGTCGCAGACCTGCGCCCGCACCTTCTTCGTTGGACGCACCATCGGTAAAAAGTGCCCATATTTCTGGAGAAGGTGGCGGTGGTGCAGGGTTTTGTTCTTGTTCGCATTCTTGGATGCGATTTTCCGGTACCTCGGCGACGAAATCTGCCAGGACCTGGCCTTTGATTGCGGGGCGCGGCTTGTAGTTTAGCGTGAGTGCACCCAGCTCAATTGCCCATTTTGCTAACCTCCCAGAGATGTCAGGTTGGGATAGGATCGGGCCGATCCTGTAGTTGGTTAACACCGTTATGACGTGGTTTGCGAAGTAGCGTCGCAACCGTCTTGATGCGTGTACTAGTGCTAGTACCAACTTTTCCATTATTGAATATCTTGTTTCTGGGTCGTTGAGCATCTTGCTGATGTAGTAGATGGGTGTTTGAACTCCCTCCCGCTCCACTATTAGTACCGCACCCACCGCATTGTCTGCGGCGGATAAGTATATTATAAGTGGTTTGTCTTTGCGTGGTGCGGTTAGTGTTGGGAGTTGTATCAAACACTCCTTCATATCCCGGAAGGCATCTTCAGCCTCTACGGTCCATTGGAATTGTTCTTTCTTAAGACAGTTCCGCAGGGTCTTGATGAAAGGATAAGATTTAGCTGCATGGTTGGCTAAGAATCTATTTAGTGCGGCTAGCCTGCCGGCTAGTCGTTGCATCTCTTTCATCGTTGAAGGCGATGGCATGCGGTCGATCGCCTGAACTTTTTTCAGGTTTACCTTGAACCCATCTTTGGTTACGATGAAGCCAAGGAATTTGCCTTCTTCCATTCCAAACGAGCATTTCCCTAGATTGAGCTTCATATTGACGCTTCGCAGAGTTTGGAATGTTCTTTCGATATCAGTGAGCATGGTATCCTCTTCCATGCTCATGACGATAAGGTCGTCCATGTAGATTTCGACACTTTTGCTGATTTGCCCGCGGAAAGTGTCGTTCATCAGTTTTTGATAGGTTGCGCCCGCGTTGCGCAACCCAAACGACATTTTTGTATAGCAGTAATTTCCGGTAGGGGTGCGGAATGCCGTTTTGTCTTCATCTTCAATTGCCATCTGTACCTGGTGGTAGCCTTTGTAACAATCGAGGAAGCACTCCCATCGAAATGGTATGAGGTTATCGACCTTTTCGTCGATTTCTGGAAGTGCGTAACAATCCTTGTGACAGGCTTTGTTGAGGTCTTTGTAAACGACACACATGCGCCAGCCCCCGGATGGTTTTTCTACCATGACCGGGTTAGACAACCAAGTCTGGTACTTGACTTCCCCCAGGATGCCTGCAGAGAGTAGTTCTTCGACCTGCTCACGCATCGCCTGGTTTTTTGTGGATCCAAGGTGGCGTTGGCCTTGGATCACCGGCTTGATACCTGGTAAGGTATTCAAGAAATGTTGCGCAATGTCGCGTGGGACCCCGGTCATGTCTGCGGGTGCCCACGCAAAAATATCTTGGTTTCTGAAGAGCAGCTGCTTCAGGTGCGCTTTGGTGTTGGGGGACAAGGCGTGGCCCAACGTGACCTTTTGTTCTGGGTATTTTGCGTTGAGGACCCATTTTTTTGGTTGATTGTTGGGGGTTGGCCTTGCTATCTTGGTCGGACGCAGTTCGTCCGACGTCATAACTTCGCGGCGTGCATAGATTATCGCGACCCCTGTTTCGGTATGGAAACCGATTGCAGAATGGGGTACGGACGTAATCATGTTGAAATCACCTTGGGATTCTCTCCCAAGGAGCACGTCATATTTGGAAGTATGAGGTAAAACCATGAAGTTTACCTCTTCTGTTCGTGTGTGCCTTCCGCTGGTAAGGCGCACAGGAAACGTAATTTGGCCCAGGGGAAAGATAGTTTCCCCTGCGAACCCGGCCAACGGGTAATCCACTGCTTGCAACCGATCTTTGTCTTCCTGATCGAACTGGTTGAAGCACTGCTCGTATATGATATCAGAAGTACTGCCCGGGTCGATGAATAATAGCTCGGTGTAGTAATGAGCTAGTTGGCCGGTGATAACGACGGCGCGCCTGTCGCGCGGACCGCCTCGGACTTTTGGGAAGACGACTTGCTCGTCTTTCCAGTCATTGTCCGGTCTTCTCGCCGCCTTGCGCAGCCTTCCTTTGCCTCCATTGATCATATGGGTCGAGGCCACATACATGGTCCTCTTCCCGGAGGAGGTGCCCTCGCCATGGGGGGTGATGCGTTTGGTGGCTTTTTGTCCACCTGGCAACAAGTGTTGCAGCTTTCCCTCCTTTAGGGCTCGCTCAATCTTCAGCCGGAGACTGATGCAGTTATTTGTTGTATGGCCCGAATCCTTATGATACTCACAGTAGAGAGTGAGATCTTGATTTTTCTTGGACTTCATTGGTTGGGCCGGTCGCAGGGTCTGCGTGTCCGTAAGGAGGACTTCGCTCGGCGACTTGGTGATCTCGGTTTAGTTGCGGTACCGATATTCTTTCTTTGACGCCCGGTTATCCCGTTGGGCGTTGATTGTTGCCCTTGCGTTAAACTGGTTGGTACGCGGTAAGTATGGTTTGGAATCGCTGCCGCGATTCCCTGTGTCCCGGTTGCGCTTATTTAGCGGGAGGTTTGACCTTCCGCATGGGACTGTGCCTTTGTGAGGTGCGGTTTAAGGGACTGTTGAGTCTGGGCGTATGTCTTGACCGCCGTCATGACATCCTCCCATTTCTTCGACAAGCCGTCTTTGCCGGAGATAGTCATAACCATCTGTTCATCTCTAACGGCTTTGATGAAGTGGTTACGTGCCATTTGGTCGGCAACGTCGCCTATCTCCAGGCATTCTTTATTGTATCGGACGACGAATGCTTCGAGAGATTCGTCGTCCCTTCGCCAGATATTCATGACGTCCATCGTATCGCGTACGTGACATCGTTGCTGGCTGAAATGTGCTAGGAACTTTGCGTCTAGTTCCTCGAATGAGGCCAGTGATCCTACTGGCAAATAATCGAACCAAGCCCTGGCCAGACCCCTCAGGGTCTGGGGGAAAAAATGGCACCAGGTGGGTTCGTCCCACCTGCCGTTGCACCCTGCGCCCATGAAAATGTTCATGTGATCGTCCGGGTCGGACGAACCGTTGTATTTCCCAATGTTGAATGGGAATTTTGTGGTGGTGACATGGGTGTGTGCGATTCTTCGGGCGAATTTGGAGTTTTCGGCCGCGGCCCTTGGCCTGTAGGGTTGGTTCTCGGGGCGCTTTGCAGCGCAGAGGTATGTGTTGCGGGGGTGAGTGGGAGGAGAATAGTTGCGTCCTCCCGGTCTGCTGCAAGTGTCATGAGAATCCCCGCAATATGTATGGTCGTCCGGGTCGGTACGGCCATAACCTTCGTATTGGGGCAGCGGTCCCAGCCGGCTTTGGATGCCAGAACCGCGGTGGACTGTGGATTGCCGCCTGTTATCGCCTTGGGGTCCAGACGGCTTTGTATTGGGCCTCTGGTGCGGGACCCATATGAGGAATCGTCCTCATTTATTGTGCGGACCTCACAGTAAGAGGATCCGTGGTCTTCACGCCTGCTTCTGGAGGCTGGACGTGAGGGTGGCCTGCCGTCATATTGTAAAATACGAACCGCAGGTGTATGTGGTGCCGGGGTAGGCCCGGCTTGTATTTGTGCTTCAGCGCAAGCTCGGTTGTATGTTGCCGCCAGCAGGGCTGCCTGCTGGTCATACCAGGTGTGAGGGTTCATGTCCGGAGGGATCACAGATGCGTACTGTGATAGGTCGTGTCCGAACGTTAGGGATGGACCCCTTTGCGTTGATGTGCCAATGTGGCCAGGATTTAGGTCTGGGGGAGCGATCCCCGCATTCCCTGGGTTGGTGGGGTTTAGGTTATCCCCGGTAGTGTAATGTATGCGATCTGACATGATCTTTTAAGAGGGAGAGGGATGGTACAAAAAAGTGCTTAAGAGTAGCGGTGGGCGCCAATGATGAAACAATGGTTAACCGGGCAGGGTTAACACACTGGTCTCGTCAAGAAGGGTTAATCACTTCCTCTCGAGGATCGCTGGCTGGATCGCTTGCCGGTTGATCTCCTGCACAAGGAAACAAATCGTGACTCGTAACAAGGAGGATGGAGTGGGGGGTGCTCCTTGTTACCACTCTCCAGCGTGAGAATCAGTAGTCTGCTTGGGAAGCAAAGTATGATAGTAGTAGTGAGAGAGTTGTGAAGAGATACCTCAAACCTGGTTTGGGGTTGGTATTTATAGCCGAGGAGTGAAGGAGGAGGTGGATGGATAGACTGACGGCATGCTGCACCTTTGCAGGTGTGTCAGGCATGTCGGCTGTGGAGGTGATGCCACGTCAGTCTGTCGCTTACGTAGACCTGACAGGCGGCTGCCATTGGTGCTACTTGCTCTGTGGTGTCAGTCCCACTTGCTGAGTGTACAGGATGCGGTGCGGGCCGCATCGCTTTTTGCGGTAACTGTAGATGTTCCGGCTTCTCACTCTTTGATCAAGAAATACGCGAGATGCGGTGCCAAGCCGCATCGTCTTCCGTGGTGACTGTTGCTATTATCCAGCTCCCTTGTATTGATAGAAGTGTTCACTGGATGCGGTGCTAAGCCGCATCGCTGAGGACGCTTCTGTTTTCATACACCAGATGCGGTGCCATGCCGCATCACTATACCGTTCTCATATTCCAGGTAAGTCCTCCTCCATCATTGGGCAGATTGGATTCAACCACTATGTCGACGCGTTCCGGCATGGACACAGGTAGGTTGTTAGCTAGTGGGGGTTTTGATAAGGGTAATGGTCACTCGCGGTCGATGCTGACGCGAGATCTGGGACCATACCCCTTCAGGATATATACTGGCATCACATTTAAACCCACTACACTATATTCTATAGGTATTTATAGGGATTTTCTTAGGTAAATATATTATATAAAATAGTAACGAATCTATCAGAGAATCTCAACAAGTAAGTTTAGCAAACTAGTCCGATAGTAACATCACAACAAGCATGTTTGATACTCAACGGGTATTTAGGTTGGGTATGAATCATGATTTTAGAATGAGTGAATTACAAGTTTTGCCCTTTATTTATATAGTAAATTTCAAGCGGTGTTCTTTGTTTTTAAAATTGATGAGTTTTGTACCTAATGTTTCTATTTTACCCCTGAGTTAGGCCTAGACTGGGGGTAAATTGGACTTTTTTGCCTCTTTTATATGCCTAGTATTGGCCTGTATGAGGCGCATGTATATAATGCAAATTGCCATTTTACCCCTGAGTTAGGCCTAGACTGGGGGCAAAACAAGGCTATAATGATCTTTTGGACCACACTATACGCCCAGTCTAGCCCTATATGCGGCATATATTTTTAATTTTTTTTGTTTTCTCTTTTTAATATCCATAACACTAATATTAATTATAAAAAACTCCGAAAAAATTCTGTTTTTGATCCTGTATGCGCTAAAGATGTTAACAATTTTGTGGATGAAGCGGGTCTTCGGGAATATGATTTGAAAAATAAAAAAAAAGTTTAGATAAACAACGATTAAAGAGGTAGCATGGACCAACGCCGGAAAACCCCTATACTGGAAAATGTCTAACGCCGCATTATGTAACACCTCGAAATTTTGTGTCCAATAATGTGTTAACACGTGTCATGAGTTTACACGTGGCATTAAATATTAAATAAAGGACTAAAGTTGACAAACCTTGAAAGTATGTAAATTCGAGGGTTATAAATGTCAACGAAGGGTAAATATACTGTATAGTAACCCTAAACGATGCTCGTACCTTCAAACGAATAAATCATGGATCGTACGGAGCGAAACGCGGAAGAAAGTGAGAAATTACAAGCTACAGGGGTTAATTGTGTCAACATGTTTAATTTATACCTCTGAGTGACTCTTTGACGAACCCGAGGCTTTGTAACAGTAAAATACGCTCACTAGAATATACTGTATAAATTTCGCGAAGTTCCGTTTTAAAACGAGAAAGTTATGATCAAATTCGTATGCGAGGGGTTAAAAGCGTCAACAATAAAAGATAAGGCTTTTCGGATAGTAATTAAACTAACCGGGGGCTTAACAACGCGGGTAAAAGTCGCGAGGCCCTTAATCGTAAATAATCGAGGGCCAAATCGCAAAGTTACCCCTTCGAAACCGAAAGGTCAGGCTAATCATTACAAAAGATTTGAAAATCTTGATAATTAACCCTCAGGCGGGCCGCGCTAAGTATAAGGTAGAGTTAATGCGGGCCGCGCGCCAGAGGAAGATACGTTTTCTGACACTAGGATCCATGCGGCCCGCGTGTGAGTTGCTGAATCCTAATGCGGGCCGCGTACGAGTCCCAGATGTAGAAACTTTGGACAGATTCAATGATTTAGCTTGTGAACGATCTTGTGAGCAATTAATGAAGCATGGGCGCCCTCTACTTGACCCCTAGCACCCAGGGCCACCTGCTGAACATCCATGATGCCTTGTAGGTTGAGTTGTAATGATCCTATGCCAAGTTTTTCACTATAAAAGGCAAGGCATTGTGAATAAGTGAAACACACCTCAAACCTGCATTCTAAGTCATCTCTTGAGCTCTCAAGCACTCTTCTAACATCCTAGGACGTGCACCAAGCTTCTGTAAGTATGCCAACCCTTTTATGGCTTAGTTTTTGCTTAGTTTAGCTTAAAAGTCAATCCGTCGTAATTAATGATTGACTTTGCGATAAGTCACAAATGGTCCAGTGGTTTGTCGAATCAAAGATGGTTATATGTTGGTAATCATGTGGGCTTTAAACCCTTAAAAGGGCTCCCTCTGATTCCCACTCTAACTAGTCCAAATATCGAGTCAAACGTGCTTAGAAAAAGTCAACAGAAATGCTATTTTGCGATTTCTTGCATAATCGGTAATGTAGATGATATGTAACCTGTTTAAACACTCATAAAACATGATAATAAGTATATAAACTAGTCTAAGCTTGTTTGATCCGACCATTTTCTGTTTTGACCCGGTTCGGAGCCGAAAGTCGCAAAAGCTTTGACTTTTGCTTTGACTTCAGTTCTGACCTGTTAAAGTTTGATTTAGATATGCCTTAGGACTCTCTTAGGACCAGGTTACATGATGGTATAACCCTCTGTGACCGGTTCGTTGTTTGTCCGAGTCTTTTACACATTTCCGTTAAATGCTTAAAAGTTGACCGTAACGCCCTTTTTAATTTAAAACGAGAATTTCGGATACCGATTTCTAAGCATGTCCCTAAAATTTCACGTCAATCCGAGGTCCAGAATAGGAGTTATGCTAAATAGCGCAAATTGCGAAACTTTAGTAATTAAATAGCGCAATTAGCATAACGCCTATCTAAACCCGGATTTCGACACCAAACCTTTTACTCACTGATGTAAAATAATATTTTGGGATTTTTAAACATTTTTAATTATTTTTAACCTGCTCATAACCTGCGGTTATGGCAACGGTTCAATAAATACCGAATATACCCTTTTCGGCCATAACTTGAGTTCTACAAGGTCTTTTGACCCGATTCCAGTTGCTACTGATTTTAAATAATAAATAAAGTATTTTGGACTTTATAAACTGTTCGGGAAACTCAGATTTCCTGTAGAACTCAGAAACCTCTTTTATAATCTTTAAAAAGACCGAAATACCCCTACGGGGCATATTATGAACTTAAACACGTTACGGGCATTATGGAAGGTGTCCTACTGATACCACAACCTCTTTAAAGCATGTTGACTTAGGAAAACAGTGTAGGACTCTTACGGTTACCCGTTGTGCCTTTTGCGCGCACGGTTCGGCTTATGTAACTAGTTTACATAAATTAGCCGAAACGGGTCAAACCATATTGTTTTGACTCCAAAATCCAGAGTATGATTATTATACCCATATAAAACAAGTCTTCAAACTTGTTGGGTCAAAATCACACTCCATTCACGGTTTTCGCCTTTCACGCGATTAAACCGTAACTATCCATTGAAACTGACCGATCTAAGCTACGGCTAAATTAAAGACCCGTTAGGATTCTAATAGGTTAATTTAAACCTTCGTTCCAGAATAGGGGACCAGTAAAAGCTATCTGCAATTTATTTCAATTAAGGAATTATACTTGCAAAGGTAAATACTTTTAACTTATTTTCCGTTATACGGGCTTGGGTTACGGTATTTAAAATACCGCTTGGTCGGGCAATTGACCCCAACTCATTAGTAGTTGGGTATTATCAATGTGACCCGTTTGAAAACTTGTTTTGTTGGCTTTACGCCTTTGGGGGCTTAATGACCATATCCCAGATATCCTTGGCAGCATTTACGAATGGCCACGACCTCGACATCCGGGTGTAGGCGTACACCCGGCATTATGTCCATGACTATAAAAGTGTAGCCGTTGGTTACCCGCCACGGTTTTATGCTATGTGGCGTGTCTATTAAACTTTAACCCGGCACGACCCGGGCGACCGAACGCATAGTAACATGTAATTCTTTACAAGATTTGATTATAAATTATCCCAAGTTATAAAGAGTTTGTGCCTTGAGCATTTAAACCAATTTTATTAAACATTTTACAAAAGTGTCAGTTGAATGTATTTACCAGTGTAAACTGACGTATTTTTCCCAAAAAGACTAAATGCAGGTACTATGCGTAATTGGCTGGGATTTCTCCTTTGCATCATTAGAAGTCTCGCAAGCTTAAGATGCCTGAAGTCTGTTGAACAATACTTTTGTTATTTTTATTGATCCCCTGTGGATTTTATCTCAACAATGGTGATACTTTGATATTACAAATAAAGTTGAAATATATTTATCTTTATGCTTCCCCTGTGCATTCATATAATTGTGTGGTTTGACTATATTGTTGCCAACTACGTCACGGTAATCCCCCATCGGCCCACCGGTGAGACACGTGGAAATCGGGGTGTGACACATTACTAAGCTTTTCGTAACTAATCTTCCGGAGGGCTGTAGCGGGATAGATTTAGCGTCGCAAAGTGAGATCATATGGGCAGATTTACGATCTGTATATCGCAAGAAAAAGAGATCGGGGAGGTAATCGATGGTGGTTTAGGCCTCGTATAGGCCTATACAGGTGTTGTATCATATCATGTACTTGTTATTTTTATTTATTTAAAATAGAAAACTTGTTTTTGTATAAAAGTTTGCTAAAATGATTAGGGGTAACTTTGTAGAATGGTAACCAAGTTTTCAAAGTGTTCCAATTAGGTCACTTAAGTTTCAAAAGTGTTCCAATCATGTCACTCAACATTGATTTTTCATTAAAATTAAGGGTTTTTTCATCCATTTCATAGGTAATCGTGATGATGTGGATTTTTGTTTATTTTTTCTCTTTTATTTGATGCTAACGTCGAGTGATGACGTGGATTGTAACTTGTTTTTTTTTTAATTTTTAATGTAATTAAATGGTTTTTATTTTTAATAAATATAATTTCATATATTAAAATAATTCGACCCCAAAATCTTATACTCCATTTTTTTCTTGACACATGGAAAAAAGGACATGGCTTGATTTAAATGTTAGGTTATCTAATTGGGACAAAAACAACACCAGTGACCTAATTAGAACACTTTTAAAACTTGGTTACTATTCTGTGAAATATTCCCAAATGATTAATATTGTATAAAATGTTTGTTTAAAAAAAACCTTATATACGCCCCATATAGGCCTATACGTGGCATATATGGGGCATGGGTCATATATGAGACCTATACGCCCCCGTATAGGCCTATACGAGGCATATAGTTAAAGGTAGAAATGCGAGACATGCGATTCCAGGTCTCCAGGTTAAGGGTGTTTGGGTCTCTAAACCAGCTATCGTTAAGCGTGAAGTTCTTAGATTTTACAGAGATCATTTCAAGGAAGATGTTAAGGTGCGACCTAGTTTTGTTTGTACAGGTTTGAAGCGCATCAGTGATCAAGACGGGTTGTTTTTTATTGGTACTTTCTCCAAAGAAGAGATTAGAGATGCTGTTTTCGATTGTGGTGCTAACAAAGCACCTGGTCCAGATGGGTTTAATTTTCGCTTCGTTAAGCGGTTCTGGAACTTCTTGGAGGAGGATTTCTGTAATATTTTGGGGGAATTTCATAACACAGGTGTCATTAACTTGGGGTGCGGTTCGGCATTCATTACTCTGATCCCTAAGGTTACATCCCCCGTGGGTCACAAAGATTATAGACCTATTACCCTCATTGGGATGATTAGTAAGGTTATTTCTAAAATCCTCACTAATCGTCTTAAGAAGGTGTTAGGTAAGGTGATTTCGGAGTCTCAATCGGCTTTCTTGTCCGATCGTTTTATTCTAGATGGCCCACTTGTGGTGAATGAGATTATGGATTGGTTGAAAAAAGGAAGAAAAAGGCTTTTTTATTGAAGATTGATTTCGAAAAGGCCTATGACAATGTCAATTAGCGTTTTTTGCTATCCATGATAAATCAAATGGGTTTTCCGTTAAGGTGGTGTACTTGGATCCAAGAAAGCAAAAAATATTGGAGAACATAAAGGCATTAGTTTGGCGGCAAACGAAGTGGACATCAACCACCTTTTCTATGCGGATGATGCTCTTATTATGGGAGAATGGTCACGTGACAATCTTCAATGTACGGCTCGAATTCTTAGAGTTTTTTATTTATGTTCGGGTTTACGTATAAACCTTCATAAATCCAATTTATTCGGGGTTGGTACGGATGACAATGAAGTGGATAGTATGATGGGGGTTTTGGGTTGTAAGCGAGGGGCTTTTCCGTTTGTTTATTTGGGAATAAAAGTGGGAGCCAAAATGTCGAAAATTAGTAATTGGGATTCAGTTATCGACGTGATAAAGAATCGTTTGGTCTCTTGGAAAGCTAGACATTTATCCATTGGGGGGCGTTTAATCCTTATTAAATCAGTTCTAGAGAATTTGCCGATTTATTACCTTTCTCTCTATAAAGCTCCTAAGGCGGTCCTTGAGAATATTGAGGCTATAATGAGGCGTTTTCTTTGGGCCGGTTCTAGTGTAGACAAAAAAATAAATTGGGTTGCGTGGGATATTGTCACTTCTCCAAAGAAGGCCGGGGGTTTGGGAATCACCAAATTGCAACATGTTAATGATGCCCTCCTTCTCAAGTGGACTTGGCGATTCAAGAAAGAAGGTAGAAGTCTTTGGAAAAAAGTGTTTTTGGGTTGTCATGGGTCGAGTAGATCTTAGACTTTGTTGCCATGTTCTACTTCGACAAGTGGATGTTGGAAATTCGTTGTGAAAACAGGGGAAAAGAAGATCTGGAACGACAATACGCTAAATATCTATTTAGTAGGTGTTGTGGGAGATGGGAAGTCTATTAATTTCTGGGTAGACGCTTGGCTTCATAATGAACCTCTTCGTAATATTTACCCAAATCTTTTCAGAATAGAAAAGAACAAATGGGTGACAGTGTCGGATAGATTACATGTGATAAACGGCTCTAAAACACTGAATTGGGAGTGGTCTGCAGATCCTTCAACACCGGAACAAATCTCTGAACTGTTTAGCTTGTTGTCTGATATACACGACTATGATTGGAAAGGTGGAGTGGATGGCTGGAAGTGGATGGCTGACCATAATGGTTCCTTCTCGGTGAACTCGGCTAAACGCCTGATGACTAATGTTTCTGCAGGAACAAACAGCTGGAACATGAATTGGAAAGGTTGGGTGCCCTTGAAGTGTAAAGTTATGGCTTGGAGAGCTACACTTAATCGCCTATCGACGAAGACGGAGCTGCTCAAACGTGGAGTCCCTTTACCGAATGCAGTGTGTATGTTATGCAACTCGGAAGATGAAACCTCGCTGCATTTATTCACTGGATGTTATTATTCGGATGAAATCTGGTCGAGGATCCAACGCTGGTGTCGTATGGCCCCTATGTATGCATTTGAAGTTTCGGACCTTCTTAAGATGACAGATTTACAAACAATCGCGAAGCACGATAGATACATATTGAAAGGGATTGTTATTACCACTATGTGGGCGTTATTGAACGAAAGAAATAATAGAAGTTTCGAAGGTAAAAGCCGAAGACCGATTGAAGTCGTGGAGATCATAAAAACGACGTCGTATTTTTGGATTTGGAATAGATCTAAAATTAAAAATATCGATTGGAACGTTTGGTGTAATTTTCCTTTAAACTTGATGTAAAGTCGTTTTAGTGCCCTTGGGTCCCCGCTTTTGGGGACCTCTTGTGGCGTTTTTGAATGAAATTTATCTTTAAAAAAAAACTCATATTAATATCAATAACACTAATATTAATTATAAAAAACTCATATTAATTATAATAACACTCATATTAATTATAAAAAACTCATATTAATATCAATAACACTAATATTAATTATGAAAAACTCATATTAATTATAATAACACTAATATTAATTATTTAAAAAAACTCATATTAATATCAATAACACTAATATTAATTATAAAAAACTCATATTAATTAGAGTTAATTACACAAATGGGTCCTGTGGTTTATAGCTAGTTTCGCCTTTAGGTACTAACTTTTTTTTGTAACAGGTTTAGGTTCTATTGTTTCAATTTTGTAACACCTTTGGGTATTAACACCAAAAAATGACTAAAATACCCCTGCATTTTTTTAAGTTTATCAATGTAACACATTTGGGTACTAACACCTAATTTTATTTAAGTTTAAATCAATTTTACAAAATCTTTTTTTTTTATTTTCATCTTTTTATTATATCTCTTAATTAACATAAAATCTATTTATTTTTTTTATTTTCATATTTTTATTAAATTTCTTATTTAACATAAAATCTACTAGTTACACCAGTATTTTTTTTAAATATATTTTTTAAATAAAATCTACTAGCTATATAGTTTTATGTAAGTTAAATTTCTTACTCGTTTTAATGCAATGAGGTACCAAGGTTACGTGCGATGATGTCGAATTAGTATTTGGTATGGAATAAGATTTCAATGGTATCGAATTCGATTTCAATGATATCGAATTCTATTTCAATTATTATGCAAAATTACATTTCTGATTTTTTCAATTCAACGATTTTTAGTCTATGGTATCGATTTTTAGTATATGAAATGGTTTTTATTATATGGTATCGCTTTTTTCAATGCATCGAATAGTATCGAACCAGGTTACGTTTGATTTTTGGATCAATTATGGTTGGGTATGTTGCTACATCGAATTATATATATCATTGAAATCTTATTCCATACCAAATACTAATTTGACATCATCGCACGTAACCTTCGTATATCATTGCATTAAAACGGGTAAGAAATTTATTTTACATAAAACTATATAGCTAGTAGATTTTATTTAAAAAATCTATTTAAAAAAATACTGGTGTAACTAGTAGATTTTATGTTAAATAAGAAATTTAATAAAAATATGAGAATAAAAAAAATAAATAGATTTTATGTTAATTAAGAGATATAATAAAAAGATGAATATAAAAAAAATAAATAGATTTTGTAAAATTGATTTAAACTTAAATAAAATTAGGTGTTAGTACCCAAATGTGTTACATTGATAAACTTAAAAAAAATGCAGGGGTATTTTAGTCATTTTTTGGTGTTAATACCCAAAGGTGTTACAAAATTGAAACAATAGAACTAGACCTGTTACAAAAAAAAAGTTAGTACCTAAAGGCAAATTAGCTATAAACCACAGAACCCATTTGTGTAATTAACTCTATTAATTATAATAACTCTAATATTAATTATAAAAAACTCAAATTAATTATAATAACTCTAATATTAATTATAAAAAAACTCACATTAATTATAATAACTCGTATAGGCTTGTAGGTGTAGTATATGTCTCGCATAGGACTATAGGTGTGGTTTAGGTCTCGTATAGGCCTATACAGGTGTTGTATCATATCATGTACTTGTTATTTTTATTTATTTAAAATAGAAAAGTTGTTTTTGTATAAAAGTTTGCTAAAATGATTAATATTGTATAAAATGTTTGTTTAAAAAAAAAACCTTATATACGCCCCATATAGGCCTATACGTGGCATATATGGGGCATGGGTCATATATGAGACCTATACGCCCCCGCATAGGCCTATACGAGGCATATAGGAGCAGTCAAACCAGAACTGACATGAGTCAGACACTAAGTTTGATGTAACCCTATACGCCTCGTATAGGCCTATACGAAGCATATACGAGGCAAAGGGTGTCTAAATAGGCAGATAGAGTGTGTGGATTGTTTGAGCCTAAATAAAACAAAAAATAACAATATTAATATAATATATGTATGTATATACACATATAAACCCATTTCTATCTCTCTACCTCTCTCTCTCATCATTTCTCCACCACCACCACCAACAACCGTCACTATCAACCAACAACAACCACCGCTGTCAACAACTCTCACCAGCCACCAGCTTGTATCTATTCTATTCACTAATCTAGTTATTTTAGATCAGTCCTATTCCTATCTTAAATCCCCACCTAGATCTACTCCCAATTTATACACACAAAGTCACAAACAGTTCGTGCTCCCAATTAAGTTCATATAATCTCCATATCTAGATTCAATCTCACCATTACCCAATCACCAATACCCAATTTTTTTAAATGGGGGTATCACCAAACACCATCAAACATTTGACCTTTTTCATCTGGGGTCTGCACACAACTATCAAAGATTCAATATTTTTAAAAACGGGTCAAGAAGGAGCTCATAAGAGAGGCTGTTAGGATCTGAGTTTCTTAGATTGTGTTGTTTAACAAAGATGGAAGATGAAACAGAGATTTAATGTGCAGTGGAAATGGAAATAAACTTTAAACACAATCAAAGAAGAACAATTTTAAGCAAACATGATTTCATTTAGTCAAAAGATTGTATCTATTACAAAATTCAACTGTGCATGCATGCAACTAGACTCCCACTGAGCTCACAGATTTGTTCGTACAAGATGACTTGGTAAGAAAGAGCTAATAGAACAGTACAGGTACTGTTCTATTTATAGTACAAACTAAACCAGTGAGCATCTTTGCTGACGTCACTTAGAAAGTGACATCTAACAACCTAACAAACTCTAAACACTGATAATACAAAACACTGATTACATTAAACACTGATTATACATAAATACAACTTTCTACTATTGTAGCCTAAGCACTGATGTTGAGAATCAGTGCTTTCTTCAAAGGGCGACCAGTCCTTGAATGAGCAGTGCTTTGGTCTTCATCAGTACTTGAGAGACATCAGTAGTTAGGGCTTTAGTCTTTATACTTCATCAGGTCTTTGGCTATCAGTTGTTGAGAGGATCAGTACTTAGAGTCCATCAGATGATAGATAGCCACTGTCATGGGGAGAATCTAGAACATACTCTGCTTATGATGATCAACTGATGAGAACTAGTTTTGGCTTTCCTTATCATCTGTTCTTCTGGGCTTGAATGCATGGGCCAACAATCTCCCCCTAGAACAGATGATGCCAAAACACTTCCTTATACCGCAGCGGCTGCTCCCTCCACGCGACGTCCACGACTCAAACCTAACGACCCCACCTTACACCCTAAACCACCATCGCATCTTCTACCTGTTGTACATCAGATTTGTTGTGTGGGTTGTTGGTTGGTAAAAAAAGAGAGACGGGGAGGGTGCTACTACTACTGTGATTCACGTTTATAGAGAGAGTTATATATTGGTTAATTTGGGATGAAGTTTGAAATTTTTGGTTTGTTTGAAATAAAAGAGAGAGAGAGAGAGAGAGAGATAGAGAGAGAGAGAGAGAGAGAGAGAGAAAGGGTCTTGAGAAGTGTGTAACCGTTGGTCTTCATTTACACTGTGTTCCCGAGTAAGTTAAAGAGAGAAAAGAAAGGATTCTCTCATTTTCTTTTCTTTCTCTCTGTTTCTTTCCAAATTGGAAAGATTAATTTTAGGCAAAAAAAAAAACTCTCATTTTCTCTTCTTTTCTCTCCTTTAATGAAACTCTAGAACACAACTAAAAAATATTTCCTTTTAAATCTTTTCTTTTCTCTCATTTAATGAAACTCGGGAACTAAGCGTTACGGTTTATGGTGTGTTGTTGTGGTTCATTGTGAAAGAGAAAGGCAACGAACTGCTATTGTTGTCTTAATAGAGAGATGGGGGCATGATAATATATAGAGAGCGAAAAGATATTTTCGGTGGAGTTACAATGGTAGGTGGTGGTCACAGATGTTGTACGATGCAGGTGGTGGCGGGTGGTTGTTTACGATTGGGTTGTGTGGGGTGGGTGGTGTTATGGTGGTTGCTGGTGGTAAAGGGATGGGTAGTGGTGGTTTGGCAAGTGATAAAGGGGTGGGCTTTTATGGTTTGGTTGGCGAGATTAAGATTGACAGATATAGAGGGTTATTTAAAAGTTGAAATGACAAAATTGCTCTCATGTGCAAGGCACATTATCATATTTAATAGAAAAAGTTAACTGGGTTAGGGCTAAAGGACATAACGTGTAGCATTTGGAAACATTAGTACAAAACCCATCAATCTTAAAGACAAATGACACCGCTTGAAATTTGCTATATAAATAAAGGACATATCTTGTAATAACACGACTATTAAAGGGCTGGGTATATATTTGCATCACATTTAAACCCGCTATACTATATTCTATAGGGATTTATAGGGATTTTCTTAGGTAAGTATATTATATAAAATAGTAACGAATCTATTATAGAATCCCAACAAGTAAGTTTAGCAAACTAATGGGTATGTCCGATAGTAACATCACAACAAGCATGTTTGATATTCAATGGATATTTAGGTTGGGTATGAATCATGATTTTAGAATTAAGAATGAAATTAATGGGTATGCCCAATAGTAACAACACAACAAGCATGTTTGATTATTTAAATTGGATATGAATTACAATTTTATAATTAAGAATGAAACTGAATTATCTTTTTAAGATAAGTAGATAAGCATTTTTAAGTCATATTTAGGTAGGGCTGGTAAATCGTGCCTTAGCAGGTTTAACAGGTATCTGATAACGCGAACAACAAAAATTCTAAACATGAATACGACTCGTTTAACTACTTTATATCCAATGTCTATAAGATAGATGTATAATTTATGCACCTAGAAGGAGAAATAATGGATCCTAACTTTCAAATTTTGATTATTTTTAAAAACGTTAAAAATCACATGGTGTACTTTTATGTTATCGTATCTTAGCAGGTTACTTATTGCCAGTTCTATATTTAGATTGGATATGATTTTTAGGATTGATGATTAGATTAAATAAAAAAAAAATTACACTATCTCAAAACCTTTATAAGGGCATGAAAGATTTTGATAATGCCCTTACACCATTACTAATGGGCATTATAGGGGTATGAAAAGTGAGGGGCATTTCTATAATAATGCCCAAAGAGAAGAAAAATAATGGAAAGTAATAAATGAAATGGGCATTAACCATTACACTTTTTTTAAAAGAGCATTATGATGATGATGTGGTGAAAAATGCCCCTTAGTGGGCATTAACCATTACCTATGGTATACATACACAAACCTCAAGAAAAGGGTCTTCCCCAAATCTCACTCATTTCAACAACACTTCATCATCTTCTTCATCCCTCTAATGGCGAATCCCAATCAGCAACAAACTTCAATCCAGCCATGGATCCTCGATGTCCTCCCCTTCATCGTCGTCGTTCTCATAGCCGCTCACGTGATCGCTTTGGTACGCCACTTCCCCCTTTAATAATTACCAGATCACCTGTTTTTAATAAATACTAATTAATTGTTTTTTGGGAGAAAAGGTTTACTGGATATACAGATTAGCAACAGAGAAGCTACCCGGAAGAAGAAAGAAGCACTAGAACAAAGGTGTAGTGATCAAATTTAGTGTTATAAGTTGTTATAGTTGTAATGTGTGTATGAAATTGAACTCTTGTTGGATGCACGGAAGGTGCTCGACGAAATGTTATTGCTTGAAATTGGATCAGTGATTTGAAGTTGAGTTAAAGGAATTGTTTATATTTGTTGATTTAATGTGTACCCATTTAAGGAATTTATTGTTCAAGTAAGATATTGTAAATAGAGAGTATTAAGTAGTTCCGATTAGAGTTGTAGATTCTTCGGTATAGGGGACACTACTGTTGTTAGTTGTTACTCGTCACTGGCAGGACTTAGATCCACACGTAAGTCAAGAGTCTGTGACATTGCACTATCGAATACATTAATCGATAATCAAGTGTTGTGTCTGCTGATGTGTGACGATAGTAGTTAGAGTTACAAAGCACGTTCAAGGTGTAAAAGGCTCGTCTAGACACGAGGCTAAAAAGGTGCACATTGGAGACGAAAAGGCCCAACAATAGGAATACATGTGTGTATAGAAGGGTGCATTCAATACGTAGCCAATTTTTAGTAAAGAACCGTGTCAAATTTAGTGGGAGTGCGTTATGTGGTATGTAACAGTTAAAGCAATATGTACAAGTGTTTGCGAGATTCTTGCAGTTCTCTACTTAAGTTAGTATCGTATGAACACAATACTAATATTAAGTAGAGAACAGGGAAAACGTACAAACATATGTACATATTGCTTTAAATGTTGTTGATACATAATACGGTTATGCAACCGTAAAACTGCCTCTTTTTCTCTTTGTAACTATGTCTGCACAACACTACATACAAGTGTGTATGATGTTCTACTTAAAATTGGCTTTGTTTTGAACATGCCCTTATATTAGGCATAGAAAATGATAATAAATTGAGCGTTCTTGTTTTAAAGTAAAGAAAAGTGCCTAGAGGAAGAAATGAGAGTTAATGACATCTTAAGTAATCAGAGGTAGCATTAATGTTTATTTATCTTTGGTGTAAACTCAATATACTCATAGTAGATATGTAACAGTGATCTTCTGCCCCCTGTTTAACGGGTTCATATCTGTCGTAAGTATCAAAGATGATCTGATCCGCAGATCCAAGTAAATCTATCCAGGATTCAGTTTTCTCGGCTTCTGTGGTGACAAAAGCTATGAATTTACCTTTCGGGGTCACATGCTACTTTTGTGCACTTTGCGGTTTCTCCTTCTGATGTCACACCGACTACTTTTTCATCTTCAAACTCTACCTGGCATAGGCTGCAGTATCTCTAATCATATGCATTCTATACCTGTTTATTTACATTGAATTTTTAAGGTTATTAGTGAATTACCTTGCATTCTTGGTTTGTTTAGCATGATGATGCCACCTAGACTGCACTCAGGCGAGCAAATGCCTGGTAAATATTATTAGATTCATTTAAATAGATACAATCAATGTTTTTATAACCAGATCGACCGGTCGACCGGGAACTAGATACATATTGAGTCTAAATGGACCGGTTGGTTGAACCGGGCAACTAGACCGGGTGGTCGGACCAGATTTCAGGTGGTTTTTTTTCTTTTTTTTTACAGATCCACAAAAAATGATTAGTTACTCTCATATTATGTTTGAAATAAGTTATATATATTTTTATATTTTTACATTATTTATTACGTCATCTAGTTGTTGATACCAGTTCCGGCTCGACAAATGAACTGCTAAGCGATGGTTGGATAAGTGCTCTGGTTATGAAAACATTCGTAAAGTGGCAAAGTAAATAAATTCCCCAATGGTATTATACCTGAGCTAATGACTGCATAAAGCTATCCAAGACCAGAGAAATGTGATGGGATGAAATTTCATAGCAGTTGTACCATAACTCATATCCTTTTTTAAGAACTAGAAATGCCTTGGCCCTTGTGGACCATACCGACCTCGTGGTTATTGCGTGAACCCAGTTCTGCATGAGGCTTGTCACCACCCTTAAATGCCTTCCAGAGCTGGTTTTGGTTTAGTGAAGTTGACTCGCCTCCATGGTAATCATCTCTATGAAACAAACTGAATTCAGGATCTTTATATGAACCGAATGAAATGCAAATTGGAGATTCTTGAACCGACCCAAATAACCCAGACTCGAATAATATATACGTTTCTTTTTGAATATTTTTTATTTTCATATAATCAGCTCATGATTTGTGAGGGCATACCTTGAGGCCATCAACGGAGAGGAGACCACTTAGGATAACGTTGAGAACAAATGTTCACGAACCCAGGCGAGCTCGGGCTCGGATCGGATTAGAAACTAAGCTGAAAATTTGAGCTAGAGCTCAGCTTGGTTTTGGGCAGAGTCCATCTAATGAGCAACTCTTGGCTCGGTTTCAGCTTGTTCATGCAAGCTTTTTTTGAGCTTTTTCTCCAAGCAAGCTCTGAGTCTCCAGCTTTTTGGGCAATCCTAAGAACAGTCATGTCTTACTCTGATGAGATGTAGTAATTTTAATTTGTTCTATTTGTATGATCGATTGTTGATCCAAATTATAAGACAAGCCGGGAAATTTGGTTCATGATATATGGCTCATGATATATTTGTCTCAACTCTTGAGCCAAATTTCACGGATTTTCTTATTATGTGTTGGGTTACTATAAATCCTGCCTTATTTCGTAATGTAAACACCAAATATAAAAAAAAAATTATAAAAAATATGTACACTTTTTATAGTTTTTGATTATATATTCTCAGAAAAGAAAAATATTTGTCATATGTTTGAGTTTAATCTAATGACTTTTGATTGTCCCCAGTCTTAGTCTTTTTCAGACATTGTGATGAATAGGGATGAACATTTGGTACCAGGTACCGGTCGAACTATATCGGGTATATTCGATACCGGTACCCACTTTCCTTGTTTTTCGGTACTGGTACTGGCACCGGTACGGTACCGGTATTTGTGGGTAAAACACCGGTAAATACCGGTACCGAACCGATGTATTTGGTACTGGTACCAACTTTTCCCGTTTTTTGACACCGGTACTTTCGGTACCGAACGGATTTCGTGCTCATCCTTGGTGATGAAATTTGCAACCTCTATACTCAAAAAGAAATTCATAAACTTTTAGGCTATGGGGTATGGTGGGCGTGAGTTTGGGGGGCATGAGTTGACATGTGGAAAACAAACTCAAACCCACGCCCATGGGGTATGGTGGGGCTTGGGTTGGGGGTTTGGGTTGAGGGCATGAGTTTGGTTTGACCATTGAGAGCCCGCCATGTCACCTTGCTAGCCCGCCCGACGCCCGGCTTCAAACCCAAGCCCCAAGGGCCACGCCCCAACCCAAGCCCCCGGGGTGGTGGCTTGGGCGTTTTCAGCCAACCCACGCCCCAACCCAAGCCCCATACCCCATAGTCTTAGCCCACAAAAAAGTTAAAAATAAATATTGTATAGTAGTTTAAGGCATAAAGTACGGTGTACCACTCTATTTTTACAATTCATTTCCGGCTACCATATTTTTATGTTGGAAGCGATATTTTTACTATGGGTACAAGGGTAAAAGTAACAAATAAATATAAATGGAAGAACGTAATTTCAAAGTTTGAAAAGTCTAGTTTGATTAAATTTATGGGCTAATTTGGATTTTAAGTTAATGAAATTATTGTGCCCTAAGTTGTGTAAAGACTCGTTAGAGAGGGACTAGAGGTCCATGTGTGTTGAGGTACTATATAATAAAATTTCAAATGTTTGTGGGTGAGTTTCTATTCAAATTGAGATGACAAGAGTTCAAAATTTTGTAACAAACAATTCGTTCAATCTCCTGCCGATTGTTAAAGTTCTTACGAAATCAATCATCCCATTCATGTTCAGAACTCCAATAGTTCATTCAACAAAGTGAACGATCGCATAAGGAGGCCGCATTGACCTGTGAGATGACGTTCAAATTGGAGGTTTGAATGGATGATTCCGTTCAAATGGCCACACAAATTAAAGGTACTTTTTTACCAGTGTCATCATACTATCGGGTAAAGTCGAATTGGGGCACCAATGTCACGATTGACCGTATGTTAAAAAAACAAACTACTTTAAATTCATACAAACTAGTTTTTTACTATCGTCGCGTTGCGGCGAACGTCTTTTGTTGTTTAGTCTGTGTTTACATGTGTTTTGAAATCATTACGAGCACGTTGCGTGCGGAAACCGCTGAATAAAAAGGAAATATAGAAAAAAAAACACTAAAAGATAACCAAAAGAAAAATCAACCAAAAAAGTTGTATGGTAATAATGTTGTTCGTATGAAACCTGTGGTCAGAGATGAGCAAATGATATTGGGTACCGGTACCGAATTTCCCGAACCGAAAGATCTTAAATACCAATTTGGTACGACTTTTGGCGTTCCCGGTTCCGGTTCGCTACCGTTTTTTACCTTCATATACCGGTACCGTAACTGGTATTTTCGGTACTAGTACCGTTTCGGTATTGGAAATCAACAAAAAAAGTTGCACGATACTGTTGTTGTTCGTATGACACCCGTGATCAGAGATGAGCAAATGGTACCGGGTAGCAGTACCGAATTTCTCGAACTAAAAGATTTTCAAAAGCAATTCGATACCGACTTCCGTACTGGTATTTCCGATACCAATATCGGTTAACACAAGCTTATCTAACTTAAAAAGTAAAGAAGATAATAAAATTATTAAAAAAAAAAAACTATATATTATTATAACTTTTTCGATCTACTATTCAAAGCATTGAATTTTTTATATAGAGGAGAATTCCGACTTTCAAAAGTAGATTTATTAAAGTCGATAATGGTTTTTTTTCTTTTTCTTTTTTTTTTTTAAAGTAAACTTCATTAACAACACAACCGACCCCAACCGGGCCGACCAAACAAGAACTACAACTGAATTACATATTTACAAAAGAGCACCAATCTTTCCACTCTAACCCTTTGAACTTCGATCTATTCGTGAACCATAAAAAACCCAAAGCCTTAACCTCATTCAAAATACTATCAATCTTAACCGGCAAGTTAGAGAAACTAACATTATTCCTAGCATGCCAAAGGCTCCAACAGGTGATAATGATGATGCCTTGCACCCGCTTCCTTCTTCCTCTCTGAACCCCTTAGGACCTTGTGACATTCAAGAAGGTCTCTGATCGAGAAAGCAAAAATATTAGGAATTTTGCACCACGAGCTGACACCGTTCCAAACAGTCGAAGCGATGATACATGAGATAAAAAGGTGATCCGTGGTTTCATCATCCGACCTGCATAACGGACACAAAGAGTCTTCGATTTGGATATTCCTTTTCCTAAGCGCACTTCTGGTCGGGATCCTATCCATCTCCATACGCCATACATGAATGTTACATTTGGCCGGAGCCCAATGGCACCAATCCATAACATAACTATTCACTGGCTCATAGACCGAATATAATAGGCGTTTAACCGCCTTAACCGTGAATTCCCCAGTCGAACCTGACATCCATTCCCATTTATCAAACATGTCCGAGAGTTGCACGTTGGCCAGCAGCGACGACAACTGCTGTAAGTTGTTCAAAGTTTCCGAATTAGTTATAGATGTCCTCCATTCCCACTTCAAATCAGATCCGCCATCAACAGTCGAAACCTGGTCGGCCACCTTGCATTTTTTCGGTTTCTAAACTAAACAGGTCAGGAAATCTCTCCTTTAGAGACTCGTTTGTGATCCACGGGTCAAGCCAAAAACGAATCTCCTTGCCTTTTCCTAAGACTCCTTTGAAAAAAAAAATTATGGGACGCCCACCAACCTTGGTATTTATGCAATCCTTAGCGATATTATTCCAAGTACCGCTCAACGTTTTCTTGAACGGGATACACTCCCACCTCACCCTACTAGTATAAAAAGCATCGATGACTTTCCTCCATAGGTTATTCGTCTCCGTCTTGTATCGCCATCCCCATTTGATCAAAAGAGAGGTGTTAACCTCACTTAGTTTATTAGGTCTATACCGCCCTCTTTTTGTGACGCGAAACCCGATCCCATGCAACCCAATGCATTTTTTTCTCCCCCGAAGTTCCTCCCCAAAGGAACTTTTTAATCATAGCTTCCAAGTCTGTTATCACCTTCTTAGGGGCTTTATATAGCGAGCAATAATAGGTCAGTAAGCTTTCCATAACCGACTTAATAATGACAACTCTACCCCCGATCGACAAAATATGAGACTTCCACTTTGCTAACCGATTTCTGAACGTGTCGTAAATCGGTTGCCAATTGGTTATCTGATTCATGTTAGCTCCTACTTTTAGACCATGATACTTAAAAGGAGGGGCATCCGGTTTACAACCAACCTCATTGGCCATGACTCCGGTTTCCTCCAAACCCACACCAATGCCATATAAATTGGATTTCTCGATGTTAGTTTTTAAACCCGAACAAAGATAAAAGCACCGGATAATTCTTACTACGTTCACCACTTCTCCTTAGACCATTCCCCCACCACTATGGCATCGTCCGCGTATAAGAGATGGGTAATGACAGGACCGTTATTAGGGGTGGGAATCCCCTTAATAACCCCACTTCCTTAGCTAAATTAATCATGCAAGATAGCACTTCCATAACCACCAAGAAAAGGAACGGAGAAAGCGAATCACCTTGCCTCATTCCTTGTTCGCATTTAAATTGAAAAGTAGGGTCCCTGTTCACCAAGACAGAAGATCTTGCCGACTTAAGAATACCCAACATCCATATACACCATCTATTAGGGAATCCCATTTGATGAAGAATATTAACCACGAATTTCCACCTCACGTTATCATACGCCTTTTCAAAATCAATCTTGAGGAAAAAAGCCTTTGATTTCTTCTTTTTGATCCACGACATAAGCTCGTTAATGGTGAGAGGCCCATCCAAAATGAATCTACCTTTCAAGAATGCCGACTGAGAGACCGAAATAATACCGTCCATCACCTTCCTCTTTCTATTGGCTAAGACATTTGAAAGAACTTTGCTGATAATGCCAACTAAGTTGATAGGTCTATAATTGTTGAGGGAAACCGGATCTTTGACCTTAGGGATTAGAGCAATAAAAGAAGACCCACTCCAAACACTAATCTCTCCATTAGAATGGAATGAAGCAAAAATTCTAGCAAAATCCTCTTCAAACAATTCCCAAAAATGCTTTATAAATCTAAAGTTCATCCGTCCGAACCCGGAGCCCCATCATCCCCACATTCAAAAACTGCTTCCTTTATTTCTCGACCAGTAAAGGGGTCAACTAACATGTCTCTTTTAGAATCATAGATTTTCTTCAAATTGTCGCAGAACACATCCCGTCTTTCCGGGAATTCTTCTTTGAACTTATCCCGAAAAAACGAGAATATCTCTTTCTTAATTCTAGACGGTTTCGTGCACCATTGATCATTGACATTCAGACCGTGAATGGAGTTCGAAGCCTTTCTGTTGTTAATCAACGCGTGGAAATATTTAGAATTTTCATCTCCGTCCGTGGCCCACTTCGAACGAGCTCTTTGTTTGAGATCCAATACTTTTCTATTCTCTACCTCCCTGATAACTTTCCTGTTTTCAGCCAATGTCCATTCTTCTTCTTTTGAAAGGTCCCTATTTTCCATATCCGTTTCTATCTGTTCCAATTCCAATAAAGCTACATTCTCCTTTTCTTTTTCCTTAACTAAGAACTCATCTCTCTAGTTTTTAACTGCCAATCTGATCTGAGCAAACTTAGCCGTCAGACAAGAGTCTGGAGGATCAAAAGCTTCAAAGCCCTCCAAAGCGTCTTTAACCGCGTCCTCGAAACTAGATTTCCCGATCCACGAGCTGAAAATCCGAAACGGCCGAGGACCAAAATTCAAATCAACCAACTCCAACAATGGGGCAATATCAGAAAGATGACACTGAAGCACTCTAACACAAGCTAAGGGCCATTTATTGAAAATCTCCGGACTGACCAGAAAACGGTCCAACTTGCTGAGTTTTTTTGCTGTTATCCCTAACACAAGTAAACTTTCTCCCCTGCATCGGATATTCAAGCAACCCATTGTTGAAAATAAAATTATTAAAGTTACTGGCGCATACCGATTTGAATTTGGAATGTTTTCTTTCGTCCAGAGACTGCACCGAGTTAGAATCTCCAGCTAAAACCCACAATCCAGCATACGGAACAATGTTGTTAGAGATTTCCTCCCATAAATTTCTCTTCCCCCCTGTGCTTTGAGGCGCGTAGACATTTATCAAATTGATATGTTCCCCACTGCCGACAACTGTTAGTGCATACGTCTGTCGACTTCGTCTTGTATCGAGTCTTACACTAGATATGTTAGATCGTGTCACGTAGTTCAGGAAAATAGAGTTTTAATGTTGATTTCCCACAAAATGACGAATGTTGATTTCCCACGAAATGACAAAATGTTGATTTCCCACGACATGAACATTGCACTTTCGTGGGGAATCAAAAACTCTATAAATAGGCTAGTGATCATGTCATTTGGTGGGGAATCAGAAACTTGTACCGAAGTGCTGCCGGTATTTCTTGTGACTGTAATCGCTGTTAATTCAATATACAAGAAGTTTAAAGTGATAATCAAGCTGTTTCGAGTCTATACGTCTGTTTCCGCCTTTCGTATAGCCTAAGAACTCTTCTGAACGACTCATTTGGGTCACAGATCGATCCTACAAGTGGTATCAGAGCTCAGGAGGAAGAGTTCATACCAATTCGGCTGCGATTTCTAATTTCTACACCTTCTTTCTTCATTTGAACAAGTTTTCACGGTTAAAATCGGATCAAATTCTCACAAACTGTGTAAAATTACATATTAACAAAGCCTTGAAAGAATCAGGAACTTGTACCGAAGTGCTGCCGGTATTTCTTGTGACTGTAATCGTTGTTAATTCAATATACAAGAAGGTTAAAGTGATATTCAAGCTGTTTCGAGTCTATATGTCTGTTTCCGCCTTTCGTATAGTCTAAGAACTCTTTTGAACGACTCTTCTGAACTCTTCAGCAAGAAACTCCTGGTTTGACTGCTTCCAGAACGGTTTCTTCTATTCATACTCTGAACTTCCTCCTGAAACAAATTTTGTTTTTGGTTTATAAGTTTTCTAATTTTTATAATTTTCTGATGAAATGAAACCAAGACCTTTCCTTTTGAGATTACCATTATGGTTTGATTTCTTTTGGAAATTATAACCACAACCGTAACCCATTTTCTTGTTTACTCTTTGTTTTTTTTAAAGATGTATTTACAAGTGGTATCAGAGCTCAGGAGGAAGAGTTCATACCAATTCGGTTGCGATTTCTGATTTCTACACCTTCTTTGTCAATTTGGACATCAATTCATGGTCAGAATCGGCTCATTTTCACACAGTGTGCTCGGAATCTAGTATTAACAAATCCTTAATAGTTTCAAGTTAAAATTCAATCTAAAACATGTATTTTTAGTGATCCCGCTTGAAATTGTTCGAAAAAAGATGACATCATCAGTGATTCCGCTTGGAATTAACTTCTGACCCGCTCTAAATTGTGATCCCGCTTGAAAAATTCTGTGATTTCGCCTGAGACAAGTTATCCCGCTTGAAAGTATTGTTTTGATTCCGCTCCAACAAGTTACTTCGTGATTTCGCTTGTAAAACAGTTGTTGATTCCGCCTCAAACAGGATTTCGCTTGAAATTGTGTAGACTGATTCCGCTTGAATCAATACTGTTAGTTGATTTGTTGATTTCGCTTGAAGTAAAGTGAGGCCCAATCAGATTGTTTTGAAGGCACAATCAGATCACTTGTTTTGAGGTCCAATTAAATTGGTTCATTTGATTTGCGGCCCAACCAAAGTAAACCTCAAATTTGTCCAATAAATATAGCGGCCCAATCAGTTTATTTGAACAATTAAAATTGTCGGCAAAAGTATGTTGATTATACCAGTTTGCATGTGAAGCTGTCGGCAATTTATAAAATCAAAAGTTGCATGTGATAAAGGTCCTATTAGAGTACATTGAGTGTTCGGCCCAATCACATTTGGTTGTCTTAAAGTTGATCGGTCCAATAAACATATACATATGTCATAGTGTTGTCGGCCACAATACATGTGATATGATGTAGTGAATTTGAGTAAGAATTTGTGTTAGCATACAAGTCAAAGTGAGTGACAGTTGTGGGTCAATTGTATCAGTTCACGTGAACAAGCTGGTATCGATTTCATTTTTGGCCCAATCAAGTTTGAATTCAAAGATTGTTGTCTGCCAAACATTTTAGCGGCCCAATACAAGTTAAGGTTCAATAAGCGTGTGATAAGGGAGGCCCAAATTATTCGAAGGCCCAATTGAATCCATTTCGTTCCGATCAAGCCCATTCATTCAGAGATCTCACTTCAACAACAGTGAAACGAGTCCACAAATCTTCGACACGAGTCTTAGATTGTTTTCATCAACACACACTTTTACGTATTTGTTCCGTTTAAACTGATCGTTTGTTTGTTTGTTTGTAGGTGTTTCCGGAAGTATCACCTGATTATTGAAACATGGCTGAGGAATTCTACAAATACATACCTGATTCAGCTTTAGTTGCCCGAGTTCTGGAAGATGAAGCTAGTCAGAAAAGAATTCCAATATTTCCAGATCTAGGAAGTGATGTTGATACTGATGATGAGGAAGAATATCTTAACAAATGTAGAAAAAGCATTGATCCTAACAGCTTTAATTTTTTCTATGCAGATAAAGTTGAGATGCTTAATCAAAAGAAAATTGACAGATTGAAGAGAGAGCTGGAAGCAGCAAAGTTACTCGCTGATGAAAAGGCAAAGACAGAAGCTTGAAAAACAAAAGATGAAGCAGTGAATGAGAATGCTAAAAAAATTGTTGAAGTAGAGAAAGTGGTAGAGAAAATAGTTGAAGTTGAAAAAGTTGTCGAAGTAGAGAAGATTGTTGAAATAGAAAAAATTGTTGAAGTCGAGAAACTTGTTGAAGTTGAAAAGACTATCGAAGTTGAGAAGATAGTTAAAAAAATGGTTGAAGTTGAAAAACCATGTTTGAAATGTTCAGAATCTTGCAAAGCTTGTGAGGAAAAAGACAAGAAGATTGCTGAATTAGAGAAGATTAAAGAAGATTTACTGTCTGATGTGAAGTATGTGAAGGAGTCATACGATGTGCTGAACAGGACAGTTGATAGTCTGAAAAAGACGAATTCAGAAATTGAAAAAGCAAATGACAAAATGAGCGCAACATTAATGACAAAGCAGAGTGTTGTCAATGAGTATATTGAAGACTGTGCTAAGCTGAAGAAAGAGTTGGAACTTGAGAAGATTGAGAGTGAAAGGATTAAACGATTACTGTTGAGTTATACTACTTGTGATTATCTGATTGATCGTGTTTATCCTACTGTTGCAGGTCTTGAGGCTTTCAAGAAGGATAAGACTGAAGATATTGATACTGGTAAGAAACCAAGTCTCAAGTATAACAGATGTCTGCCTCCTATCTTTGAGAGTTATTCTCCCAGGAAACCAAATGAGGAACGAGTAGACAAGGCTCTAAACATCAAGTTAAAGTCTGAAATCATTGATGAATTACCAGACAATATTGATGTCACATTCACAGCGTCTGACACTGATCATGAGTCTGAGTTAGTTAAGAGAGTTGTCGATCAGGTGTTGGATATGGATGAAGAGTCAAAGTCGGAGTCTAAGTCAGATAGTTCGAGTTCGTCTGAGAAAAGTCTGAGTTCGCCGGTTAAGAGGGTTTACAACAAGGAATTTTTATTATCAAAATCTAATTTGAATGATGAATCAATCAATTTGGCTTATATTTTGAATGATTCTGACAAATTATATTCTGATAATGAATTTCCAATAAGAAGTGTAAAAATAGAAATGATCAAACAGGTTTTCAAACTAACAAAAATTAATATTTCTGAAATAAAAGATTTAAATCTTGATGGAAAACCTAACAAATACACTTCTTCAAGAATTCAACAAAGAGTAAACAAGAAAATGGGTTACGGTTGTGGTTATAATTTCTAAAAGAAATCAAACCATAATGGTAATCTCAAAAGGAAAGGTCTTGGTTTCATTTCATCAGAAAACTTATAAACCAAAAATAAAATTTGTTTCAGGAGGAAGTTCAGAGGATGAACATAAGAAACTGTTCTGGAAGCAGTCAAACCAGGAGTTTCTTGCTGAAGTGAAGAAGAATGTGAGAAAGTTTGCTCAAAGAGTTGACAGAAGAATCTGTTTCAAATGCCAGGAAGTTGGACACATAGCTTGGAATTGCCCCAAGACCAACTACCAAAAACAAGGAGTTTCTTCTAACTCTGTTTTGAGAAAGACTTGTGTTGATAAGAAAGAACAACCTGTGAAAAATGTTAAAAAGTTTGAAAATTCTACTTCTGAGGAAGGAGAAAGTTCAAAAAGGTTTTACAAAAGAAGAGGTGATTTGAGTAAACAAAAGTGGGTTGTTAAAACAGATAGCTGTTCTGACAATGAATCTGATTCCATAAAATCAGAGGAGTCATTAGTTGAGAAAAAGATTGTGAATTCCGTTCCAGAAGTGAACGATGAGAATTTTCCTCAATTGTCAAAGGAAAATCTGATGTCGAAAGTGGGAAAGGTAGAGATCTCAAATCAATTCTTCGCTGATAAGGGAGAATTTGATGTTGAGAAGGCTTTCAATGGGAAAGTCAAACCTATTTTCGGTAAGATGGTTGACAGGAAGGTAAAGGGTGCCAAAGAATTTTACAAATCAAAATGTTGGTGGGATAGATGTGTACCAAAATCACCCAAGGCTGGTCAGGCTTGGGTGGACATTATGTTTGATTAAACACCTGACTTGCCGGAGCTCCCAGGTTGGTAAGAGTGGAGCAGGAATCGACATCATTCTTGAAATGTTTGTTTGGTAAATCTACAGGTGATATCTTTAAATTGTTATATTTTGATTTACAAGTGATTATGGTTGGTGAGTGAACCTGTAAGTGGTTGAAAGAGGTTTTCATTGACAAGTGGTTAATCAAGGTCATTAAGTTGAACTTAATTGGACCATACTTACAAGTGGTATTTTGGAGAACAAATGATGAGTTTATCCCCTAACCTACAAGTGGTTTGAAAATCAACAAAACTAATTTTCCGGAAAAACCATTTGATTAAAACAAACTTAAGTGTTTTGAAATCACAATGGGAAAATAGTTTGTTGTGAGGGGAAGTTCTGATTGTTTATGCCGAGTGGATGGCGATTTGAAGTGATTTGATATCAGTTGTCAATTTGTTTGTACAGTTTGTTTTCAAATTTTCCTTTAAATGTGTTTGCATTTTAGGGGGAGTAAAAATTTCACAGAAAATCCAAAAACATTAGAAAATTTGGAAATGCCAAAAACATGATAAATTCAAAAAATGAGTTTTGTTGTATAAAAGAGGAAATGATAGTACATCAGTGGACGATCACGGCATGCTAAAGAATTGGAAAGTTAAATAGTGATAAACAGTCTCACTGATGATGTGTCCGTAGGTTTTTTCACATTTAATAGATTGTGACAAGATATAAACCTAAATTTCAAACTTGCTTAATTCGTGGGTAACATCTCTCGGATATATGGGTAACCCCCGAAATCTTGTTTGAAGTACCCCTCTTTCTGAGATACTAGGTCTTTATGCTTAGTGATATCTGGGGTATTATCCCGGGACTTCTGATTTTGCGGAAGCAATGGCCTAGTCCCCGGAGAATACTTTACGCTTGCTTGAAAAATAGCGCCGCCCTCAGCATAAATGATGAGACAATAAAATTGCTAATCTATGCTGTTGTAAAAAAGATCCTCTAAAGGGGACCCACCAAAAGTCGAAGCCGTCATCTCTCTGCTGAACGGAAGTTCTGACCTGAGCTCTCACGACCTTCGCAATTTAACCCCTTACAGATATCATCTAGGTATACTCACCTGTAAGACTGAATATTGGGATCTGGATACGGGAGTATATTCAAGTAGTGGGACACACGAATAAGTTTAAGTGTTTAAGACATTAATCTCGTATCTCGAAACAGTTGAACTTTGTGTGAAAATTTAAGTGGATCAGTATACTGACAATCTAAGTGAATTGTTTAAAACTTAAAATGATTAAAGCTTAACGGTGTTGGTGATTTGTCTCAAAAACTGATATGATCCTCTTACACAAACTCACAAAAATATTGTATGTAAATATTTCTTTACTGCATTTCATTTCGGTTATTTCATAAAATTCCAAAAAGATTTTCAGTGTGTTTTAGCAAAAAAATTTGAAAAATCCAAAAAGATTTTAGGCAACTGATATCGAAGAGCTGATTTTCAAAATTCCGAGTGTTGAACATGATGAACAGGTTTGGGAGAATGTGATTGAAAAGTTTATAAGTAAAAAAAAGGAGTCTATAGAAAGAAAAGTGTTCTGAAAATGAATGATATGTTTACTAGTGGTCATTAGTAATGTCATAATTGTTGTATCTTATTTTTATGAAACTTATGTTTTGGGTAGAGGATTTGCAGGAAAGCCTGGATTCTGATTGAGAGTAGCAAGCCAGGTTGCGATCCTGATTCTGTAAAAGTCAGTCTATGATCCAAGCATGTTTTGAGGAGGAGTCTGTTAGAGAGAGTTTGGGAAGTTATCTGTTGGTGCTGATATTCAGGAGAAGATAGAGCGAGTCAAGAGCAAGAAAAGCCCGAAGACTGATAAAGACTGAAGACGTTGAAGACTCGACACTTAAGACTCGTCAACATCTGAGGGGGAGTCTGTTAGTGCATACATCTGTCGACTTTGTCTTGTATCGAGTCTTACACTAGATATGTTAGATCGTGTCACGTAGTTCAGGAAAATAGAGTTTTAATGTTGATTTCCCATGAAATGACGAAATGTTGATTTCCCACGAAATGACAAAATGTTGATTTCCCACGAAATGAACATTGCACTTTCGTGGGGAATCAGAAACTCTATAAATAGGCTAGTGATCATGTCATTTGGTGGGGAATCAGAAACTTGTACCGAAGTGCTGCCGGTATTTCTTATGACTGTAATCGCTGTTAATTCAATATACAAGAAGTTTAAAGTGATAATCAAGCTGTTTCGAGTCTATACTTCTGTTTCCGCCTTTCGTATAGCCTAAGAACTCTTCTGAACGACTCGTTTGGGTCACAGATCGATCCTACAACAACAGTCCCACTAATTGTTAAAAAGAACCTGTTCTTGGTGATGCTATCAATCTTCAAAATCTTAGGATCCCAAATCCAAACCAATCCTCCAGACTGCCCAACCGCAGCTACACTGGCAGACTCAAAATTTCGATTCCCCCAAATGCTGACTAAATCAGCCGTCGAAACCGTCTCTAACTTAGTCTCCTGAAGAGCAACAGCCCCAATTTTATTAGATAACCTTTTTTTCCTTCAACCACAAAGCTTTGCCTAACCCTCTCAACCCTCTGATATTGAAAGACAATATGTTCATTGATCCACCACATTGTTGCCTTCATCTCTGATGATCTTTCTGATGAGTGAGCCATGGTTTGGTAGTTTTTGGGGCGTTTTATGGCATTATGGCATTTTACACGTATTTGCTAATTTTGGCGTTTTATTATATTTTTCATTATAGCATTAATATTATTTTGTTGTTTATTAACTGACATTACAAAACAAACAATAGATAAAGAAAATTAAAAAAATAACAAAGTAGAAGCAATTTATGATCTTAAATCTTCAGTGTCATCAGTCTCTTTTTTCTTTTGAAACTACAAGAAATGTGACAAATAAATGGCGTTTTGGGGTTGGCGTTGTTTATTTTCTTTGTTTATGCGTTGAAGTGTCTTTGTGAATGTTGGAGACATAGATCGACCCCCTGTGGGTGGATGCTATCTGCCTGTGGTCTTTATTATATTCAGTGAGGCCAAAGTAGCCTTTATACTGGTATATGTCTCTTCTTATCATCCAAACCTTCTTCAGGAACAAAGATGACAGTATGACATATGGGTGTCATCAGTCCCTCTTTTTTCAATTTTGTCCATCTCATGCAGCAAAATTTTTCTTCACTCACGTAACAAATTATTAAATGAAACTTCATGCAGAATATTACTGAGGATCAAAGAAAAGATGTTTGCTGTCGTTGTATTTTTTGGCGTTTTACATTGAGTTGTAATTTTTTTTAGCAATCACTGTGTGTTTTTTGTGTTTTTTTGGTGTGATAAACGGAAGCTGGTGAGGCGTTTCTATTTATAGAACTTTTTTGGCGCGCAGTTTAGGCGGGATGTTATTTTTATAACAAAAAATGTAATTAACATTTATCCGGATGTAAACTTTGGCGTTATATATAATGGCATTTCATATTTTATGGCGTTTTTGTAGCCAGAGAGCTTAAATAAAAACGCAGAAAAAAGTACGCAGTGATAAAATTGGCGTTTTGTATTTATTTGGCGTTTTATTTTTCAATGGCGTTTTATTTGAGGAATGGTTTTTTACTTTTTTACCCTTAATGACGCGCGTCTACGTAATATATATATATATATATATATATATATAAGTAGGGATGCATAGTATATTTCATTTCCAGTTGTAATTTGTAATAGATGTATATATATATATGAAAAAGAGTAAAAGTCGCAATGATCGACGTTTTTGACCAACTTGTTCGTGTGATTGTGTATAAATAATGTATTCAATTCTATTATGTGATAATTAAATATATGATAAATGTTTACAATTCAGATGGACAACGAAGTAAATTAAGAAAACCAGAATAATGAGAATAACGGAAACCAGATAGATAACAGTGCCATTCAACATATAGTGGCACAAGGAATTATAGATGCTGATGTGTGAAGTGCTATATATTTTAGGTGTATATTTTAAGCCCTTTTATACTTTTTAGCCAAGTTTTAAATTTATAAAACACGATATTTACTAACACTAAACACACATATGGGCAAGTGCACCCATCGTGGACGTAGTATAGTGTTGGTAAGATACCGATGTCGTCCAAGGACACAAGAGCTTTTAGTACCGGTTTATCCTCAACGTCTAATCAAATCAAAATGTTAGAAAATGGTTTTTTAAACTAGAAAAATAAAAGTAACTAAAATGCTGAAAATAAAATAAAAATAAAAACAGATAGACAAGATGAATCACTTGGATCCGGCTCGTGTGTAGTGTAACCTTTGATTATTTTCGCACTTTTGCACTTGTTTAAGAGATTATCTTAGTTATTGTAGTAGGCCCCTCTTTTGAAGGCGAAGTTACCCTCAACCCAGTAGTTTGAGTCAGCAAGGATACAATCCTAAAGGGTCGGATTATTGAAAGATAATTAATTAAGTTATTAATGCATAATGTGGTAGGCCCCTGTTTTGAAGGCGACGTTACCCTCGGCTAAGTAGTCTGAGTCAGCAGGGATACAGTCCTAAGTAGCCGGGTTAAAGTTTTAATAGTAGTTTAACTTATGAGGGGATCAAAGAGTTTGGACCCCCGCCATCCAATACCGTTGGGTATTGAAGGAGGTCCTACTAAATTTGACCCAGGTCCTTTGCAGGATCTATACACTGAACAATGGCAAGACTCTTACCAAACCGTTCCCTTAACCCCTGACCAGGTAGCCAACATACCTCCATATAGACCGTGGAGATATGAATGGTGAAAATCTTTTATTTTATATAGACAGTAAAATAATGCCAAGACACCACGGACAAACGATAAGGAAGAATCACCTTCAACATAAGAAACTAGTAATTAAAGTCATTAATACAAAACCAATTAAAAAGTGCAAAAGATTAAAAATAAAAAGTATTACACTAAACACTTGTCTTCACCAAGTGATGTAAGAGACTTAGGCAAACATGGCCATTGATTGTCAAGAACTCTTACGATCAATCTTGGATCCCGAGACGACTCACACACTCTATGATGGACAATGGATGATGGTGGTGGATGATGGTGTTGTAATGGTGGTGGGTGATGGGTGAAGTGTGAGAGAGGTGGTGTGCCAAGGGATGAGTTGCAAGAGCTCCAAGCACTCCTATTTATAGGCTGAACAGAAGCTCGGGCACGGCCCCGTGCCCATCCGACTCTCTCTCTTCATTAATTACAATTCCATTAAATGCGCCTGCGGTAGTTGACCACGCCCCCGTATCCGCTGAGCACGACTCCGTGTGCAAAAGCATATCCGTACTATCAAGATTTGCCTGGATTTTGCGAATCTTATAGTTGACCACGGCCCCGTGTCCGCTGAGCACGGCCCCGTGGTGGGCAATAGAAGCTTCTACCACTTTGTCTCTTCTGCTGACACTTGGGCACGCCCCGTGCTCGCTGAGCACGGGGCGTGTTCAGTCTTCTGTCTTCTTGTTTTGCTTGGGGAGATGCTGTCGGGAGGTCGGCATGCCATGTTTGTTCCTTTTCTTGCATTTATGTTAGATTTAGCTGTCTTTTTTGCTTCTTTTGTTCATTTGAGCTCATTTAATCCTGAAAATACAAAAGGAAGACAAAAGCATACTTTTTCCAACATTAGTACTAAAAAAGGGTTAGTTTTATACCACAATTGATGTAATTTATATGTTGCATTTTGTGCACATCAATGCCATGCCTTATATTATCATAACTGTTAAAGAAGTAGATAAATCTGCAAATGGCAGTAAACGTCAACACACTGAACCAAGTCACAGTGTGAATAATGACAATGGACCTATTATCCAAGCTCCAATTCCTAAAAGAAGAAGAACCGCTCCATACGGTTGTTCTTTTAAAGAATTCTTGGCCTGCAAACCAATAGAATTCTCAGGAAATGAAGGAGCCATTGCTACCTTACGTTGGATAGAAAAGACGAAAGCAGTCATAAAAATAAGTAAATGCGCAGACGAAGATAAGATTATGTTTGCTTCTAATCTTTTAAAAAATGCAGCCTTAGAATGGTGGAATACTATTCTCCAGTCTAGAGGAAGTGACAAAGTTTATAATATGGAATGGATCAACTTTAAGGAAATGGTTGAAAGAAAATTTTGTCCTCCTAATGGGAAGGAACAAATAGCCAATAAGTTCCTAAATCACGGAAAGACTGGAATAGACTGCAAGGGTTACACTACCATATTCTTCAAATATGCTAGGATAGTACCATCCTTAGCCTCACCCGAACCAGTATTAATCTCCCGTTACATTTGGGGATTAATTGGTGAGATTAGGCATGTAGTCAAGGCAGCTAGACCGCAAACCATAGAAGAAGCAGTAGAACTAGCCAAGACCTCGACTGACGAACTGGTACGCACACAAGAATAAAACCAAAGGAAGAACCTAGCTCAAAAGCTTACACGGAAATTGTAGGTCCCCTTGAGTCGTATGGATCTTCACAGAATTGTCAATCCGATCAAGAGTGCGGAATCCTCTTGATCAGAATATAGCAGAAAACGTGTAGAAACAGAAATCAGCAATTCACTTTCAAACCGGGTTTCTATTGATTATCAATCAAACTGAATTACAATCAATCAAACCCTAACCACACTCAAATTTCGTCCAAGCCCTAATTTGCTCTCACAAAATTCTAATGCCTCTCAAACTCTGTTTTTGCTGATTAACCTAAACCCTAAAGCCTAATCTTGTTTATATAACACAAGGTTTACAAGTTGGACTAGGGTTTCCTACATGGACAAGCCCATTTCGTCCCCCTAGATCCAATATGGGTTTTTTTTAACCCAAACTCTATAATCTCACTAATACAAAGCTAAACCCGCTAACTGTTTATCGTTTAACTAATTACAAGATATCCAAAGACCAACTCTAAGCTGTTGTCACAAATATGCACCAACAAACTCCCCTTGACAATAGCTTCATAAAAACTTTGCTTCAGTCTTCTTAAAATTTGTCTTCAGTCTTCTTGCAATCTTCACGTAGTCTTGTACTGTCTTTGGTCTTTGGATAGCTTCAGCTTCAATAGCTTCTGTCAGCAACAGACTCCCCCTAAGCTGATGCATCCAATCACCAAATCTTCAACACGTTAGCACTTGAGTAAACTCCAGTTTAGCATTTGCACAGCAATCTTCAAACTCTTCAACTTTGTCTGCAATATAGAAAGGAGGTTCTACCATGCATCCAATCAAACTCTCATCTTCTCAGCAACTTCTCAGCAACATACTGCTTCAATCTGTATACTATAAAACAAACATCTCGAGAAACCATAAGATTTTTTCAACAAAGTTAAATAAATTATTATTTTTCAAGAGATAGTTAAACTGTATCACAGATTAAACATTTTCCAATTTTATCACCAACACGCAAAACTTTTGTCCAACACACAAGACCCTGTCTGATTTAAAAATTTTGAACTCACTTTCTAACACCATCTCCCCCTATCAGTAACAATTCCTCCAAGAATAACAGTTTTCCGTACGTTAAGAATTTTAAACAGAAAAAGACACTATTTTTTGGATTTTTATATTTTCTGAAAGCAAGTAAATACAAAAGCAATAAACACTCTATTTTTGTGAGAATCACCTGTAAGAAGATCATATCAGCACAATCAAACTGTTTCACACAATTAGATAATTCTTTATTTAATTTTTCGTGAAAAGCAGTTCAAGACGATTACCAGTATGTTTGTCCTCTTAAACAAAATGCATGAACATTTCAAGTACCATTACCGAATGATACGTTAAGGTAATTTTATTACTAATATACTAGTGTGTCCCACTTCAGGATATACCCCCGCGATCAAGGTATGCACAAAGATTCATCGTAGTAGGTGAGTATACTGAATTCATCCGTTTTATTTTTCAACGATAGATAATTGGTGAACAGGTCAGTACTTCCGTACAGCAGAGAGACCAAAATATCTTATTGAGGGCTAAGACAGATACCATTTTTGGTACGAATTATGCATTTTGCATTTTTTGAATGACTCTCTATGAGAGCTTGTTCATTTTCAAGGTTTTGGAATTTTTAGCTCTTTTAAGATATCCTGGGTGTGTCTAGGTCAGCATGTATCTGGATGCAGCAGAAGGACACCCCTGATATCCCCGGATGAAATATCAGTATAAAGACCCAAAACCTCAGATTTTGGCAATCTATCAACGCAAGATTTAAGGTCATTAAACCATACACCACTGATGTGTTCCCCACTCATATTTAGTTCATTTAGGTTTATATCACATTGGTAAGTTGATTATTTCATGCTTTTTGCCTACTGGTACATCATATGATGAAGCTGCTATCACACTTAAGCAATATTGGTTCAATTTCAGTGTGACAGTCTAACTTGCTGATGTACTATCATTTCTTCTTTTTCACACAGTGATAACTCATTTTTGATTTTCTATTTTTTTTATGTTTTTGATTTTTTAATGTTTTTGTATTTTTGATTTTTAAGAAAAGTAGTAAACTATTTACAAAATTCTTATGAAAAACCAGTTATTCAGGAATCCTCATCCCGTTGAGTTCGACTAAATGTTCAAAGCGAGCCCTGTCAAATGCTTTAGTATAAAGATCTGCCAGGTTATCTTGTGTGTCAACTCAGCACTTTGAACTTCAATTTAAATCATTTAATATACATATATCAACAATCTCACATCCCCCGCCATGTGCCTGAAGCAGCCATTATCAACATAAGTTGATAATCCTCCTTAGCAGCTCCTGCACACACCAACTAAGACATTAGTTAGATTGGGGGACCCAAGCCTTAATGGTCTTGGGTCGTCCAAATTCACCAACTATTTGAACATCCATCCAACATCCATTACTCCTAACTGGAGTCTTGGATCTCAGACCTGTTGATGGAATTTGGTTTTGATTTCCATAAGGTCTTTGGTCCTGAGGGTTCCTATATACATTTGGACTATTTGACCTTTGGAAATTTTGATTTTGAAACCTTGAATTTTGATTCCAAGAAGCATTATTGTTGTAATTTCTAAAGCCATTGTTATAAAAAGTTCAACCACCATTATTCTGGTATCGATTTTGATATTGACTTTGACTTCTGGAATTATTAGAATTATAATTGTTCATTCTTGGTGAACTGCTTCTAGGTCTCTCAAATTTGCCTGGTGGAGATCTAGGCTGAAATCTTGGTTGATTTCTTAGAAAACGAGGAACTTGGTTGATTTCTTTGGCCTTATCTACACCAACAGCAACATTCTCTGGTTGCTTAGGAACAGATTTCTTTGGAGAATTTGCAACTTTCTCCTCATTATCACCTTTCTTCTCAGGTGATTTCTCTCTCTTCCTTTCACTAAGTTGTGCTTCATTCTTTTTGTTAGGACAGCAGCTAGCTACATGTCCTTTGGTGTGACATTTGAAGCACGATCTCTTTTTCGAAGACTTCTTATCTGAAGCCTTTGAACTAGATTCAGGTTGTGATGATGATGCCTTAGAAGAATTTGGTTCAGTTTGCTTAGTTTCAGAATTTTCTTTGTTCTTGTTTTTAGCAAACTCTACATTAGATTCATTTTCAATAACAACTGTTCTGTTTTTCATGTCACTTCCTTGAACAAAATTAATCTGTTCAACAACAGTTGGATTCTTATTCTTAGGATGTGAAGTTTTCTTTTTCAAAACAGGTTTGCTGTTATTATTCTTCTTAGCATCTTCATTCTCAAACTCATCACCTTGACTTGCTGTGGAACTACTTGGTGCTGTTGACATAAATTTGGTTGGCTCATCTTCATCAGGTAGGAATGAATAATCATGACTAAGAGGAGGTGGGACTTCATTATAGCCTTTGAATCCCAAACTACTCTTGTCATTACTCTTCTTTAACCCACCCATCATGTGTTTCATAACAAAAGTAGAGTCCCTGAATTGACCTAATTTCTTTTCAAGTTCAACAATTTTGAGTTGTGCATCTGACAACTCTTTGCACTTTTCAGAAATCTCTTTTGTTTTCTCAGCCATCATTTCATGGGCTAAGTCTATGACTTGAAGTTTTTCATTTAATTTGCAGGTTACGGCTTCAATTTCACTTTCATAACCTTTTATTTTCTTCAAGTATGACGTTTCATTTCTTTTAGCAAAAAAGTTTGATTCTTTAATGTTAGACATCTCACTTACCAAACTTTTGTTTTGTGTGGACAACCTGTCAACCTCACCTTGTAGTTCACGGCATTTTAAACACACAGAATTAGATTTTACCTCTCCTGTTTGTTTATCAAGGTTGGCCATTAGAGCCGCAAGCTGAGCTTCTATTCTCTTGTATTTTGCATCCTTTTCTTCAGCTTCCCTTTCATGGTCAAACTTTTGCTTTTCTTCTTCAGCATCTGTTGTCTGATCAACCTTCTTTTCTTCAGCTTTACTCTCCGTATTCACCTCAGCATCCACTTTCACTTCAGCATCTCCCAAAGTAACTTCAACATCTTCTACTGGCACGATCTCTGCCATGAATGCCTGGGTGGAATTCTCATTATCTTCAAGATGAATACTCCAATCGTATGAACCTTCTCGTGCTGTAGAGATCAAAGCCTTTGAGCTAGAGTTGTTTGATGCATTCCTGTTGTTTGAACTCTGACTCGAATTATCTTGCTTTTGTTTCTGACATTCCCTAGTAAAATGCCCATAACTTTGACAGTTAAAGCACCTCACTTTGGTCTTGTCAAAACCAACAGACCTCCCCACAAACTTCCTTCCTGTCCTGTTCATGAACCTCTTCACTCGCCTAGAAATCATGGCCATTTGCCATTGCAAATCCATCTCTTCAAGATCATCAGGATCAATCTGATCATAGTCTTCATCTAAAGTAGCAGGATCAGATATCTTCCCCTGAATGTAGTTTTCATAAGAAGCAACGAATGAGGCAAGTAAAGCAAGATGTTCTTCAGCAAACTTCACACTCATTGGCATTGACTTAGCACTACTACTCTGCTTAGAGGCTGATGTTTTCTTGACACCTGTTGATCCTCCTGAAGCAGCTACAAAACACACATCACCATCCTCATTCACTGTAACCTGCTCATTATCACATGATAGAAACGCAGTAGCAGAGTCACTAGAAGCGTTGTGAGATGAAGAAGATGTAAGTCCATTGTAAACCGCTGGATCTTGAACCTGATCATATCCAGTATCTTTCTTCTTCATACTGAGCTCATAAGCTCTCAGCTTTCCAACTATTTCTTCAAGCTCTTTTGTTTCATAATCTGCTTCACCCTTGATCATGAGAGTGTAGATATCCCACTTGGTAGGTAAGGCATCGAGCAGCTTGTCATTCTTCTCTACGTCAGTATAGCAATCGATCTCATAATTTTCCATTTCTGACATCAGATGGTAGTAACGAGTGATGATGTCTTCAAGTGACTCATGTTTCATGTACTTAAACACAACAAACTGCTTCTTCAGTAGATCAATCATGTTCTTCTTAACATCTGCATTTCCTGCATATCGCTTCTCTAATGCATCCCACATATCTTTTGAATTGGTATACTTCTTGAATGTATGCTTGATGCTATCAGGTAACGACATCTTGATGGCAGCCAAGGCTCTCTTTTCAGCCTCATACATCTTTTTGTCAGCCTCTTGCATGTTCACATAGGCTGTTCTACGTGGTCTGCCCTCAAAGTCATGTGTAGGGTTTGTGTACCCATCTTCAATGCATATCCACATACGCGTGTCCTGATATTCAACGAATGATTGAAAACGATCCTTCCAAGTCAAGTAATTTTCCACCTTCATCATCTTAGGTGGTTTGTTGGTAGTGCCAACCTCATGCTCCATCTTCAACAGCTCATTCAAAGTAGACATGTTCGACATTTTAACGTTGTAGACTGAGAAAACCGTACAAAATATTTCCGAAAACAGTGGTTACCAAATTACACCGTTAGAATCGTCTCGAAAAGACGAATCCAATGATATATAATGTCGAAAACCGAATTCGGGATTTTCCAGAGTCTCGAAAAGACGAATCCAACGGTGCAGACGATTCTGTCAAACGAGCTACGGATCAACTTCTATTTGCAAAACACTGAAATTTTTTCGACGCTTGCCAACTGAAATTCCACCCCTTAATTAATTTCGCAGGTTTAAGTATGCTAAGCCAATTTCGCTGGTTTAATTATGCCGGTTTAATTTCGCAGATCTAGTTCGCTGAACAGGTCAATTTCGCTGGTTATTTTCGCTGCCTAATTTCGCTATTACGACGACTGGTAAAGTCGCCGAAACCGTGATAATTTCGCTGTGGAAAATTATACGGTTACCAAAGTCGCATTTGGATTTAATTTCGCCGATAATTTCGCAGGTCACAACAAGTTCGCTGACTTGTTAACTTCGCTGATCCAGTAAATTCGGAAACTCAATCTGATTGAAATTCTGAAGATTTTATTCCTCTCCAACACAAATCTGCAAAATCAAAACAGCAAAATATCAGTGATTTTCGAAAATCAGTAATAAACAGGACGAAGAACGTGAAGAACACGAAGAACAATCTTCGAATCTTCAAGCGTTTCCAGCCAAAATCCTTCAAACAATCAACCAAGAACTGTCCTGCAAACCTGCAAATCAGCAAACAAACAAAGCAGAAGATCAAAACAGCCACAAAATTCGAAAATTTTTATCAAACCAGTCAAAAAATTCGAAACCCTAATTCTCAGGTTTAACACAAAATTCAAAAAACTCCCTGTTTCTGCAGAACACAATTCTGAACCGAGCCTTCAAGAGCCTAATGCTCTGATACCAATTATAGGTCCCCTTGAGTCGTATGGATCTTCATAGAATTGTCAATCCGATCAAGAGTGTGGAATCCTCTTGATCAGAATATAGCAGAAAACGTGTAGAAACAGAAATCAACAATTCACTTTCAAACCGGGTTTCTATTGATTATCAATCAAACTGAATTACAATCAATCAAACCCTAACCACACTCAAATTTCGTCCAAGCCCTAATTTGCTCTCACGAAATTCTAATGCCTCTTAAACTCTGTTTTTGCTGATTAACCTAAACCCTAAAGCCTAACCTTGTTTATATAACACAAGGTTTACAAGTTGGACTAGGGTTTCCTACATGGACAAGCCCATTTCGTCCCCCTAGATCCAATATGGGTTTTGTTTAGCCCAAACTCTATAATCTCACTAATACAAAGCTAAACCCGCTAACTGTTTATCGTTTAACTAATTACAAGATATCCAAAGACCAAATCTAAGCTGTTGTCACAAATATGCACCAACAGAAATTTCATTCTAGTAATTCCTACCGTGGAAAGGAAACAGGTTCTTCTGCACCCTATTGTAAGAATTACAAAAGAAAGCATTTTGGAAAATGCTCTACATATTGCAACTTTTGCAAAATCTCTGGACACAAGGAAGAAGATTGTAGGAAGAAACCCGGTAATGGGATATGCTTTAATTGTGGAGAAAAAGGACACATTAGACCAAATTGTCCGAAATTAGCTCTAGCCATGCCTAACAAGACTAAAACGGCATAAGCACCCAAGAAGAATGCCAGAGCCTTTGTTCTCACAGCTGAGGAAGCCAAGATGATTCCGGATGTGATCGCCGGTACGTTTTTACTTAATGACATATTTGCCAAAGTATTGTTCGACTCTGGTGCAAACCAAAGTTTTATCAATACTTCTTTCTACCAATTTCTTGACCAACCCTTAGTCAAACTTCAACAAGACTGTCTGGTAGAAACGACCAATGGAGAATCTGTTAAGATAAGTGAAATCTTGCAGGGAGCAAGAATAGAAATCCTATACCATCATTTCTTTTCTAACCTTTACCCAATGAATCTGGCTGGTTTAATTGGTTGGTAGCCAATCGTGCTAGTATTTTATGTGATCAAAAGTTAGTACAAGTAAGTACACCAAGCGGTGAAAAGATCACAATTAAAGGAGATAAGCCATCTAGATCGACGAAATTCATCTCTGTGATGAAAGCTGCAAGTTTTGAAAGGAAAGGAGGAATAGTATATATGATTTCTGTAATCATCAATACTAAAGGAAAACAATTAAAAGATATTCATGTAGTATCTAAATTCGCAGACGTTTTTCCAGAAGAGTTGCCTGGATTACCACCTGATAGAGAGGTTGAATTTAGAATTCACCTAATACCAGGGACGGCGCCGATTGCCAAAGCACCATATCGATTAGCACCAACGGAAATGCAGGAACTGAAGAAGCAATTGGACGAACTTCTTAACAAAGGTTTTATACAACCAAGTTCATCCCCATGGGGAGCGCCAGTGTTGTTTGTTAAGAAGAAAGATGGATCGATGCGTATGTGCATTGACTATCGAGAATTGAACAACGTCACGATTAAGAATCGGTACCCACTACCGAGAATTGATGATCTGTTCGATCAACTTCAAGGAGCTCGATTCTTTTCTAAGATCGATTTACGCTCTGGATATCATCAACTGAAAGTACAGGAAGAGGATATTCCTAAAACTACTTTCAGAACGAGATACGGTCATTATGAATTTACCGTCATGCCATTTGGTTTAACCAATGCCCCAGCCGCATTTATGGATATGATGAACATGATATGTAAACCATACCTGGATAAATTCATAATTGTCTTTATATATGATATTCTAATTTACTCTAAGAGTAAAGAGGACCATGCAGCCCATCTGCATACGCTCCTCACATTGTTGAGAAACGAGAAGCTTTATGCTAAATTCTCAAAATGTGAATTTTGGTTACAAGAAGTACAATTCCTTGGACATCTGGTTAATCATGAAGGAATTCATGTGGATCCCAGAAAGATTGAGGCGATTACTAAATGGAAAGTCCCTGAATCACCAACAGAAGTACGAAGTTTTCTTGGACTGGTAGGATATTATAGACGGTTTATCCGTGATTTCTCTAGAATAGCCATTCCATTAACTAAACTGGCTTGCAAATCAGTTAAGTTTGAATGGGGACCAAAACAGGAGGAAGCCTTTAAGATTCTTAAGCAAAGGTTAACCAACACACCCATACTTGCATTACCAGAAGGAACTGAAGAATTTATAGTCTATTGTGATGCATCTAAGTTAGGATATGGATGTGTGTTGATGCAACGTCAAAAGGTTATAGCCCATGCCTCTAGACAACTTAAGAAACATGAAGAGAATTACACAACCCATGACCTAGAATTAGGAGCCATAGTTTTTGCCCTTAAGATTTGGAGACACTATTTATATGGAAATAAATTTGTTGTCTTCACTGATCATAAGGGTTTAAGGTATATTTTCAGGCAAACGGAACTAAATATGAGACAGTGACGCTGGATGGAAGTTCTTAGTGATTATGATTGTGATCTCCAGTATCACGCTAGAAAAGCCAATATAGTAGCTGATGCTATAAGTTGAAAGTATCATGAAAAACCAAAGCGAGTACGTTCTCTCAAATTAAATCTACAAGTAGATTTAAATGAACAAATCAGAGAAGTAAAGGAATCAGCAATCAAGGACAATGCTGAAAAATTGAAAGGAATGATTAAGGAACTAGAACAAGGAATAGATGGAATTTGGAAGTTCCAAAAGAAAAGAATATGGATACCTAAACAAGGAAACCTACGTCATAGAATTCTAGAAGAAGCTCATAAATCTAAGTATACGATACATCCTGGAAGTGATAAGATGTATCAAGATCTAAGAAAGAATTTCTGCTGGATAGGAATGAAAAAGGATATAGCTAATTATGTTGCTAAATGTTTAACTTGTTCTCAAGTTAAAGCTGAACATCAAAAACCATCAGGATTATTGCAACAGTTAGAAATGCCCATATGAAAATGGGAATTGATAACAATGGATTTTATTACTAAATCACCCAAGACAAGAAAAGGAAATGATACAATCTGGGTGATTGTAGACAGATTGACTAAATCTACTCATTTCTTACCTATGAAAGAAACTTTCAGTATGGAATAGTTAGCCAAGCTATATGTAAATGAAGTAGTTTCATTACATGTAATTCCTTTGTCTATCGTATCCGATAGAGATAGTCGTTTTACTTCTCATTTTTGGACAAGTTTCCAAAAGGCAATGGGAACCAAGTTGAATCTAAGCACAGCTTACCATCCACAGACGGACTGACAAAGCGAAAGGACAATCCAGACTATGGAAGATATGCTTAGAGCTTGTGTAATTGATTTCAGAGGAAATTAGGACGATCATTTACCATTAATAGAATTTTCCTACAATAACAGCTATCATACTAGCATTAGTGTTGCACCATTTGAAGCACTTTATGGACGAAAGTGCATAACTCCAGTCTGCTGGGCAGAGATTGGAGAAAAACAATTATCCGGACCAGAAATAGTGCAGGAACCGACAGATAAGATAATTCAAGTCAAGGAAAGACTAAATACAGCACGAGATCGTCAAAGAGTTATGCCGATAACAGACGAAAACCATTGGAATTTCAAGTAGGAGATAAAGTATTATTAAAAGTTTCTCCATGGAAAGAAGTAGTCAGATTTATTAAGAGAGGGAAGCTAAGCCCTAGGTATGTTGGACCTTTTGAGATTATTAGAAGAATAGGACCTGTAGCTTATCAGCTACAACTGCCAGAGGAAATGGCAGGAATACATAATGTATTTCATGTATGTAATCTCAAAAAGTGTTTAGCAGACGAATCATTAGTGATACCTCTTAAGGACATAGAGGTAAATGAAAAACTCATATTTATCGAGAAACCCGTTCAGATTGAAGATAGAAAGATCAAGAATCTCAAACATAAGAGATTAGTTCTGGTCAAAGTGAAATGGGATTCCAAAAGAGGACCAAAATACACATGGGAACTCGAATCGGAGATGCAAAGGAAATATCCACACCTGTTCCAGTAGATCTCGAGGACGAGATCCAAAACAAGGTGGGGAGGATATAACAACCCTCCTAAAAATATTTTGGACACCCGAAATGTCCTAAAATATACCCCGTACGTGAAAACCGGACCCGGAATGACCCTACACTTAGAAAAATGAACAAAAACTGAATTTGACAGTCTCTCGCGGGCGGTGACGGAGACCTCTTGGTCTGTCACAGGGCGCGACAGCCTGGTTCTTATCCGGACATGTCGCGTGCCATGTGGCACCTGAATCAGCAAAGCTACATGCTGACTCGACAAGCCTATAACCGCCTTTCAGGCGCTCGCGGGCCGCGAAGGCCTAAGCCTTGGCTGTCGCGGGGCGCGATGGACCCCTCGAACAGCCTACATAAGGGGGGCCAGTCATTTGTTCAGTCATTCATTTCCGAACTCTCTCTCAACTTTCTAAATAATAGAACTTCTGTCCGAGCTTAATCCCCACTATATAGCGAAGCTTTGCCTCGTTGTAAGTATTATAACCCTGCTATTACCCTACACGATCGATTTAGAATTTCGTAATGCATGTCGGCTCTGCCCGACTCAGTCATTGGAATTATGTCTCGTGTGTACTCCCGATTAATTTAGAACTTCCGTAATGCATGTCGGCTCTGCCCGACTCAGTCATTAGAATTCCGTCTCGAGTTGTACGGTTAAATTGAATTGGGTTATTTTTCTAACACGTGTGCATTATTTGATTTACTAGATAATAACCAGGAGATTCTCAGGAAGCCTTAGTATTATCTAAACTTGCAATGTGAGTATATTCCCTTTTTATAAATCTTTTTGTGAGTCAAATTGTTTTACCAAAATCTCAAATGTTTTAAATTATGCTTAACAGTAATTGAATAGTTGTAAGTCTACAATTACTGCCGGTATGTTGGGGTTTTGTATACAAAGTTTGTGAGACGTTACCATTGGACAAAGAGTTAGCCAATGAGTAATATGACCCACAAGTCAGGTTGACAGTACCACTTGGGTAATTGATTAGATCAAGCAAATGTAATTGCGTGTTGCCCTCAATTTTGTTAAAGTGTTAAAACTATTTTGATTAAACTGGGATGCACTCACCAGTATTTCTTGCTGATAAAATGTTTTTAAAACGCGTTTCAGGTAACTTAATGTGAAAGCCCAATAGAAGCCAGCTAGAGAGCACTAAAGGCTTGGAATAGTGGCTATAAAAGTTACCTAAATAAACAAGAAATTTTGTTTTCAATAAATAGGGTTTATCCCTATAAACATGTTTGTAATGGAAACTTGGGTTTATCCCAATATATTTATTAATTATAAAATAAGGTGTTTACTCTGATACAATATTTCCTAACTACGGTCCTGATGTATTCCGCTGCTAAATTAATAAACATCGATACCACCCGCTCTGAGTAGCTCGCGGCCGCCCACTCCCGGGCAGGGGTCGGGGGTTGCGACATTGTGTGCTACGGTTATTGTATGAGTTGTATGTATGTGTGTGTGTATGTATGTATGTATGTATGTATGCATGCATGCATGCTAGGGATTTGATTTGTAACATGAACTTGATGATCTTAATGATAAACCGATCTACATGTTGTCATGCATGCGTTAATGGTCGAAAAGTATGAAATAAACATGTTTTTACAAAGATCGTAATCAAAACAATTTCTATGCAGAATTTTATGTCAACTTGTATTGGCTGTAACTTGATTAAAACATAACGAAAACATGTGGTTCTTGAGCCAAAAACTAAGTGAAATAAAATAGCTTTCAAATCCAATTTGAATCATAATTTTTTGATAAGTTTAGGTCAGTCAAAAGATTAAAAACGAGAACACAGGTGAAGGCTGCGTTCTTCAGCAGAAATTGCAGCCTGTTACGAAGGTCATGACTTGGTCCATGGTTAGAGTTAATACATGAAATTTTAATAGTAGATATAGGAGGTTACAATATTCTCCAACTAGAATTTCATCAATCGGATAGACGAGGATTTTTAGATAAAATATACCGTAAACTGCCGACAGAAGGTGACGAAATTGCCCTTTATGTGTTAAATGATTTTTAATGACTTTTCGGTCAACAAATAGACTTTGAGAACATTTCACAAACCTTTTCGGACCTAATGACATGCCTAATAAATTATTTATAATTTTTTGAGCACGTTAAGTATTGTAACAAAATTCACGAAAACAACTCAACTTTTGAGGTTGAGCTGAAACTGCTGAAAGTTAACGTATATGTTTCTAAGTGTACATGCGTTTTACTACAAGGTGTTAAATGTTGTGTAATACCTAAATGAGTACCATTAAATGTGTTGCATGTTATGAGATGAACACATGCACATGCACATACCCACACGAATGAATAACTGAGTGTCAACGTGCTTGAATGTTATGTGTTAGTATACGTGTAGAATTTAAGTGACTTACGTGAATGATAACTAACACTAAAACGGTAACCATATCAGGACGTGGTTGTCCACACCAACTCTTAGTCACTTTAATTCTAGCCCAAAAAATCAAAGGTGAGTTCATGGCCCCTACTCTTTAAACTTTTACTAAAACACAAGGGGAGAAGCATGCGCTACATTACGGTAAAGTAATGTCATAAACGTTACGGTAAAGTAATGTCATAATGTTATGGTAAAGTAACGTCACAACTATTAGGGTTTTTTTTATATTAGTTATGGTCACGAAAGTGCACATTTATCACACGTAAGTCCTTCATCTCGGACGGTTAGTGAGGGAATTTTGAGTAGTACTACTGGGCCCGACAAGCCCCACCCGAGTTAGTTGCACTAACTCGACTGGTAATGGTCGAATGAGTGTTAAATTCGCCATGGTCAGTGATAGACCTCGTAATTAAAGGCAACAACGCATAATCAGTTAGCTTCGATTGCGAACACTTAGTGATATAACGTATAGGTTAGCTACCTACAAGTATCATAGGAAACTGCTAATCACTATTACAAACTGTAAACAACTGAAACAATGAATGGTTTTACATCTATGAAAAAAAAACCTGTGAACTCACTCATCATTATGTGTTGACACTTGTTGTTGCATGTCTTTCTCAAGTTGTTAAGGTAGCACACATCAGGACAAGGATGCATTATGGAGTCGCATTGATTTCATCAAACATTTAGACTTAGATTTAGTTACATTAATGATTGATTTTGTAATTATTTACACTTCCGTACCTATCAATATATAGTATAGCCGAGGTAAGTACCCTTGTATCAATCCGTGGACATTAAGATCTATTAACCTATCTCTTTTGTAAAATCTAACCTAAGTAACTTTTAATGATCAGAAAGCACTAAACAACCTATTTAATTATGTTTGAAAACAGTGATGAGAAAATAATTAGTTAGGTTCAGAATCATCTTACTACTTTTGCAAAACTGTTGATTATGGTTCTTTTAAAAAGCTCGCCATAGTTGACACTAGTTAACGAGGGTATAGTGTTAAAAAGCTAAAGCCCCCGTGGGATAGCCCCATGTCCCCAAATAACCAAGCTATAGACACACTTAACTATCTGGTTCTAAGTAACTACGTCATTTACTAATCCCTTGTGATCTAAGAGTCTCTTATATTGTTCTATCAACCATCGATTAACGAACCGAGAGAGTTACTATCTAGGCTACTCAATTTAAAGAAAACCCTTATCTAGTTTCCAAACCTTTTTAATCAGATTTTCCCCTAAGGTGACCCTTGTGAATTACCAACACCCAAACAAGTTTGTTCTTTGCCTACTAAGCATCCAACCCTAGAGTAACGATCGATCTATAGCCTAAAAAATATACAAAACATATTTTACATGCATACCCTCATGGACAGATCTAAATCATCCACACAAACTCATTTGAACATCAAAACTCAATATACAAATTACATCATCACAAGTTCATAAGCAACCCTTACTAAAAACCTATGTTGTTAATATCTATCAATGATATATTGGTTATCAGTCCACTGCCTAGATTTTGTATGTAACACTCCACATTTTCTGTACTTTCCATATTTAGAAAGTTGTATTCGCATTTTTATTTTTAAAAACTTGTATTCTTACTTCATTTCAATCCTTGTAATCTCGGGACTTTGATCATAATGGAAATCTTATTTTTGTATCAACCTTGTTTAATCATACATGCATAATAGGTAATCAGTCGCGAAATACACGTTTTAATTTAAAACTAGTGAGCTTATATTTTCTCGGAATCACATTCATACATGTACCATACTTATAATATACATGCATACACTTTTATAGCATAAAATAACCAACAATACAAGTGCAAGGACTAAAAATGAAAATTTCCATCTCCCAAAGCACTTTCTTTAATGTCCTAACCTCCAACCAACTCATTAAATACCCCTCCTAACTCCCAACCACCTTCATTTAAACCCCAACCACTTAACCCACTATAAATACAACCTCCCTAACCCTCATTTTCACTTTCCAAACACCTTATTCACTCTTAAATCCTCTAAAAAACACTCTAAGATTCTGAGTTTTGGGCAGAAACTTTCAAGACTTTTAAGTGAGTTCTAGCTCACTTCTTTGCTTATTCTTCCTTGTTTCTTATTTCATCTTACTTGGATAACCTCTAGGAAGGTTTTCACAAGTTTGCCATGGCAAACTAAGGTGAAACCTCACCATATTTGAGGTCAAAAGTAAAACTTAAATTATGTTTTGTTCAGGTTCATATAACTTCTATTTCCTTTGCTAAACTTGATGAAATCTTGTACCCACCAAGCTCACAACTTAATCCATAGTTATAGGTTTGTGTTGAGGTTGGTTTCCATCAAGTTGTGAGTTCAAAACTCTTTACTTTAAGTTCATACATGTTATATTCAAGTGTTGAAAACAAACACGATTTACCATCTTCCATATGGTTGAACTTGTGTCTTGTAAAAGTGTGAACCGTAGGTGCCTTGGCTTTCCAACCTAGTTCCACTACCTCACTTGTGAACCTTGTGCATGAACACTCAAGTAGCTTTCTAGCCTCAAAGTAACATAACCCCGTCTAGCCTTCAACACTTAGTTAACTCTTTCCATGTTGTGGTGGTTCATCCGGGTTAAGTCTTACTTGGCTACTTGATAATGTATTAGTTAGTTGTTATTTCTTTTCATTCATGACCCTCTGAATCATACTTGTGGTGGTTTGTGTAGTGGTGAATCATACAATGAGGTTAATTGTGACAACTCGAGTTTCCAAGATTCCATCTTCGCATTAATTGCGCGTTAACTATTTAGTTGTTTGATTGTTTGCCTTGTAATTGTACACGTGTCTGATTTGTATTGAAACGTTTTGTGATTGTTGCCTTTGTATGTTTGTTGAAATAACATGCAACCTATTTGAAAACTTAAACTGTTAAACCTGAAGGTGATCGACAAAACAGGAGTGTTTCGCCATAACCCACACTCGACGAAACGGAGTCATCCGTCATAACCCATACCGACGAAACAGATAGTGTTTCGTCATAAACACCCCGACGAAACGAGGTGTTTCGCCGGCCCATGATTCGCCGAAGCCCATTAAGGGCCCAACACATTGCACGGATATTTATTGAGTCCCACTGTTCATTCGTCACACTTTTTAGCATAATTGATAAACCCTAGAGTCCCATCTTCTTTGTGACAGCAGCTTTGTGTCTACCAAGCCCTCCTTAACGTTCAAACCATCATTCCTTCTATCTCGGTTAGTGTTTAATCTTTATTGGTTGTTTGGGTGAAATCATCGCTAACAACATAATTGAAATCGGTATGGATTGATTAATAAGTATTGTTCATGTCATGTTTAGATGATGAATTGATTATAATAGGGTCTAGATTATCGGTTATAGATTCGTATGTCGAGATTGGTTTTGCGTAATGATTAATCGGTTAGTAGTTAGGGCTCGATGTTCTGTCTCGAACCATTTAGACTAAGCCCGATGTTCATGAATGAAATTGTTATGCTATTGTTCATGTTTGATTGGATATCTGTGTACCATAATCGTCACTGGATTGAATGTTAAATGAATACATGTATTAGCCTTGGGTGTATCAATGATTACTGACTGTATGATTTGCCGTATGATGATGATCGATGTTAGTGTATAACGGCTGTGGTTATTGGTTAGGGTTTCTGGGTAATCGTCAGTTACGCAACGTAACTGACATTGTAGACGTAACACAAATCACGGCGAAACAGGGGGTGTTTCGCCGAGAGTAAATATGACGAAACGGAGGGTGTTTCGCCGAGAACATGCACGACGAAAGGAATGGGTTTCGTCGAAGGGTTTCACGACGAAACAAGTGTGTTTCGTCGAGTGGGTAAACTGCACAGTAACTTAGTTTAATTCTGTTAAGGGTTAACTGGGTTAGCTAACTATTGTTAAAAGATAAGCATGACTTGCATGAGATTGAATATGTGCTTTGTGTTATTTGGTGATAACTGATTCAATACCCACTGTGATTGTACTTATACGTGAACTTCGTGAATATAAACTGATTATGAACACGTGCATACCATAGGCCTTGACTGATTAATTGGAACCAAATAGTTAACCAAACCGAGCAAACCAAGGTGAGTTCACACTCTTCCAAGGCATGGGATTCCCGGTGGGTTGGGAATGGGATTGTATGACTACCCGTACGTTCATCACTACTAGACTACTTAACACCGTCCTCGGTTTGGGAAGGACGCCAGTGCTAAACTTACGTAAAACCTACGTACTAATGTCCTCGGTTTGGGAAGGACACCAGTGTTAGAACCTACGTAAAACCTACATACTATTGTCCTCGGTTTGGGAAGGACACCAGCGCTAAACCTACTTACTCGCTACGTACTGTCCTCGGTTAGGGAAGGGCACTTACGTAAAACCTACGTAAACTCATACTTACCATTGTCCTCGGATTGGGAAGGACACCTATAGATACAACTAGTCTAGTACATACAACATGGGAAGCCCCCACTTATCTTAATACTGTAAGGATTTGGGATCAAGGGTACTGGGTAAATGCATGGTTATGAAATGAACTTACTGTTTCTGAAGCGAACTCACTAACTGAACAATCAACTGTGAACTCGCTCAACTTTGTTGTTGACTCTCTGTTACATGACTTGCAGGACGATAGGTACTCATGGAGCTTGCACTGGGAGGCGCAGTCGTTGTGGGACATGGACAGTGGAAGCCATGTTAAAAACATTATAACTTTTTCGAACTCAATACTTAATACTTATGTTTGGGTTTCCACATTTATGCTTCTGCTAAACACTTAACTATGTTTGTTCGAACACCTTTCGTATTGTTGGATCGAATTTTAATTATTACTTACAATGTTCAATATGATTGGTGGCTTGATCCTGGTCACTCACGCCTCCAAGCGGTGATACTCCGCATGTGGATTTTGGGGCTATGACAGATTGGTATCAGAGCCATTGGTTATAGTGAACTTGGTTTTAATAAGGGGAAAAGTTTTATTAAAACCTGACTATAACCAGAATAGTGCTCAATGATCCACAACGACGCTTCGCTCCACGTGCAAGACTCAACACTATAGGCGATATGGTTTATGTTTTATTGCTTACTTGCTAGTTACATAGAACTTTGCTCATGGTATGCTTAGATAAACGTAGTAACTATTGATTGAAAACACATGTGTGCTTACTCTCTTCTGTCATCGCACTTTCGCGAACCTCTCTCACTCATGTTTCCCTTTTGTTGTGAAGATCATGAGTGGACGTGTCAATATGACTCAAGCCCAGTTGACGGCTTGATTAACGAACAAGTTGTTGCGGCACTTGCAGCCGCTCAAGCAGGAGGTATATCCTGCAGTCGCAAACTCACTCTAGGATCTTTAGATCCTACCCTCATAAACCAACTCTTGTGTTTAACCTTGTCCTGTTCTTATACACAACAGGTCAGCACGCTCAGCCACCTGTATGCACATTCAAGACTTTTATGGACTGTCGTCCTAGTACTTTCATTGGCACTGAAGGAGCAGTTGGACTCCTCCACTGGTTCGAGAAGCTCGAATCGGTCTTCGAGATGTGTGAATGCCCTGAGGCTCGCAGGGTGAAGTATGCCACTGGTACTCTCGAAGGCATTGCGCTGACTTGGTGGAATGCGCAAGTTCAGATGCTGGGGTTGGCGGCTGCTAAAGCCACTGATGTGCTGAAAGTGGGTTAATTAAAAACAACTAAAATTACCCTAATTCTAGACTCTCTAAGTTTTAAATTTATAAAACTAAGACTCTCTAAACCCTAAACCACACAACCGGCAAGTGTACCGATCGGTGTAGTATAGCCTAAGGAAGTCCGAGTATCGAACCCAAGAGACTCTACTGATTACGCTAACGACTCTATCTAGACTTAGACTGACACGACTCAACTAATTGTTTAATTGGATGGGGGGGGGGGGTTTCTAAAAATCCTAAATAAATAATAAAATATTAAACTAGAAAATCAAAGAAAATACTAAACACGAACTCGGGCGAAGACTTGAATCAGTGGCGATGAAGACTACCTAGGCTAGACGCAAGCTAAACTCAGAATGGGTTTCTATTCGATGATTTTGTGGTGTGGAACCGGGATCTTTAAGTGCTAAACCTATTAAGACACCACTAAGCCCCTCAAACACTCTCAAGGCGATTCTTGTGGCACTACCTAGGCTGTTACGCTCACCGGTTTTCTAGATTTCTTTTCCGTCCTCTAGTTTCTTGAAAGTGCTTATGTAAGACGCTCTACCTTTCAGCGCGAACGTCCAAAGCGACAATGGGTTTTAATCTTGGCTTAATAGACAATGGAATGTTAAGTCCTTATAACCAAACCGAGACCTATTAATATCCTCGAGCCTTTCAACGACGAGTCTAGCAGAACACTTGATTTTATTTAATTACCGAATATTGTTTCTAAGGCTACTTACGCGTTTTCACCCTAAAGGATTAATGACCTATTACGTGATATAGACACTCACCTAAATCAAGAACCCTAATCCGACTCTATTATGTGATAAAGACCGTCACCAAGAATCGAATGAAGCAATAAACAATAATCAAACAATCACAAGCACGCATACGGACCAAGTTAAATTCCCATAGCGTTTACAATACAAGAAAAATCCACAACCACGACAAAAATCAAATAAAAATCCAAACTTTATTATACTATTGTCATGCCTAGGTAGTTAAGGGTTTTTAGCCAAGAATCATAACCAAGAAAAAGAAACAAGTCTCGAATAATAAACAATCCTTAGTAATCAAGTTTAAAAACACAAAGTTATTAAAACTGAATAATAACTATTTGCAAACCCGAACTTGAATCTTGATCGTGGCGTGAACCCTCGAACCAATTGCCTCTTCTCTATCGATGTTGCCTCTGATGTTCGTCTTCACGTCTGATCTACCCAAATATTATGGCTTCCTCCAAATTAATATCCGTGCGTCCGTCTGATGTATATATATCTTTTTTAATGTGCACCGTCTCTCTGTGATATATGTGCCCCCCAAGAAAAGCCAATAATGGGCCTCTTAAACTTCACGTCCCTCCAAAAAACTATCTTCGTGCGTCTCCTAGTCCTCGTATTAATTTCCATAGGGTTTTTTGTATGGACATATCTTGTAGAAAATACCTTAATTCAAAGCCCAAAAATCCATTATCTACAAAATCTCATTCACGGTCCATGATCTCTTATTATTTTCTTTTGACTCATTGTAGACTCTAAGCCTAATGTGGCCTACTGAATTCCTTTTCCTCTAGCATATGTAAATATGATCACTTAGGCTGATACCCTTTTTGGCCCATATCCATAATCTCATAACATTATCCTGGGCTACGAAAAGGTGAATATTGATATAGTGGGCTCGACTCATTCACAGAAAATAGCTGCAATTTTAATTCAGTCACTGGCGCCCCACTCTACTCAACTGGCTGGTCATTTCCATATTACTCGTTTTTGCTCCATTTGCACCAGAACCTGCCAAAACACAATATAATATAATATCATACTAAAACTAACTAAAAAGAATAAATAATTATACAATAATTATACAATTTACACGGGACAAATATGCGTATTTTAACCTACATCAGCCACCCCATGGAACGACTTCAAGGAACTGATCAAGCGGGAATACTGCACTCGTGATGACATCCACAAGTTGGAAGTGGAGTTCTTTAACCTAAAGATGACCGGGTCAGAGATAGAGGCATACACGAAAAGGTCAAACGAGCTGGCCATCTTGTGTCCAACTATGGTGGACCGTCCTATCAAGCGCATTGAGTTGTACCTCAAAGGCTTAGTACCAGAGATTCAAAGCCATGTGACCTCCGCTAACCTTGCTACTATCCAGGATGTTACTCGTCTCGCTCATCGTCTCACAGACCAGGTAGTGGAACAGAATAAGTTGCCTAAGCGTATCGGTGATACTACTACTTCTGTTATTCCCAGTGTCAACAAGCGAAAATGGGATGGGGATTCCAGCAAGGGTTCGACTACAGTTCAGTCCCAGGCACAGCAGCGAAAGACTGATGACTACCAGAGTCCTGGTTAGCAATCTTCTGGTAGTCAGGGGCAGGGTGGATATCGAGGGAACCACCCAAAGTGCAACAAATGAAACAGACACCACAGTGGTCAGTGCAACAGGGGACGTTGTCAGAGGTGTCTCAAGATGCGTCATGAGGCCAAAGATTGCAGGAGCTCACGACCTACAAATCAAAATCGTCACTAGCAACAGCAAACACCGCAGAATCAGCAACGACAACAGGGCAACAAAGGATGTTTTCAGTGTGGCGCTGAAGGTCACTTCAAGAGACACTGCCCACAGTTAAATCAGAATCAGAACCACAACCAGGGAAACGGGAACAATAACGGAAACAATAATGGGGGAAACAATGCTGACAACGGTGCTAGGGGTCGTGTGTTCGTGCTGGGTCAGGGTGAAGCAAGGAATGATCCTAACATGGTGATGCGTAAGTTTCTCCTCGACGACTTTTATTTTACTGTTTTATTTGATTCGGGTGCTGATACCAGTTATGTGTCTCTAAAAGTTAGTCAAATGCTCAAGCGCACACCAACACTTTTGAACACCAAGCATGTGGTAGAGTTAGCAAATGGTAGAAGTCTAGAGGCCACACACATAGTTCAGGGTTGTAATCTTGTCCTCGCTGGTCAGACTTTCTCCATCGATCTCATTCCTATAGTTCTGGGTAGTTTCGACATCGTCATTGGGATGGATTGGTTATCCCAACAGCAAGCAGAGATCCTATGCAAAGAAAAGATTGTTCGTATTCCCCGTTCTGGTAAAGAACCTCTCGAAGTTCAAGGCGACAAGAGTGGTGCCGTGGTGGGCATCATCTCCTTTCTTAAGGCCCAGAAGTGTCTGCGAAAGGGCCACACCGCTATTTTAGCACTTGTTACTGACGCATCAACGAAAGAGAAGAGATTAGAAGATATTCCAGTAGTGCGCGACTTTCCTCAAGTATTTCCTGAAGATTTACCTGGTCTACCGCCTCATCGCCAGGTCGAATTCCAAATCGAACTAGCTCCTGGAGCAGCACCCATAGCTCGAACACCTTATCGCTTAGCTCCAACCGAACTGGAAGAACTGTCCAAGCAATTGCAAGAACTTTTGGATAAAGGTTTTATTCGCCCTAGCTCTTCGCCTTGGGGAGCTCCAGTATTATTTGTGAAGAAGAAAGACGGTACCTTTCGTATGTGCATAGATTACCGCGAACTCAACAAGGTGACCGTGAAGAATCGCTATCCACTTCCACGCATTGATGACTTGTTCGACCAGTTGCAAGGGTCGAGCTACTACTCAAAGATTGATCTGAGGTCAGGCTACCATCAACTGGGAGTCCGGGACGAGGACGTCTCCAAAACAGCATTCAGAACTCGCTACGGCCACTATGAGTTTCTGGTCATGCCATTCGGGTTAACAAACGCACCTGCAGTCTTCATAGATCTTATGAACAAAGTGTGCAAGCCTTACTTGGATAAGTTTGTTATTGTATTCATCAACGACATTCTGATCTACTCTAAGAGTCAGGAGGAGCACGAGCAGCATTTACGACTCATTTTAGAACTCCTTCGAACAGAACAGTTGTATGCCAAGTTTTCAAAATGCGACTTCTGGCTTCGTGAAGTCCACTTTCTAGGCCACGTGGTAAATAAGGATGGGATTCATGTTGATCCATCCAAGGTAGACTCGATTAAGAACTGGCCTGCACCTCATACACCAACGGAAATATGCCAATTCTTGGGTTTGGCAGGTTACTACAGAAGATTCATCAAGGATTTTTCCAAGATTGTGCAACCTCTCACCTTACTAACTCAGAAAGGAGTCACCTACCGTTGGGGTGAGCCACAAGAATCTGTATTTCAGCACCTAAAGAATAGACTTTGTAGCGCACCTATTCTCTCATTGCCTGAAGGCACAGACGATTTTGTAGTTTATTGCGACGCATCCATTCAGGGTCTTGGGTGTGTGTTGATGCAACGTGAAAAGGTTATTGCTTATGCGTCATGCCAACTTAAAATTCACGAAAGGAACTAAACTACACACGATTTAGAGCTGGGAGCTGTTGTTTTCGCACTTAAGATATGGAGACATTACTTGTACGGTAGCAAGTGCACCATCTACACCGATCACAGGAATCTCGAGCATATCTTCAAACATAAGGAATTAAACATGCGTCAACGTCGATGGGTCAAACTTTTAAACGATTACGAATGTGCTATAAAGTACCATCCGGGCAAAGCTAATGTGGTGGCCGACGCCCTCAGTCGAAAGGATACTACACCTAGGCGTGTACGAGCGTTGCAACTCACTATTCAATCTAGTCTTCCTGCACAGATATGAGATGCTCAGGTAGAAGCATTGAAACCAGAAAATGTCAGGGCAGAAGCCTTACGCGGCTCAAGGCAACGATTAGAACAAAAGGAAGACGGCGCCTACTATGTAACAGGACGCATTTGGGTCCCACATTATGGAAACTTACGCGAGCTAGTGATGGATGAAGCACACAAGTCTCGCTACTCAGTACATCCAGGTTCGGATAAGATGTACCACGATCTCAGGACTACGTATTGGTGGCCTAGCATGAAAGCTCACATCGCAACTTACGTTAGCAAGTGTTTGACTTGTGCGAGAGTGAAACGGAATATCAGAAACCATCAGGCCTACTCCAGCAACCAAAGATACCACAATGGAAATGGGAGGAAATTTCCATGGATTTTGTTACTGGCCTGCCTAGATCTCAACGTGGGAATGATACTATTTGGGTGATCGTGGATCGACTCACTAAGTCTGCACACTTCTTGGCTATCAAGGAAACAGACAAGTTCTCTACCTTAGCAGACATTTACTTAAAAGAAGTGGTTTCGAGGCACGGGGTGCCAACCTCTATTATTTCCGATCGTGATGCATGTTTTACTTCGGAACTGTGGCAAGCAATGCACAAATCTTTTGGCTCTCGATTAGACATGAGCACAACTTATCACCCTCAGACGGATGGGCAGTCTGAGTGCACTATTCAAACTCTAGAAGACATGCTACATGCATGTGTAATCGACTTTGGCAACAGCTGGGAAAAACACCTCCCTTTGGTGGAGTTTTCGTATAATAATAGTTACCACACCAGCATTCAAGTCGCTCCATTTGAGGCATTGTACGGGCGTAAATGCCGATCACCTCTTTGTTGGGCAGAGGTGGATGATAGTCAGATCACGGGTCCAGAACTGGTGGTGGACGCAGTGGAAAGAATTGCGCAGATACGACAATGAATGGAGACAGCTTGTGACCGTCAGAAAAGCTACGCTGATAAGCGCAGAAAACCACTCGAGTTCCAGGTTGGGGATCGAGTGCTACTCAAAGTCTCACCTTGGAAAGGTGTTGTTCGTTTTGGCAAACGAGGCAAGCTCAATCCGCGATATGTCGGACCGTTTGAAATCATCGAGAAAATAGGCAAGGTGGCCTACAAACTGAACCTACCAGCAGAACTCGGTGGGGTTCACAAGGTATTTCACGTGTCCAATCTGAAGAAATGTCTGTCAGATGAGACCCTCATAGTTCCTTTGAAGGAGCTCACTATCGACGATCAGTTTCGATTCATCGAGGAACCTGTTGAAATCACGGACTGGGATGTTAAGGTCCTCAAGCACACCAGAATACCTCTTGTTCGAGTTCGTTGGAACTCCCGTCGTGGCCCAGAGTTCACCTGGGAACGAGAAGATCAAATGAAACTCAAGTACCCCGGTTGTTCAAGAACAATGCAACCACTACTGAGGCTGAAGCTACTACAGAATTTCGGGACGAAATTCCAAATCAACGGGGGGATGATGTGACACCCCAGGAAAACCAATAAACTACACAACACAACTAACTTCCTCAGTAACCGCATGCTAAATTTCGGGATGAAATTTCTTTCAAGTTGGGGATAATGTGACAACTCGAGTTTCCAAGATTCCATCTTCGCATTAATTGCGTGTTAACTGTTTAGTTGTTTGATTGTTTGCCTTGTAATTGTACACGTGTCTGATTTGTATTGAAACGTTTTGTGATTGTCACACCCCCCAAAATCCACCTGCGGATAACACCCGCTTCGGGGGCGTGACCGACCAGGATCCAGCCACCAATTATACTGAATACTTAAGTTGATAACAAAAGTAATACTTACTAATCATAAGCTTAGCAAATATTAAGTTCAGAGTTTAAAGTGTTAAGTTCAAAACAGTAATAAATAGCGGAAGCATAAGTAAGGTAGTTTAAAACAAAGTTCATGATTCAAAATAAGGTAACACCCAACACAAGGGTGAACAGACACTACACGTTCCCAAGCTGCAAGCTCCTTCGTCACTGGTTACCTGCAAAGCATGCAGTAAGGGGTCAACAATAATGCTGAGTGAGTTCACTAGTTGTCCAGTTTTAATTACCAAAAACTTTGTTTCGCCGGTTAATTTATCCGTTTATACATGCCCTGGGGAGCTACCCCAAAAGTTAGCGACTAAACTGTTTTTCCAATACCGAACACTAGGTAACCGTTGCGTATCCGCAGGATGCCCCGATGTCAATGTTCTATCATCATTGACGAATATCTGAGTACATTAGTTCACGCCCGTCCCAAACCAGGGCACGGTGTGAGGCTGGTAAACACCTAAATAGCGCTATCAACTAATAACCCGTTCGCCTAACCCGGCGACTAATCGGTATTTGTAGTAGGGACTTGAGTGATAGAGTTTCGTTTAGTGCCGTTAGTTGCAATCCGTATAAACAGTAATTAACCAAAAGGTTTCCCAATACCCGGGAAGAAAAAGTAGGTTTTGTTCCCAATAACTAGGGAAGGTATGTAAATGGTATCCCCTTTTACCAGGGGATAGGGTTGTTAGTCTCGTGTCCCAAACCACCGGGACGCATGCTTTTAAGTTGTGAACTCACCTTGGGTTGCTCGGTAGGTTTAGGTTACTTGTCAATCACGTTGGTCACCACGTCCTAACATGGTTACCGGTATAGGTCAGGTTCGGTGCACAATCATTCACGTAAAACACATATAGGCACGTATCAAGCATATAAGTAAACAGTCATTGGGTTATTGGGCCGGCCTAAACAATTAAACAGTCAACCGCATCACATAGTCCATTTAACAGATAGTCCAAGTTAACACAGAATGGCCCAATAACCAAAATGGACAGCCCACTCGCAACCAGCTTGTCTCGAGTCGCAACCAGGTGGTCTCGGCTTGTCTCGTTATGGTTGCGAGTCGCAATCGTGGTCTCGAGTTGTCACGTGTTGGTTGCGAGTCGCAACCGTCGTAGTCTCGAGTCGAAATCTCGTGGTTTCGACTTGTCATGCTTTGGTTGCGAGTCGCAACCGTGTGGTTTCGAGTCGTAATGCCGTCGTTGCGAGTCGGAATGCTGTCGTTGCGAGTCGGAATGCTGTCGTTGCGAGTCGTAATCTGTCACTTTCATATACACGTGATGATGCAGAAAAGACAGTCCAAATTGTACATATGAAATCAGACCCATATTTGGAAACAGCCAATAGGGTTTCTACAAACACTTTTCCTAATTTTGACCATATACAACAATAGATCAAACATTACCATTTTAAAATCTTCAAACTATCTTCAACAAGTTCATCAAGTTCATAGTTTTTCTAGGGTTTTCATGCCAACATAATCACACATTTTGGACCGAAAATCACCTATTTCTAACAAGATTAATATGCAAGAACAAGTAAAACATACACTTAGTGGCATTAACATAACTCGGTTGGCCCTAAACATCCTTAAACCATTATTCCATAACCATTTAAGCATGTTAGCAAGTATCATACATAGGGTTTAACACACATAGTCAAAACTTCACAATCTTCCTAAAAATCATGCATAGTATTTCTAACCAAGCATAATATTTCTAGTTCATTTAACCCACATAAATCTTATACACAAAAGATACACAAAGATAACACTAACCGGTTATGAAAGGAGGAGCCGAAAACAAAGAAAAGAGAACCGAGAAGATGGAGTGTCCGAATTGGTCTTGACCGAGTTTCCTTGTCCGAGATCCTTGAGCTTGAACCGAAAGTTTGGAAGAGTTTGGATGTTGTTGGCTTGGGGTTTTTAGTTGAGAGAAAATAGAAGAGGTGTGTGTTTGTTTGGTGTAACAAATGAAGGAAATGAGGAGGAGGTGGGATATATATTCATAGGGTGTTTCGGGTTGGGCTTGGGGGTTTCGACCCAAACCGGTTACGGCCCAAAGGCCCACTCGCAACCGAGTGACCCACTCGCAACCGCCCGGTTGCGAGTCATGGTCTCGGGTCGTGGTTTCGGCTCTCATATTTACATATATAATACATACATACGTCACATATCAAGTAAAAATCACGTTTTCATTTACTAATATATATATATACACAAAATATTACAAGGTGATCGTTCGGAAAAACCTCGAGTGTCACATTATCCCCAAGTTTTAAGAACTTTCGTCCCGAAAGTTGAAGCAGCCACTGCCAAGCTGGCGTGTTTCAACGGGGTGTCACATCATCCCCCCGTTAGTTTGGAATTTCGTCCCGAAATTCGGTTGTAGCTTCAGTGCTGGGGTTTTCGTTTGGGAATAACTGGGGATACTTGGACTTCATCTGGTCCTCCCGCTCCCAGGTAAACTCTGGGCCGCGCCGTGAGTTCCAACGAACTCGTACAAGGGGTATCTGGCTACGTTTGAGGGTTTTGATCTCTCGATCCGTGATCTCAATCGGTTCCTCAGTAAAATGTAGCTGTTCATCAATCGTCAGTTCCTTAAAAGGAATCACAAGTGTTTCATCCGACAAACACTTCTTCAGGTTAGATACATGAAAGACGTTGTGCACTGCACTCAGCTCTGCAGGCAGGTTCAATCTATAAGCAACCTTACCGATTTTCTCGGTAATTTCGAATGGTCCAACATACCGTGGATTCAGTTTGCCTCGTTTACCGAAACGAACCACACCCTTCCAGGGTGAGACTTTAAGTAGAACCCGGTCCCCGACCTGGAATTCTAACGGTCTCTTACGCTTGTCAGCGTAGCTTTTCTGACGGTCACGAGCTGCCGCCATGCGTTGCCTGATCTGGGAAATCTTTTCCGTTGTATCTACCACTAGTTCTGGGCCTGTGAGTTGACTGTCACCTATTTCCGCCCAGCAGAGTGATGATCGGCATTTACGACCGTACAATGCCTCAAAAGGTGCCGCCTGAATACTGGTGTGGTAGCTGTTATTGTAGGAGAATTCCACCAACGGCAGATGCTTCTCCCAGTTCTTGCCAAAATCGATCACACATGCTCTAAGCATGTCTTCCAGGGTTTGGATGGTGCGTTCAGACTGCCCATCCGTTTGCGGGTGATAAGCGGTGCTCATGTCCAAACGTGAGCCAAAGGATTTGTGCATAGCTTGCCACAATTCGGAAGTAAAACGAGCGTCTCGGTCAGAAATAATAGAAGTTGGCACCCCGTGCCTGGAGACTACTTCCTTCAAATAGATTTCTGCCAAGGTAGAAAACTTGTCTGTTTCCTTAATGGCCAGAAAGTGTGCAGACTTAGTCAATCGATCTACTATCACCCAAATAGTGTCATTCCCGCGTTGAGATCTAGGTAGCCCTGTAACAAAATCCATGGAAATCTGTTCCCATTTCCATTTCGGGATTTCGGGTTGCTGTAGTAGGCCTGCTGGTTTCTGATACTCGATCTTGACTCTTGCACAGGTCAAACATTTGCCAACATAGGCTGCTATGTGGGCTTTCATGCCAGGCCACCAGTAGGTGGTTCTTAAGTCGTGGTACATCTTATCTGAACCAGGATGTACTGAGTAACGGGACTTATGGGCTTCGTCCATCACAAGCTCTCGTAGATCTCCGTAAAGTGGGACCCAAATGCGCCCTGCCACATAGTAGGCGCCGTCCTCTTTCTGTTCTAGTTGCTGCCTCGATCCTCGCAGGGACTCAGCCCTGATGTTTTCCGGTTTCAGAGCTTCAATCTGAGCATTTCGAATCTGGGTAGGAAGACTAGACTGGATGGTAAGTTGTAATGCTCGCACGCGCTTTGGTATAGTGTCTTTCCGGCTGAGGGCGTCTGCCACAACATTGGCCTTGCCCGGATGATACTTGATGGCGCATTCATAATCATTCAGAAGTTCGACCCATCGGCGTTGTCGCATGTTTAACTCCTTCTGCTTGAAGATATGCTCGAGACTCCTATGATCGGTGTAAATGGTGCACTTGGTACCGTACAGGTAATGTCTCCATATCTTAAGCGCAAATATCACTGCTCCTAGCTCCAAGTCGTGTGTTGTGTAGTTCCTTTCATGTGTCTTAAGTTGTCGGGATGCGTAAGCAATGACTTTCTCGCGTTGCATCAACACGCAACCGAGCCCATGAATAGACGCATCACAGTAAACCACAAGGTCGTCCGTTCCTTCAGGTAACGAGAGAATTGGAGCACTGCAGAGGTTATCCTTAAGCCTCTGAAAAGCAGATTCCTGTGCTTCATTCCACTTGTAGGTGACGCCTTTCTGAGTGAGTGTCGTGAGAGGTTGTGCAATCTTAGAGAATCCCTGAATAAATCTGCGGTAGTAACCTGCCAATCCCAAGAATTGGCGAACTTCAGTGGGAGTTTTAGGGGTAGGCCAATTCTTTATAGAGTCGATCTTAGCTGGGTCGACGTGGATTCCGTCCTTGTTAACCACGTGCCCAAGGAAATGGACTTCTCGAAGCCAGAAGTCGCATTTCGAGAACTTGGCATACAGTTGCTCGTTGCGAAGGAGTTCGAGGATAAGGCGTAGGTGCTGTTCATGCTCTTCCTGACTTTTCGAGTAGATCAAGATGTCGTCTATAAACACGATCACAAATTTGTCGAGGTAGGGTTTGCATACCCGGTTCATGAGATCCATGAACACTGCAGGGGCGTTGGTCATTCCAAAGGGCATAACGAGGAATTCATAATGACCATAACGAGTTCTGAATGCAGTTTTGGAGATGTCTTCGTTACGGACCCTTAACTGATGGTAGCCTGATCGCAGGTCAATCTTAGAATAGTAGCTCGATCCTTGCAGTTGATCAAACAAATCGTCGATTCGCGGGAGAGGGTAACGATTCTTGATGGTAACCTTGTTCAACTCACGATAGTCTATGCACATTCGGAACGTGCCATCCTTCTTCTTAACAAAGAGTACCGGTGCTCCCCAGGGTGATGAGCTAGGACGGATAAATCCTTTATCCAAAAGTTCCTGTAGTTGAATAGAGAGTTCCTTCAATTCTGCGGGGGCTAGTCGATAAGGTGCACGAGCTATAGGCGCTGCTCCGGGAGCTAGCTCGATTTGGAATTCGACCTGACGATGGGGAGGGAGTCCAGGTAATTCCTCAGGAAATACCTCGGGATAGTCGCGTACTACTGGAAAGTCTTCAATCCTCTTTTCCTTTTCCTGCGTGTTGGTAACAAGTGCCAAGATAGCGGTGTGCCCTTTCCGTAAACACTTCTGGGCCTTCAAGAACGAGATAATGCCGGAGATTTCTCCACCCTTGCCACCTTGTACAATGAGGGGTTTGCCAGAACGGCGAGGAATACGAACTGCTTTCTCTTGACAGAGGATCTCAGCGCGATGCTTGGATAACCAATCCATACCAATAACGACGTCGAAGCTTCCAAGAGTAACAGGGAAAAGATCGATACTAAATGTCTGACCAGACAACTCTAGTTTGCAGCCTTTGACAACATGTGAGGCTTCGATGTTTCTTCCATTAGCTAACTCGACGATATGAGGAGAACTTAGTAACGAAAGCGGACGCTTAAGCTTCTTACTAATACGTAGGGATACATAACTAGCATCGGCACCGGAATCAAATAACACAGAAACATAACGATCATCGAGTAGGAACTTACCCGTCACGACATTGGGGTCATTCCTTGCTTCACCAGCTCCAATCACGAAAGCCCTTCCTCTAGCACCATTCCCAGCATTGTTGTTCTGGTTGTTGTTCCCAGCTCCCTGATTATTGTTGCGATTCTGATTCAGTTCAGGGCAATCCTTCTTAAAGTGCCCCTCAGCTCCACACTTAAAACATGCCCGGTTGTTTCCCTGCTGCTGTTGCTGTTGGGGTTGCTGCTGGTTCTGTCTAGCTGGGAACTGACTTCTGCAATCCTTGGCCTCATGCCCCATTTTGTTACATCGCTGACACTGACCCTTCACACACTGCCCGCTGTGATGTCGATTGCACTTGTTGCACTTGGGGTGGTTTCCACGATAGCCACCCTGTTGTTGAGCGCCCTTGTTGTTTTCGGTTTTCCTTTGCTGTGCTGGGGCCTGAGTGGGGTTAGCATCCTTGCTTGGATTTCCTTCCCACTTACGTTTGTTGTCACTAGAAGTTCCGACGGTAGCATTGATCCTTTTGGGCAACCGGCCCTCTTCTACGGCCTGATCAGTAAGTTTGTGAGCAAGTCGAACAATCGGCTGAATGGTAGTGTGGTTGGCTGAAGTGACATGGCTTCGAATCTCTGGAGCCAAACCTTTGATATACAGTTCGATCCTTCGGTACATTGGTCGGGACATGTTCGGGCAGAGAGCAGCATAGTCATTGGACAACTTGGTGTAGGTTTCAATCTCTGACCCAACCATCTTGAGCTCATAGTACTCGTTCTCAAGCTTGTGGATGTCATCCCGGTGACAGTATTCATCCTTAATCATATCCTTGAAATCCTCCCATGCCGTAGCATTAGCAGTTTCCAACCCAAACATCTGAATCTGCGCCTTCCACCAAGAAAGCGCGCTTCCTTCAAGCGTAGCAGTAGCAAATTTCACCCAATTTGCAGGAGGACACTCGCAACGGCAAAAACAGCTTCAATTTTCTCAATCCAATGCAGAAGACCTATGGCACCCTCAGTGCCGTTGAAAGGGAGAGGCTTGCAATCCATGAAAGTTTTGAAAGTACACACTGGTGGTTGCGCCGGTGCATGCTGACCTGTTCGTGAGAAGCGAAGCGTATAGGTTTAGAGGCGAAAAGTCGATGTGGCGGTAGGATCTATACATCCTAAAGCAACGAGCTTACCTATGGGGTGGGCTGCAAAAGCCGCAGCCACTGTGTTGAGCAGGTTAGTGAACTGAGCCTGCGTCATGTTAATGTTTCCTCTTCCGCGTCCACTCATTGTCTTCATAACCAGAAAACACAGTATGAGTGTGATGTCGTAGTGTAGCGAGAATGAGATAGAAGAGAGAGGTGTATCTATCTAGTTTAGGCACACTAGTACGTATATCATAACAGGAAACATAAAGCAAACAAGTAAACACTGGTCCGAGCTATGAGGTCAAATGTGTCGAGCCTTGCACTTGGAGTGTAGTGTCGTCGCGAGTCACGGGTTATAGTCTGGTTTTCTCCAAAAAGATTTTCCCCTTTTTAAAACCAAGTTCACTATAACCAATGGCTCTGATACCAATCTGTCACACCCCCCAAAATCCACCTGCGGATAACACCCGCTTCGGGGGCGTGACCGACCAGGATCCAGCCACCAATTATACTGAATACTTAAGTTGATAACAAAAGTAATACTTACTAATCATAAGCTTAGCAAATATTAAGTTCAGAGTTTAAAGTGTTAAGTTCAAAACAGTAATAAATAGCGGAAGCATAAGTAAGGTAGTTTAAAACAAAGTTCATGATTCAAAATAAGGTAACACCCAACACAAGGGTGAACAGACACTACACGTTCCCAAGCTGCAAGCTCCTTCGTCACTGGTTACCTGCAAAGCATGCAGTAAGGGGTCAACAATAATGCTGAGTGAGTTCACTAGTTGTCCAGTTTTAATTACCAAAAACTTTGTTTCGCCGGTTAATTTATCCGTTTATACATGCCCTGGGGAGCTACCCCAAAAGTTAGCGACTAAACTGTTTTTCCAATACCGAACACTAGGTAACCGTTGCGTATCCGCAGGATGCCCCGATGTCAATGTTCTATCATCATTGACGAATATCTGAGTACATTAGTTCACGCCCGTCCCAAACCAGGGCACGGTGTGAGGCTGGTAAACACCTAAATAGCGCTATCAACTAATAACCCGTTCGCCTAACCCGGCGACTAATCGGTATTTGTAGTAGGGACTTGAGTGATAGAGTTTCGTTTAGTGCCGTTAGTTGCAATCCGTATAAACAGTAATTAACCAAAAGGTTTCCCAATACCCGGGAAGAAAAAGTAGGTTTTGTTCCCAATAACTAGGGAAGGTATGTAAATGGTATCCCCTTTTACCAGGGGATAGGGTTGTTAGTCTCGTGTCCCAAACCACCGGGACGCATGCTTTTAAGTTGTGAACTCACCTTGGGTTGCTCGGTAGGTTTAGGTTACTTGTCAATCACGTTGGTCACCACGTCCTAACATGGTTACCGGTATAGGTCAGGTTCGGTGCACAATCATTCACGTAAAACACATATAGGCACGTATCAAGCATATAAGTAAACAGTCATTGGGTTATTGGGCCGGCCTAAACAATTAAACAGTCAACCGCATCACATAGTCCATTTAACAGATAGTCCAAGTTAACACAGAATGGCCCAATAACCAAAATGGACAGCCCACTCGCAACCAGCTTGTCTCGAGTCGCAACCAGGTGGTCTCGGCTTGTCTCGTTATGGTTGCGAGTCGCAATCGTGGTCTCGAGTTGTCACGTGTTGGTTGCGAGTCGCAACCGTCGTAGTCTCGAGTCGAAATCTCGTGGTTTCGACTTGTCATGCTTTGGTTGCGAGTCGCAACCGTGTGGTTTCGAGTCGTAATGCCGTCGTTGCGAGTCGGAATGCTGTCGTTGCGAGTCGGAATGCTGTCGTTGCGAGTCGTAATCTGTCACTTTCATATACACGTGATGATGCAGAAAAGACAGTCCAAATTGTACATATGAAATCAGACCCATATTTGGAAACAGCCAATAGGGTTTCTACAAACACTTTTCCTAATTTTGACCATATACAACAATAGATCAAACATTACCATTTTAAAATCTTCAAACTATCTTCAACAAGTTCATCAAGTTCATAGTTTTTCTAGGGTTTTCATGCCAACATAATCACACATTTTGGACCGAAAATCACCTATTTCTAACAAGATTAATATGCAAGAACAAGTAAAACATACACTTAGTGGCATTAACATAACTCGGTTGGCCCTAAACATCCTTAAACCATTATTCCATAACCATTTAAGCATGTTAGCAAGTATCATACATAGGGTTTAACACACATAGTCAAAACTTCACAATCTTCCTAAAAATCATGCATAGTATTTCTAACCAAGCATAATATTTCTAGTTCATTTAACCCACATAAATCTTATACACAAAAGATACACAAAGATAACACTAACCGGTTATGAAAGGAGGAGCCGAAAACAAAGAAAAGAGAACCGAGAAGATGGAGTGTCCGAATTGGTCTTGACCGAGTTTCCTTGTCCGAGATCCTTGAGCTTGAACCGAAAGTTTGGAAGAGTTTGGATGTTGTTGGCTTGGGGTTTTTAGTTGAGAGAAAATAGAAGAGGTGTGTGTTTGTTTGGTGTAACAAATGAAGGAAATGAGGAGGAGGTGGGATATATATTCATAGGGTGTTTCGGGTTGGGCTTGGGGGTTTCGACCCAAACCGGTTACGGCCCAAAGGCCCACTCGCAACCGAGTGACCCACTCGCAACCGCCCGGTTGCGAGTCATGGTCTCGGGTCGTGGTTTCGGCTCTCATATTTACATATATAATACATACATACGTCACATATCAAGTAAAAATCACGTTTTCATTTACTAATATATATATATACACAAAATATTACAAGGTGATCGTTCGGAAAAACCTCGAGTGTCACAGTGATTGTTGCCTTTGTATGTTTGTTAAAATAACATGCAACATGTTTGAAAACTTAAACTGTTAAACCTGAAGGTGATCGACGAAACAGGAGTGTTTCGCCATAACCCACACTCGACGAAACGGAGTCATCCGTCATAACCCATACCGACAAAACAGATAGTGTTTCGTCATAAACACCCCGACGAAACGACGTGTTTCGCCGGCCCATGATTCGCCGAAGCCCATTAAGGGCCCAACACGTTGCACGGATATTTATTGAGTCCCACTGTTCATTCGTCACACTTTTTAGCAGAATTGATAAACCCTAGAGTCCCCTCTTCTGTGTGACGGCAGCGTTGTGTCTACCAAGCCCTCTTTAATGTTCAAACCATCATTCCTTCTATCTCCGTTAGTGTTTAACCTTTGTTGGTTGTTTGGTTGAAATCATCGCTAACCACTTAATTGAAATCAGTATGGATTGATTAATAAGTATTGTTCATGTCATGTTTAGATGATGAATTGATTATAATAGGGTCTAGATTATCAATTATAGATTCGTATGTCGAGATTGGTTTTGCGTGATGATTAATCGGTTAGTAGTTAGGGCTCGATGTTCTGTCTCGAACCATTTAGACTAAGCCCGATGTTCATAAATGAAATTGTTATGCTGTTTGATTGGATATCTGTGTACCATAATCGTCACTGGATTGAATGTTAAATGAATACATGTATTAGCCTTGGGTGTATCAATGATTACTGACTGTATGATTTGCCGTATGATGATGATCGATGTTAGTGTATAACGGCTGTGGTTATTGGTTAGGGTTTTTGGGTAATCGTCAGTTACGCGACGTAACTGACATTGTAGACGTAACACAAATCACGGCGAAACAGGGGGTGTTTCGCCGAGAGTAAATATGACGAAACGGAGGGTGTTTCGCCGAGAACATGCACGACGAAAGGAATGGGTTTCGTCGAAGGGTTGCACGACGAAACAAGTGTGTTTCGTCGAGTGGGTAAACTGCACAGTAACTTAGTTTAATTCTGTTAAGGGTTAACTGGGTTAGCTAACTATTGTTAAATGATAAGCATGACTTGCATGAGATTGAATATGTACTTTGTGTTATTTGGTGATCACTGATTCAATACCCACTGTGATTGTACTTATACGTGAACTTCGTGAATATAAACTGATTATGTACACGTGCATACCATAGGCCTTGACTGATTAATTGGAACCAAATAGTTAACCAAACCGAGCAAACCAAGGTGAGTTCACACTCTTCCAAGGCATGGGATTCCCGGTGGGTTGGGAAGGGGATTGTATGACTACCCGTACGTTCATCACTACTAGACTACTTAACACCGTCCTCGGTTTGGGAAGGACGCCAGTGCTAAACTTACGTAAAACCTACGTACTAATGTCCTCGGTTTGGGAACGACACTAGTGTTAGAACCTACGTAAAACCTACGTACTATTGTCCTCGGTTTGGGAAGGACACCAGCGCTAAACCTACGTACTCGCTACGTACTGTCCTCGGTTAGGGAAGTGCACTTACGTAAAACCTACGTAAACTCATACTTACCATTGTCCTCGGATTGGAAAGGACACCTATAGATACAACTAGTTTAGTACATACAACATGGGAAGCCCCCACTTATCTTAATACTGTAAGGATTTGGGATCAAGGGTACTGGGTAAATGCATGGTTATGAAACGAACTTACTGTTTCTGAAGCGAACTCATTTACTGAACAATCAACTGTCAACTCGCTCAACTTTGTTGTTGACTCTCTGCTACATGCCTTGCAGGACGATAGGTACTCATAGAGCTTGTGTAACAACTCTCCTTAAAATTAATAATTAGATTGATAATTAGTCAATAAGGAAACCCTAATTGAGACACCCAAGTAATTTCGCACTAACCCTAAAATTTTTGGAACAATTGGAATCAGGATCAGGGCCCCTAAAACTCAGGGGGGGTTAAACCCTAATCGATATTATCCTTATTATTCGTTGTCTAAGTTGAATTTAACAAAACTGTCAACTCACCCAAGCTACTGGACACGAAACCTACCCTACCCTAAATTGGAATTCCAGGCGATACGCGGGAGGTTCCCCGAATTCTGCCGCGACACGCGGGAGATGCCAATTTTCAGTATAAATAGAGGGCCTTGGGACTTGAATCTGGGAGTTGAAACGACGTAAAATAGTTGTCTGTACGTCGAGTTAAGGTCGTTTTACTACAATTAAACACCCACACTGCTTTCGAATTGCTGCCGCAAAACAGGGTAATCACTCGATCGCTATTACGATTCATTTTCCGAGATCAATATATCCAAAGAATGTTTAAGTGCCGCCCACATTAGGGTTATACTTTGTCGTTCGTCGTTAATTCGATGAATGAGTTTAAGTATCGCACTTTGTCGTTCATTGTGAGAATTTGATCTTGTGAGTTATCGTAACTGCTGTATTGATCACTAACCCTGTTTTGTGTGCATTATTGTTGAAATTAGGTTAACAAGGCTAAATCATATTCTGTCAGTACTAAATCTGCAATGTGAGTCATTCTCTTTTTATTAACTATTTTACAATACTCCAAATTATTTTCAGAATTATAATTACAGTGATTAAGTTGATGTAATCACCAAATTACAGCCAGTATGTGGGGTATTGTGCACATTACTACAATTTAAATCATTTTAGGTGGGCGAACCTAATTTAATTGATTTACGTCATTCATTGGGGCAGCCAATGGTGATATGACCACTGTCACAGATCCGGTCGAGTGACAAATACTGTGGGTAGTTGGTTGATATCAGAAACATGCGTAAAAGATCTTAACACTGTGAATTATAATAAATGTGTCTTTTCAGTAAAATGAATGATTCACTCAGTATTTCCCGCTGACAAAACCTTTTTCAAACATGTTTCAGGTGATCTACTGTAAATCAGGAAAAGTGCCGAGGAGCATTTCAAGCTTAAAATAGTGGCTCAATATAAAATAAAGAAATATGTTTAATAATAAAGATTTATCAGAAAAATCTTATTATTGTAAATTATCGGGGTTTTATCCCGAATTGTGTAATGAAATAATCGGGAAAAGTTTTTAGCTTTACAACGATCCTGATGTTAAAATTCCGCTACTAAAATCACATAAATAAATATCACGGGATTTCTGTCCCGCGGCTCCTGAAACGGGTCAAACCGGGTCGGGGGCCATGACAGAAATAAGGTGGTATCAGAGCCACTGAGTTAAGCTAATTAAGTATTTAAACGATACTTAATTTTTCCTGATTACTCTTATGTGATTATGTGTTTTATTTAAACTGATTATTTGTTAGTTACAGTATGGGTAAGAAAAAGCTGCAAGATATCTATCTTAAATTAGATAGGTCAGTTTATGAAGAAGGAAGTTCATCCAAAACTAAATTTTCAAAGCTCCCTACAATTCCTGAAGAAGGAATATTTGTGCGTAAAGCACAGTATGAGAACCCACTTTCTCCTAGAAAAAGGAGTATGATTATTAAGAAAAGTAAGGAGCAAATCCGAGAAAAGAGGATTAAAAAGGAAACCCAGGAGTTAATCAATAAATCACCTTGGGAAGATAAGCTAGATGAGAAATGGTCAAATTTATATATGCTAGCCACTGTAGCAGAAAATGCAAATCTTTAAAGTACCCTAAATCTAGTAATAGCACTTCTTAGTAAGTAAGTAAATAAATAAATCTGAATATGTGTTCTTTCTTGTATTTTGTACAAATAGTGTGCAATAAAACTTTGATGTTTATTTGTTAAACTTTGTTCCAAAGTTTTAACTAAGCATTTTTGTGCATTTTGCATATATGCTACACAGCATGAGCGAGATATCTGAAGCTTTTCAGAACCTCAATCTTTACCCGGTGAATATAGAAGTTTCCCAAGAGTTTACTAGATACTTTGCTGATGTGGACCAACCTGTAGAATTCCATGCTCCACCTTTGACAAAGCCAAAACGAAAGAAAAAGAAGAATTATGTATAGGGTAGTCGTATTCGTAGGAAAAAGCCAGTTCCGAAACTTCCTAAAATAAACAACCCTTTAGAAAAAGAAAAAGAAATTGTAATCAAGGAGAGTTCTAAACAGCAAGAGATGGAAACTGAAGTTAGGAAAGATTCTAGGCAAATGGAAATACAGTTTGAGGAATATTCTAAGGAAATAGAAATGGAAGTAGGACAAGGTTCTAGACCAACTCAGATAGAAATTGGAGAGAGCTCCAATCAAAACCAAAACCAGGAAATAACTTTTCAGGATAAAATAGATTTTCTATTAGCAAACTGTGAAACTATTCAGCCTGTCAATACGAATGTTTTTACCAATCCTAGTGAAAATCCACTCCCTATGAATTTTGCACCAGCAATCCCAGAACCAATAGTCCATGCCAACCTGTAGAAATGGAAGAATGGTGGACGAATGATTGGCAATTTCAAAATATTGTCAACGACCCTTATTCCTTCCTTCCACAATTCGACCCAGAACCCCTACCTAATCCACCAATGAGCACTGAGAATATGGCTGAACTTCGCCATTTCGGTGAAGAATTGATGGATGCAGGGAATAGAATCAGAAAGATAGGGGGACAGATTGCTTGGAAGTATGATGAAAGGGAAATGCGTTTTTAGAACAACAAATGGTGAGGGATAGGAAGGTGGTAAACCATAGTTGTGTAATAGTATAGTAAATAAGTGAAATCAGTTTGTAACATAACTCCAAATAAAACTTTGTAAAATATCTGTGTGTAGTGATGCATACTATAACGGATATGAAATGGAATCTAGAAATCGATAGTTTTGACTATACGTGTATTATAAATTGTCTGATTGTTTATGTATGATTACTATTTATCAAATACTAATAAAAATTATTATATATTATCAGATGGCAAATAGTGGTAATGAACCAGTAAATGAGGTTAATCAATCGGAGCAACATCCAGGGGATCAATATATGACTAGACAAGATATTGAAAATATTGTTGCTCAAGTGATAGCCAATGCTATTCCAGCATTTGTTGCCGCTGTGAAAAATCCAATCGAACCGCAACAAATCATTCCTAGTAAACGTACTACTGATAGTATAAACGGTGGCCATAATCATGTTAATCATGATAATGAATCCCAGCACACGCCGCTCCCTAAGAAACGGAAGGCTGCAACACCTGGTTGCACTTTCAAAGAATTCCTTGCTTGTAAACCCATTGAATTTGCAGGCAATGAAGGGGCAACTGCATCGCTGCGTTGGTTTGAGAAAACCGAAGCAGTAATTGCAATAAGTAAGTGTGCCAAAGATGATCAGGTCATGTACGCATCAAATCTGTTTAAAGAAGGAGCACTGGAATGGTGGAACACTGTGTTACAAGCTAAAGGAAGAAATAGGGCTTATGCTATGACTTGGGAAGAATTCAAGAATCTGGTAGAAAGAAAATTCTGTCCTGAGTATGAAAAGGAACAAATGGCAAATAAGTTCCTAACTCATCGGATGTTAGGTGTGGATTGTCGTGGTTATACTTCGACATTCTTTGAATATGCTAGAGTGGTACCTAACCTGGCTTCGCCAGAACCGGTACTCATTTCTCGCTATATTTGGGGATTAATTAGCGAAATTCGAAATATCGTTAAAGCTGCGAGACCTTGCACTATTGACGATGCAGTAGAATTAGCTAACACCCTAACTGATGAACTGATACGCACAAGAGATGAAGATAAGAAGAAGGAATTAGCCCAGAAAATTACCCAAGGATTTAGGATGGGTAACAATATTAATTTCAAAAAGAGAGGAATAGGGCAACCTTCAACTATGCCGTTCTGCAAAATTTGCAGGAAGAACCATTTTGGAAAATGTAATAGAATTTGCAATTTTTGCAAGACAACAGGACATCGTGAAGAAAACTGTAGGAAGAGATCCATAATTTGTTACAATTGTGGAGAAGCCGGACATTTCAAAACAGAATGTCCTAAGTTAGCCAACCCAGTAGATAACAAACCCAAGGCAGCCGAAGGAGCTACTAAAAAGAATGCCAGAGCATTCCAGCTAACTACTCAAGAAGCAGAGCTCATTCCGGATGTCATAGCCGGTACGTTTCTAGTTCACAACGTTTATGCAAAAGTATTATTTGACTCTGGTGCAAATCAAAGTTTTATAAATACTTCATTCTGTCAAGCTCTTAAGTTACCTTTAACTACCGTTAGGCAGATTTTTACAGTCGAAACTGCAGATGGAAATTCAGTAAAAATCAATCAGGTTTTGCAAAAAGTAGAAATAGAACTCTCAGGTCATAAATTTGTTGCAAACCTATTGCCTATGAAATTAGCCGAGTTTGATGTTGTGTTAGGAATGGATTGGTTAATAGCCAACCATGCTCAAATCATTTGTGATAGAAACTCTATAGAAATTCAAGCACCTACTGGAGAGATAATTAAGATTTCAGGAGATAAACCTCGGAAGCCACTGAAGTTCATATCAGTAATGAAAGTTGCTAATTATGAACGGAAACAAGGAATAGTATATATGATTTCAGTAATCATTTGTACTAAAGGAAAAGAACTTAAGGAAATTCCTATAGTCTCAGAATACCCAGATGTTTTTCCAGAAGATTTACCTGGATTACCACCAGATAGAGAGGTAGAATTTAGGATTCATCTAATTCCAGAAACTACACCGATAGCCAAAGCACCCTATCGATTAGCTCCTACCGAAATGCTAGAATTGAAAAAGCAATTAGATGAATTACTAAGCAAAGGATTTATACAACCTAGTTCATCCCCTTGGGGTGCACCAGTGTTGTTTGTGAAAAAGAAAGATGGATCGATGAGAATGTGTATTGATTATAGAGAATTGAATAAGGTTACAATTAAGAATCGATACCCATTACCTAGGATTGATGATCTCTTCGATCAATTACAAGGAGCTAGATATTTTTCTAAGATAGACTTGCGCTCCGGATATCATCAATTAAAGGTTCAAGAGGAAGACATACCTAAAACTGCTTTTAGGACTAGGTATGGACATTATGAGTTTACAGTCATGCCCTTTGGATTAACTAATGCACCTGCAGCATTTATGGACATGATGAACAGAATCTGTAAACCATATTTGGATAAATTTGTAATTGTTTTCATAGACGATATACTTATTTATTCAAAAAGTCAGGTCGAACATTGCCAGCACTTGCATGCACTCTTAACTTTGTTAAGAAAAGAAAAGTTGTACGCTAAATTCTCAAAGTGTGAATTTTGGCTACAAGAAGTGCAATTCTTAGGACACATGGTGAATCACGAAGGTATTCACGTAGATCCTGCTAAGATAGAAGCAATTACCAATTGGAAGGTTCCGCAAACTGCAATGGAAATTAGAAGTTTTATAGGTTTGGCCAGTTATTATAGACGGTTTATTAAGGATTTTTCCAAAATAGCTGTACCATTAACTAAGCTAACCTGTAAAGCCACTAAGTTTGAGTGGGGACATAAACAAGAAGAAGCCTTCAGAATTCTAAAGCAGAAATTAACCAATGCTCCAATCTTAGCCTTACCAGAAGGAACAGAAGATTTTGAGGTATATTGTGATGCTTCAAAATTAGGATACGGATGTGTGTTGATGCAACGCAAAAAGGTAATTGCGTATGCTTCCAGACAATTGAAGAAGCACGAGGAAAACTATACGACTCATGATTTAGAATTAGGAGCTATAGTTTTTGCCCTTAAGATATGGAGACATTATCTGTATGGAAGTAAGTTTACTGTTTATACAGATCATAAGAGTTTAAGGTATATATTTGGGCAAAAAGAGTTAAACATGAGGCAAAGAAGATGGATGGAAATCCTGAGTGATTACGACTGTGATATTCAATATCACGAAGGAAAGGCAAACGTAGTCACAGACGCCTTAAGTCGTAAGTATCATGAGAAGCAAAGGCGAGTCCGTGCTCTTAGAATAAATCTACAAATTGATTTAATGGAACAATTGAAGGAAATTCAGGAAACGGCAATCAAGGACGATGCCGAAGGAATGAAAGGTTACCTAAAAGAATTAGAACAAGGAAAAGATGGAATTTGGAAATTCCACAAAAGCAGAATTTGGGTACCTAAACAGGGAAATTTAAGGTCAAAGATTTTAGACGAAGCTCATAAATCTAGGTATACTGTACATCCAGGAAACAATAAGATGTACCAAGATTTAAGAAAGAATTTTTGGTGGATAGGAATGAAGAAGGATATAGCCGAATACGTATCTAAGTGTTTAACTTGTTCACAAGTTAAAGCCGAACATCAGAAACCTTCAGGTCTACTACAACAGTTAGAAATGCCTGTATGGAAATGGGAACTTATAACAATGGACTTTGTTACTAAGTTACCCAAAACCAGAAAAGGTAATGATGCTATTTGGGTGATCGTGGACCGATTAACCAAATCCGCTCATTTTCTACCAATAAAGGAAACCTTTAGCATGGAAAGGTTAGCCAAGTTGTATGTAGATGAAATAGTATCCTTACATGGAGTTCCACTCTCCATTGTATCGGATAGAGATAGTCGTTTCACTTCCCGTTTCTGGACAAGTTTCCAAGAATCAATGGGAACCCGACTCAATTTAAGTACTGCATATCATCCACAGACTGACGGACAAAGTGAAAGGACGATCCAAACTCTAGAAGATATGCTCCGAGCATGTGTAATTGACTTTGGAGGTAATTGGGATAATCATTTACCATTAATTGAATTCTCCTATAATAATAGTTATCACTCAAGTATCGAAGCCGCTCCATTCGAAGCACTGTATGGACGCAAGTGCAGAACACCCGTATGTTGGGCAGAAATAGGAGAAAGTCAATTATCAGGTCCAGAAATCGTGCAAGAAACCACAGACAAGATAACCCAAATCAAGGAAAGATTGAAAACAGCCAGAGATCGCCAGAAGAGCTATGCAGACAATCGCCGCAAGCCACTCGAATTCCAGATAGGAGACAAAGTACTTTTGAAAGTATCTCCTTGGAAAGGAGTAGTACGATTTGGTAAGAAAGGAAAACTGAGTCCAGGATATGTTGGACCATTCCCAGTGATTCAACAAATCGGACCAGTTGCTTATCGCTTACAACTACCAGAAGAACTAGCTGGAATACATGATGTATTTCATGTATCCAATCTCAAGAAGTGTCTATCAGACGAATCCCTGGTAGTACCTCTTCAAGATGTGGAGGTAAATGAAAAGCTGAAATTCATAGAGAAACCCTTACAAATAGAAGATAAGAAAATCAAGTTTCTCAAACACAAACGACTCGTACTGGTGAAAGTCAAATGGAATTCAAAGAGAGGACCAGAATACACTTGGGAACTGGAATCAGAAATGAAGTGCAAGTACCCTCATCTGTTTCAATGAATCTCGAGGACGAGATTTTTCCTAAGGTGGGGAAGATGTAACAACTCTCCTTAAAATTAATAATTAGAGTGATAATTAGTCAATAAGGAAACCCTAATTGAGACACCCAAGTAATTTCGCACTAACCCTAAAATTTTCGGAACAATTGGAATCAGGATCAGGGCCCCTAAAACTCAGGGGGGGGGGTTAAACCCTAATCGATATTATCCTTATTATTCGTTGTCTAAGTTGAATTTAACAAAACTGTCAACTCACCCAAGCTACTGGACACGAAACCTACCCTACCCTAAATTGGAATCCCAGGCGATACGCGGGAGGTTCCCCGAATTCTGCCGCGACACGCGGGAGATGCCAATTTTCAGTATAAATAGAGGGCCTTGGGACTTGAATCTGGGAGTTGAAACGACGTAAAATAGTTGTCTGTACGTCGAGTTAAGGTCGTTTTACTACAATTAAACACCCACACTGCTTTCGAATTGCTGCCGCAAAACAGGGTAATCACTCGATCGCTATTACGATTCATTTTCCGAGATCAATATATCCAAAGAATGTTTAAGTGCCGCCCACATTAGGGTTATACTTTGTCGTTCGTCGTTAATTCGATGAATGAGTTTAAGTATCGCACTTTGTCGTTCATTGTGAGAATTTGATCTTGTGAGTTATCGTAACTGTTGTATTGATCACTAACCCTGTTTTGTGTGCATTATTGTTGAAATTAGGTTAACAAGGCTAAATCATATTCTGTCAGTACTAAATCTGCAATGTGAGTCATTCTCTTTTTATTAACTATTTTACAATACTCCAAATTATTTTCAGAATTATAATTACAGTGATTAAGTTGATGTAATCACCAAATTACAGCCAGTATGTGGGGTATTGTGCACATTACTACAGTTTAAATCATTTTAGGTGGACGAACCTAATTTAATTGATTTACGTCATTCATTGGGGCAGCCAATGGTGATATGACCACTGTCACAGATCCGGTCGAGTGACAAATACTGTGGGTAGTTGGTTGATATCAGAAACATGCGTAAAAGATCTTAACACTGTGAATTATAATAAATGTGTCTTTTCAGTAAAATGAATGATTCACTCAGTATTTCCCGCTGACAAAACCTTTTTCAAACATGTTTCAGGTGATCTACTGTAAATCAGGAAAAGTGCCGAGGAGCATTTCAAGCTTAAAATAGTGGCTCAATATAAAATAAAGAAATATGTTTAATAATAAAGATTTATCAGAAAAATCTTATTATTGTAAATTATCGGGGTTTTATCCCGAATTGTGAAATGAAATAATCGGGAAAAGTTTTTAGCTTTACAACGATCCTGATGTTAAAATTCCGCTGCTAAAATCACATAAATAAATATCACGGGATTTCTGTCCCGCGGCTCCTGAAACGGGTCAAACCGGGTCGGGGGCCGTGATAGCTTGCGCTGGGAGGCGCAGTCGTTGTGGGACATGGACAGTGGACGCCATGTTAAAAACATTATAACTTTTTCGAACTTAATACTTAATACTTATGTTTGGGTTTTAACATTTATGCTTCCACTAAACACTTAACTATGTTTGTTCGAACACCTTTCGTATTGTTGGATCAAATTTTAATTATTACTTACAATGTTCAATATGATTGGTGGCTTGATCCTAGTCAGTCACGCCTCCAAGCGGTGATACTCCGCATGTGGATTTTGGGGGTGTGACATTAATCCTCCATGCTTGACTTATATGGCAATCTATGAAACTCATGATGGACTTAGCTTAGATATATTATCATAACTATATAACTATATGTATATCAAATTTATGATGATAATCGATTTATGATTATTTGTCATGAACTTAGGCTAACATATTTATGATTTTAAGTCTCTCGTTGTCGATTCTAATGGACAAACTAGGACCCATAAAATCACATACAACTTAGTGCCGAAACGAGTACTTAGACTAGATATACTTTTTACGCATACATACGTTTGTACTTGAATTCTAAATCCCAAATCTAACCACATCATAAACGCCGTATAACCTTACCTTCGATTCCTCATTCACAAACAACTCGTCACTCATGGATAATCGGAAAGCTTTTTCAAAATTGTGAGTATACTCGAACGCCCTTTTCTATTTTACACTTTGGGTGCAATATGTTTACTATTAAACCTACACAGTTACACTTAAACTTTATTAAAATGCACAAACACTCCAATACATGCATACATACGTTATACTTGATTCGTTATTCTAGGTTTATTCTTTTTGTGATAAACTTGTCATTAACTTCGTACGAACCTACCCTTAACATGTATAGCGCTATAGGAGTAATGCACCGCCCGTATTCTTGAGGTCATGTTAAGTCTTTTATTCTTACTGTAATCTTGGGTTGACACTTTATATCACATGCCAGTTTATATGTCAATCTTGATAACTAAGATATTATGTGGATTGTTCAAACTCTTATACATACATGCTAGTACTAAAAACTTGTATACTCGTCAATACTTTTGTATTGAACTATACTTTAAAATGTATTGCAGAATTTTTATGGTGATGATGATGCACAGAATCTAGTAAGATGCCTAGAAACTCACCAAACTTTAATTAGGGTATATTAGTTTAGTTATTCAATAATTGTTGTATTTTACTTGTTTCAGTCTTTTTGTATTTCTATTTCAAACAATGTAATTGATGTTAGCAATGAAATGAAATTTGTTATTAAATACTTGTCACAATTTACTGTTATGAAGTCTCGAGCAATCTCGTTTTCGTCTCACTCTGATGTTTCCGTCACCGGTTGGGGTGTGACAAATTGGTATCAGAGCCATAACTATAGGGAATTAGGAAAAATTGCCATGCTTTTGACCTAGTCTATAGTTAAGCACCATACTCGACGATACTTGATTTATTTGTTAATCCTTGAAACGTCTTGAAACGTTTTTGATGTGTTCGTATTTGTTTTCCAATTTCAAAACATATACCTTTCCTAAGGCAACTTTACACGATTATGTGAAAACATGAAAACACTCATATTATACAAACGAGACGATTTCACCAAAATAGGCGTGAAACCCACAATTTGGTGAACGACTCTCAATCCGCTTGTTCGTTTTTGCACGAAATTCGCCATCAAGTTAAGAGTGAAATCCTCACCTTGATGGAGAATTTCCATTCTAAATCTAGTGGACCCTCGTCAATGTGTCGGAATTAGCTTTCTTGACCCGACGAGTACTAACCACACTTAGGGTACAATGTTGTCAAGTTAGGGGTGAAACCCGCATCTTGTCAACTAGTCCCACTCCTCGATTTCCAAAATCCCGACAAGTATTGAAATTTCGATTGATTAGAGACATGTAGTAACCAGAAGGGTGAATATCGTTAACCGAAATGTCAGCGAGGATATTCTATCTATTAGGCCAAAGCATTCTTCCCAAACTCAAAAGAACTTTCGACCACTCTGGTTAGTAAAAGTTCTATTCGGAACAATCCAAGTTTTAACCAAACCTCCATTTTACTAATATCAATTTTACACTCATCACGATCCAAACTTTTCCTTTTCAAAATTCAAATTATTTTCACGATGGTTACACACATCATAATAATCCTTTTTCATATACATATACGTTATTTATATGCATGAGTTCAAAACGTTACCAACAAGATTTAGACTACTCATAATCCCAAAATAGAGGCATATCATCAAGAAGAAGTGATTCCCTTACCTTGAAGATTAGCTCATTCCCTTCTTAAAAACGACCTCACCAACGGGCTAGGGTGATTCCCTTACCTCGGTGATCGTTACCAAACTTTTCTTTTTTTCAAAGAGACTTTACATGCCAACCACACGATCAAGTTTTATACTCAAATCTTTTATCATTTTGTCAACACTTCTACTTATGCAAAAATCTCAAACTTCATTGTTTTATCAAGCGTATTTCTTACAACCTATTTTACATAAATCACATGTGCGAAATTCATAATCACACCTTAAATGCTTTATTACCCGATTTTCAAAATCTTATGAAATGCTACCTATCAACCTAGTTGGTCTAATGAATCTCTTGCCCACGAAATTCGTATTCAACACATTATACTAAAGACATTTTGTTCCCAATCGGGAACCAAACAAAACTTTCTTTCACATGCGTATAAAGTCTTATAGATGCCGCTTCGTTAAACTCGCTTAGTTGGTAAAACTTAATTAGTTCATAGACAACCTAACCAACAACTGCAAATGGCCTATTCATACACCCTCGAGACTTCGATTTCCAACAGTAGATCCAAATTTAGGACTAGCTCGCCTGCCAGAAAATACATCAATGCCTTAGAACAAGGATGGAACTCTTACAACCCTCGTCTATACTCACAACCCAAGGGACTCGTTACGAGCCATGCTTAAAAGAACTTCCCATATCCATGACTAGTAGCTTACTCATACACCATGCCGCAAACACCACGGAACCGAACCTATAAACACTTAGTCGAGACTTAGCACCCTACCAATTAAACTACCATTCAATCAACTTACCACAATCATCGCTCAAACTCACACCCACTACATACGATAGACATAGTAACCCTATACCTACACGACTATACCAATCAAGTTTGACTATCTGTAAATTCATTTTGCTAAAAATCTTTTCAAGACCAAAGTTTTCATGAGAATTTCCGAAATATAACTCTTCATATTTTAATACAAAATACTTTAAATGAAGCAAACTCACTGTTTTCAAAAATCTTTTCAGACACCACTAATACACAATTCTAATTCCAAACACGTTGGCAAGGAAACTTCACAGGAGCAGTCAACCTCCGACATACGTAAATCTTTTTGAAACAAGAGTAGCATTCCTTTTTACAAAATACATCTCGCATAACAAATGGATACTTTATATTCTCTTGACATTCACAAACTTGATTCTCCACTCCCGACAAACTCAATCTATTTTGATTCAATAAGCCCAACTATTTGCTCAAACAACTATACATGCATATCATTGTACACGTTTTAGTCAATATTTCACGACAATCTCACACATATTATCATTACACTTCGTTTTTTTTACACATTCAAAATTCCTTGATCTTTTTATATGCTTAAACTCGTTTTGATTCGATCTATACTATGTACGAAATTATCATCATTCATACTCATACTCGTACTCATACTCATACATTCGCACCTATACGTGAACATAACCTGAGTGGTTCTCTTACGTTGGTCGCATACATACTTAAACAAAGTCATGCTTACATACTAATTTTTATACGCTACCATACGCAGACATTCTCACTTTAATGTTACTTCATACCCTGACTCATACACTACTAGTACAAACTATGCGGATCATGCAACGACCAATATAATCGCGGGTGCACACAAGATTATAATGGTAGGCGCATGAAAACCATAAGGTGTTCTACTGTGTATGGTAAGACACGGAATGTAACATGACACCGAAGGACGAATCAAACGTAACATGGTTAGAACATGGTGGATACGCCGCTGATACATCCTACATATAAGTGTTCTTACCATATTACCAAACTTTCGTAAAATGTGCTAGAAGAAATTCGGTGTTTTTTCTGGCCTTATTTAAACGCGACTAAACAAACTTTAGTGACTTACAAACACACTGCTAAATGCGCGATATCCGATTATCCACGATGAAACCCCATCCTCAACGCTTCATATTCGCGTTGTATCCAAAAAATCATACCATTCCTACGCTTGTATTCATCTACTAAATCGTTCGTTCACTCTCACACCACGATTATTCCCGATTATTCCTTTGACATCTTATCCAAACCGTATTCACATCAAATTGGCCTAAATGTTCAATCCCTTAAAATACTTCTACACTTATTAAAGCTATCCTCCATTCTTTATTTCACAAACTTACTTAGTCGGCCCATTACCACCAAAACCTTTTGAAATGATAAATACCTACCATTCCAGTTTCTCACCAATAAGCAAATTTCTACAAACGTGTAATTTTACTCATAAGCCTTAGAACCGATAAAAAAATTTCTTACAACCTATGGTGCGGGCCGCACTTTTCATTAAAATACATTTTATTTTACATGAAAACCTTTCTTCTTAGGTATCATCCTTTTAAAATACTTCTCCCATCGAGTTATTCAAAATTGGTCAAACTCACTTTGCCTGTACACACATATGCACGTTTTACTCATACTTACGATTGATGCCTCAATTACCTTAGTCAAACGAACTACTTTTACCGACCTACCCTTCTCGTCCCTCAGAATTCCCTTACATTTTTTAACACGCTTACACATGAACTCCACGTAGACTTCAAACTTTAAAATTCGATTTTTAGCCAATCAATTTAGCCAAAATGCCTTTCTCTAAAGTCTTTCTCTTAAATAAATTTCGGGGATGAAATTTCCAAAAGGAGGGGAACTATAACACTCCGCATTTTCTGTACTTTCCATATTTAGAAGTTGTATTCACATTTTTACTTTTAGAAACTTGTATTCTTACTTCATTTCAGTCCTTGTAATCTCAGGACTTTGATCATAATGGAAATCATATTTTTATATCAACCTTGTTTAATCATACATGCATAATATGTAATCAGTCGCGAAATACATGTTTTAATTTAAAACCGAGACATACATCGAGATTATATTTTCTCAGAATCACACGACCGTCCGAATCATCCTCGTGGTGGTTTGTGTAGTGTGAATCATACAATGAGGTTAATCCTCCATGCTTGACTTATATGACAATCTATGAAACTCATGATGGACTTAGCTTAGATTTATTATCATAACTATACAACTAACGTATATATATGAACATGGCCGAATTTATGATGATAATCGGTTTATGATTATTTGTCATGAACTTAGGCTAACTTTTCTATGATTTTAAGTCTCTTGTTGTTGATTCTAATGGGCAACCTATGACCCACGAAATCACATACAACTTAGTGTCGAAACGAGTACTTAGACTAGATATACTTTTTACGCATACATACGTTTGTACTTGAATTCTAAATCCCGAATCTAACCACTTTATAAACGCCGTATAACCTTACCTTCGATTCCTCATTCACAAATAACTCGTCACTCACGGATAATCGGAAAGCTTTTTCAAAATTGTGAGTATACTCGAACACCCTTTTCTATTTTACATTTTGGGTGCAATATGTATACTATTAAACCTACACAGTTACACTTAAACTTTATTCAAATGCATAAACAATCCAATACATGCATGCATACATTATACTTGATTCGTTATTCTGGGTTTATTTTTTTGTGACAAACTTGTCATTAACTTCATACTAGCCTACCCTTAATATGTATAGCGATATAGGAGTAACACCATCGGTTGTATTTCTATTTCAAACAATGTAATTGATGTTAGCAATGAAATAAAATTTGTTATTAAATACTTGTCACGATTTAGTGTTATGAAGTCTCGAGCAATCTTGTTTTCGTCTCACTCTGATGTTTCCGCCATCGGTTGGGGTATGACATTGTAGGCGTTACTCGTGTACATCGCAACATACTCATAACAAATAATGAAAATCTATTACAAGAATAAATGTAAACATGAATGTGCTAAGTGCGGTAAGTATTGTCATATTCCTCTACCCTTTCATCATCAAAATTATGCTTAATTATCTTAACTAACCTATAATACATATCGATTTACAAAAAAAGAAGAAGAAGAAGAAGAAGAAGAAGAAGAAAGGGTCTCAACCGTAAAGTTACGTAATATAAATGGTTACCAGAAAACATTTTTCAACTCTTTAACTCGTCTTTTAGCTTGCAAGTTATGATTCAACATATTCAAGCAGCTCATCACAAGGCTTTTCCTGTCGTTTTAAATGATCTTTTCATCATTATGCTTGATCGTATTTATCTTACAGTCTTTATCTTTACTATATCATACTTATCATGTGGGTTTGTTCATTATCACACTTCGTAATCTATGCATCATCATAAAACCATATGGGAGATAGTCATTTGGCCATTAGAATCTGACATGGTTAAACCATGTGTATTGGGAGATTGTTCGAAGAAAAACACTACATCTAACTTATGTGAAGGAGTACAGGAGTTCACCATTTTCATTTCATGTTATCTGTTAATATTGGCGAGCAAGGACTTCACATATGTGGTTGTTGGGCATGTCTTTAAAGTTTGGTTTCCATGGACTTCACATTAGTGAAAGTGCGCTAATTTTAATGTGATTTTACTAATTTCATGAAAATGACGTTAAAACATGGGGATGGTTAATCCCGCATAAACGTGGTGACGTTGATAGCTGAAAGACAACGAAGTACATGAACTAGTTCGCCTTTGTCTTAATTGTTGAGTGTTATGTTACTTATGTCCAAGCCTTGATGCAAAACTACTATTGAATCGAGGTCGCATTGGAAGCAGGCTCTCTATTCCTACGGGGTAGAGGTAAGGTTGTTTATATCTTACCCTCCTCAAACCCTACCTTAGCTTTGCTATTGGTGGGATTTACTGAGTATGATGATGGTGGTGGTGGTGGTACCGATCCTTGTGCGTTCATGCAAACATACCCACAACAAATCTCAAGATGGATCTATCAAGCTCTCAACGGGTTTCTTTTTAATTTTCTTTGTTTGTTTTTGTGTCCCCGTGTGACTTGTGACGTGCTTAGATAGTAACAAAAAAATTGACATATAACACAACCGAGTTTTAAGGATAAAAACACTAATACTAACTACACACGTTCTAGGCAAGCGTACCCATCAGTATATAGTATAACCTAGGTAAGTACCCTAGTATCAATCCGTGGACACTAAGATCTATTAACCTATATCTTTTGTAAACTCTAACCTAAGTAACTTTTAATGATCAGAAAACACTAAACAACCCATTTAATTATGTTTAGAAACAGTGATGAGAAAATAATTAGTTAGGTTCAGAATCATCTTACTACTTTTGCAAAACAGTTGATTATGGTTCTTTTGAAAAGCTCGCCATAGTTGACACTAGTAACGAGGGTGTAGTGTTAAAAAGCTAGAGCCCTCTCGGGTTAGCCCCATGTCACCAAATAACCAGGCTATAGACACACCCAATTATCTGGTTCTAAGTAACTACGTCATTTACTAATCCTTTGTGATTTAAGAGTCTCTAATATTGTTCAATCAACCATAGATGACGAACCGAGTGAATTACTATCTAGGCTACTCAATTTAAAGAAAACCCTTATCTAGTTTCTAAACCTTTTTATCAGATTTTCCACAAAGGTGTCCCATATGAATTACCAACATCCAAACAAGTTTGCCATTTGCCTACTAAGCATCCAGCCCTAGACTAACGATGGATATATATCCTAAAATATACAAAACAGATGTTACATACATAACATCATAGAAAGATCTAAATCATCCACACAAGCTCATTTGAACATCAAAACTCAATATACAAATTATGCTATCACAAATTCATAAGCAAACCTTACTAAAAACCTATGTAGTTAATATCCCGATGTCAATGATATATTGGTTATCGGTCCCCTTCCTAGGTTTTGTAGGCGTTACTCGTGTACATCGCAACATAAGTATAACAAATAATTAAAATCCATTATAAAAATAAATGTAAATACGAATGTGCTAAGTGCGGTAAGTATACCCATTCTTCATCAAAATCATGCTTAATTATCTTAACCTATAATACATATTGATTTACAAAAGAAGAAGAAGAAGAAGAAGAAAGGATATCAGCCATAAATACTAATGGTTATAATAAAACATTTTTCGAACCATTAACTCGTCCTTAAGCTTGGTAATTATGATTCAACATATTCAAGCATCTCATCACAAGGCTTTGCCTGTCGTTTTAAATGATTTTTTCATCATTATGCTTGATCGTATTTATCTTGAAGTCTTTATCTTTACTGTATCATACTTATCATGTGGGTTTGTTCATTATCATGCATTCTAATCTTTGCATCATTATAAAACCATATGGGAGATAGTTATTTGGTCATTAGAATCTTACACGGTTAAACCATGTGTATTGGGAGATTGTTCAGAGAAAGCACACTACATCTGACTTATGTGAAGGAGCACACAGGAGTTCACCGTTTTCATTTAATGTCATTCGTTGATAATGGCGAGCAAGGACTTCACATATGTGGTTGTTGGGCATGTCTTTAATTTTTGGTTTCCATGGTACCAATCCTTGTGCGTTCATGCAAACATACCCATAACAAATCTCAAGATGGATCTATCGGGCTCTCAACAGGTTTCTTTTTAATTTTACTTATTTATTTTTGTGTCCCCATGTGACTTGTGATGTGCTTAGATGGTAACAATAAAATTGACAAATAACACAACCGAGTTTTAAGGACAAAATCACTAGTTCTAAGTACACACGTTCTAGGCAAGCGTACCTATCAGTATATAGTATAGCGTAGGTAAGTACCCAAGTATTAATCCATGGACACTAAGATCTATTAACCTGACTCTTTTGTAAAATCTAACCTAACTAACTTTTAATGATCAGAAAACACTAAACAACGTATTTAATTATGTTTAGAAAACAATGATAAGAAAATAATTAGTTAGGTTTAGAATCATGTTACTACTTTTGCAAACAGTTGATTATGGTTCTTTTGAAGGTTCGCCATAATTGACACTAGTAACGAGGGTGTATTGTTAAAAAGCTAGAGCCCTCTCGGGTTAGCCCCATGTCCCCAAACAACCAGGCTATAGACACATGCAATTATTCGGTTCTAAGTAATTACGTCATTTACTAATCATTTTTTTTATCTAAGAGTCTTTTATATTGTTCTAGCAACTACAGATTCACGAACCTAGCGTATTACTATCTAGGCTACTCAATTTAAAGAAAACTCTTATCTAGTTTCCAAACATTTTTAATCAGATTTTCCCAATAGGTGACCCGTATGAATTACCAACACCCAAACATGTTTGTCCTTTGCCTACTAAGCATCTAACCCTAGACTAGAAATCGCTATATAGCCTAAAGATATATAAAACAGATCTTAGATGCATAACCTCATAGAAAGATCTAAATCATCCACACAAACTCATTTGAACATCAATACTCATCATACAGATTACGCTATCACAAGTTCATAAGCAAACCTTACTAAAAACATATGCAGTTAATATCCCAATATATCACTGATATATCAATGATATATTGATTATCGGTTCCCTGCCGAGATATCGGTCAAAATATCTGTACCGTTATTTGACCGATATATCACTGATTTTCCCCATATCAGTACCTTTCTTCTTATTTCTACAACTTGTCTTTTTTATTTTGCTGCTATTAGTGTTTTAAGTCTTAGTCGGTTCCAATTGCTATAATTGTTAGTATTTTGCACGTTGCAAAAGGTTAATTTGTTAATGGTAGGAGAGCGTATTAAATTGTTAGTGTTAAATTGCTATATATATAAATTTAGCATAATATTAAAATTACCGATATCCCACCGCGATAACCGGTATTTCAAATGACCGATATCTAATATTTTACCACATTAACTACTTAGCTAAAAACACACTTTCATTACAAATCAACCAATTCAATGCAAAGTAATAAGAATCATCCTACCCTAACCGGCTATAACGCGGTTAGTTACTCATAGTAACAAACAAAGCTAATGAATTCATTGAATACATGATAGATATCAATGAAATGATAATACGAAGGGTTTTAACTCAATAAAGATCAATCTCTTGACTTCTTGTACGATATTCTTCCATGAATCTTATCCCAAATGATCCGATCTTGAATCCTTGACCCCTTTTTGCTCTTCTCTTATGATTTCGTCACTTCTGAGGGTTTCAACCCGTAAACCGGACCCGGGGTTATGACCCGTAAACAAGCAACGTGTCACCTAATCGCTCTAGGGTTTCCAATCTGTAGGTCGATGCATTAACTTGGAGCCTACAACTTATATTCCCCTCATTTGCTTACGACCAGCAAACAGGCAGATTGGGTCTGCCTTCCACGCAACTTTAGTAATCTCTAGTTCTGACCCGGACATCCTTCATTTTACCTAGGAACCTACAAAATACTTAGAAACAAACATTTAATACATTCCAAGCAATATTTACAACAAAAAAACTATCAAAATATGGATTTTAACACTATAATAACATGTTGTCTTTCAGACACACCAACTTGTAAGTTTAAGGTCTAGTGTTACGGGTTGTGTTATAGTACAAAGGGGTTAAAAATAGGAAGGGTAAGAAGCACCATAGAGTGACATATGTCCAAGGAGAGATCAAGTGGAAAGTATAATTTTGTCCAAAAGATAAAAAAGAATATGCACATGCAAGTCACATACCTATAAACATGCACATGTAAGTCACATGCTATTTACCCCCCCCCCTATTTTTTTATGCTTCATTTGTTGTTTTTAATATACCACTAAATTGAGCGTCTTTTTATCCTTAATACGAGTACACTATTGTTATACTTTTCACAAAAAAAAGTTGAATACCCAGTTACGTATTACACAACGGACATAATGTAGAACATAATGAGTATCAAGCTAAAAACACAATCGATGACTACAGATAAAAGATACAAAGGATAACAAATTAAAACACAATGGAAATAACGTAAAACACAATGAGTATCAAACTAAAAATGCAATAAAAAGTAGAGTAAAACACAAATGATGACTTCAGATAAAAGACACAATACATAATAGATTAAACACAATGGACAATAGACTAAAAACATAATGAATAACAAACTAAAACACAATGGACAACAAACTAAAACTACAATGAACAACAAATTAAAATATTATGGCCAACAAAACAAAAACATAATAAACATATTAAAACACAATGGATAGCAGACTAAACACAATGACCAGAGATTATAACACAACGTATAGGAAACTCATCAGGTTGAAAAACACAATAATCAGAACAAATAACACTATGTATAGAAAACCCAAATATAACACTATTTTCATTGTGTCATACATTGTGTCATAGGTTCTGATAAAAACGCAATGGACAGAACCCAAATTAACATTGTGTTAGAAGTTCTGATAATAACACGATGTATAGAAACCCTACTAAAAATGCAATAAGTATAGGATTCCTTTTATGCCATTCCACAATTTTTCTTTTCCTTAAAATTAATCTCACTCATTCAAATCTAAGATCAATAAAATCTTTCTTATTTATTATTCACTTTGTATTTGATTCTAGTCCCTAGTGTCACTATTCATAATGAGATTTTAATTTAACACTTTATAGTTTAGTTGTGAATGAGATGTGTGTCCAATGGTACATAGAGGATTAAAGAAGATACCCATGTGGAAGACAAAGACGAGTTAAAAGCCTCCAAGAACCAAAAAAAAAAAAAAATTTGTAAGGAGTAGGTTAAACCAAATTTTCAGATATTTTGTTCTAAAGCAAGAGGAAGTAAGAGTAACTATCATTTGAATGTTCTCTAAACTAAAGAGTGTATCTTATCCTTGTGAAACATTTTTAGACAATTAATAAGAAATTTTGATGACCTGGATGTAAAAAGTCGTGTTGTAACAAGTTGGTACAATCATTGTTGTTAAGAGGATTAGTATTTAATATAGCTAACATAGACTTAAAACCATATTAATAAGAGGAGGTACACGAGTCCTTGAGAAATAAGGTTATAGGAGAAATAAGTTGAAAGAAAGGATGTGTAAAATGATGTGATGTGGTAGCAAGAGTATTTATGTATATTGGACGCAGAAATTCATCTAATCGCTTTAGTTGTTTATGTAATGTTGATTGGAAGAGCGACTCTAAAAGCTTGAGGGCATGCCTATCACCAGATGATGATGATGTTTGTTCCTGTGTACGATAAGACTCGTATGTCCCGTTATATGTAAAGACTTAAGTCTACTAGACGTGAAAGTAAGATGATGCCTTACTAAATTGTATAAGTAAATCATAAGTTTGAGAAGTCATTTCTAGAACGAGTTACGAAATAAGAAGATACCACTACAAGAACAGGGCACCTTTAGCGGCGACGGGTGTCGCCGGTATTGATCGCTTTTGTCGCCGCTATTGACTATTAGCGGCGACATGTCGCCGGTAAAGCATCGCTGGTATTGCTCGGACGCTATTGACTGACTGTCGCCGGTATTGATGCTGCACTTTTAGCGACGACAGCTGTCGTCGCTAACTGTGTCGCCGGTGTTGACTTTCGTCGGTAAAGGGTGAAGAGCAATAGCGGCGACACGTGTCGCCGCTAAAAGTCTATTGTTTTTTTAATACAGCAGCTGTATATACAGCTGCCCAGCCAGTTTTACGGCCGAAAAAACAAAACCTGCCTATTTTCAAACAACGCAAGCATATGCAATGAACATAATCAACATATACTAAAGGTAATATAATTAAAAACTACGTTTAAGTCGTACATTATATCCTACAACGTTTAATTAAATCCAAAGCATACATTAAAAACAAGTCACTCATCGTCATCGTTATCGTTGGGTTCATCGTCGGATTCATTATCGAATAAGTTGTCAGAATCGTAGTCTTTTGACTTTCCTTTTCCTTTTCCTTGTGAAGCAAGATAGTTGTTAAGTTGGTTCAAAAATGACGGGGTATGGAACAAGCTGTTAACAAAATCCTACAATAATAGATAGCAAAACGTATATTAGCATATTAATTAACGCTACCAACATATATTTAACAAGGAAACATGCGTTCGTTTGTCATTTTTTAAATTGCGCAGTTTACCTCGGAAAAGGGTTCTTGCGTCCGAGCTTGCGAAGACGACATGTTAGATGACGAGTGCGAGGACGGGTTGGAAGAAGGTTTAGGCCCCATCCCGCGGTACCATCCTCGCCGCTCACCCAACGCTTCCTGATACGGGGCAATTGGCGGACCCTCACCGCTCCATTGACTTGTGGCCTGTTGTATGTTTCGCTGTATTTTACGAAGATGATTAAATATATGTGTGTGTATATATATATATATATTTGTTATAGAAAATAATACTTAAAAGAAATACTTACGTAATTTTGTTCAGCAACCGGATCAACCCAATTCCCTTGATTGTCCGTGTGGGTTTTAGCATACGTAGGTACCCAATCCATATCCTGTTTAACATTAAACTTAGATTAGACATTAAATAAACAAAAGCTTACACACACGCACACATACATAAAACATTACATTTTTATAGGCGGTGCTACCGTACGAAGATGTCCCCCCACGGTATGGGAATTGTTGTTTCTCGCGTACTAGTGTGTTGGCCTCGCTTCTTTTAATATATTTAGCTTCCCGGAAACCTTCAATGGTTCTCAACCAGTTATCATAGGGCATATCCTTGGGATGGAATGCCCTTGCACTCTCAAGATCATTGTAACCTCCCTTGCTCTTAAATAATTTTTTAGCCTCGTACTTGCGGTCAGAGTACCGCTTCATAAGCACAGCCCTAATGCCACCCGTCAAGTTTTTGGCCTCTATATCACGTTCCACTTCATCAAAATTGAAATTTTCCTACAAATTAAATAAAAAAGTTAAAATATCATATATAAATTAGATTTGCATGTGCTTAAATATTTGATAAAATTTTATGCATATAAGTTATTTACCCGTAAGTGGTTCATGAGGGCATCCTTGTAATGTTGTTCAACATTATCCCATCCAATTTTATTGAGGGGGATGGACCGCCACATATACAGGCCGGCCTCCCGTGAAAACATATCCCTTGTTTTACCAACAGGGGTATACGTCACCTGCCTGTCAAACGTAAGCGATACAGGCCCCCCCGCTTTTACCAGACGCCTTAGTTTCTCGTTTTTTGCTTTCCCCCTAACCCTCTTCGGGGGAACCGCTGCAATTAAAACAAAAATAATTAGTAACAACATTTATAATATATAAAATATAAGGACTACAAAATAATTTAGTAAAAGACTTACCGTCTGTCTCATGTGTGCCACGAAATCCACCAGGAGGAATCGGCGGATCACCAGCGCCGTCACCCCCATGTCCCCAGGGGGCCACATCAGCCATCAGATACGTGAATATCAACAATATCGAAAACATACTCCCTATAAAGTTACAAATGTTACAGCATGTGTATCTAATACAAATTAAGGGAAAGTACAACAAGTGTAACTCAAATTCAAATAAATATTTCAAACAAGTGTTAATCAATTACAAATCAATAAAAATTACAATAACTTTTCTTTTAGTCAGACTCCACATAATCGGGATCATCCTCATCATAAGCAGCCTCGACCTCATCAGAATCAGTCTCGACTTCAAACACTTCATCGACGGTGGCCGTTGGGGGATCAACTTCAATTGAAGGCTCACCCGCAATAACATGAGAAGATCCAATTTGAAAGTATTGGGTCAAGTCAATGACAAGTGGACAGTCAGATGAAGAGTTGTTGTCAACAACGTCACTATCTTCTAAGCGTTTGCCAACATTTTGAACCTTATTGACGCGGTCATCACTTAATGGCTGATCCCAAATTCTTCGATGATTAACATTTTCGACTACCCACCTATGTTTATTTTTTTGGTTTCGAGACGTTTCTTGGATGAAGAACACTTGTTTGGCTTGCGAAGCAAATATGAGTTGATCGTCTTTGTCCCATTCATGTTCAGTGCTTATACTGGTGATATTGGCATGGTTTACACCCCTTTGAGTATCAAACCACTTGCACCGAAATAAGACAGTGGAATAATCATTTGTATAACGCAACTCAATAATTTCTTCTAATTGGCCATAAAATTTCACACCGTTCTCTCCAACCACTTCCACCCCAGAGTTTTGCGTTGCGCATTTTGCATTATACATTTGACATACAAACATTCATCCTTACATACACATTTGCATACTTTATACAAACATACATACTAACATACACATTTTTCACCTACATACTAACATACACCTACATACATACATTCATAAACTTACATACACACATACATGCTTACATACACCAAAATACACAAATCAATAGATTTTCATATACACATTTTTATCAAATACACCTACATTATACATTTGGCATACTAACATACACCTACATACATACATACATACATACATACATACATACATACATACATACATACATACATACATACATACATACATACATACATACATACATACATACATACATTACTTCATAGACTAACCGTATTCGAGATGCTTACATACACCTAAATTTAAAAAAAAAATTAAAAAAAATTATACATTTACATACCTAAACCAAATCAATATATTTTCATTACTTCTAAACTTAAAAAAAATCAATAGATACACCTACATACATACACAAATCAATAGATTTTCATTACTTCTAAACTAAAAAAAAAAAAAAAAAAAAAAAAAAAAAAAAAAAAAAAAAAACGTATTCAAGATACTTACATACAACTAAACCAAAAATTATACATTTACATACCTAAACTAAATTATAAAATTTCTAAACTTTAAAAAAAAAGAAGAGCAAAAACAAAGTGAAACTAACCGATGGTGGTGACCGGATTTGAGATGGTGGTGACCGGATATTTGAGATGGTGGTGACCGGATATTTCTTCCACAAACACGAAAATACACAAAAATGAGCAAAAATTAAAGCCTATAACATGTATATAACAAATGTAGAGAAGAAATCTAACAAAAACAAAGTGAAACTAACCGATTTGGACGATTTTCGCGAGTTAGCAGCGGTGTTCGGAAGTTTTTTTGGGGGAAAAGTGAAAGAGGAGGGAGAAGTTGGCGCTGTATAGGGGTTTGGGTCGTTCAACCATTAGCGGCGACAGGTTGTCGTCGGTATTGATGCTTGTCGCCGGTAAAGACTTTAATGAGGTTGACCAGAGGTTGACCAGGGATAAGATTTGTGTGGCTAGGGATTAAAGTTCTGACATTTACTTTTAGCGGAGACCAGCTGTCGCCGCTATTACCCTACCCGTGTCGCCGGTAATGATATATTAATCCCCAACCGTCAGATCATGCTTTTGATCAACGGATGGGGTTGTGTTTGAGATCCTGTGACGCGGATCGACCAATAGCGGCGACATTTGACCTGTCGCCGCTAAAGGTGTCGCCGCTAAAGGTGCCCTGTTCTTGTAGTGTACCTATAGCGAGTAAGTATCGAGTATAGGAGTGTAACACCCAAACTGCTATGGAAGATATTTGGGTCTCACATGAATAACATAATAATATGAAGCTCAGTGAGTTAAACTTTACACGGTGAAGCAAGAGGTAAACCATATGTAGTGATGGTATAGAAATGAGGTCACACAAATAGATGGTAAGAAAATAAGTGACGAATGTGCAAGTTATGCCTTGACATGGTTGAAGGAGCATGTGTATTCATGCTTGAATCATCTATAGAACCATAAAACTAGACATGTGTTAACAAAACTCAATAGTCCACCAACTATTCCATCTCTAAGTTTGGGCTTCATCCGAAAAATGTCACATTAGCGAGCCAAATTCATAAAATAACAGTTACTAACTTGCAACCGTTTTTTTATTTTATTTTGCAGCAGTCAGTAATGGAACATAGTTTGTACATCCAACAAGCATAACTCAAATGTCATAGGGGGTCCAAACTCCAAGGAATGAATTACTGTTTTAACACTCTTGGCTTACATTTACATACATGATAGTTATAGATATCCTATAAAGCTTTCACCACCTTGAGTTTGGTAACCTGCACCATGACCAGAGATGATGTTATTAATGTAGTTTATAAACCTTTTCGATTAAACATGTAGTTGAAAAAACATGTAAACAATAAACATACAATGACATGACATTTCATCCAGTTTGGTTTTACAAAACAAAAGAAAGAATAAGGTTCCAGTTCCTGAATTTACAGTTTAATTACAAATTACAAACTAAAGACTATTGCTTTAACATGCAACACAGATGAAGAAAAGAAGTTCCTATATAAAATTTTGTCAACTAAACTTTTGACAGAACTACTTTATAATTCCTAAAAAATGATTGGCCTTATCTTGATATATGAATATATCATAAGCAGATTCTTTCGTTGGAGCCAAATTTTTATTAGATAAAAGGACGTGTTTTAAATTAATATATATTTGTAGAAAAATAATTAAATACCAGGAATTTTGCTCACCCCAACTTAAGGGATGTACCGGAGCTTTCATAATCTTGTGGAGTGCCAGCAGAGTTGCAGATATCGGTAGATACCGAGGACTCCCGATCATCACCAGAATCACAAATAATTTGCTTCCGAGCATTAGATATCTTCAAAAGCTTCATTCACCATTCAAATACAAGTTAGCAAAAATAATCAAACAAAGCCAACAACTTTTCTCATTAACAACCCATTTTTGTGTGCTTTTTTGTGTCCTTTTTTCATCATTAAAACATAAGGGTTGGTAACACGTCTCGAAGAACTCGTACAAAGGTTTATATGGTTAATAATGCTAAATCACCCTTTTTGTAAAGGAGGAATGGGAGGCAAAGATAAGTATGTTGGGGTGAACATCTTAATACAAGTAGAGATGAAAACCGAAAGAAAACTAGCTTAGACTTTAGAGCGCATGAGTCGTACTTCTTGTCTTAGTTTGTCATTCTCCCCCATGAGGTTCACTTCCTGCATGACTTAAAGCAAGTTGTTAAATAGCTACAAAATGATCTTCTGCAACACTAAAAGGCAGTGGTAATGCTCTTTTGGTGCCACAAATTTCTAGGTTTCTAACACAGTTCACTATTTGCATATCTTATAAACAAAGTATAAAAAAAGAAATCATTAAGCTCGAGTACAGACCTTCTCTTGAAGATGATTAATCTCGTTCATAATCACTTCACCCTGAAACAGTAGAACTATAAATAAGCACATGTGTAAAGACTCAGTTGCAAGGGTCACTTTTTGGCATTTTTCAATCAATCTAATTTACATACCTTTTTTTATTTTATTTTTTATGAAAACTGTTCAGAACTTTATGTCTTTACAAATAGAGAAGCGTGCTTCAGATGAGATTGAAGCAGTTCGATAGAAAATAGAACGTATTTACGCGGTGTAGAGTACCCTTCCATAATATAATAAACAAATAGATAAATTTTGCATGAAAAATTTGGAAAACCAGAAACTTTGCAAGTTTCACATGACAGAATGGAAACTAGTAACTATAAACTAAAACAAAGCAACTACACCTTTTTGGCAACAACCCGGCTTAATCCAGCTTCAAGTGACTTTTCGAGCTGGTGCAACTCTTCAATACTTAAACCCTGCAGCTCCTCCCCTCTCAACCGTCTGCTTTTCATAAAGAATCACACTCGTGATCAAACATACGTGCATATACATAAATACACACACACACACATATATAATCAGTTATTTCAAATTATTTACATGAATATAAAGATGTGCATTTACTCTATGCTAATGTGTGCATGTATGTGTTTGTGTCTGCATGTATATGTGTATTGGTATGTACCTTAAGTGAAGGGTTCTTTCTGCAACTTCTTTGCTTAAGTTGGCATAGTTGGTGTCTTCAACCAGCTGAATGACAAGATGAAATCTTTATACGTAGGTTGCATTGGAACTAAAATAGGAATTGACATCCCTTATAGACTCCCAAATTCAGGACCATATTTGCAACTACAGATATTGGACTTGATCATCATATTACATGAGATTATGAAATAAAATAAAGCAGATTAAGGTGAAGAGAGGATTTTTTATTGTAATCTTTTAATTATAGTTTGCAAAGGGTCATTTTTATAGTTCGACTTGACTAAACCACTGTCACAATCATAAAGGTTGTTCCAAGCCTTAATAAGAAACAAAGAAAACAATTGTGAAATACCGAAAGAGCAAGAAACAAAAAAAAAACATCTATGCTCACCTGTAACTCAAGAGAAGGTTGGTTTAACTTCTCAAGATTTTTTGAGTGAAGGCTACGCCTTTCAAGTACTTCTTCCATACTGCAAGAGAAAAATCGTGTATTTAAAATATTTGATATGTGCACGCGATGTTTATACAACAAAGTCACGTGATCATGTATGTCTTCCCAATTAAATAATTAGATCAGTTTATTACATGCTCATAAATGGAGGACTTTAGGTGAATACTTAATGTGTTTGTTACCTAGAAGGTGTTTCCGAATCTGGATGCAGTTGCCAGTGATTTATTTTCTATATCAAAGAGTCATTATCATCATACTCAGCAAATCCCACCAATAGCAAAGCTAAGGTAGGGTCTGAGCTTCGCTATTGGTGGGATTTACTGAGTGAGTTGGTTAATGCACCCACTGATGTTTTGTTAGGCATGTTTAGGTCTAGTATATTGCACTTGTTTTTCTTAATTACTGGAGTTTAGAGATGACAATGGGGTCCGAGTTTGTGATAGGTGTTGGTTATCCCAGTCCCATATCCGATATTAAAACTATGTCCCATACCCATTAGGTACCCGATTATTCGTTACCCACGAGTATTGAGTAAACCCGTTAGTTTGTTAAAAATCACCCTTTCGGATTCTTAAGTACATTTCTTACTATGTATATTTTATATAATTACCCAAAGATGTTATAAATATATAAAAACTAAAAAGTTAGTGGATTAGTAGTAGATTACTCTATTACCCAAGAACAAATTAACTAAAATAAAAATAGAAATATTTTATGGGCATGGTTTGGGTAACACTACAAGAAAGCGGGGTAATACCGGCGACACCAAAAGCGGAGACGCCGTGCAATACGTCTCCACTATTGGTGTCGCCGGTAAAAGGTTGATCCGTGCGATGTATGAAACAGATGCTTGTGGCCCTTGATGAAAACATGATCCAAAGGCTGAAGTTCTAGCCTTCAAAAAAACACACGTTATAACAAAATCCACCCATTTATCCTCAAAGAAACACAACTGTACGATGCCCATCTTCTTCTTCATCACCGGAGCTTCTTCTACGGCCACCACCGTTGACAACCACCATCCGTCAAAGAGGACAAGCTCAAGCTCCATACCGTACCAGCGACCAAAGTTTAAAAGAACGGAAACGAGTTTCGAGGCGTTTTCCCTTCGCCTCACGAGGCGTAATCCTCGAGGCGAAACGAGGCGTAAGGCCGAGGCGGTATTAATAAATAAATATAAAAATTATATATATTTACAAAAATAATAATATTAACTAATTTCATCATCAGATTCATAAAAACACACTTAAAAAAGACATGAAATGCTTGAAACTGACACAAAAAGTCAAAAACATCAAAAACAACTATCAAAACCCCCTGAGGCGCACCTAAGGCGCAACTTTCTTAGCGCCTCAGCCCCTCTGAGGCGCATATACATTAAAAACACCATGAGGCGCACCTCAGACTCGTTTTTTGGCGGTTTCGCCTTGAGGCGCACGCCTCAAACGTTTTTTAAAACCATGCCAGCGACAAGATCCGTCAACCACCACCATACCGTACCGCCGACAAGCTCCGTCAAGCACCACCATAACGTCGAAAAGCTCAAGCTCCGGCCAGTTTTGTTTATTATTTAGAAAATGTATAGTGTAATTTTACATAGAATCATTTTTTGATATGAGATTTGAATGAAAAGTTATGTAATCTTGAAATGTGTTAGTTCTGACAAGTAATTAGCGGATACGAGAATCCTTGGTTTAAGTTTCTGATAAACAATTTATTAGTTCGGCAAGTTATGTAATCTGGAATTGTGTTGTGTAATCTCCGACAATCTTTCCTACAAAATTTCCGGCAAGAGCATTAGCGGCGACGCGTGTATTAGTGGCGGCATTTTGATCAATAGCGGCCAAGAACTAGCGGTGTCCTCTTTATCAACGACACGTCGCCGCTAAAACCTTTAGCGGCGATTCTCGTGGTTTTTAGCGGCGTCAAGTGTCGCGGCCATTGCTCTTCTTTCTTGTAGTGTAAAAAGGTGAGTATTTTCTGGTAATTGGGTCAGGTAGCAATTATTATAAAACTAATCCAAAACCCAAATACCCGCCCCATTATCCATCCCGAATGTTTTCGGTTTGCCTGTAGGATTCGAGTTTGATTGCCATCCTTATTGGAGTTGTAATTATAAAAAACGAATTCTAGTTTTTTTTTTGGGTTGTTTAAGGCTAAGTTGCAATAATCTTTAGCTTCATATGCCCTCTTCCCATGATGCCGACAAATTTTTTTTCTACTCTTTTTCATTTCGGGAATGTCGCATCAAAACTGAGTTAATAGTTTTTCTTAAACGTTTCGGATTAAAAGTACTTACACCATCCTTTGAATCCACAAGATTCCTCTCTAGGTAGTCCTCCTTAATCTAAGGATAGTTAAGATATTTGACAGATCCCACACATTTTCTTAAACTATGTATCAAGTCAAAATTACAATTTAATGAAATAGGGAATAGCATGTTTGTGGGGTTGACCTTGGCCTTTTAGAGTAATATTTTAAGAAACTTTGTGCTTGTGTTTCACTTTAGGATCAAGTTAGGGATCCCATTACTTACAAATTTCCATCCCATTACCAGATTTCATTAGGGATCTAAACAATCTAAGACTTATAATTCAACATATACATCATATAAAGAATTCTGCAATATCCATGAACTCTCAAACAGAATACCAATTACCTACAAATTTCCATCCTAGATATAACTTGTTGGTTACACGTATGTCAATAACAAATATAATATGCTTCAAAAACTTCCTATAAGTTGATTCAAGAAAAATAAGGTTTAAATAGTATGTGACCATGTGATGTAGTTTGTTTCTTATACTTCTTGCCTAAGCTAACATAACCCTGTTGGAACAACAAATTCATTTCCATTCATCATTGATCATGGGTTTCAGTAAAAGAACAGCCAGCTTTGCAAACCGCTAAGAAAAATATTGTTATTTCCTTTAAGCCAACTTAAATCTATTAGACGTGTAATTTAAATTCCGTCATCTAGCGACTGGAAGATCACGGTTTTGAATCACAAGGGCCGGTCTATTTTGCATAACAAAAAGAAAATACCACATACAAAATATCCCCATTTAAATACCATTTCTTATCCTTTTTCAGGCTTTTGCGTCTGAATTAGAATGCCAGAAGAATATTTTCCATTTAACATCTAAAGTAAAGAGTGCTCATACATAAGAATAGCCAAACAACTATACCATAACCAGTTAAGCACAATGATATCTGATGATGCTGTTTCTTCTCTAAGCTACCGTAATCTTATCAAGCATCGAATATGAATTCCATCTTTTTGTGAGCAGTGGATCATGGGTTGCTGGGTTTGAGTCACAAGGTCCGTCTCTTTTAGATAACATACAGAAAATACCACATACATGATACAAAGAATCCCCCCACCCCCAAAAAGAATAAGAAACCCTTTGAACAACAATTTTCTTTTTTCAGGAACATTTTCCAAGAAGCATATGATGAAAATGAGTGCTTAGGGTGAACGGGGCGTTCTCGGGGAGTGCCATCGGTGAGCCATTTCCCCGATCGGGAACACCGCCGCCATCAACGCGGGGTCCCGAATCGGTGAGGGAGAACGGTGGTGGTTCAACGAGAGCGGTGAGGGAGAAAGGTGGTGGGCCCCATATTTCCAGCCAATCACAGCTTTTCTTTCTTTCTTTCTTTTTTTTTTTTTAAAAAAAAAACCAATTCACCTAATAGGGGAGTGGCGCCATCAAATGGGGGTGTTAGGGGAGTTTAAGAGGGGAGTTGACGTGGCACACGGGGATTGGTTTGGCGTAAGAGAGGGCACTCACCTATTAGGTGTGCACCCCCTTCACCCTTATAAACAACTATACCATAAGTACTATCCAAACAAATAATAAGGAAGTACAAAGCAAGATAATCTCAATCACATATTATAAGTGAAAAATAGATTCAAGACAATCAGATCATAAGCAAAAGATTAATTTAATCCAATTAAACACACACTAACAGACAACTAAATCCTTAACCCTGATTAAACAAAGTCCATTACAAACCCTACAACACAAATTACAAAAAAAAAGCAAGTACACAACCGATTATGAAGCATCACACATTTATCTATGGATAAGAACACACACTGACACACATAAAAACACACACATAACCCTAGATCATACCTTGAACTGGAGTAATGAAACAGCTTGTCATTGGAGGAGAAGAGAATAACAGCAACATCAGCATCACAAAGTACAGAAAGCTCTTCAGCTTTCTTAAACAACCCTCTTCTCCTCTTGGAGAAAGTCACCCTTCTTGCTGTAGCATTATCAATCTTTTTAATCGGTACTTTTTCCCTAACCATCATCCTTTCCAGTTCCACACACACTATTTTTGGCAAATTTTCTTTCAAAAATAATAATTTTCTCAAGAAAACATAGAATAAACCAGTGTTTAAATCAAGGGTTTTCCATGAATAGAAACATTTAATTTTGTAGCTTCCAAAAGAGAAAAGAAACAAAAGGACATCATTTTTCTTTACCAAAATTGGGTATATAGATCAGTGGTTTAAACTAGAAACCCTAGACAAAATCAAGAACACTCGTTTACCCAACTCACTCTATTATCCGATCTAGATGGTGGTGGTGATGATAGGTAAAGGTGGGTTATATTATTCAAGAAAATTGTAAAATCAGAAAGAAGATGAAAACCCCATGAAGATCCGATGGAGGGTTTGCAAGATTTGAAGTAAATTTATTTGGTTGAGTTGATGTCAGGGATGACGGGTGAATTGGGGGAAGTGGTCTGGTTCTTGGGAGATTGAAGACGGACTGTTGTATAAAAGGAAACCGATGAGACAGAAGAATGTGTACTCTTTTGTTATTTACCTTTGTGTAATTGTTTATGGGAAAATGATACCATTTTATTTTATATTAAATACATACATATTTACAAAAGAAGATTGAGATCAAAATGTTTTTAAGTAAGAATACAAAAATACTTCTATTTTTATTTTATTTTAATCTTTGTTATTATATACAAATGTATCCGATGAGAGTGAATGAAGGAATTTATAATGGGTCGTATTATTGACAAATCTTGGGGGATTAAATCGACACCATCAATACGCATCGTATAGGCCTATACGATGCGCATTGAGGTGGGTTCAAACTTCTATGTCTGCCAAAGGCTGTCATTGTCCCCTTACCAAAAAGTAATATGCATCGTACAGGGCTATACGATGCGTATTGAAGGTGTCGATTTAATTTTTTGCAAGGTAGCTTCCTGTCACGCGGTAGCTTTCCGTCACGCGAACAAAGAAGTAGCACTTTGGACATTTGTCAGTCTTCAAAAATCTAGGAAACATTATTTGAGAATACCCCTGAATTTATCGAAGCTATAGAATGAGATCCTCCACTGTTGGGTTTTCATCTTTCAACCCCATTTTCCCTAAATTTATCGATTCTGTTTTTCAACAGGGATGTAATGCAATGATTCCTCTCAATTGAATAGACTGACACTTGCTTCATAGGATTCACTTGAATCGTCTCGGATGTAATAACACTACGTTTAGCATCTGTGCCTGCTTAATTGCAGAAAGCAAAGGATAACGAAGATGAACATTGTATTTTTCACGAAATGTAGGATCGAGGATTCGTCCAAAACGAGTCAATCAGAGTCAGATCTAGTTTCTAGAAAGGCGAAATCAGACTAGAAACCGTCAATCAGTGTTAGAATAGGAGTAGAAGAGTAGAAAGTCACTTTAAACATGTTCTTCATTGATATAATACGTTTTGGTACAGAGAGAATCCGACAGCACTTCGGTACAAAATTCTCCAGAAAGTTACAAATGAAGAACACTACTTGACTATATATAGGCTTCCCAGATCGCACGAACTAACAGCTCCAATCCGCACGAGTTGGGCAAAACCACTTCGTGCGACCTGACCTTCCAGGTCGTGCGAACGGGCTCATAACACATAAACTTTACATTTAAACCTATTACATATAACTGACACCACATTGACTGATGACGCAGGCGATAGATATTATGCACCAACAAACTCCCCCTAGATATTGCCGCAGTCTTTAGTCAGCCTGTCTTCAAAACATCCTTCACAAAGACTTGAAAACTTCTTCTCTTTGCTTCGGCTTTTTCAATAACGCTTTCCTAAGCTTTTCATTTTCCTTAGCAGCTCTCTGCTCATCTTCAGCTAGCCTTTGTAAACATGTAGGTCTAGCAATCCTGTCTTTCTCTTCACGCTCTTCTTTCAGTTTCTTTGCTTTCAAAGACTCTTCTCTTTCAATCTTTCTCCAGCTTGTTAACCACATATTTTCAGAATTTATACCCTTTTGAAAACATATTGTAGCAACCTTCTGAAACTGCAGAGCTTGTTCTCTATCTTCTGCCTTGTATCCAATCTTGTTCACAAACAGACATTCAATATCTTTTGCAGAACAATTCATTATCCACATCGGATCGTACAGGTGAATATTTCTGATCTCATTCCTAACTTTATACACAATCACTGCTTCGGTCGTCATGCAACTATAAACCCAGCATACAAACCCTTTGTGAAAATTTTGTTCCATCTTTGGCAATGGAATATTCTTTATAACCCTGGGCTTCTTGATCTTCAGAATTGTTTCCTCAATACCTGTAACTGGATCCTTCCTCTTGACTTTCTTAGGATAATGTGGCTTCTAGTGTCGAAAATCTCTGAAGGCTTCAAATTTCATCAAGCCCCACGTAGGCATATCATGAACTTTGACAGGATATGATAAGGTTCTGACCTGGGACAACTCTTCAACATCCCATGTAACAACTCTCATTAAAATTTAAATAATTAGGATAGCAATTAGCTATTAAGAAAACCCTAATTGAGACACCCAAGTAATTCTGCACTAACCCTAGAATTTCCAGAACAATCAGAATCAGGAGCAGGGCCCCTAAAACTCAGGGGGGGCAAAACCCTAATAACGATTATCTTCATAACTCATTATAAAATTCGAAATTTATAAAACCATCGACACAGCAAGCCTACATGCACGAAGGGCTACTCTATGAAAATAGGGTGGTCACTCGCGTAGCGCGACGGCTAAGGGGGTACCCCTCGCGCTACGCGACGGTGTCAAAATTTCAGTATAAATAGCAGGGGTTGGGACTTGAATTTTGGCATTTGAACGACGAAAATCGGAGTTACATAGACCGAGTTATAAGCAAAACAATCCAACACACACACACTATTATCGAGGTGCTGCCGCAAAACAGGGTAATTAGTCGATCGCTATTACGATTCAGTTTCCAGGATCAATATACCCAAAGAATATCTAAGTGCCGCCACATTGGGCTATGCTTTATCGTTGTCGATAATTCGATAATGAGCCGAAGCATTGTACTTTGTCGTTGTCGATAATTCGATATACGAGTTGAAGTACTATACTTTATCGTTTGTCATTTTGATAAATGAGCCGAAGTATTGCACTTGGACATTCATTGTCACAATTGATCTTGGAGAATTATCATAATCGTTGTATTGATCACTAATCCTGTTTTGTGTGCTTTATTATGAAATTAGGTTAACAGGGATTAAATCTAAATTCTATCAACACTAAATCTGCAATGTGAGTCATTCTCTTTTTATCAACTGTTTTACAATACTCCAAATCATTTTCCAAAAGTTATAATTACAGTGATTAAGTTTATGTAATCACCAAATTACAGCCGGTATGTGGGGTATTGTGCACAGTATTGTTATCATTGTTTCCTTCACATTAGGTGGGCGAGCCTAATTGTGACATACGTCACTCATTGGGACAGCCAATGGTGATATGACCACAGTCACAGAGCTGGTCTGTGACAAATACCTATTCTTGAAATGTTGGTTGATAATAAACATATGTAAAAACTCTTAATACTGTAAATTATAACAAATGTGTCGTTTTTAGTAAAATGAATGATTCACTCAGTATTTCCCCGCTGACAAAAATCTTTTTCAAAAATGTTTCAGGTGATCTGCTGTAAATCAGGAAAAGTGCTGGGAAGCATTTCAAGCTTAAAATAGTGGCTCAGTATAAAATGAATAAAGATGTTTTAAAATAAGAAGTTATCACTAAACTTATGTATTGTAAATTATCGGGGTTTTATCCCGAATTGTGAAATAAAAATAATCGGGAAAAATTTAGCTTTTCAACGATCCTGATGTTTAAAATTTTCCGCTGCAAAACTCAATTAAACAAATATCACGTGGTTTCTGTCCCACAGCTCCAGAAACGGGTCAAACCGGGTCAGGGGCCGTGACATCCCACCAATGTAGAGACATTATATCTTGAATATATTGGAAATATTGAACACCAAATTCTCTTCTAATAGCATAAGCGTTGACTTGTGGCAAGTAACCCCAGCTTATGATATCACCCAGAGAAACATCTCTATCCCTTCTGTAATACTGTAGTGGTCTTTTGAATTTTCTTTCTGTATCCTTCCTGAACCACTTCTTTCGTTCTTCACGTTGTTCTTCTTTTGACATTTCTTTAAAACTTTTATTCTTAACACTTTCAGCCACTTTTCTTCTTAACTCACCCTCATTTGCTTGACTGAATAACTCGGCAAGAGTTGGAAAGCTAGAAGTATTAACATTAACATTCTCAGACTGATCATCATCGCTCCAGTCTTCTACTTCCACTTTATCATAATTATCAGCCTCTTCAACATACTTGTACTGATATGCAGGTTGATGATTGATATCAAACTCGTTCAATTCCTCTTCAAAATCGAAATTAAACTCACTTTCTTCAACATGCATCATCTTAATGATCTCATCTCTAGTGTAAGTATGCAAGATCCCACCTTCCTCTACATCATGTTCAAGATGTAGAATCAAACCTGTACCCTGATCAACATTCTCATCAACTTTTTCAACATCATCATGCTCCCCCTTTCCTCCTGCATTTTCTGGTTCTTCAGTTGCATTGTCTTGAAGATACTCATCAATATTTTCTTCTTGTGACGCCTCAGTTACTTTTATACCAGAATTACCTTGATCAACATCATCATTTCCATCATCATCATCATTATCACTATTAACAGAATATACTTCATCTGCATCATCTTTCAGATTATCATCCTCGTCTTCTTCATCATCTTCGATCATACCAGATACTGAAGTTAATGGACAAGGATCTAGAATAGACGATTCTGGAACTTTTGATGGAGATTTTGGTTCAGTCAGAACAATTTCTCTTTCAGACATGTGAACATCATCTTCAACTGGAACACCCTTACCCTTATCTTTCATTCCAGCTTCCATTTCAGTTTCACGTCTTGCTCTAACTTCCGCAAGTTCTATCTCTTCAAACTTTTGTTCAATCGGTTTACCAATCAAATCTTCCAACACCTTCTTTAACATATACTCTTCATGTTCCTTTTCAGCATTCTTGGCTTCTAACTCTTTATGTTTCAACTTGAAGTATTCATTCTGCTCATCCCTTCGAGACTTTTCTTCTTCTAATTCAGCTATTCAAACTTTCAGAATGTCTATGTGGGCTTGATCAGCTTCAATCTTTTTCAACAAAGATGAATTCTTAGATTCAACAGACTTGACACGTTCTTCTAACTTCTTTTTCTCACTTAACACCTCATTCACCTTCTTTTGCAACTTCTTCACAAGATCATCATTCATAAAGCAAAAATCATCAAGCTTTTCAAGAATTGTACTCTCTGGAATAGGTGGAAAATTTTCAAAACCAGACAATCCAGGAGTAGTATGAACTGGTGGTTGTATGGTAGGTGGTGTTTGTTGGACGTGAGGTGATGTTATTGGTGGTTGTTCATGAATGGGTGATGAAATATGATGTTGTGGTGGTGATTGTAATGATTGTAAATGTTCTAGTGATGGTTGTTGTGGTGGTGGTGATGGTGGTTTAGTTTATGGTTCTGGTGTAGACTGAATTTGTGGATCTTGGATAGATTTTAATTTCAGCTTGAATTTTAACTTTCGCGCTGCTGGAGTTTCGACACGTTTTCTTGATGTTGATTTCTTTCTACCTCCTAAAGATGGTGTCTTTTCAACCTGAACATCTTCTGGTGGAACATACGTTTCATCATGATCATCCGAACTCCTCTTTCTCTTCTTTTGTTTCTCCCTATCTTTTGGATCATAGTTTTCTTTGATCCATCGATCAACTTCATCATCCGTATCACCTTCTGCACCAGATGAACTCTTTTCTTCATCATCAACCACTATCTTACTAGCTGCTTTCTTAGCTTCTAAAGTATCATCAATATCTTTCAATAACTGCTCAGTTTCAGGAGTTAACGGTTCATGATCTTTTTCAACATTAGCTTCTGTCTCGTCTACTTCTGGTTCATCAACTAGCATTGTTTCAACCGCTTTCTTTTTACGTTTCTTCTGTGGTTGAGAAGATGATCCTTCTTCAGCTTGAGCTTTTGGTGTGGGAGTTCTCTTTCCACCTTTTTTCTTTTCTTTTTCTACCTTTGTATACCAATCGTTTTGAGTTTCACAGAAATCTTCTAACTTGGTTAATTCATCAATTGCACTCTTTTCTTTCATTTCAGCATCATTCCTCCACTTTAAATGATTTACTGGATCTGGATCCTCATACTTCTCATCTTTGATGAATCCGAAAAACTCTGTCTTCTTCGGTTCAGGCCAATTCTTTGTATACTTGGATATTCGGATTAACGTTTCATTATCCATGTGATGCAACAGCATGAGATCATTTTGTTCATCTTTCATCAGATTTGGATACGCATGATCCAACATCATCTGCACAAATCTTGGATACACCCAACTTCGACTACCAGAAGTAGTATTATCTTTCATGTAGTCAAAAATGATTCTTGAAAAGTTGTATTTCTTGTTTAGTACCAACGCCGTCACCATACACATTTGATAGTCTTTCATAACATCGTATCCACCTTTCCTGTGACTTAGCGCATGAATCACTGAGTGAATAAAGAATTTGTACGGCTTCATAAAACATGCTTTCAGATAATTTGCTTTATTCAACGGACCGTTATAACCCATTCTAAGCATACATCCTTTGACCATCCTTTCCGGAAACCCTGTTGGCGAATTATCATCATCTGGAAACTCTAACACTTCTCGTACAAGCTGTTCTATGATTATGATCTCTTTATCTTCATTATCTATCTGAACTATTGAATTAATAACATCATTCACTTCATCATAACTAGCCTTTTTCCAAAATCGATCAACATGAGATTTGAATACTTTGTGCTAATCCGTTAAAGCTTTTTGAATTGGTAAACACCTCATGAATGGCAAAATCTCTTTAAACACAACCATCTTTGGTAATTCTTCATCATAGACACAGCAAGTATTGTGTGATGGTTCATATACCACGTTCGATGCCTTTCCCATGATATAAGTTGTGCGAACCAACTTATACAATGATTCCGAACATTAGTTCACAAGATTAAAAGCTTGAACATAAAGAAATCAAACAAATCGCTCAGATCGCTCTAAGAATGTGTTGTGATGCGGAGTAGTATGAGACAGAAACGTTCACACGATCTGGTCTCCCCTTTATATAGAGGATACCAGGTCGTGCGAGTTGAATATTTGAAACGTTTTGAGGAGTTCGTGTGGTCTGGCCATTATATGAAACGATTTGGCCAGCTCGCACGAGGTGGCACCTCGTGTGAAAATCTCATTTTTTCAAAATTTTTTTAACTTTTTAACTTTTTAACTTTTTACCAACACACTCAGTTAACCAAGTCCAATTTAATGACCCTGGTCAACTGATTAGCCTGCCAAGTCCAAGTCAATGACCTTGGCTGACCAAATTCTGATCTCACTGACATTTTGTAACAAATTTAAGTTCAAATTAATGAACTTTGATACATTTTGAGCAATTTCCAACACTTATCTCAAATTTTTCTTATCCAACCCAAATGATCCAGCATGTTTAGCACTGTGGGACTTTGATCATCAGATCCCCAATGTCTATTGTCGAAAATAAGATGAAGTATCAAATCTTTTTGGATTTTTCAACATTTTAGCTAAACAAGCAGAAACTCTTTTTGGATTTAAGAAACAGGAAACTGTACAAACATATTTACAGACATCTTTTTGTGAGTTTGTGTAAAAGAATCATATCAGTTTTTGAGACTTATCACTAACACCGTTGATCTTGATTTAACTTTAAATTTTAAGCAAATTCACTTTTGATTGTCAGTATTTGTTGTCCACTTAAACTTCTACACAAGTTTCAATTGATTCAAGATATGAATTAGTGTTTTAAGAAACTAACTTATTCGTGTGTCCCACCTCAGAATATACTCCCGTATCAAAATTCCCTAGATTCAGTCTTACAGGTGAGTATACCAATCTGATATCTGTATCTGGGTTAGTGCGAGACCTTGAGAGCTCAGGTATGAACTTCCGTTCAGTCAAAGAGATGAAGGCTCGACTTTAGGTGTGTTCCCTTTAGGGAATCTTTTCTTCAACTGCAATTGATTCGTATCTTTCGATATTTTATCAATTTTTATGCAGAGGGTGAGCTTATAAAGCGCATTAAGTATTATACTAGGTCTAGGCTATTGCTTCCGCAATATCAGAAGACCAGGTATAATACCCCAGATATCAAACAGTATAAAGACCTAGTATCTCAGAATCAGGCAATCTCCCAAACAAGATTTCGGGGGTTACCCATATATCCTAGAGATGTTCCCCATGAGATAAGCAAGTATTGATATTTAGGTTTATATCTCGAATTCAATCTACTAGTCGTGTGAAGTCTACTGACACATCATTAGTGAGACTTGTTTAAAATCATTTTGACTTTCCATTTCTTTAGCATGTTGTGATAGTCCACTGTACTATCATTTCCTCTTTTTCACAACAAAACTCATTTTTTATTTTTCAATGTTTTTGTATGTATGAAATTTTATCATGTTTTTGTATTTTCTATAAACTTTCTCCCCCTAAAATCAAAAACATATTTTTGTGTTTTTAGTTTTATCAAAAGCAGTAAAGAAACTGTACAGAAAACATGACAACTAGACGCAGATCACTTCTGATCGCCGTCCTCCTCGGCCACACACTCTACCACCCTCCCAGAAAACAAATTCTTTAACCCGTTCAATTTTAAAAGATAATTAAATCTTGTTTTATCAAAGGGTTTAGTGTAAAAATCAGCTCTCTAATCATCAGTGTGAATATAATCAATTCGAATCAATTTTTTCTCGTAGCAATCACGAATAAAATGATGTCGAATCTCAATATGTTTTGTTTTTTAGTGTTGTACCGGATTTTTAGTGATATTAATGGTTGCCTCGTTGTCCACAAAAATTGGTGTGTCTAAGAATTGCAGACCATAGTCCCTCATTTGCTGTTGGATCCAGAGGATCTGAGAAAAACCGTTGGAAGCCGAAACATATTCAGCCTCACAAGTCGAGAGAGCGACTGTGGTTTATTTCTTACACTGCCAAGTGATTAGCCGAGTTCCGAAGAACTGGCAACCAGCAGTTGTGGACTTAGCGTTTAACTTACAACACCCGAAGTCAGAGTCAGAATACCCAGTTAGAAAGAAGTCACCGGATCGAGGATACCACAAGCCGGTGCTTGGGCAACCTTTGAGATACCGTAAGATCCTCTTCACTATCATCATGTGCGATGCTCTGGGACTTGACTGGTACCGGGCGCAGAGGCAGGTTGGATACATGATGTTCGGTCGTGATGCTGTCAGATACGTTAGCGATCCTATGATTGACCGATATTGCGTTTCATCCACTTTCTCACCACTTTCATCCGGACATATGCAATGATTTGTAGCCAGTGGGTTGATATGGGAGATGATTCAGACATATTGACTTTGTCCAACACATCATTCACATACTTGGTCTGGTGTATAAAGATTCCATCGGGCAGTTGCTCAACTTGAAGCCCGAGAAAGAACTTCATCTCCCCCATTGAACTCATTTCAAACTTCTTCTTCATGACCTTCTCAAATTCCTTACACAACTCATCGTTCGTTGATCCGCAAATTATATCATCCACGTATATCTGCACGATAAGTAGATGTCATGCAACCTCTTTAGTGAACAACGTATTATCGACAGTCCCTCTGGTGAACCCGTTGATCAGCAGATGCTGGGAAAGCGTCTCGTACCAGGCTCTCGGGTCCTGGTGTAATCCGTATAACGCCTTGTCGAGTAGATACACCTTGTCTTTGTGTACAGGATCGGTAAAACCCGGTGGTTGACCGACATACACTTCTTCTTTAATCTTGCCGTAGATGAATGCAGATTTGACATCCAGTTGATAGACCTTGAATCCCTTCCATGACGCGAATGCCAAGAAGATTTTGATTGCCTCAAGTCGAGCAATGGGAGCATATACTTCAGTAAAGTCAATCCCTTCTTGCTGACTAAATCCTTGGACTACCAACCGTGCTTTGTTCCTTACTATAACCCCTCTATCATCTCTCTTACATTTGAAGACCCACTTGGTCTTGATCAACTTCTGATCTTCCGGGAGATCAACCAACCTCCACACTCCAAGCTTTTCAAACTGTTGTAACTCCTCTTGCATTGCATTTACCCAACTCTCTTCGGTCAAAGCTTCTTTGTACGTTTTCGACTCTACCTTCGAGATAAAACATTTTAATGAGAACTCTTCTTGTAAATGTGCTACAGAGGCGTAAAAACATGTAAGCCCTTTCTTTATTTGTTCGCGGGTTTTCACTCCGCTTTGAAGGTCACCAATGATTTGCTCTGAAGGATGATAAGATAACGTTCTTGGCATGACTGTATTCGGTACGCTCACTTCCGATTGCAAATTTGTTATATTCGGGTCACCCGTGTGATCATTAGCATTTGAAGTCGCAATATTTGGTTCCTCGTCATAAATTGGATCGGTTTCCGATTCTGAGTCGTCAAATTGGTCAAATATTGGAACTGTTTCTTCTGGGGGTACATGTGCAGTTCCACTAGGACCAGCCTCATGATCATTTGAACCCACGGTAGGCGAGGAAACCACCAACGGTCTGGGCACTTGTTCTTGTGAAAGAGACTCATGTTGTTGGTATAAGAATGCCAGTTCCTCCTCATTCGGCTCTGTCGGTAAATGGAATGACTCACAAAGATTTTCGTAATCAATAGCAACCTGTTTCCAGGAAGTTGATTCGGAGCAGTAAATTGTTGACTGTCAACATGTTGAACTTGTATGATCTTCCCCAAACTCGGAACAAAAACTCTCTTCAACGGACTAGCATATCCTACAAAAAAACCTTCATTAGCTTTCGTACCAAACCCGTTTATGGGGTGTTACAACCAGCATCATTCATAGGAACTACATATTTCATTTCAACTTTCAGCCAGCATTCGAGGTGATTCGCCTGAACCCACATGTGAAATCTATCCTGCCACCCCGAATAATCTTCAATGTTGAGCAGTTTAGGTGGTTTTTGCATGGTTCCTAGCTCGTTCTCCATATTCACATTCTGGGCTATACTTGCTAGAGTTTGAGTAGTTATACCTCCTCCGAAAAATGCATTGCAAAACTCTTGATTGTCCATTTTTATACTATGAAAAATGTTTCAAAAAATTTTTAAGTTTTGAAAATTTTCAATTTCAAGCGACCTGGACTTCCAAACGATCTGGACTTTCAGACGACCTGGACCTTTCAAACGACCTGGACTGTTTCAAATGACCTGGACTATTCACACAGTGCGAGATGACAAATTCTTGTTAAAAAATTTCAGTTCGTGCGGTCTGATGAATCCACATGATCTGGACACTCAATTCGTGCGGTCTGGTCACACGGTTTGAACTTTTCAAGCGATCTGGTCCAATCCGTGCGATCTGGACATGAATTTCAAACGGTTTGACACAAATTCAAACGATCTGGTCAATTTCACATGATTTGAGCATCATTTTCACACGATCTGATCAAAATTTCAAGTTTTTGTCATTTTTGGATCAGTTTTAGTTTGATTTATGGTCTGAAACTTTGTATGATTATTCAAAATGATGTTTTACACATAATATCTAAAATTCAGTCCATTTTATCCGTGAATTCGTATGAAAATCCAAGAAAGAGTAGAAGTATATGATTCTAAACCGTTCAAAACATTGATATCAACAGATTTGACTCATCCTGAGCTCTGATACCACTTGTAGGATCGAGGATTCGTCCAAAACGAGTCAATCAGAGTCAGATCTAGTTTCTAGAAAGGCGGAATCAGACTAGAAACCGTCAATCAGTGTTAGAACAGGAGTAGAAAAGTAGAAAGTCACTTTAAACATGTTCTTCATTGATATAATACGTTTTGGTATAGAGAGAATCCGACAGCACTTCGGTACAAAATTCTCCAAAAAGTTACAAATGAAGAACACTACTTGTCTATATATAGGCTTCCCAGATCGCACGAACTAACAGCTCCAGTCCGCACGAGTTGGGCAAAACCACTTCGTGCGACCTGACCTTCCAAGTCGTGCGAACTGGCTCATAACACATAAACTTTACATTTAAACCTATTACATATAACTGACACGACATTGAATGATGACGCATGCGATAGACATTATGCACCAACACGAAAGTACTGAACAACCAAGATAACAACTCCTCTAGACAATCTGGGATTATGTTCCGCAAATTGGGAAGCACATATTCGCTTCAAGATTTACGTCTGATGTCCATGTTTGATCACATTTGACTTCATCTGTGGTAGTCTGAACAACCGAGATAACAGCTCCGGTTTCATCAGCTGCATTTGGAACAGGAGAGTTGAAAAAACTGCAATTGGAATTGATCTTGGAACAACATACTCTTGTTACCATATGACATGACGTGGGCGCGGCTATACACATTTATTTACATCATTTACAACCACGCCCGACGAAAGGGTGTTTTATATTTATAAAAATGGTTTATACCTTAACATTAAAACACACACAACGAAGGACAAGTGTATCCCATCATATATGCAGCAAAGTATTGGTAAGAGCCAGATATCGATCCATGGAACACGGGCGTTATAATGTACAAAATTTTTGTCATTGTTTTACCAGATATAAGGAAAGGTGAATGGTTGTTTAACTAAATTATCTAAAATTACATCTAAAACATAAATATACTATTATCTTGTTTCCCAAACAACCTAAACATGTTATCTATCAGATATGTCACAAAAGCACTTAATCAATTTTCCAATTTCGAGACAGTTAGTCAGGGGCGGACTTAGAAGGTTAGTAGGGGTAGCACGGGCTACCCCTCAACCCTGTCTTCGTAGTGTAAAAATACCCCTTAACTCTATTTCCGTAGTGTAAAAATACTTCTCAACTCCGTTTCCGTTATATAAAGGATACCCCTGATCCTAAAACAAAAAAATTAGGATACCCCTAACTTTGTGGGCTAGTTCCGCCACTGCAGTTAGTCATCCGCTAGGAGTTTTCTAACATGATAATTATTCGGAAAGTTAACGCAATAAACACACGTTAACCACCTAAACTCATTCTTTAGCGAGCTATTGATATTCATTCATGTGAACCTTTAAAGATAGATTAGTCATCCGCTAGGAGTTTTCTAACCTCACTTATCAAAGAAAGCAATACCGATGGTCACAACACAGCCACGAGGATAAGCGTTTAAGTAGATCATATAACAACATATTTCACCTTTACAAGTCTTGAACACAAATCTACCATGTCAGCAATTTCAGACCAAAACTACTAAACAAGGATCATAAACCGCATGCAAGAACATGTAATCAACACCATATAATTCGTTAGAACCCTTACGTGCAAGAAAGCATTCCTAATCAAAATAAGATATATCTTAGATAAAACCAATACCCCTCTCGAGTCTCATGGTGTAAACAAGTTTACAAACAAGTGATTAATCAAGAAATAGTTACCATCCCACTAACCACAGATTCATTATCCAAAATAATCAAACATAATCAGGAACTCAACATCAATGAAACGTTCATTATATAATCATGAATATTCAAACATGAAAAAGTACTAAAGTTTCATACAAACAATATTACAACATAAAGATTATTCAAGAAACAAGTTCATTACTACTATTACATATTACTACTGTAACACCCCAAAAACATAAAAATCTGTGTTTAAAATGTGATGTTAATTTAACAAGAATTAACTAACTAGGAAATTATAACCCAGTTAGTTGATAGTCTTGAAATAACTTACTCTAAAGTTAAAATACTTAAACTTAAAGCTAAATGGTAAATTGAGGGACTAAACTAGCCAAAACTGAAAGTTTAGTACTAAATTAGTAATCAAAATACAAAGTTCACCCATTTGAGGGTGGGCATCGATCGAACAGAGAGAGAGAGAGGGCGACCAGGGGAATTTCCAAAACCCTAAAACTTCATTAATCTTGCAAATTGAAGGATTAATCCAAGTCAAAATCAAAAATTGAGCTTAGAATCATGATCCTCATCACAAGAGGATTGTAAGGTATGCAAAATCTAATGAAATCTCGTAACTTGAATTTCTCATAATTTTGGGAAATCTGAAAATTTGATGTTGCATGTGTGTTATTTGATTAGTTTAGAATTGATTTGGTGTTTAGAGGTGAGACCTAGCCAATTCCATGTGAAATCATGACCAAATTCAGGAAACTCCATGAACACCTTGAAGGTGGGTTGTGGGTTTTACATGCTGATGATGAACTCTAGGGTTTTGAGTGATTATTCTAGTGTAATTTGACCTTAGAAGATAGTTCCAGAAAAATATGATGTTTAATTGATATATGATGGCTTTATTGAAGTTAAGTTAACTAATTAGCAAGCCATAAACATGAATACGAATGATGTAGAAATTCTTCCCTCATAATGTTTGTTGAAATGCCTCAAAGAAGGCTTGAAAACTGAATTGTTAAGTTTTAAACGCATAATTATGAAGTATGACGAATGTGCGTTATGTATGTAAAACATGGAGTTCTAAACATAAAGTGCTTGAACTCCTTAGGGAAGGAAGCCGGGGCATCTAGCGGACAAACCGGTGTGGACGCACGTTTGAAGGGTTTGCTTTAAAGGTATGTAACTTGTTTCCGTTACATTTATTATATCGAATGATTCAAATATGTAATTGAATTTTGAATAAGAGTGTTTTGAATAAAACAATGAAGTCGTCGTATCGATTGATCGACTAAATTCGGTTGGTACCCGTTGGCAGTCGTCATATAGGAGGATTCCTTAGACGAGCCAAACGGGTCAAATAATCAAGTAAAACATGATTTACATTCCGGGATATGATGAATTGTTGTATGTTATTGGTTGACATTTATCACATGTTAGAATTACTAGAATTGGATGTAATGAGTCTTAGAAAAGCGAATCACAAGATTTCTTTGAGTGAGATGAACAAAACCAAAACAAGACATGGATTTCCAGGACCCACCGTAAATTACGGTAATACCGTAATTTACGGTAAGGGTCAGACATTTTATGGTGAATATCTCCTGGTTTACAGTGACCAGAAATCTCCAGGACTCACCGTAAATTACGGTGATACCGTAATTTACGGTAGACCCAGAATAGTTGTTTTGTTTTTATTATTTTAAATGTGATGTTCAAACTTGTGATTATATTATATATTAACATCAAAACTAATGTTTTAATGGTTTTGATCATAGGTAAATTTGCAAATCTTACGGGTGGCGACCAAGTGATATATGAAGAACCGAACACTACATTTCTAAGCTTCCGCTATGTTTTGAATCCTTAAAACTTTGTATATGGGATGTAAACATGTTTTGAACATCTTTTTCAATACGTTAACTTAGTCATCAGTCGACTAAGGTTTTTGTTACTTATGAACTTCTTAAATGAAAGTCATGTACTTAAACAATATTTTCACTAAAATGGTGTTGTTTATTAGTATAAACGAGCGAAAAATTTAAGGGTGTCACAAGTTGGTAATCAGAGCCTAAGGTTGTTTACAAAGTGTTCGGTTCAAGCTTGATCGACCGTCCGATAAGAACTAACTTCTGTTAATAAATTTTATATTACGTAAAGAATGAGAAATGAACAAATATACATGAAAAGAGCAAGTAAGCTCATTTAAATACAAGAAATCAAAAGCAAGAACGATCAAATCAAGTTGTGAACTTGATTGAATCAAAAGCAAGAACGATCAAATCAAGTTGTGAACTTGATTGAATCAAAAGCAAGAACGATCAAATCAAGTTGTGAACTTGATTGAATCAAAAGCAAGAACGATCAAATCAAGTCGTGAACTTGATTGAATCAAAAGCAAGGACGATCAAATCAAGTTGGGACTTGATTGAATCAAAACAAGAGCGATTAAATCAAGTTATGAACTTGATTGAATCAAACAAGTAAAGCATGTGTTATAAATGGAATGTTTTAACAACTTGTGTAAACATTTCAGAAATAGAGATGGCTGATAAAGGTAACGATGATGCGGTGCCAAGAGTCACCGAACAAGTGAGGGAAGTGATTGCCGAAGAGGTTGGAAAGGCGATCGAAAACAGTTTGACAGGCTTCATTGATAGAATTCAAAACACAGTTTTATCAATGGTAGAAGATAGAATCAAGAAACTAGAAGATGACTCAAATTTAACAAAGGAAAAGCATGGAGGACGAAAGCCTTGTTCATACAAGGAATTCATGGCTTGTAAACCACCAATATATAATGGAGAGGTTGACCCAATAGTGTGCCAAAGATGGCTAAGTGATATTGAGGGGGTATTCGAGAGGACCCATTGTGATGTAGAAGACTATGTAGCCTATGGTACGGGTCAACTAAGAAATCAAGCGAAAGATTGGTGGGATAACAAAAAGAGAGAGATCGGTATTGAATGTAACGCCCTGCGTTTTCATAATTTCCCTATTTAGAAACCATTGCTTGGATTTCTATTTTTGGAAACTTTGTATTCTTGTAATCGTTCCTTTCCTTGTAATCTTTATCAAACCGAGACTTGGATCATTAATGGAGCTTGTATTTTGTTACATTTATGTTATACACACTCTATGTATGCTCGTATGTTCGACTTCGTGAATCAATCAATGTCTAATTGTTATTCTTGGAAACTATGTGCGAAACTTGTAATTAATCTAAACTTATGCATTGAACGTCTTTTGAACAAGAACGATACTTGGTTATGACATTTATACGCTTAAACATACTTTGGTTATGATCCTCATGCTTAACTACACCTTCATACTATGCTTTTATATCAAACAAGTCCCTAAACTATCAAAATTGCACTTAATAGAATCAAGTATAAACTTCAGGGGGTTAAAATGCAAAACTTTGAAACTTGCCGGCACTAGGGCGCTGCGTGACGCGAGGGGGCTTGGCGTCGCGCGAGCCCCTTGTTTCGGCAGAATGTGTGTTTCCTTTCAATTTTTGCACGAAATCCCAATAATCCAACTCACCCAATCACCTTTAATCCACCTCTAATCACCTCCAATCACCTTCTAACTCATTCATTATAAATACCCACCTTCTCCAACCCATTTGACACTTTTACAACTCTCTAATCTTCACAAATTCACTCTCAATCTGCAGTAAATCTGAGTTTTTGGACAGATTCTTGTAACTTCACTAAAGTGAGTGTAACTTGCTTATTTCTTAACCAAATCACTTGGTTCTTCTTCCTATTGCTTTGTTATGTCCTTGGGTTTGAATCCTTGGTTTTTCCTTGGAAGAATCATGCTTGGATTTGCCCTAAAATGGACTAAAACTTTCTGTTTTGTTTACTATTAATCAACAACATGTTATTTCTTATCCAACTTGTGTCTAACACATCTCACACCAATGTCCTAATGCTTACAACCTCTCTTATGGTTGGTTAAGCTTAAAAACATGGTTGAGACACTTAAATCAGAGGTTAAAACCTCACAAGCTTTCTGTTTTTAATTAGGGTTTTACCCACAAGTAGTGTTCAAGTGTGAAACTTGATGTATGTGTGATGGTTGGTTTAGCCTAGGCTATCCTTCATAAGAATCCACTCGTTACTTGATGTTTTTCTATAGATTAGTTGTTGTTATTACCTTAATACTTGTATGTTCATGACCCTCCTTGTTGTTTATAACAACAAGTGTAGTGGTGAACAATAGAGGTGCCTAAATGGAAGCTTGTTCTTCCTACCTCATGTATGTATTCTATTACACAAAGAGGTACCTAAATGGAGACATTAATCTCCTACCTCATGCTTGAATCATAAGACTTGTAAAACTATATAATATCTAAGTTATTCTATATGTATACATCTAAGTAACTAAGACTTGATGATGACTAAATAGTTATTTGTTAAGTGGACGTTACATCATCTATGACCATGCCCTTGTTACGACTCTAATGGATCTTAGAATCCATAAAATCATACCAACTCTTTTGAGTTTCAATAGTGTCAAGAACAAGAGTTATGTGTACAAGATGATTATTTTCACCTATGTTACTTTCTATATATTAAAAACTCCGAATCTATAATCTTCCGTTATACGCCAAACTCACACACCTACGTTTCCTTGTGTAGAAGGACAAGGTGCTCCAAACTAATCCATCCACCAACTTGCTCTCGGATTCTCAAGTTTAAAGACTTGCAAACCGTGAGTATACTCGTACTTTTCCCCTTTTTTACTTTTACCACTTTTGGGGTGTAACATGTTTACCTATTGAAACTTACACATGAACTTTTGTCTAAACACTTGAACATTCCTATAACATGCTTGTATATGTGATGGCTTGATACTTTAAATTTGGGTGATTCTTATGTGTTGAACTTATCATTAACTTCGTACGAGCCAAACCTTGACATATGTAGCGCTATAGGATTAACGACCCGCCTCTACTGAAACTTTGGTTATGTCATGAGCAAGTTGCGTTTTCTTGGTTTGATATGTTAGACACATGCCATATTTAATGTTTATCTTGAATCGCATGCTTGCAATGAGGAATTGTTCACACTTTTATCTTATGCTATGTATGTACCAAACTTGTATACTCGCCTTTGCTTTTGCATTGAATTGTATTTTTAAACATGTTACAGGTTGATGATGATGAAATGAAAACGGGTAGCAAAGATGCCTAGATACTCACTTTGACGTTTAGGTTTAAAGTGTTGTATCAATTTTGTTTATGTTATGTTGAACAATGTTGTTATTTGCTTTTCTTGTAATGTTTTGACAATTTATTTTGGAAATGAAATTTGGGTTATTAAATTATTGTCACAAATAGCGTTATGATGTCTCGAGCAATCTTCACACTTCGTCTCATCCCGATGTTTCCGCCATTGGTTGGGGTGTGACAGATTGGTATCAGAGCCATAACTATAGGGAATTAGGAAAAATTGCCATGCTTTTGCCCTAGTCTATAGTTTTAGGAACTTTGTCTCTTATTTGTTGTTTAAAACATTTGTACTCTACCTTACATGCTTCCTAGCTACACTCCTTGTTATTAAACTTATGCGCCTTTCCTAAGGCTAACACGAATACACTTATGCTATTTTATACTCTTGTAACATCAACGAGACAACTTTACCAAAATAGGCGTGAAACCCACAATTTGGTAAACGACTCTCACTCTACCTTTAATCTATTTTTGCACGAAATTTCACCATTAAGCTAGGAGTGACATCCACAACTTAATGGTAATTTCCATTTCAACTCTAGTGGACCCTTTTCAAAGTGTCAAAATTTTATTTTGGCCGTCAAGTACCAACCACATTTAGGGTACGAAATCGTCAAGTTAGGGGTGAAACCCGCATCTTGTCGATTAAGTCCCATTCCTTGATTTTTATTCTCGCCAAAGTCCCGAATGTTCCAATCATTTAGAGATGTGTAGTAACCGGAAGGGTAAGATACCGTTAATCGCTTCTCGACGAGAGTATCTTACTTATAGGCCAAAGCACAATATCTCTAAATCGAAAGGACTTTCGACCCACTTTGAAATTGTCGACGTTTCTCTACCCGGAACAATCCTATGTTTTATTGAGCCTCTCTTTTATGTAACTCAATTTATATGTGATTTTATACTTGAACGTTCTTTCATTTCGAAATGCCGTATTAATCATTTCGCACGTTATCGCAATCACAAACAATAATAATCCCTCGTGAACAAACTAAATTTACAATGCTTTCATTTATTCATGTTATGTGGAATTCATGATTATGCTATATGAGACATTTAAACTTTTATACTATACAAATCAACTTGAATCTTTACGTTATGTGACCCTTTATGCTATGTGATCAATTTCATTTTCTTAAACAAACATTATGACCAAGTCTCATCTACTCCCTCTTTTCGAATTCGAATTATTATTTTTTTTTAAATTTCATTTTCTACGCATATATCGTACAAATACTTTATTGTACATTTATACATTATTTACATGCATGATTTCACATAATCTTATTTATACCCTTGTAACAATAAATGGAGACATATCATCAAGGTGGGAGTGATTTCCTTACCTTGACGACTAACTCCGTTTCGTTTCTTTTCTCATCTTACAACGGCCTCGCCAACGTATTAGGGGTGATTCCCTTACTTAGGTGATCGTTACCAATATTTTCCTTAATAGACTATATTACGTAAACATGATCACGTTTATATCTAAATCGTTTATCATTAGGCAAATCTCTATTTATTTCAGCATGCATTGTTTATATGAACGAATTCCTTATCCTACAATATATATATATATATATATATATTTTATATAGCTCATACACACAAAATTTTTAACCTTTACCATAAACGCTTATGCCTCGATTTTCAAAAATTACGAAATGCTACTTATCAACCTAGTTGGTTTAATAAATCCATTGCCCACTAAATTTTGTATTCAACGTAACTATTGAAAAGACTCATCTTATGTCTTTAAACTAGAAAATTTCTATTTTCAATTTGGAATCAAACCGACTTTTTCACGCACACCTACAAAATACAACCAATGTTATTTAATCATTTACTAAAAATTTCTTTCAAAATCAGTAAATTGTTTTATTAAAGACGCCTTTTCAACAATCACTAAGATCGTATACCAAAAACCCTTTTCTTAAGAATTAACGTTGTCACAAAAATCTCTAAACTTCAAATTTATTCTTTGATGCAAGATCATTTGAAACGATGCAAACTTATTTACTTCTAGAACCTTTTCAACCATTATTCAATACGTCAATTTAATTTAAAATGTGTGGGCAAGGAAACTTCAAAAGAACCAACCATCTTCAACGAATGTAAATCCTTTTTAAAGCAAGAGTAGCATTCCCTTTCTTTCACAAAGTATAACACGCATAACCAATAAATATTTTATGCTCTCTTTACATTTATGAACTAGATTCTATATGTCAACTCAATCTATTTTAATTAAACTTCACACTTTGCTCAAACATCTATACATGCATACTACCTTATGTGTTTTAGTTTAGATCTCACGACAAATTCGCATATACCCCTCATTTTGTTTTTATACTCAAAACTTCTCAGCCTTTTACATGCTTAAATTCGTATATTACGATTAATACCACATACAAAATTATTACTTATTACCCTCATATCCATATTCGTATTTTTACATTTTATGTCTACACTTATATTTATATTTACACATCCATGTTAATTCTCATAATCATATCCATTTTCATACGTTTTATATTACACTCATGTTCCCAAATTATACATTTACACTATACTTATATCCAAGTTTATGTCCCTATTAATACAATTATACTTACACTCACAATTAAGTTTACGCTAATATTCAGATTCGTGTTTATACTCATATATCCTACTTGTACTTGTACCTATACAACTATGCTTAAACTTATACACACATCCATATATTTTCCTCATACCAATACAATTATGTTTATACGTAAATTCATAGTTATACTCGCATTTATACAATTTATGATAGACTCATACTTATACATATACTTTCATTTATACGATTTACGTTTATGCTCACGCTCATTCATTTATGCCCAAAATTGTACTCACATATATATACTCGTATTTTTACTCATACTCCTGGCATGCGTTTTGTGTTTATGCTCTCGTGCGTGTTCGTATTTAAACTTATCCTAGACTCATGCTTTTTACACAAAATTTATACTTTCGCACTATACGCGGGCGAAACCCGAGAGATTCGCTCACGTTGTTATACTATTTGAAACACAAGCATGCTTATATGCTATGCCTCTATGCACGCAATCTTGTTTTTTTTTTAGAATTTATTTATACCTTAATTCATACACAACTAGTACAAGTTATGCGGATCATGTGACGATCAATGTAATCGCGGGTGCACACGGGATTATAGTGATAGTCGTACGAGAACCATAGAGTGTACTATTGTGTATGGTAATACACGGAACGTAACATGACACCGGATACGAAACGGACGTCACATGGTCAAAAGATGGTGGATACGCCGCTGGTACTTCCTATATATAAGTGTTTTCACCATGTTACCAAACTCTCGTAAAACGTGCCATGAGAAATTCAGTGTTTTGAAGACCTTTTTGGACCTTATTACCAAAACCTTTTCAAACCTTCCGTCTTCATAAATTTCGGGACGAAATTTCCTAAAGGAGGGGAGACTGTAACGCCCTGCGTTTTCATAATTTCCCTATTTAGAAACCATTGCTTGGATTTCTATTTTTGGAAACTTTGTATTCTTGTAATCGTTCCTTTCCTTGTAATCTTTATCAAACCGAGACTTGGATCATTAATGGAGCTTGTATTTTGTTACATTTATGTTATACACACTCTATGTATGCTCGTATGTTCGACTTCGTGAATCAATCAATGTCTAATTGTTATTCTTGGAAACTATGTGCGAAACTTGTAATTAATCTAAACTTATGCATTGAACGTCTTTTGAACAAGAACGATACTTGGTTATGACATTTATATGCTTAAACATACTTTGGTTATGATCCTCATGCTTAACTACACCTTCATACTATGCTTTTATATCAAACAAGTCCCTAAACTATCAAAATTGCACTTAATAGAATCAAGTATAAACTTCAGGGGGTTAAAATGCAAAACTTTGAAACTTGCCGGCACTAGGGCGCCGCGTGACGCGAGGGGGCTTGGCGTCGCGCGAGCCCCTTGTTTCGGCAGAATGTGTGTTTCCTTTCAATTTTTGCACGAAATCCCAATAATCCAACTCACCCAATCACCTTTAATCCACCTCTAATCACCTCCAATCACCTTCTAACTCATTCATTATAAATACCCACCTTCTCCAACCCATTTGACACTTTTACAACTCTCTAATCTTCACAAATTCACTCTCAATCTGCAGTAAATCTGAGTTTTTGGACAGATTCTTGTAACTTCACTAAAGTGAGTGTAACTTGCTTATTTCTTAACCAAATCACTTGGTTCTTCTTCCTATTGCTTTGTTATGTCCTTGGGTTTGAATCCTTGGTTTTTCCTTGGAAGAATCATGCTTGGATTTGCCCTAAAATGGACTAAAACTTTCTGTTTTGTTTACTATTAATCAACAACATGTTATTTCTTATCCAACTTGTGTCTAACACATCTCACACCAATGTCCTAATGCTTACAACCTCTCTTATGGTTGGTTAAGCTTAAAAACATGGTTGAGACACTTAAATCAGAGGTTAAAACCTCACAAGCTTTCTGTTTTTAATTAGGGTTTTACCCACAAGTAGTGTTCAAGTGTGAAACTTGATGTATGTGTGATGGTTGGTTTAGCCTAGGCTATCCTTCATAAGAATCCACTCGTTACTTGATGTTTTTCTATAGATTAGTTGTTGTTATTACCTTAATACTTGTATGTTCATGACCCTCCTTGTTGTTTATAACAACAAGTGTAGTGGTGAACAATAGAGGTGCCTAAATGGAAGCTTGTTCTTCCTACCTCATGTATGTATTCTATTACACAAAGAGGTACCTAAATGGAGACATTAATCTCCTACCTCATGCTTGAATCATAAGACTTGTAAAACTATATAATATCTAAGTTATTCTATATGTATACATCTAAGTAACTAAGACTTGATGATGACTAAATAGTTATTTGTTAAGTGGACGTTACATCATCTATGACCATGCCCTTGTTACGACTCTAATGGATCTTAGAATCCATAAAATCATACCAACTCTTTTGAGTTTCAATAGTGTCAAGAACAAGAGTTATGTGTACAAGATGATTATTTTCACCTATGTTACTTTCTATATATTAAAAACTCCGAATCTATAATCTTCCCTTATACGCCAAACTCACACACCTACGTTTCCTTGTGTAGAAGGACAAGGTGCTCCAAACTAATCCATCCACCAACTTGCTCTCGGATTCTCAAGTTTAAAGACTTGCAAACCGTGAGTATACTCGTACTTTTCCCCTTTTTTACTTTTACCACTTTTGGGGTGTAACATGTTTACCTATTGAAACTTACACATGAACTTTTGTCTAAACACTTGAACATTCCTATAACATGCTTGTATATGTGATGGCTTGATACTTTAAATTTGGGTGATTCTTATGTGTTGAACTTATCATTAACTTCGTACGAGCCAAACCTTGACATATGTAGCGCTATAGGATTAACGACCCGCCTCTACTGAAACTTTGGTTATGTCATGAGCAAGTTGCGTTTTCTTGGTTTGATATGTTAGACACATGCCATATTTAATGTTTATCTTGAATCGCATGCTTGCAATGAGGAATTGTTCACACTTTTATCTTATGCTATGTATGTACCAAACTTGTATACTCGCCTTTGCTTTTGCATTGAATTGTATTTTTAAACATGTTACAGGTTGATGATGATGAAATGAAAACGGGTAGCAAAGATGCCTAGATACTCACTTAGACGTTTAGGTTTAAAGTGTTGTATCAATTTTGTTTATGTTATGTTGAACAATGTTGTTATTTGCTTTTCTTGTAATGTTTTGACAATTTATTTTGGAAATGAAATTTGGGTTATTAAATTATTGTCACAAATAGCGTTATGATGTCTCGAGCAATCTTCACACTTCGTCTCATCCCGATTTTTCCGCCATTGGTTGGGGTGTGACATTGAAGCTGCTAAGGTTATGACTTGGGAAGAATTCAAGACGCCATTTCTGAAGCATCATAGCCCCAAAGCGGTTATGAATAAAATCAAGGAAGAGTTCATGCAGCTTAGGCACAAAAATGAAACCATAGACAAGATTACGGCAACGTTCATGGATAAGATGAAGTTCTGCGACGATCTGGTGACGAATGAAGAACAAAAGATATACTACTATCATAACATGTTAAGCGCCGAATATAGGGAATTTATCACCCCTTCCAAATACGAGACCCTTACCGAGATTATAAATGCTGCTCGGGAAAGGGAGATCGAATTGAAAAAGAGTATTGAAAGGGGCGAACGGAGAGCGCAAGATGTTAATCCAAGCCCTACTAAGAAGGCACGAACAAACGAAAGCGCGAAGAAATCCGATACAAAAGGCGGGTCGCCAAGTTGCAGGATCTGCGGGAAGGGTCATAAAGGCGAATGTCGTTACAAGGATAAGCCTTGTCCCATATGCAAGAAAACGGGACATATAGCTATATCATGCCCGGAGAAGGTGACGGTTTGTTACAATTGCTATCGAACGGGTCATAAGAAATCTAAGTGCCCGGAATTGGTTGGAAAGAAGGATGGGCAAGAACCGAAAGGTGAAGCCTCTAAAGCAAAGGCAAGATCTTTTCAACTAACCGCCGCAGAAGCAAAGATTGAACCTGACGTGGTCTCAGGTATATTTACTGTAAACTCGATTCCTGCACGTGTGTTATTTGATACGGGTGCGAATAAATCCTTTGTATCATATGGATTTATTCGACATCCTTCATTTGCTTTAACTAAATTACCTGTGCCCTTAGAAGTAGAGGTAGGTAATAATAAAAGCGTTATTGTTTGTGATGTATGTGAAAATTGCAAATTGAGCATTGACGATGAAGAATATTGATAAATCTAATCCCGATGTCGATGGGAGAATTTCAAGTAGTCGTTGGGATGGATTGGCTATCTCGGCACCATGCAAAGGTCGTGTGCTTCCGTAAAGAGATAAAACTGACATCTCCGAGCGGGAAACACGTCACCATTTATGGCGAAAAAGGAGGCAATCCCATAGTATGCTCAATGTTGAAAGCTCACAAGCTAATGAAGCGAGGATGTAAGGCATTCATGATATACGCTAATGAACCCGACAAAGAATCACGAAAGATTGGAGATGTACCGGTAGTACGAGATTATGAAGATGTTTTTCCGGAAGATTTACCGGGGATACCGCCTGAACGGGAAGTAGAGTTCGGGATCAAATTGATTCCGGGCGCGAAACCCGTAGCAAAAGCCCCGTACCGACTTGCACCGTCGGAATTACAAGAGTTGATGTCCCAAATCCAAGACCTGCTTAACAAGGGATTCATAAGGCCGAGTGTGTCTCCTTGGGGCGCACCGGTATTGTTCGTGAGAAAGAAAGACGGGAGCATGCGCATGTGTATCGATTACCGGGAGTTAAACAAACTCACGGTAAAGAATCGATACCCGCTCCCGAGGATAGATGATTTATTCGACCAACTACAAGGTGCGAACTGGTTTTCCAAAATTGACCTTAGATCGGGGTATCACCAACTAAAGGTCAAAGAAGAAGATGTGCCGAAAACGGCTTTCCGCACAAGATACGGACGTTACGAATTCCTCGTGATGTCATTCGGGCTAACAAACGCACCCGCGGCTTTCATGGACCTCATGAACCGTGTTTGCAAGCCAATGCTGGATAAGTCGGTCATCGTGTTTATCGATGATATATTGGTATATTCGAAAAGTGAAGCTGAACACGCACATCACTTACAAGAAGTGTTAGAGACCCTTAGACGAGAGAAGCTATACGCAAAATTCTCTAAATGTGCCTTTTGGTTACGAGAGGTACAATTTCTTGGCCATGTTATAAGTGCCGACGGAGTACTGGTGGATCCGTCAAAGATAGAGGCCGTGTCAAGATGGAATCCCCCGAAGAACCCTTCAGAAATTAGAAGTTTCTTGGGGCTTGCGGGATATTACAGGAGATTCATTCAAGATTTCTCCAAGATTGCGTCACCACTAACAAAGCTAACACGAAAGAAAGAAAGGTTCATTTGGGGTGTTGACCAAGAGAAAGCGTTTCAAACGCTAAAAGAAAAGTTAACTCAAGCTCCGGTACTAACATTGCCGGACGGAGTCGAAGACATGGAGGTTTATTCGGATGCTTCACTATCGGGACTCGGTTGCGTGTTGATGCAACGGGGCAAGGTAATAGTCTATGCCTCGAGGCAATTGAAGATACACGAGAAGAAATATCCCACACACGATCTCGAGTTGGCGGCGGTAGTGTTTGCATTAAAAATATGGAGGCACTACTTGTATGGAGTAAAGTGCACCATATTCACCGACCACAAGAGTTTGAAATACTTCTTCGATCAGAAGGAGTTAAATATGCGACAAAGGAGATGGCTGGAAACGGTGAAAGACTACGATTGCGAAATACGATATCACCCAGGGAAGGCTAATGCGGTGGCAGATGCCTTGAGCAGAAAAACGGATTATGTCCCGATACGAGTAAGATCGATGCAACTCGTGGTAACCTCGGGTATACTGGAACGTATTCGAGGGGCGCAATTAGAAGCAGTAAAAGAAGAGAATTGGAAGAAAGAAAGAATAATTGGTCAGTTGAAAGATTTGTCGGATGGGAATCACGGGTTAAAGACTCGATCCGGAAGGATATGGGTCCCACATACCTGTGGAGTGAAGGCACTTCTACTTAATGAAGCTCATAAATCCCGTTATTCAATTCATCCGGGTGCGACCAAGATGTACAATGATTTGAAACAAAACTATTGGTGGCCCGGAATGAAGAGAGATGTGGCAAAGTACGTGGAAAAATGTTTGACATGTTTACAAGTCAAGGAGGAGCATCAGAAACCCTACGACAAACTCCAACCGTTAGAAATTCCGGTTTGGAAATGGGAACATATAACAATGGACCTACTGACCAAGTTACCTAAAACGAATCGCGGTTTTGATGCCATATGGGTAGTGGAAGATCGATTGACGAAAAGTGCTCACTTCATTCCGATTCGTGAGACTTATACGTCAGAAAAGATGTCAGAAATTTATACCAATGAAATCATAGCACGTCATGGGGTGCCGGTGTCCATCGTGTCCGATAGGGATACCCGGTTTACTTCGAATTTCTGGCGAGATTTCCAAGAGCAGATGGGGACCAAATTATTCATTAGCACTGCGTACCATCCTCAAACGGATGGACAAAGTGAAAGGACGATACAGACATTGGGGGGGTATGCTACGGGCGTGTATAATCGACTTTGGAGGCAGTTGGGATGTTCACTTACCGTTAGTTGAGTTTTCGTATAACAACAGTTACCAATCTAGTATTAAGATGGCACCATTCGAAATGCTTTACGGTAGGAAGTGTCGAACCCCAGTATGTTGGGGTGAGGTGGGTCCACGTGAACTCGCTCATCAAGATATAGTACGAGCCACTAATGAAAAGATCGATATAGTTCGGGCACACTTGAAGGCAGCTCAAGACAGGCAAAAGGCGTACGCTGATAAAAGGAATAGGCCAATCGAATTTCAGGTTGGCGACATGGTCATGCTAAAAGTTTCCCCATGGAAGGGCGTTATTAGATTAAGAAAAAGGGGGAAGCTAAGTCCGAGGTTTATCGGGCCGTTTAAAATTATTGAAAGAGTTGGCAAGGTAGCTTATCGCCTTGAGCTACCGGAGGAACTAACTGGGATCCATGGCACATTCCACGTGTCACAATTAAGAAAGTGCCTAGCTGACGAAACGACCTATATCCATTACGATGACATCGAAGTGGATAATAGTTTGAATTATGCGGTAAGACCGGTGGAGATTTTAGACCGGAAGGTCAAACTTTTACGAAATAAACAAATTGACCAAGTCAAGGTCAGATGGGAGCATAGGAAAGGTTCGGACACTACGTGGGAGTCCGAAGAGGAAATGCGACGTCTTCACCCTACGTTATTTGGTACGTACTACGGTTTCGGGGACGAAACCCTATTTAAGGGGGGGTGGACTTGTAACACCCCAAAAGCATAAAACTTTGTGTTTAAAATGTGATGTTAATTTAACAAGAATTAACTAACTAGGAAATTATAACCCAGTTAGTTGATAGTCTTGAAATAACTTACTCTAAAGTTAAAATACTTAAACTTAAAGCTAAATGGTAAATTGAGGGACTAAACTAGCCAAAACTGAAAGTTTAGTAGTAAATTAGTAATCAAAATACAAAGTTCACCCATTTGAGGGTGGGCATCGATCGAACAGAGAGAGAGGGCGACCAGGGGAATTTCCAAAACCCTAAAACTTCATTAATCTTGCAAATTGAAGGATTAATCCAAGTCAAAATAAAAAATTGAGCTTAGAATCATGATCCTCATCACAAGAGGATTGTAAGGTATGCAAAATCTAATGAAATCTCGTAACTTGAATTTCTCATGATTTTGGGAAATCTGAAAATTTGATGTTGCATGTGTGTTATTTGATTAGTTTAGAATTGATTTGGTGTTTAGAGGTGTGACCTAGCCAATTCCATGTGAAATCATGACCAAATTCAGGAAACTCCATGAACACCTTGAAGGTGGGTTGTGGGTTTAATTGACCTTAGAAGATAGTTCCAGAAAAATATGATGTTTAATTGATATATGATGGCTTTATTGAAGTTAAGTTAACTAATTAGCAAGCCATAAACATGAATACGAATGATGTAGAAATTCTGCCCTCATAATGTTTGTTGAAATGCCTCAAAGACGGCTTGAAAACTGAATTGTTAAGTTTTAAACGCATAATTATGAAGTATGACGAATGTGCGTTATGTATGTAAAACATGGAGTTCTAAACATAAAGTGCTTGAACTCCTTAGGGAAGGAAGCCGGGGCATCTAGCGGACAAACCGGTGTGGACGCACGTTTGAAGGGTTTGCTTTAAAGGTATGTAACTTGTTTCCGTTACATTTATTATATCGGATGATTCAAATATGTAATTGAATTTTGAATAAGAGTGTTTTGAATAAAACAATGAAGTCGTCATATCGATTGATCGACTAAATTCGGTTGGTACCCGTTGGTAGTCGTCATATAGGAGGATTCCTTAGACGAGCCAAACGGGTCAAATAATCAAGTAAAACATGATTTACATTCCGGGATATGATGGATTGTTGTATGTTATTGGTTGACATTTATCACATGTTAGAATTACTAGAATTGGATGTAATGAGTCTTAGAAAAGCGAATCACAAGATTTCTTTGAGTGAGATGAACAAAACCAAAACAAGACATGGATTTCCAGGACCCACCGTAAATTACGGTAATACCGTAATTTACGGTAAGGGTCAGACATTTTATGGTGAATATCTCCTGGTTTACGGTGACCAGAAATCTCCAGGACTCACCGTAAATTACGGTGATACCGTAATTTACGGTAGACCCAGAATAGTTGTTTTGTTTTTATTATTTTAAATGTGATGTTCAAACTTGTGATTATATTATATATTAACATCAAAACTAATGTTTTAATGGTTTTGATCATAGGTAAATTTGCAAATCTTACGGGTGGCGACCAAGTGATATATGAAGAACCGAACACTACATTTCTAAGCTTCCGCTATGTTTTGAATCCTTAAAACTTTGTATATGGGATGTAAACATGTTTTGAACATCTTTTTCAATGCGTTAACTTAGTCATTAGTCGACTAAGGTTTTTGTTACTTATGAACTTCTTAAATGAAAGTCATGTGCTTAAACAATATTTTCACTAAAATGGTGTTATTTATTAGTATAAACGAACAAAAAATTTAAGGGTGTTACAACTACATTAAACATAAACTAACATCAGCTCATAACTTGCAAAATGATCAGAATACATGTTCAACAACAAGGAATCGAACCATAAACAAGCAAGGAATTGATGGGTTGGATCGGTTATGCTTCCACTCGGTCTTTAAGCTTCAAAGTGGTCTCATCAGGACTGCTTCGGAACCCAGAAATCGCCCAGAAACATGGAGAAAAACCCAACATTTTGATGAGTAGCGAATGCTGCTATTTATAGAAAATTTTCAGTTTGGCATGGCCGTGCCGATGGCTCGCACGGCCGTGCGGTCAGGCCTTGTCGGCTGACGTCATTTCTCTGATCCCGGGTCAGCCAAGTGGACTAGTGGACAAGTTGTCTGAGTCACCAGATTGGCACGGTCATGCCGTTGGTCGCACGGTAGTGCGAGGTCATCAGAATCGTGATCAGAAACCTTGGCCTGGCTTTGGCACAGTCATGCGGCGGGTCGATGTTGGCACTGGCAGTCGCACTGGTAGTGCTTCCGAGATCGAACGATAGGCACGGTAGTGCCGATGGATGGCACGGTCGTGCCACACCTGGCAGTAATCAGAATTTTGCCCGTTTCATCACAAATGCATCAGAATTTGTCCGTTTTCATCAAAATTTTCTTTTGTTCTTCGTTTAAGACCTGAAAATATATAAGTACCGATTTTGGTACCTAAACGTCGCGGTTTCGGTCAAAAATGCTCAAAACAAGCATAATTTAACGTATATCAAACATCCCCACACTTGAACTTTGCTTGTCCTCAAGCAAACTTAAAGTAAAAACAAGGAAACAAATCTAAATATTTACAAAGTTACTAATTTGTTTGGTGGTCAAATTGGTTTTCAAAAAGTCATCATCAAAGATTTTAAAACAAACAAGCTTTGTTAGATGTATGAAAGGATAATTATAAAGCAATGATTCTACGTTCGATGGACTTAGCATGCAAATCTCTATATTTCTCACAATGTTCACACACACTCGGTTAAATTTCTGAATCATACATATAATGTGTATGTTAAACACTCGATGCCTAGTCAATGAATCATGCAATATTATAAGCTTGTCAAAAGATCTAATCTCCACCAATTAATATGTGAAAAACATAAATCAAGAGGTCTTTGAGGGGTTGAAATGATAGGCTAAGGTTAAGGGTATGGAATGGATATTTAAAAGTGGCTAAATGGTTAAAACTCCGCGGTTATTTGTAACTAGCGTAAATGAATCAAAAACTATACATAAATAACGCTTAAAGACGATTTTACACTTTTCGAGCTATACAACATATTTGTACTATTCAGTGCTTAAAATTGCTCTAATTTGATCGTCTTTTGATCTGTTTTTCGAGCACTATTTTCTGGAGTTTTTTTTAACAAGGAAAAATTACAAACAAGCTAGTTGGATAATAACTTTGGCCGAGTTTTAACATAAAGGTTTAAAAATAAAAAGGCTAAATTTGGTTAAGTAGGCTAAGTAGTTGGGTAAAATTAGAAAAACACGGAAAATAGGCTCAACATGGCGGACTAATGGATAATGTTAGGTGCGGGAAATAAACAAAGAAAAAGTCTAACACAAAAGGGTATCCTAAGTGCCTCCGTCATTTTCATGCAATTTCACATATTCATGATCCTGAAAAGTATAAAAATGATAAGTTCTAAATTACATGAAACATCCGGCTCACTCATTTTCCGCAAAAACAAAGAAGCATTGAAGAAAGCAGTAAAGGCTCAAAAATATGCTCATGTAAACGGAAGTAATGGTTATAAATGTAAAGATAAACATGCAAGTCTTTCTTTTGTTTCGTCACGCTTTTAGTTATCTTTTTCAAAAATCAATTTGGCTTGTTTGTTTTGATCAAATCTGATGGTTTCTAAAGAACACAACTGACCGTTTTTGTATTTTAAAGGGTTTTTTTTTAAATATATACAAACGAGGACACTCAAGGACAAACAAAGTTAACCTTAACCCCTCCCCACACTTGAACTTCACATTGTCCCCAATGTGAAACACGTACTAGTTAAGCGATTATGAAGAGCTAGAATAATAATGTGAAAAAGGATAGAGGTACTCCCTCAGAGTTGGAGTAGACTTGTATGAAATAGATTTTGAATATAAGTCTTCTCAACTCTGTGTGCATTCCTTACAAACCTGCCAAGTACGTCACTTAACTAAAACAGCAAACATTACTATTGATCAAACCGTTAGATGAGTAAAACCAAATCCATTATTAAACAAAAATAAACACACACTAAAAACAAGTAAGGAATCATACCTTGATTGAAGATTTGAGTTAAATTCTTGCAAAAATGGTTGTTTTTAGGAGTGGGAGAGCCAAGAAGGAGTGTGCGGCCAGGGTTAGTAATTTTGAAGGGTTTTTGCAGAAAATTCGTTTTTATACCCTGAAAAATTACAGTGGCTAAAAGTCGTACAAGGACGTGCGCATCAACCTGTGTACTGTGGTTCGCAACGTTGTGCCGCTGTGCACGGTAGTGTAATCGGTTCACACGGTATTGCGTGTCCGACGACCACCTTATGCACGCTGTTCTTGGTCAGATGTGATTATGAAGTTCAGAGTCGTGCAGATCAGGTGCACGGCTGTGTGTTATCTATACATTCTGCAGACAGAAGTAACAGAATGCTCTTCAACTCCTTTTTCTCAATAAATTTCACCACTTTTGTAAGGTTTTACCTGTTTTAACATTAAACCAACTTCAAAACTTCCTAAGACATGAATCAATTTTGTTTAAACCTACTAAAAACAGAATAGGTTAACGAACAAAGAAATAAATGTGATAAATTTAATATTTACAAAAATACCTTAGCGTGTGAAAACACACTCGCTAAATTTGTCAGCGAGTCGATAACTAGACTCCTTCTCCCCCACACTTGTTACGTGTGTGGGGCATTGACATGCCCTCTCGGATTTGGCTCCGTGTTACCTGAAAGACCACCCTGGGGCCTCTCAGACAACATTTTAGACAACTGTCCAACCTGATTCTCAATGGTCTGTATAGAAGCTTTCTGACTCCGCATCTCCCCTTCTTGAGCTATGAATCGTTCCTCGTGTTGTTGGTAGCGGTTCTCAGCTATCTGATTAGCACAATTGAAGTTTCCTAACAGTTGTGCCATCATCTCCTCTAGCTTAGAGTTACTCTGAGAGGCGTGAGGCTGGAAACTGCTCCCGGAGCCTTGATGATGGTAATGAGGCTGGAAGGATTAACCTTGAGACTGATAAGGCTGTGCCTGGGGCTGCTGTGGCGCGCGAGCATGATGAGCGTATCCGAGTGGGTTTTGGTTCCCAAAACCAGATTTCCACCCAAAGTCTAGATGATTCTTCCACCCCGGATTGTACGTGTTGCTGTAGGGGTTATTTTAGGGCCTTATTTGATTGCCCAGATAGTCCACTTCTTCGTGGCCAGTAAACATAACACCCTGCTCACAAGTACCATGCTCGTGTGACACTCCACACTGCTCACATGATGATTGTACCTTCAAAACGTTCTGAGCTTGATCAAACCTTGTTGCCAAAGCTCCGATCTGCGCTGCAAGAGCCGTATACGTATCCACCTGATGAACTCCAGGAATAGATGATGCTTTATTTCGCACTCCACTGTGACGTGAACTCGACTTCAAGGTAGCTTTCTCTATAATTACGTAGGCTTCCGTTGGTGTTTTAGTTCCAAGATCGCCTCCTGCATATACGTCTATGCGTTCTTGTGAGTCGTAGTTGAGTCCTTGGTAGAAGTTCAACACAATTTGTCTTTTGGCCAACCCATGATGTGGAACATCCATCAGAAGATCTTTGAACCTCTCCCAAGCAGCGTTTAGAGATTCTCCTTGGTCCTGTTTGAATTTCATTATACGGTTCTTAAGCTTAGCTGTCTTTTCCGGCGGAAAGTATTTTTGCATAAAAAGATCTGCCATCTCGTTCCAAGTCGTGATGGACCCTGCTGGAAGTGACAAAAGCCAAGATCGGGCTTTGTCTCGCAAAGAAAATGGAAAGAGTCACAAACGAATTGCGTCTTAAGAAACGTCTCGAATTTTGAAAGTCGAACATACCTCGAGAAATGACGCGATGTGTCGACCTGGATCCTCGTGATCCTTTCCATCGAACTGCACAGAGTTTTGTACCATGTTAATTATACTATATTTGATTTCAAAACTCGGTGCTGCTATCGTAGGTCGGGCGATGCTGGTGTCACACCCCAAAATTATCAGAGCTGGCGTGACTGGACTGGTATCTTCATTGCACAGTGGAAGCAAATAAAGCTAAGACTTCTAGAAAATGAATGCCCACTAAGTACTCGACTCTTCATGGTTCTCCTATTCCAACCGTGCCATAACTTTGAAAAGTAACCTGAGAAAGAAACATGCGAAAAATCAACATAAAGTTGAGCGAGTTCATAGTTTGTTTTGGAAAAGATTTGAAACAAATCTTTTTGATTAACCGATTTTTGAAGTATTGTTGAGAAAACGAATTTAAAATCATTTTCTTGTCATGTTGTATGGAAACTCTGTATTTGTAACGCATTATATTCGCAAAAACCTTGCTAATGTAAACTCTTGTGTTTGTAAAACTTGTATAACCGTCAATGTCCACCCCGACATTGACAACATGCATGCAAAATCTTGTGCTTTGAATTTGTATAGAGCATAGTACGTAATTCATAAAGACGTATTGAAACTGAGTTCTGTATATGTAAGGAATACGAGATTGTTAATGGTTCACGAGGCCACTAACATATGACACGACATAGGAAGCATCCAAACCATAGGCATTTTTCTAGTTGTCGATTCACGACTGAGACACAAAAGCACTACTTGGTACTAGTTATCACCAAGAGTGTGGCTGCCCGAACACCCATTAGATCTAACCTTTTGTTCTGCGGTCTTAGTATGTACACGATTAATGGTGCTTATGTTACCCTATTCGTGGCATGATCTATTATGTCATTCCTTAGTTTAATGTACCTCTTGGTACTTGTATTTTTCCGTAGTTTAGAAAACTAGAATTCGTGTGTATGCACATTTCGAAAAATAAGCTTGTTTGAAAAATCGGTATAAAACAGAAGCTTTTCGTAAACCATTTGCGTCAGTTAAAACTTGCTTGTAAAATGGTTTAGAAATATGTAATTCTTGTATGCTTTTCAAAAAGTGCATGTCTTTCCACCCCGAAAAGGTTTAGAAAAATGTAAAACCGTAAAAAGGTGGGGTTATGAACTCACCTTAATATTCCTGTGCAAAGCTAGCTATATACGACTTCGTGATGTCGTTCCAAGAATGCGAAGTAGCTAGCGTGCATTCTACAATATCCCTAATCACGGAATATCTTATAAGTTTCTAACCAAAAGCGGTAACTAAACTACGTGTCACCGAGCTCTACCGAATCGTTAACCGAACGATTTGACGGCACGTTCATAACTTAATAGAAACGAGGAAGTTGTATTCGTTAAGTTTCGTCTAATGTCGGTAATAGTTTACTAAGTCTTTGAAAAACACTTAGTTCTCGTGAGATTTAAAATATATAAATATTTATATAAAAATATATAAATATTTCGGTAGAATCTCGTTAGTCGTCTTAGGAAGTCGTTTGTGTATATAGGAATATTCGTATGAAAGTAATATATAATAAACTTGTATTATATATATTGCGTCTTGGATATATTTGCCATAATATACGTATACGCCGTTTCAGCGTTTGTAATAAATATAAAAAGTTATATTTATTTTGCGAAAATATCATCGGGTTGTTTGAAGTTTGAAATAAATATAAAACTATATTTTTTTATAAAGGAATTCGTGTGGTACGATATTTGAAATAAATATAAAAACTATATTTATTTTTATAAAACGAATTCGTGTTACGCGATTGTTTGAAATAAATATATATACTATATTTATTTATAAAAGGATTCGAGTTTACGTTCGAAATAAATATATAAATTATATTTATTCTTATAAAAGGATTCGTCGAATTTCCGAAGTTCAAAATAACTATGTTTGTTGTTGTAAATAGTTTCCAAATTGTTGTTTTCGTAAGTTGTAAAGTGTCGTCCAAAGAAACTTTATATTTGTATCTTGTTTTATAAAAGTCCCTTTATAACAATAATTATTGTTTTACAATAAAGTACGTTTTGTTTTATAATAAAACTCGTTTTATTTTACGGATTTTCTCGAAAAACGGGCAGAGTTTCCTCTATTTTTGGACGGCCTCGACAACACCAATTGTCGTTATTTCTCCAAATTCAACAAGATTCAAACAATATAATCAATATATGAGATTTCGTCAGTTATGTAAAAATGTAAAGTATACTTAAAAAGATCAGTTCGAGATCGTTTTCACGTAATGAGTTAAAAGTATATAAAAACAACGTAATTAATTCTTGTTGTTAATATTTTACCAATCTTCGTATCGGAATGTCGAATAGGCTGACCGAGTTGACCGAGTCAACTGGGTTGACTCACGTTGACTGAGTTGACCCGGTTGACCGAGTTGACTCGGTTAAAGCGCTTCATGATTTGTCCTGAACCAAGCTGACCCATTAACTGGCTTTGACTGTTGACCCAAGCCATTGACCCGAATTGCTCTGTTGACCGAAGTTTGACCCGCTGTTGACCGCACCAAAACTTGACCCAAACCTTAAACTTTGAACCAATAATCTGACCGTAAGAACCCGAAACCAAGCCGTGACCCGTAATGAATCTGAATCGATCCAGAATAACCATCATGTTGGGATTGAACCCTGACAAAGGAACAGATAATGAAAGCCAAAACTGGATCAGAGTAATGGATCCAGAATAAGCAGATGTTTGGTTGCAAGTCTCTCCCCTTGGAAGTGGTTTTAACATCTGCTGACCTCCTATCTGTTGATCATGCAAAATGCTGACATACAACTTCTGATCAAGTCAAAGTCTGTTGAAGAACTAAAGCTCTGCTGCTCAATCTACTGCCTTGTTTCAAGCACTGCTGATCATGACAAGTACTGCTGGGTTCACAGCAGTGGAAGGATGCAGCAGCAGTTTATGTTTACTTTATGTATTGAATTGTAACATCAGTAGTTAGCATAGCAGTGTTTGTATAGGTCAGTTGTTAAGAGTTTGTTAGGAGGTTAGATGTCACTTTCATGGTGACGTCAGCTTAGATGCTCAGTAGTTTGCTAGTGCCTATAAAAAGAACAGTACTCTGTACTGTTCTGTTTAGCTCATTCACCATCTTCTTCCTGCACGAACAAATACTGAGCTCGGGCTGAGGGGGAGTTTGCGAATCATACATGCATTGTAATCAAAGTTTGAAATAAATTTAATCATTTGATTCTGTGTTGAAAATATATGATTGAAAGCATTTCTTTTGTTTGATTGTGAAAAGTTTGCTACCATTTAATTTCCGCTGCACAACTCACTCATAATTCCATCTTAATTCAAACACAGATCACAATCAATCCAAACTCAGATCCTAACAATTGGTATCAGAGTCTGGACAGTCAAATTTGATTTAACAATCATTTTGACGTAAATAGTTCAACTCGAAATAGTTGATACTGATAGTTTGTTCGTCTTGTTGAAAAACAGAGCAAGGTTTAATCACCGATAAAGTTGATTAATCAGTGCCTGTAAAACAACCAGGATGTCGTCACAGTCTCAAGATGATAAAAATAACATTGGCTCGCTTTTTAAACCTCCAATGCTTAAAAGAAATGAATACAACATCTGGGAGAGAAGGATGTGTCACATCCTTGCTCAATAAAACACTGGATGTTGGAGGTCTGTTGTTTTCGGTCCTCATGTTCCTATGGTGCCAAGTGCTGAGGACACCAAGAAGTTCGTTCCTAAACCAACTGAAAATTACACTGAATCTGATTTTCAGAAGTTCGAACTTGATGCCAAAGCATTTAGCATCATAGCCTCTGCACTACCCAACAAAATCTATGATTAACAGTGCCAAAGAATTATGGGATGCATTGAAGGAACAATTCGGGGGAACGGAAGAGGTTATTGAAAACAACAGGGAAATTCTGAATCAACAGTATGAAACATTTTGTCATATCAAAGGGGAGTCACTAACCCAACAATTTGAACGTTTCAGTTGTCTCATCAGTGAACTAAGGCTTGTTAAAGTTACATTTCCAAATGCAACTCAAAATAGCAGGTTCCTTAGATCATTGCCCGAAAAATGGGACACAATTGCTTTTGTCACCAGAAATTCAGCTGAGTTCAAAGATCTGACCCTGACCCAACTCCATGGTAGACTCCTGAGCTATGAAAGGGAGTTAAACCAGAAAAGGAAGTTGCAAGAGTCTAGAAAAGTTGCTGATGACTATTCATTTGGCAGCACAACTCTATTTGGTCAGGAAGAATCTGGTAGCAGCAGTAAGGATCAGAGTTATGATCATTTTATTGACATAACTGCTGGTGGTAATTTTAACAACTCTGATTCTCACTCTGCAAATTATGCTTTCATTGCAAATATTGAAAACCAGATGTCAGATAACTTATGCTTTGAACTAAATGATTTGCAACATTTTGATCCCACTGACTTAGAAGAGATGGACATTTTGCATCAATTGGCTTTGCTTAGTGTTAGAACAAGCAAATTCTACAAAAGAACAGGGAGAAAATTCCTAGGGCTTCATGGGAATTTAAGGGTTGGGTTGGATAAGTCAAAAATCAAGTGTTACAAGTGTAATAGGCTAGGTCATTTTGCTAGGGAATGTAGGAGTCAAACCACTGGTCCCATAATTACTCACCCTGGCTCAAACCCTAGACCACAGCAACAAAACACTGTGCACTATACCCAATATACCCCTGCAGCACATGTTAACACTGCTCATTATGCTGCAACCCCTGTGCCTGTGCATTATGTTCAAATCACTGTTCCACAAATTTAGTATGTTCAAACCCCTGTTCCTCAGGCACAAGTGCAACCTGTTGCACCTCAACAAACTGCTCCAACTGTGACACAACGAGATCAGCAAAGCTTTTTCACACAAGGCTTTGTTGATTGGAGCAGCATGCCTGAAGAACTTGGTGATGAAAATTTTGCTCTCTATGCCTCTAATGATACTTTTGATGATGAATTTTCTTTGATGGCATTAGAGTCAATACCAGAAGGGATAGAAACTGAAGGTGAACAGCTAAGTGCTGAAACAGTGGATGAAGTTGCTGAAGCAGTGGTTACTGAAATTGCTGGTGAACTACTGCTGGAAGAAAATTCAGAAACCCTGCTTGAACCACTGTCTGAGCCCTGGTCCAAAGAAGACAAAAAGGAAGAGGAAAAGAAGAGAGCTGATGAAGAAGGTGATCATCAATGTGACTGTGCCATGATGGCTGCTGCTAAGGTATCACCTCAAGTTCTTGAAAAACTGTGTTCAGACAAATGTATTAATGTATTTGCTAACATCAAACAGGTAAATGAAAACCTTTGGAATAAAATCTTATCTGATGAAGTCAAATTTGAAAAGTCATTAAAAGAACTTAAAAACAAATTGGCTGAAAAAGATAAAGTGATCAGCAGTTTAAAAGAAGAGCAAAGCATAACCAAAACTCAAATCCAAACTATGGTAGAAAAATACCAAGTTTGCAAAAAGGAGTTGGAGTCTACCCAGATCACCTGTGAAAGATGGGTGGAGTCTTGTAAAGGGTATGAGGTTATGCTTGAGAAACAGCTTAAAAGCAATGTCAAGTTTGGTATAGGACATAGAAAATATGATGATCTTGTAAACACTGCTGCAATACAAGTTGTTTCTTCTGAAATCATTCCAACCAACAAAAGTGGCCAAGAAGTTAAAATAACTAACAAACTTGGTAACAAAATTACTCTGGAAAGATCTGTGGGATCTTCAACTCTTGAAGAAATTGAGAAATACCAATTTAAACCCACATGGTTTGATGAGTGTGATATCCTCGAAAACTTCAAACCCATGGATTTCACAACCATTGATGGTGTAAAAGCTCCTAAAGCAAGGGTCATTCCTATCAAAGATATCCCAACAGAGGTTCAAAACTCTGTTGCAAAGGAATCTGAGAAAAGGAAGAAAAGAAAAAAGATTAAAAACCTGTTTTGTGATTTTTGTGAAAAGAGGAATCATCTAAGAAAGATTGTTTTCATCTAAAAGCACATGATCTAAACAAAACAAATGTCATTGTTCCTGCTGAAAGCTGCACCATCTGTGGTAAAAATAACCACAAAACTAAGGAATGTGTGTATCTCAAAAACTTTGATGAAAAGAAGAAAGAGTACACTGCAAAAAACATTCTTAAGTTCATCAGCATCATCTGTTAAGTTCACCAAGAAACAACCACTGTTCGTCCCAGTCCAAACAGCTGTCACAAACCAGCTGAACCAAACATCTGTTCAAAGAGATGTTCAGGTGACTGATGCACCCCATGCCAATCAATTCAAAAGAGGTAAGGGACAACCATCATACAATAGGATCCCACATGTTTATGAGACTTACAAAAAGCCCTCTAAACCCAAAGTGAACAGGTATCCTTTTGGTTATCAACAGATGATTGGTCAAGACCTCCAATAGTGGTTAGAGAAAAACATTCTCAAAAATGTTCAAACCCCTGAGCTAACCGCTGTCCATGCATCTGTCATCAGCTCAGACACTGTTGAGACCCCATCCAAAGCCTTATTGGCTTTGGAAACCTTAATGAACTAATCCTTTTACTTCATGTGCAGGGAGCTTCTGCATGCTTAGATAGTCTTTGGTATGTAGACAGTGGAGGCTCCAGGCACATGACAGGATGTAAAGCCCTACTCAAAGATTTCAAAATCCATGGAGGGGGTGATATATCCTTTGGGAATAATAGTAAAGGGAAAGTTCTGGGGTCTGGTACAGTTCAGTCTGGAAATGTAAAATTTGAAAATGTCAATCTAATAGACAATCTGAAATTCAACCTCCTGAGTGTCTCACAAATGAGAGACAAGGGGTATGGGACATTCTTCACAAAGGAGTGTTGTAAGATTGTTGGACCAGAAATGGTTGAAAAGATTGAAGCAATAATTAAATCAGGAAAAACAAAACTTGTTGCTCAAAGAAGTGGCAATGTTTATGTTGTTGATATGTCAAGAGAGTGTCCCAGAGCTGATGCCTGTCTGTTCTCAGCTGTCTCTAACAAAGAGACAGAGCTATGGCACAAAATACTGGGACACACAAATCTCAAGACAATCAATGAAATTTCAAAAAATGGCTTAGTGAGAGGCTTACCACAAAAAATGTTTTCATGTCCTGAACACTGTGTTTGCTGTTTAAAAGGAAAACAGCATAAAAGCTCTTTCAAGCCCATTGAAGAGTCCAAAACAACCCAGTGTTTGTGAATGCTGCACATGGATTTGTTTGGCCCAGTGCAAGTCATGAGTCTCAAAAAGAAGAGATATTGCTTGGTTATTGTTGATGACTTCTCTACGTTTACATGGACCTTCTTTTTACACTCAAAAGATGAGACTGCAGGCATTTTGCAAGACTTTGTGACACAGGTTGAAAAGCAATTTGACCTTCCAGTAAAAGTCTTCAGGGGTGACAATGGCACAGAATTCAAAAATAAGGAGTTGGATGCCTTCTGTGTGAAGAAAGGGATTGTAAGGCAGTACAGCATCCCTAGAACACCAGAGCAGAATGGGGTTGTTGAAAGGAAGAACAGAACATTGATTGAGGCTGCCAGAACCATGCTTGCAGATTCAGGTTTGCCATTAACTTTTTGGGCAGAGGCAGTAAATACTGCTTGTTATGTCCAAACAGAGTTTTGATCAACCCCAGGCACAAAAAGACTGCTTATGAAATTCTGTATAAAATTAAGCCATTAATCTCATATTTCAAAATTTTTGGTTGCCTATGTTTCATTTTAAACTTAAAAGATTCTATCTCAAAGTTTGCAGCCAAAATTGATATGGGATACCATCTGGGATACTCAACCACTGCTAAGGCCTACAAAGTGTTCAACACACGGACCAAAGCAGTCGAAGAGACTTTGAATGTAAAGTTCAATGAACTTTCATCAATGAAAATCCCTGCAAACCCTGCAGAATTGTTTGATCTTGAAAAATTCACTTTTGAAAATACTGCTGTCAAGACTAATAGTGCAAGTCCATCAGAAGATTCATCATCAGACTATGGATATGAGATCATCATTCCTCAAAAGTCTGCTCCAATAGGGAGAGCATCAGTTATTCAAAACAGTTGTCAAAGCTCAACCACTGCTACCTCAACAGTTGTTGACCAAAGTAGCCCTTGAACCACTGCTTCCACCTCATCAAACACTGCTGACAAAAGTCCTCAAACAGTGGATCAAAGTCAGCAGGTTCCCACACCTTTACCCCCTATGCCACCACCTTTTGAAGCCACTGCTGGGTCATCAAAGACACCAGCAGTGGTTAGCTCAGATGATACACATCTGCAGCCTTCACCATTCAATGCCATTATTCCATACCAAGGAGAGCTCATCTTCTTGAAATCTCATCCACCAGATCAAATCATTGGCAACATCAATGAAGGGGTGCTCACAAGAAGGCAATCCCAAAACATTTGTCTTTTTGCAGGTTTTCTATCACTCCATCAGCCAGTCAAGTACCAAGAGGCACTGAAAGACAACAGCTGGGTAGAAGCCATGCAAGAGGAGCTCCAACAGTTTAGAAGACAACGAGTATGAGAGCTTGTTCCATTGCCAGAGGGTGTGAGTCCAATTGGCACAAAATGGGTCTTCAAAAATAAAACTGATGAAAGGGGTATTGTTGTCAAGAATAAAGCCAGGCTGGTGGTTCAAGGTTTCAGATAAGAAGAGGGCATTGACTATGATGAAACATTTGCCCCTGTAGCAAGACTTGAAGCTATCAGACTCTTTCTGGCCTTTGCTGTCAACCACAACATCAAGGTGTATCAAATGGATATCAAATGTGCATTCATCTATGGTAAGATTCAAGAGGAGGTTTATGTTTGTCAACCTCCAGGTTTTGAGGATCCATTTAATCCAGATCATGTCTACAAGCTAAATAAAGCTTTGCATGGCTTGAAACAAGCACCAAGGGTCTGGTATGAAACTCTGTCCACCTTTTTACTTTCCATTGTTTTCACCAGAGGCAGGATTGATAAAACACTGTTTTTAAAATGGAGAGGGAAGGATTTGATGATTGTCCAAATTTATGTGGATGACATCATACTTGGAAGCACATGTAATAAAATGTGTGAAGAGTTCAGGCAACTCATGACAGCTGAGTTTGAAATGAGTGCAATGGGTGAACTCTAGTGCTTTCTTGGTCTCCAAGTAAGGCAGCTGCAAAATGGTACTTTCATCCATCAAGGCAAATATGCCAAAGAACTTTTAAAGAAATTTGATATGGATGATTGTAAGCCATGTAGTACACCCATTGCAACCAATAAATTGGTCATGTCTGAAGAAAAGGATGATTTGGTTGATCAGACCTTATATAGAAGCATGATTGGGTCGTTATTGTACCTAACTGCATCTAGACCAGATATCATGTTTGCAACATGTGTCTGTGCAAGATCCCAATCAGCCCCTAGAAAGTCAAACCTTATTGCTGTAAAAAGGATATTCAGATACCTCAAAGGTGCTCCCACACTTGGTATCTGGTATCCAGCTGATGGTAAAATTGAGCTTTCAGGTTTCTCAGATAGTGACTTTGCTGGATGTGATAAAACAAGGAAGTCCACTTCAGGAGGGTGTCAATTCCTAGGCAATTGCTTAGTGTCTTGGCAAAGCAAAAAGCAAGCAGTTGTTTCCACATCCACTGCTGAGGCAGAATATATAGCTGGTGCAAGCTGCACAACCCAACTGCTCTGGCTTCAAAATCAGTTACTGGATTTTGGTATCACTGCCTTGAAGACACCACTCATGTTAGACAGCCAGGCAGCAGAAAATATCGTCAAAAATCCAGTTTCCCACTCAACCACCAAACCCATCGACATCAGACATCACTTTGTGAGGGATTGCTATGAAAAAGGTTTGATTTCTCTGCATCATGTTCCAACTAAAGATCAGCTGGCAGATGTGCTAACCAAAGCATTAGACACATCCACCTTTGAAAGCTTGATCTCTAGGATTGGCATGCTAAACATGGAATAGCAGGCAAAATCCTATTTTTCTATGAATAAAAGCATTAAAATGTTTTCAGAAAATCAAAAATCCATCCTTAAAAATAGCTAAAAATGAATTTTTCATTAAAAATCCTAAAAGTCTGCCATAACCACTGATGGGTTCAAAAGTCTGCTCTACTTCAAACGTCTGTCCACTGCTGAAAGTCATTCCCTGTTCTCATTTTCCTCTGATAAGCACTGATGTTCAAAATCAGTGTGGTATCCACTGCTGTGCTATCCACTGATAGTTAAAAGCATCCACTGTTCTCCATTACCATTACAACTACTGTCTTCACCAGTTGTTTTCACATAACGTACTGTTCAAAAGTACTGTCCTTCACTTCACCAGAGGATGGCATGCGGACAGTACATAGTGGTCAGACCTTTTGTAACCGCTGCCACGTCAGCATTCACTTTTCCTCCATAAAACCCCCTTTCAAACCCCAAACAGGGTTTCACTGTCGAATTGAATTCTTAAAAGTTCTCTTCTCAAAGCAGTTTCCATCACATTTCATCAAAATTCTTCACAATCTCATTTTCGATCCTCATCCTCAAAATGACAAAATCGAAATCATCCACAAAATCTTCCAAAGGGGCCTCTCAAAAGGCTACCTCCACAGAAATCCCACACAAACCGTCTCATAATCTTCTGGGTCTTCTCATAAAACCCGGCAACATCGATACATTTGATTCCATCCTTGATATGCTCAACGCATCAAAGTACAAAACTTTGTTAACCGTTGATGCACCCATTTACCTGCAAACTCAGAGAGAGTTTTGGAAAAATTGTACCCTTGAAAAACAAGGTGAAGATGTCATAGCCATTAACTCTACTCTGCAGAAGAAAGCAGTCCGAATCACACCGCAATCCATATCAGAGGTCTTTCAGCTCGATGATCAGGAAGGTAAAATTTCTTTCCCTAAAAACGAGTTAAAAATTGACTTCATTGAGCGAGGGTATGCAGACACGATGATGAAGAGGGATACCTTACAAAAAGGTTTCTTCCCTTCTGCAACACGATTTTTATTCCATACCCTCCTCATGTGTGTTTCAAATAAAACCACTTCTTTTAATGAAATACCATTGAAGATTTAAAATATGGGATATGCTATACTTCAAGAAGAAAATTTTAACTATTCCCAGGTAATCTTCAATGATTTGGTCAAAAATGTTGAAACAAAATCATTTTTACTGTTTCCAAGATTTTTAAGTTATTATTTTGAGAAAATATTCAGTAAAGATGATATTGCGGTAATAAACCAAGGTGACTCTTTTCAGATAAACAACTTAACTGCTGAAACATTTACAAGAATGTCAACACCTTGCAAAACACAAGCAGAGGTGCCTGAGCAGACTTTAGTAGCAAACACTGCTCCTTAGGTATCTGCTGCTGAGCCCACTGCTCAAGGTGATCAAGGTAGCCAACCAACTGCGTTGAAACCCACACCTAAAATCACCAAAAAGCCACAGAAAAAGAAAAATCAAAAACCCCCTAAACCCACCAAAAAGGCAACTCTGGAGGATGAGATACCAGAGCAACTGCCTGTGACAGCACAAAAGTCACAAAAAACCACTGCTGCTACTCCCTCACAGCAGTTGGTAAAAATATCTCAAACCCTAGCTGAAACTCCTCCTGTCTCTTCACAAAAAGAACAGGTTGTACAACAAGGGTCACCACATCATGATGCTCTAGAAGCACTTGTTTCCATCATCCATAGCCCAATACCCGGGGCAACTCATCTTTCTACACCCACATTCACATCCCCAATTCCCCCAAACACCAAACTACTGTTGGATGCAATTGATTTGAACCTAGCACAAACCAGTCCTTCTCACTCACATGTTCATGAGAATATACCTCAACAAGAGACTGGGCTTGATGTATCAATCTTTGCTAACCCACCAACACAACCTGAGAAGGTTACACCCCTTGAGTTACAAGTAACTCTTGGTGGTAATCCAAGTGAAGCAGCCACTACAAGTGTTGAACCTACAGGTTTACACTTGGTCAGTGGTTACATCAATAAGACTTCCTTGGAGGCAATTCCTTCCATAACACCTCTATTATCTGCTAGTGAGTTTGTATTAACCACTGGTGCCATTAAAAGATTATCAAGTGTTGAAGGAAGAAGACCCCAGTACCAAGACAAAGGGGCATCAGTTGTTGATGTTTGGAGTACACTCCCTACCTCAACATCTGATAAAACCACTACTAGTGGGAAATCAAATGATCCCATTAAATTGGGTGATGGTTTAAAGTACCAGGAATTGACGGCAAGAGTTGAAAAGCTGGATACATCTGTTGTAGAAATCAAACACATGCTGCAACAGTTATTAACAGTTCAAATGGTACAATCCACTGCTGTTCCACCTCAAGCACCTGCTCCTCCACCAGCAGACGTTACAAATGAGCTCTGGAACCTTTTTCAACCTTTTCTCCAACAACAACATCAGCTGGCTGAACAGCAACATGAAAAACAAGTTCAAGATCTGAAAAATACAATGGAGACTAGGTTCAAGGATACAAAAGATGACATCAAGGCTATCAAGGCCCATCTGTTGACAACCACTGGCATTGCTCCTCCAACAGTTCTGTTTATTGATGAAATCTCCACAGATAATGCTGTTGGTGCATGTTTGTGACAACAGCTTAGATTTGGTCTTTGGATATCTTGTAATTAGTTATACGATAAACGGTTAGCGGGTTTAGCTTTGTATTAGTGAAATAATAGAGTTTGGGCTAAACTAAACCCATTTGGGTCTAGGAGTGGACAAAGAAAGGGATTGATAATGGATTGTATCTTGATCCAGAAAAGGATGCAATGCTCAAAAATATTCCCTTCCCAGATGGTAGTAAGAAGGTTGATGTTACCCATAATGCACTTGATGATGGTATCATAAGTGTAAAAAGGGATAGAGCGGCAAAGGATTTATCAAGGTGGAATGAGGAGAAAAGAGCTTTCATGGAGCTGAATGCGCAGGGTTGTTCTGGTGTAAAGGATGTTCAAAATCCTGTACCAAAAAGAAATCTTACTAGAAAAGTAAGGAAACCCAAGTCCACACTATCCAGTCTTCCAAAGCATACTTCAAAACCACTGTCCAAAAGCCACCAACATCAAACCTCCACCCAAACAGCTGTTGCAACTTCTGTTGTACCAACATCTGCTGGTACTTCAGTTGTTACAACAACTGGTCTCACTTCAACACACACCACTTCACCACACACCACTACCACTGCCTTATCACCACTTTAAACAACATCTCCACCATCACCTCCTGCCAAAAAGCAGAAGACAGCAGATGTTACAACATCTGCTGTAATGACAACAGTGGTTGAAACACCAGTTGTTTCAACAGCTGTTAGTCAATCACAAACCACTGCCTCTCCTAAAATAAAAAGGAGAAGGGTGATCATACCAGATGATGATTCTCCATCACCACCACCAACAGCTTCAAAATCCCAAGCACTTGTCACAATTCCAAAACCCATTCCTCTATCTTCAGCTCAAATCCAAAAGCCATTACCTCCTGCAGGTGTTGTATTTCCTTTGGAACTCATAGCAGTTAGGGAAGAAATCAAATCTTTCCATTATGAGGATGACCCTGCTAAAAGGAGTTTGCCATCGATTGAAGGATATCCCAGGCCAAATAATATTGAAGAATATTTGAGAATCAAGGCCATGCAAGCAGAGGATATCTCAATCAAAAATAGACAAGGGAAGTCTGATAGAGAATTTCAGCAAAACTATCAGTTTTTACTCACACAGGTCAGAGCTTTGGAGCAATTTACCAAAAATGTATGTCAGCAAATTTCTGAGAGGGCAGATGAGTCCTTAAGAAAAGACTACATTGAAAACATCATGACCTACAAGAAATACAAGGGGGAGAAACATGTGACAATTCGAGTTTCCGAGATTCCACTTTCGCATTTATTGCACGTTCACTGTTTGTTTAGTTGCTTACTTACACAAATTGTTTGCGTTGTAACTGTATACATTGTGATTTGACAAAGTGTATTGTGATTGTTGCATGGTTATGTGTTATTTTACGAATGATTTGACAAATACATGAACTTGGTGATGAAACTGTAAATTATATGTAGTGTGTGTGTTTTGTGTAAAGGATGATACTTAGGGGTGTTTAGTGGTAATAATGAAAATAAAACAAAACCCCTTAACCGTAATCATTCTCACCAATTTCAATCATACGTCACTTCAAAATCATTCTCTCTACAATCATTTCTCTCATCATTCTTGGCTACACAAGTGCTCTTGCATCAATCTTGATCTTCCAATCCATCTAGAATCAATCCAAGGTAAATGTTTAATGATTATTTGCTGTTAATCAATGATTATTTGATTCTTGCAAACCCTAGTTCTCCAAATAATGGTTCTGTGTTTATTGAGCAGTTCTGATTATTGTGAAATGGTTTATGATTAGTTGTGTAATCACTTGCTTGACACTAAGATGCCTGATATGATAGAGATGTTTGATTGTTGATTAGATTACTGCACTGCGAATGTATGAAAAATTTCGTAGTCTGCAAACGTAACTGTTCCATTGAAAACTGTGAATTAGCCTTGAATATTCGCATGATTTTTAGTCCGGGGATTGTGTCAGGGTTTTGTGAAGTCACAAAGTCCGAGTATTAGTGGAATGCTTAGTCCGAATTTTTGATTTGAATGCTTGATCTGAGTTTTGTGAATGAAACATAGTCTGAGTTTTGTAAGTATTTCAATGGTCTGAATTTTATTAAAGAATGCATATGGTCCGAATTTTTATGAGGGTATGCCTAGTCCGGGTTTGTTGAATAATATATAATCTGAATTTTTGATTGAACATGATCCGACTTTTAAGAAGTGTTGTTGGTCCGACTTTTAAGAGGTGTTGTCTAGGTCCGACTTTTATGAATGATTAACATGGTCCGAATTTGTAAAGGAGTATCTAGATCCGAGTTTTTAAAGGGGGTGTTGGTCCGAGTTTTTAGAAGGAATGTTTGTCCGAGTTTTATGCTATGATGCCTTGTCCGAGTTTCATATGATATGTATGGTCCGACTTCTTGTGATGATGTGTAGTCTGGATTTCTTGTGGTGATGTTTGGACCGAACTTTGTTGTTAATGTTTATAAAGATCCGAGTTTCATAAGGGGATGCTTGGTCTGAGTTTTTAGTTATTGTTTAATGCTAAGTTCCATGCTACTGTATATTACTGTAAGATACTGTATGTTACTGGATGATACTGTATGTATGAACAATCTATGTCATGTCATTCTGTACACGATTATCACACGGAACACAGTTGTTTGGACATCAAGGAATTTGTAAACCCTAATTGAACGTAAACACTTACATTGAGTTTATGTGCAATGTACCTTAGGTCGTGTGTAACGGGCCTAACCATTAATTAACACTAGAAGCAATAACATACCGAGCAAACCAAGGTGAGTTCACACTCTTACCAAGGCATGGGATTCCCGGGGTTGGGAATGGGATTGAAGGAATGGGATTGTACTTACATTGTTACTAGACTATCTACCATCGTCCTCGGATGCGCATGATACATACGTAAAACCTACGTATACTTGTACTCATCACTGTCCTCAGGTTGCGAAGGACACTTACGTAAAACCTATGTAAACTCATACATACTACTATCCTAGGGTTATGAAGGACATTTACGTAAAACCTACGTAAACCCCCGCGTACCACTGTCCTCTGGATAAGAAGGACACTTACGTAAAACCTACGTAAACCTCGTACGTACTACTGTTCTCCGGTTAAGAAGAACACTTATGGTTACCTCTAGTCTAGTACATACACACATGGGAAGCCCCCACTAAATGAACATACAATTGACTTAGTTAATACCGCATGGTGATGCAACGAACTTACTATTGCAAACATACTTACTGTGAACTCGCTCAACTAGTTGTTGACTTTCTGTTACATGCCTTGCAGGACCATAGGTATTCATGGAGCTTGCACTGGAGGCGCGGTCGTTGTGGACAAGGATCGTGAATGCTTTGATTAAACATTTGACATTTCATACTTTACTTATGTTGGGCTTTTACTCATATGCTTCCGCTAAACGTTGAATTTATACTTATGTTTTGAACATCTTACATATGTATTGGTTTGGTTAAATTACATTTACTTCTACTATTTACGTTGTCCTATATGATTGGTGGCTTGATCCTGGTCAGTCACGCTCCCAAGCGGTGACACTCCGTGGGTGGATTTTGGGGGTGTGACAAAACACATGTACAAAAACTGGACCATTCCTGAGCTTGAAAAAGAAGTAGCCAGGATTCATGAAATGATCAAAAATAAGGTCAAGCAGACTCCTCCTGAAAAATTCAAACAGTTTGAAGCTGAAAAGGCATTAGAGTTGAAGAGAATGAAAGAGGAGCTTATTACAGCTGATTATGGGTCAAGGAACTCTGTGTCAAAGTGGGGAGAAGCTAGGGTCAGGGCCACCTATAAAAGGTTGGAGGAACTTAGGAAGAAAGATCCAACAGCTCCACAAAAGCCTGACTACTCCAAAGCAGAGGTCTCGAAAAGACCATCAAAGCTGCAAGCCAAAAGAACCACTGCTCCCGCTGGTGCTTCCATCTACAAAAGAAGGAGTCAAAACCAGTTGGATGCTGAAACAACTCAAGAGTTAATTGCTGGTGATGACCTTGTGAAAGAAGGCATAAGAAGAATGATTGAAGAAACTCTTGAGTTGGACCAATCTGCAAGTACTGCTCAGCCAGTCATGAATAGGCCAGCATCACCAAATACCTCATCAAATAAAAATCTCCCAAGAAACCCACCAGGCTCAAAAGTACTAAAGTGGAAAACTGATAAACAGACCCACGTACTGACAGTGTTCAAGTCTAGTGGAGAAGTGAAGAAATTAACAAGGGAACAAGCTCTTGGCCAGAGTCTTGAAGATTCCACTTAGCAGGGATGATGATGATGATGATACAGATGCCTTAACCTTTGAATTGCAACTCAAAGGGCAAATAAGGGAACTGCTGATGAGGCAATAAAGATCTGCAATAATGAAGATTTTTGGCATTATCTGTTCCAGGGGGAGATTGTTGGGATTGAACCCTGCCAAAGGAACAAATAATGAAAGCCAAAACTGGATCAGAGTAGTGGATCCAGAATAAGCAGATGTTTGGTTGCAAGTCTCTCCCCTTGGAAGTGGTTTCAACATCTGCTGACCTCCTATCTGCTGATCATGCAAAATGCTGACATACAACTGTTGATCAAGTCAAAGTCTATTGAAGAACTAAAGCTCTACTGCTCAATCTACTGCCTTGTTTCAAGCACTGCTGATCATGACAAGTACTGCTGGGTTCACAGCAGTGGAAGGATGCAGCAGCAGTTTATGTTTACTTTATGTATTGAATTGTAACATCAGTAGTTAGCATAGCAGTGTTTGTATAGGTCAGTTATTAAGAGTTTGTTAGGAGGTTAGATGTCACTTTCATGGTGACGTCAGCTTAGATGCTCAGTAGTTTGCTAGTGCCTATAAATAGAACAGTACTCTGTACTGTTCTGTAGAGTACTGTTCTGTTTAGCTCATTCACCATCTTCTTCCTGCACGAACAAATACTGAGCTCGGGCTGAGGGGGAGTTTGCGAATCATACATGCATTGTAATCAAAGTTTGAAATAAATTTAATCATTTGATTCTGTGTTGAAAATGTATGATTGAAAGCATTTCTTCTGTTTGATTGTGAAAAGTTTGCTACCATTTAATTTCCGCTGCACAACTCACTCATAATTCCATCTTAATTCAAACACAAATCACAATCAATCCAAACTCAGATCCTAAGACATCACCATCACTACCGCCGTCGTTCGTCGGCGCGGCTCCGACGTCCACCAACGACATCCACACCCGAACCACAACAGAGCCTGAACCCGTAACTTTGACCCGGAATAAAGCCCAAAATAAACCCGGCTCCTGAAACCGAAATCTGAAAATTTGAACCCAAATGACCTGAATCTGATCAGATCTGAACCCAGCTCGAGCCAACTCAGGAGCTGATGCTGAATCATTGTCTTCGCAGCCTCATCATCAACGGCTTCAACCTTCATCATCATCAACTTCGACATCAGTCCGCATCTTCATCTTCGGCGTCACCGGCAGAGCCGGGTTCACCGGTCGGACCTTGTAGCCGAGAGAGGGGGGGTGTAGGTGGGTGTTGTCGGTCGGTTACCGAGGAGACGAAGGGGTGTGGCCGGTACCGGCCGGCTCCTTGCCGGCGGTTTCATCAGAGAGAGAAGGGGGATCGAGAGAGTTAGAGTAGGATGTGAGAGATGGATGATGTTTGAACTTTGAGTGTGTTGTGAGAACAAGGTTTCAATTTAAGTTATGAGTGTGTGTGAATTATCTGATGTTGAATGGAGATAATGAAATCTTTGTGTTTGTTTGTTTTTTTTATTTAGGTTTGCAAGGTGTTTGTTGGTCTGATATATAACCGAGAGAGAGAGACAGGAAAGTCATTTTCTTTTGTGTGTGTATATAGTTGTGAGTATGAAAGAGTTTGTGTGATTTACCCTTTTGTTTATAGAGTTTAGATGTTAAGATCTTGTAAGATCTTGTGTAGATTTCATAAATCTAGTATAGACTTTGTAAATCTTGTTTAGATTTTGTAAAGATTTTATATAGATCTTATAAGATTTTGTAGATCTTAATAAGATTTTGTAGAGATTTGGCAAGGATTTTCAAATCTAGTAGAGATTTTATAAGATCTAGTATATTATGTGCAGGTTTAGGCTTGTGAGTTTTGGGCTTGGGCCCAGGGCCCACAAGCCCATCTCACGTGTAAGTGGCCCGTAATTCCAATGAGACACGTTTTAAAACCGAAATCACCATAGCCTAGTAAAAATATATTTTCAGAGTTAAAAAAAACGTGTAAAAATAATGTCGGTATCCGTCGTAGTCGCGTTAATCATCTGTTAATCACGTAATTAGGAGCCGTAAATCACCAGTTGTCACAGCTGGGTAGCAAGCCCTCTCCTCCTGGATGTCCGGTCACATTCAAAGGCTGGTCGTCCTCCGCCATAATGCTTCCTCTGTCGTCCTCTGAACTCTCGCTATAAGAAAGTATCATTGGTTCGTCGATTGTGACCGCAATCCTTTGTGCCACAATAAGTGATCTTTCGCGAAGCCGCCTGCTTCTTCTTAGGTTATTTTCTGGTTCATTGGCTAGCTCAGCAATAGCGGGTACAGGGGTTGTGGACATTAACCTGTAAGTAATAAAGAATGCATTATACGGAAAAATAACAAATAATAATATAAGTAAAATAAATATAAATAATAATACTATTATACTATATACATACAATTTATTAGACATATGTATTTATTTATTTATTTACTTATTTACATCCAAAAATTGTTTTTTTTTTTTTGTTTTCAGAAAATCTGATGAGATCTAATAAAAATCTGATGAAATTCTGATAACTTCATCAGAAATCTGATAAATTCATCAGAAATCTGATGATTTAATCAGAAAGTCTTCTCTCTTTTTTTTACTTATTTATTTTTTATTTTATATATCAGAAAATCTGATAAGATCTGATAAAAATCTGATGAAAATTTTCTTTCCATCAGAATTTCTGATAAATCCATTAGAATTTACAAGAAAATCTGGTAATTTCATCAGAAGTGAAAATTTTTGTCTCTGAAAATCTAATGCGTTTATCAGAATCCATCAGAAAATTTTATTTTATTTTCGCGGAGTAAAATAAAATAAATAAATGAGTAAATAAAATAAAAAAGCAGTTAAATAAATAAATAAATGAACAAGAATGAATAAATGAATGAAATAAATAAATAAATATAAGTGGTTCGATTCCGAACACGGGCATAAATATAAATAAAAACATGAATGAAATGGCTGAATTGAAACGAATGAAATAACTGAATTGAAATAAACGAATAAATAAATGTAAATATAAACAGAAATGAAAAAACTAAAATAAAATAAATTAAATAACTAAAATAACTGTACTAGAATGAAATAGATAAATAAATGAATGAAGTACAGAAATGAAATGACTGAATTAAAAATAACTGAAATGAAAGAATAAAAGAAAATGGTTCGATTCCGAACACATAACTGAATTAAATAAATAAATAAATGAAAAATGTTAGTCGAACAATAAAATAAAAAGTTAGTATGTTAGTGAGTTAGTAAAGTAAAACAGAAAAATTAGTTGGGCGTGCCAGACTAAATTTTCACAAGTTAGTAAATAAAACAAAACAAAATAAATACAAAATGTACGAGTATTCACAAATATATTCACAATTTGTACACCGGTAAAATAATAACTCGGATTGCTCCATTAATTTCGCCGTGTCCCCGGCAACGGCGCCAAAAACTTGACGTGGGCGCGGCTATACACATTTATTTATAGCATTTACAACCGCGCCCGACGAAAGGGTGTTTTATATTTATAAAAATGGTTTATACCTTAACATTAAAACACACACAACAAAGGACAAGTGTATCCCGTCATATATGCAGCAAAGTATTGGTAAGAGCCAGATATCGATCCATGGAACACGGGCGTTATAATGTACTAAATCTTTGTCAGTGTTTTACCAGATATAAGGAAAGGTGAATGGTTGTTTAAATAAATTATCTAAAATTACATCTAAAACATAAATATACTATTATCTTGTTTCACAAACAACCTAAACATGTTATCTATCAAATATGTCACAAAAGCACTTAATCAATTTTCCAATTTCGAGACAGTTAGTCATCCGCTAGGAATTTTCTAACATGATGATTCTTCGGAAAGTTAACGCGATAAACACACGTTAACCATCTAAACTCATTCTTTAGCGAGCTATTGATATTCATTCATGTGAACCTTTAAAGATAAATTAGTCATCCGCTACGAGTTTTCTAACCTCACTTATCAAAGAAAGCAATACCGATGGTCACAATTATGCCACGAGGATAAGCATTTAAGTAGATCATATAACAACATATTTCACCTTTACAAGTCTTGAACACAAATCTACCATGTCAGCAATTTCAGACCAAAACTACTAAACAAGGATCATAAACCGCATGCAAGAACATGTAATCAACACCATATAATTCAATAGAACCCTTACATGCAAGAAAGTATTCCTAATCAAAATAAGATATATCTTAGATAAAACCAATACCCCTCTCAAGTCTCATGGTGTAAACAAGTTTACAAACAAGTGATTAATCAAGAAATAGTTACCATCCCACTAACCACAGATTCATTATCCAAAATAATCAAACATAATCAGGAACTCAACATCAATGAAACGTTTATTATATAATCATGAAGATTCAAACATGAAAAAGTACTAAAGTTTCATACAAACAAAATTACAACATAAAGATTATTCAAGAAACAAGTTCATTACTACTATTACATAATACTACATTAAACATAAACTAACATCAGCTCATAACTTGCAAAATGATCAGAATACATGTTCAAGAACAAGGAATCGAACCATAAACAAGCAAGGAATTGATGGGTTGGATCGGTTATGCTTCCACTCGGTCTTTAAGCTTCAAAGTGGTCTGATCAGGACTACTTCGGAACCCAGAAATCGCCCAGAAACATGGAGAAAAACCCAACATTTTGATCAGTAGTGAATGTTGCAATTTATAGGCAATTTTCATTTTGGCACGGCCGTGCCGATAGCTCGCACAACCGTGCAGTTAGGCCTTGTCGGGTGACGTCATTTCTCCGATCTCGGGTCAGCCAAGTGGACTAGTGGACAAGTTGTCTGAGTCACCAGATTCGCACGGTCATGCCGTTGGTCGCACGGTAGTGCGAGGTCATCAGAATCGTGATCAGAAACCTTGGTCTGGCTTTGGCACGGTCATGCGGCGGGTCGCACGGTAGTGCGGCCCGAGAAGATGTTGGCACTGGCAGTCGCACAGGTAGTGCTTCCGAGATCGAACGATCGGCACAGTAGTGCCAATGGCACGGTCGTGCCACACCTGGCAGCCATCAGAATTTTTCCCGTTTCATCATAAATGCATCAGAATTTGTCCGTTTTCATCAGGATTTTCTTTTGTTCTTCGTTTAAGGCCTGAAAATATAAAATTACCGATTTTGGTACCTAAACGTCGCGGTTTCGGTCAAAAATGCTTAAAACGGAAGTGTTTTGGGGTATAAAAACATGTATAATTTAACGTATATCATGACACATGATAAAAGTGCTTCTCTAGACAACCTGGGATTTTATTTCGCAAATTGGGAAGCACATATTTGCTTCAAGATTTACGTCTGATGTCCATGTTTGATCACATTTGACTTCATCTGCGGCAGTCCACTGACTTTCTTCCCCGCGTCTCTGCATCGTGATCTTCATATTCTTGGTTCAATACCAACTCATCTTTAGTAGTGTTTGTTTGAGAACCTGATTCAGATACACAACGGTTCTCCAATTCCAGATCAGCAAGAAAATACACAACGGTTCTCCAATTCCAAATCAGTAATGTAAGGAGAAGCGTTGAGATAACAGACATCCATCAAGCTCAAAAAGAAAACTTGTGTTTCCCATAGTCACAAACGATTGCGGTTTGTATTTCCCATAGCCACCGTTCCCATAGTAAAAAACGGTTGCGGTTTGCACATTCAATCTTCATTGCTTCATTAAAATTAACAAGGCGGTCTCTTTACTTCGTCCACTAGAACTATTTGTGTATGCATTCTTTTGGTAGTTAACAACGCTAATTAAAAAAAATCTGTAAAATTAATCATATCGATTGCTATAACAGGATGGATGTGACACACACAGATAGATAAGCTGTCACAGTTATTGTTTAGACAACAACAGATAATAAACGGATTGTTGGACTTCTTGTTCCAAATGCAACTGTGAATATTGAATGTGTAAACTGAAACATCTTGACACGATAATAATGCAAGACTATTTATCGGGCTTCCAATGCTCACACAGGGTGATAAAATACCACTAGTAGAAGAACCCGACACGTCTTCATGTTACGGGGAATGTTCTCGAAATTGAAGGAAAAGGAAAAGATTTGTTGAAATCGAAGAAAAGAGTAAAAAAGATGAATTGAGGCGTGCATTTGGAACAAGAAGTCCAACAATCCGCTAATTAAAAGTATAAATCACCTCCAATCCTTTCCTGGTCAAATCACACACTATAAAGTTTAAACTTATTGTGTGTTGTAGTTTGGAAAGATGACCGAATAGACATCTGAATAAAAAACTGTGGAGAACTTGTTTGCGTTATACTTCAACATAAGCTAAAATACGCTGAAATACGTCAACATACGATAAAAATACGCAAAAATACGTTAAAATACGCTAAAATAGGTCAAAATACGCCAAAATACGCTAAAATACGTTAGAATACGCTACAATACGCTAAAATACGCTAAAATACGTTAGAATACGCTAAAATATGCTAAAATACGCTAAAATACTTTAAAATATGCTAAAATATGCTAAAATACGCCAAAATATGCTAAAATACATTAGAATACGCTAAAATACGTTAGAATACGCTAAAATATGCCAAAATACGTTAAAATATGCCGAAATACGTAAAAATACCCTAAAATAGGTTAAAATAAGCTAAAATACGTTAGAATACGCTTAAATACGTCAAAAATACTATTAAATACGCAACAACATGTTAGAATACGTCAAAATACGCAAAAATACATCAAAGTACGCGACTAACGATATTTCCACACACGTATACATATAATACGGCACTATGGAGTACAAGTGGATTTCAAGCAAAACTGTACGTAATAATAGAATACGATATTCGCACGCAACTGAACGGCACCAAAACGACTTATGTTGAAGATATACGTAATAAAACGACAAAATATGCGAAAGTTCGGCAAAAAACAAGACGTATACGCGTCGAACCGAGGGAAACACGATAAAACTAAATTTGAAATAATGACATATACGATCGTATAGGCCTATGTTGTATCGTATGTCACCTTAATACGCATCGTATAGGCCTATACGATGCGTATTAAACTTTCAATTTTCTCAAAAATACCCCTGAATTTATAAGAAAAACAGGGGTATTTCAATAAATTCATTGATTAATATGCATCGTATAGGCCTATACGATGCGTATTGAACTATAAATTTCTCAAAAATGTTTTTCAAATCAAGGGTTCAATCATTACAACCACTTGTTTTCAACGGGGATGTAATCCAATGATTCCTCTCAATTGAATAGACAGACACTTGCTTCATAGGACTCACTTCAATCGTCTCGGAAGTACTGAACAACCGAAATAACAGCTTCGGTTTCATCAACTGCACCGTTTACCGTGGAATGCATCCTTATTTTTGTAAATCGCACAAACAAGCATGCCTTGAACGAGTCTAGAACACTCGTAATCCTCAATCGGCTTTGAAACCGGACGGAATCTGTTAAGAAACTGTTCGATTTCACGGTGAGTGGAGAAATTAGCGATGGAGAAACTGTTCGACACAGACATGCATCAGGAAAGAAGCATATAATGATTCCTCTCAATTGAATAGACAGACACTTGCTTCATAGGACTTACTTGAATCGTCTCGGAAGTACTATTCGTTTGCAAATTCAATCTTCATTGCTTCATTAAAATTAACAAACGATTGTGTCTTTCAAACTCAATGGAGATAGCATTGTTTTCCATATCCGTCTTTCAAACTCAACGGAGATAGCAAGATAAGAAGGATGAGATATAGGCAGTAAGCTCGAAGAAGTTTCTCTCAATCAGGTGTTCCAATAGATTCTCCCTTTTAATAATGTCCTGTTAATTGTTTCAGATGACATGCTCGATTGAAGATATAATTGCAAGACTGTTTGTCGGGCTTCCAATGCTCACACAGGATGATAAACAACGCTGACACGTGGGAAGAAAGTCATTGGACTGCCGCAGATGAAGTCAAATGTGATTAAACTTGGACATCAGACGTAAATCTTGAAGAAAGATCCATGGGCCCTATTGTCGGATCTGTGACTCCATGGAAGATGTGATTAAGGTAAGTGTGTCGTGTCATGTGTCATAAAATGGAACATAATCTCAGATGTCTAAAGAAGCGCTTTTATCATGTGTGATCCAGAGGTCGGGCTCGGGTGGGCATAAGATCCGTGGGCCCTATTGTCGGATCTGTGACTCCATGGAAGATGTGATTAAGGTAAGTGTGCCGTGTCATGTGTCATAAAACGGATCATAATCCCAGGCTGTCTAAAGAAGCGCTTTTGTCATATGTGATTCAGAGGTCGGTCTCGGGTGGGCATAAGATCCGTGGGCCCTATTGTCGGATCTGTGACTCTATTGAAGATGTGATTAAGGTAATCGTGTCGTATCATGTGTCATAAAATGGAACATAATCCCAGATTGTCTAAAGAAGCGCTTTTATCATGTGCCATATTAGAGTAGTATGAGTCTGAGTCCATTGTGGTTCGTGAATGTTTCGAATCATCATAAAAGACGTATCGGGTGAGTTGTGGTTGATTTATATGAGGAGGTTATGAAACTAATATATGTTTATGCGAATTTAAAGGACAATGCTGACAAAGGTGCTGGTCTTTTCTCCCACTGTGCAAACTTGAAAAATCTCACCATAACACATCTAATATGACACATGATAAAGCGTTTCTTTAGACAATCTGGGATTATGTTTCGCAAATTGGGAACCACATATTCGTGTGTAAAAGCTTGGAAAGATGACCGAATAGAGATCTGTATACACCCTTGGTATTTGTTTACCACATGACACATGATAAAAGCGCTTCTTTAGACAATATGAGATTATGTTCCACAAATTGGGAACCACATTATAGACTGGTGGGCTTGAATGGTTTTAATAATACTTGAAGATGGAAATAATCGTATCAAGATCTTTATCTATCATATCATCGACCAACTGCTCGAAATCCCTTTTGTTTCTCGGGTTCGCATTCGACACAACAAAAAATAAAATAAAAAAATCAGTGGCCTGATAGGCATCATATAGGCCTATACAATGCGTATCAAGCCCGCCGCCAGACATAACCTGCACCTGTCAGTCTGCCATGTCTTTTACTTTATTTCAATACGCATCGTATAGGCCTATACGATGCGTATTGAAGTGAAAAAGTGTGCAGATAGACGGGGGGTGTGCCATTAGAAAACCCCTTTACAATTATATTTCTTTTTTGAAATTTTGTTCTAATCTTATCAAACACGTATTTTTGTCCTAGAATTAAAAAATAATCATGTTTTAAACTAGTATGTAATTACTCTAGAGTAATTATGTAAGTACTAACATAATTACTCTAAAGTAATTACATACTTACTCTACTAGAGTATATACACATTTTTTTGTTTTTACATTTTGCAAATAAACATCATACTTAGTAAACAAAAAAAATTCAAAAAAAAAAAAAGTTTCTTTCACTTCTCATGTTAAAGTCATTTTGTATGTTAAGACTCATTTATATTTGATCCTTACACCAGATATATACACAAGGTCGTTTTTGATATTTTGGATGCCCTGTAAAACTAGTAAAAATGGGTTCTCAAAAAAACTTATATGTATTATTAGAGGGGTGCTCGCTTGATGTGGAAGGAACACAACACCCTAACACAGAACTAGTAAACACTTGAACAACTAATTTGTAACACTTGAACAATTAATTGGTAAAGTATCATATAGGTTTGAAGGTTTAACAAAATTTTATAAAATAAAGTAAATATAAAATCATAAAAAATAAAAACATTTTTTGAGAATTTAGTTAAACAATACATTGATTGTTGACATAATTTCATTTTTTTAAATATTTCCTTATTAACTCATTGTAATAACAACAAAATTGAAGTATTTTAACTAATTTATGGTATTTTTAATCAATATTATTTAATTATTTTTTATTTAATCACATTATTGGCATGTGTGTCTAAAAAAATTAAGATAGGGAAATTCAAAAAACATAATTTTGGCCTCATAAACTTTTAAAAGTTAATGATTTTAACTTCATTCTAATCAAATGTATTACAATATAATATTAGTGGGATTCTCGTGCGCTTCACAGCAGGCTTTCAGGCAATATCGGTTCCTTACAGTTCTAGTATGATACCACTACCAGTGTTGTTCGATCGATATTGGTTCGGTTCGTCACAGTACTTGTTGGTTCCGATACTCGATACGGCTTATGATACAAAAAAAAAAAACTTTACTGTGAATATGAATCAGTGTTGAATGAATTTTATACCGCCACGTCAAGAAAACCATAAAAATGAACACGATACTGGTATCGATGTTATTTGCTCGGCATATGTTCAGTTTGTGATGATAGAAAAAATCAACTATATTTGACCCGTTCGAACAAAACTTTTTTGAATAATAATAATAATAATAATAATAATAATAATAATAATAATAATAATAATAATAATAATAATAATAATAATAATAATAATAATAATAATAACAATAATAATAATAATAATAAGCACATCGTGACGAAACACTCAGAATTTTATAAAACATTGTATTGTATTAATAAAGAAACATAAAAAAGTAATCGACATCATTTTATAAAAAAATTAAAAACTAAACCAAAATCATTGTGAAGCTTCCAAGTTTTGAACCCTGTAAAGAGGGAAGCGTTTTGCTCATTCTTTCATCACTATTTTTTGTGTTTAAATCTGATATATAATAATAACTAGGCTAATGCCCGCGTTATACCGATTTCAACCAAAAACGGATTATTTATGTTCAAAATTAATACTATGTAAAAACACATACATTGGAAGACAAAAAAATAAAATTATTCAAATCTCGGAAAAAACTTCCTTGTAGACCACATTAGTTGTTTTATTTGTTACATTCCCATCTTTATCCAGTATAAGCAACTCGACACCGGCTCTGCTTTTGACTATTGATAATGCAACATAAAGTAGACCATGTGAGAAAACTGGATATTTGAGATACAATCCAACCGTTGATAGATATTGTCCTTGACTTTTGTTTATAGTCATTGCGAAGCATACAGATAAAGGGAACTGTCGTCGTTGGAATTTAATAGGAATTCTTCATCTAACGGTGTCAAACCGATTCGTGGAATATACATTTTTGTCCCTATGTTTCCTCCGGATATAATCTCAGCTTCTATAAGACGTTTGTAAAGTTTAGTAATGCGTAATCTCGTACTGTTGGATAAACCATTTTTTTTTGGGTAAAGGGTTACCCCGGTGATTCTATATATTCACAGCCAAAAAAATACAAGTAGTGTAGTGAGTCTACACTAGTTCAATCATGAGACCCACCCCATGAAAGTCAAGCCAAAAACCAAACCAAAACAAACCAACCAAAATAGGAAACAACCACTAGACTAACATCTAGAAAAAGAACAACCAAACACAACTAATCAGCCCCCATCGTCGTCTTTGACATCCGCATGGATCTCCCATTCTTCAAGAATCTTTCGCACCCTGACGGTATCCTTCAACTTTGCTCCCATCAATTTGTATCGCACTGTTTTGATAATAACATCACTAACCGTCTCAGGAGGTCTCAGTTGATTTTTAAACAACCTAGCATTCCTCTCTTGCCAAATGTTATATGCAGCAGCCGCAACGAGAAGCTTAGCAACATAAGTATCAGCCCTCTTATGATGGACACGAGCACTAAGCCAGTGAACAATCTCCGACCAAATCGGGCTGACCGAACTCATCCCCCCTCGATCCCGAATTAGCGTCCATACCCGAGAAGAATACTTGCACTCAAAGAACAAATGTGGGTGGGAATCAAAATTCTCAAAGCACATTAAGCAACACATCATATTCATGTTTTTCCTACGAGACATATCCCATTGCAGAATTTTATCTTGCGTAAGGAGCTTACGTTTCATAATCAACCACATCATGAAAGCGTGCCTCGGAATGCACTGGGCGAACCACACAATATTGCACCAATCAATATCCGGCTCCCTATGACGCAACGAGTGCCAAACCCCAGACGAAGAAAACCCATTAAGATCATTACCGTCCTTCCATAGAAGCCTATCATGTCGCAACGGGTCCAATCGGACTTGATCAATCTGAATAAGAACAGGGAATGAATCCCTCCACGCCATAGGCCATCTCCAACCACCATTCGAATACACATCAGCCACCGAATCCTCCAACCTAAAATCCGCGTCGGTAATAACTCTAGACGAAAGAAAATCGGCCAGAGGCCCCAACTCGGTCCACGTATCATACCAAGCTGAAGTAGAATCACCATTACCAACAACCGACCAAATATGTTTTCTAACCAGCGGCCGTAACTGAGAGAGCTTTCGCCACGACCAACAGCTATTTGCGGGCGTTTTACATACCCAAAAGCTCTTACCCTTCAACCGATATGAGTGCACCCATTCAACCCATAAGGAATCCCGTTTAGAAACAATGCTCCAAATGTGAGACGTCATCAACGCTTTATTCATATCCCCCACGCGTCTAATACCCAAGCCCCCTTCATATTTAGGCGTACAAACCAATTTCCAAGAGACTTTAGATTTACCTTTACTGAACGCAACCTCTTGAGACCATAAAAAATTTCTCATTTTAGCTTCAAGATCCTTGATAATTCGAATCGGCAAAATAAAAACTGAGGCCCAATAGATATGCATAGAAGATAGAACAGAATTAATAAGCTGAAGTCTTCCCGCGAACGATAACAGCTTATTTCTCCAATGCATGATACGCTTCTCTAACCTCTCCACAAGAACTCGACAGTCGTTGTAACCAAGCCTAGCCGAAATCAAAGGGACCCCCAAATACTTGACAGGCAGCTTTCCTTCCTTAAAAGGCATAATATCCAGAATAGCTTGTTTAGTATGATTTTTCACATTGCAAAAGAAGACCGTACTTTTCTGGTTGCTCGGGACCAACCCCGACATCTTAGTGAAACTCGAGAGAGAAGACATAATGCACTTAGCCGAATTAACTTCCCCTCTAGCGAACAAAAACAAGTCATCTGCAAAGCAAAGATTAATGATTCGCTGTCTTTCACACCGATTATGGAACCTGAAAGAAGAATCAATTCGAACCGAATGCTGCAAAATACTCGTTAAGACCTCCATAACTAATGTAAATAGATATGGGGACATCGGATCACCCTGCCTTAACCCACGTTTTCCTTTGAAGAAACCATGCACTGAGCCGTTAACACAAACCGAAAATGAGGTGGTCGAGACGCATACCATAATCCACTCCACCATTTTGATGTTAAAACCAAACCCAATCAGCACTTTTCTCAAAAACCCCCAATCCACAGTGTCGTAAGCTTTCTGAATATCGACTTTAAAAGCACACCTAGGGGGACCCACATCTCTATGATAATTATGCATTAACTCTTGGGTTAACAGAATGTTATCCGAGATTTTCCGACCAGGAACAAAGGCCGATTAGGCAAACCGGATATCTTAAGACCATTAAGAACATCAGGAGAATATAGTTTATAGTGTGATGAATCAACAACTTTGACAATGTAAATATAACCGTACACACTTATGGAGTTAACAACTTGCAAAAAAAGAAAAACATATAAAAAACAGTGAATATCTAAACAAAAAATCAAAAGCCCATAAAACATTAAGACGATTAAACATATAGTAAACAAAGTTGTTTTGTACGATTACAACCGTCTACGTCAAAAAACCATAACCAAAGTCATTATGTTGACCAACACAACCATCAAAACTAACAACCTGTACCTTAAGAAACTAGTTCTACTAACAAAGTAACTACGTACACGTCTTGATTAGACCGACGTCAGTCAAGACGATCTTCTGCTATAAGGTAACATAAGTAAAGTGCAGTAGATCACCAAACCTCAATTAATTGTCAGACACGAACTTACGCCAACCATCAATGGCGTACCGTAACTAACAACTGTTTAACTCGGTCTTGACGTCATTAACCTCCACCACTCCATTCATGTTTTGAACAGATAACGAATGCAAGTTCTCAGAAAGTCCGGCTCTCCTAACAACTTCAGCAGGCAAACGCTACATGTGTTGAATGAAACAAAATATAGTCAAACACAAGATAAGATAAATAGTACCCTATGTTGAGAAAATATCATACCAGTCTGTAGTCCCCTTTATGAATAAATTTGAAAAACTCAGAATCTGCAGTATCTCCAGAATGTTTTCTTGGATTCGATGGAATCTTCTTGGTATGTTTGACATATTTGTAACACCTCGCAAAATCATGTTCAATATAATCAAGACACGTGTCATGGACTTTAAACATGTAACAAATCGATTTAAGGGATTAAAATTGTCAAACGATGTAAAGATGTGTGTGGAAGGATCAAAAGTGTCAACATGCCTAACTTGTGCCTCTGGTTGACCTTACGTGATGTTCGTATTCCTTAATGAATAAATTATCGAACACTGAAAGCCGTTTGCGCTTAAATTTAAAACTTTGCAAAGTATAGGGGTTAAAAGTGTCAACATGTTTCTGAGTGACCTTTTAACAATCCCAAAAGCATTGTAATGTTTGTATATTTTGCTCTCAAGAACTTTGGATAGTGATTTCATGAAGTGTCGAAGAAAACAAGACTTTTCGGGTGATCTTACAACTAACCAGGGACTTAACGGAGTTAATATATGACCCAAGGCCCTTAATAGTTAACTATGGGGGTCATAAGTGCAATAAATGGAAGTTATTTAAATTGAAAATGGACCAGGGACTGAAACTGCAATAAACAAAAGATGTTAACCGTTTGAGGAGAGCCTCGCGGGGCGCGTAGACATTCTCTGAAGTCTACGCGGCCCGCGACACAGGTGCCAGCGACAAAAGACCTGCACAGCTGCAGGTTCAACCAGTTCCACCGCCTTTGCATGCAAATTTTTGATACCAGGGACTGAGCAAATGGTTTTTCATACACTAGGGACACCTGGGAACATCTGAAAGCAACATAGGGATATATGGATTGATCTTGGAGACTCAAAATTCCTATATAAGGCACTTGTTCTTCACTTGTTCATTTGCACATTTGAAGTTTTACTTCACAACTCCCTATCTGAAGCCTCCTGGAGCTTAAGGAAGCTTTCTCAAGTTTCAGATTCGTGCTAAGGACCATAGTAAGTGTTCTTAGCTCCCTAAGTTTAAGTTTTATTAGCTTAATGACCGAAAGTCTAAGTTATCGTAATTAAGCTTTGACTTTGTGATTAATCACAAACGGTCCAGCCATTATTCGAATTAAAAGTGGCTATGTGTTGGTAATTATGTAGGTAATAAACCCTTAAAAGGGCACCTTCTAATTATCACATTATCTCAGTCAATTGTCGGGTCAAACTTATTAATAAAAAGTAAACAAAATCAGTTTTTACAAATTAATTCATAACTGATAATGTAGAGGTTATGGAACATGTTTTAACACTAAAATAACTTGGTAAATAATATAAGAACATGTTTAGGCATGTTTAACCCGACAATTCTGAGTTTAGGCTCGGTTCGCAACCGAAAGTCGCAAAAGTAGACTTTTGCTTTGACTTTCAGTTCTGACCCGATTTAGCTTAGTTTAGTTATGCCTTAGGGTTCCCTTGGGACCACATTACATGTTAGTATAACCCTCTGATATTATACTATATGGTTCCGTAGAATTCTGAATCATTTGCATGTTTCTGTTAAATGCTTAATTGTTGACCATTATGCCCTTTTGTTATAAAAACGAGATTTTTGAAAATGTGAGAGCACAAAAACCTTTATTACTGATTTATAAGCATGTCCTAAAAATTTGACATCAGTTGATCGTCTAAAATAGGAGTTATGCGCGATATCGTAAATTGAAAGCTTTTTATTAATTAAATGACATTTTTAGTATAAATCATATTTAAACCCAAATTTTGACACCAAACTTTCTACCCACTGATATAATATAATAATTAGGGATTTTTGGAAATTTTTGCCAAATTTTAAACAGATTATATTATAGAGTTTTAATGAAAATTCGGTATTGACGAAATTGCCCTTTTCTTTGATAAAATGAGTTTTACATAACATTTTGATACCAAATCTTTTCCTACTGATTTCATATGTTAAATAAAATATTTTAAGCTTTAGGGACTGATCAAAATCTCAGATTTCCTTAAATAACCCGAAAATCGTCAAATACCGACTTTTACGCTTTTTAAACGCATAGTATGGGTTAAAACTATATTTGACACCTAAGACTCATTACCTACTGATATTATAAGCAAATTTTTATACTTTAACAGTAAGTAAAAGTTTTGAACTCAGATTTCCAAATTTAACCCTTAAAGCACATGTGAAATGACCAAAATGCCCCTACGGTGCATAGTTTGGTCATAAATGATAAAATTCACATATGTATGATAACTTACTGATATAACTTGTGAAAATAAATATTTTTATTAATTATTTTAGACCAGAACCTCAGATTACTATTTAACCTCTTTTATGAGCTTTAAAATGACCAAAATACCCCTACGGGGCTTAAATTGATATTAAATTCGTTTTGGGCATAATGGAAGGTATCCTACTGATATCATAACATATTTAAAGCATATTAACTTGTGGAACATGTACATGACTCATTTGGTTACCCGTTATGCATTTTTAGCCTTCGGTACGGTTTATGTAACTAGTTTACATAAATTAACCGAAACGGGTCAAACCTTATCATTTTTACTTCAAAATCCAGAATGTATTTAATTTACCCATTTTATACAAGTCATCATACTTGTTGGGTCTAAATCACATTCGATTCCGGTCTTCGCTTAATCTTGCGTTTTGAACCGTATACCTTTCTTTAAAACTAACCGGTCTAAGTTATAACTTAAATAAGACCCGTTAGGAATCTAATAGGTTATTAAAACCTTCGTTCCAGATTAGGATCCCAGTAAAAGATACTTGTACTTGCTAATTGATATACGGCTGAGGATAAATTTATATTTTTGCTCAGGTAAATACTTTTAACTTATTTTCCGTTATACGGGCTTGGGATACGGTATTATAATAATACCGCTTGGTCGGGTATTGAATGTTTAATCGATTAGTGGTTAAGCTATTGAAATAACCCGTTTTAATCTGTATTGTTTGGTGCAATGCCTTTGGGGGGTTAATGACCATGTCCTGGATATCCTCGGCTCATTTATTAGAAATGGCCACAGCTTAAAAACGGGGTGTAGGCATACACCTGACAGTTGCGTATGTATAAACGGTATCTCACATCTCTTATGGGCATATACTTGTGGTGTGTCAATTAATCTAATCCGGCTCTTCTAACCGGGTCCCGAATGGACGACAAACTTGTAAAACTGTATACAAGATTATTTAAATAATTGTCCCAAGTTATAAAGGAATTTTGTGCCTTGTGCATTTAAATCAAATTTTATAAACACTTTTCAAAAAGAACCAGTTAATTGTATTTACCAGTGTAAACTGACGTATTTTTCAAAAAGGTTAAGTGCAGGTACTACGGGTAATGGGTTGGCTACTCCTAGTATCAAATAAAGAGTCTTGCAAGCTTTTGATGCTTAAATCTGTTGAACAATATTTCTTTTTATTTTAGATCCACCTGTGGATCCACTTACAATCCGTTGTGTAATATTTTATGTTACTTTCAATTCGGTTTGTATAATTAATACTTTAGCTTCCGCTGTGCATTGAACTGTGAATATTTGACTATGATGATATCAACTACGTCACGATACTCCCCACCGGGCCCACCGGTAATACGTGGAAATATCGGGGTGTGACAATATTCATCAACCTTTACAACTTTCTTCCCCTTGTTGATGAAGTACAAGATGTGAGTTAAAAACATGAACAGTATATGTGGTAAAAATATATTTGGTAAAAATGCAGCATATATAATACACAAAAATTAATGGGATTTGTTTCGTACCTTGAGCTTATCTGCAGTGCGACAACATGGAATAGCATCAAATGTTCTGATATGTAATAGGCCTTGGAATCCCTTTGTGATATTGTTGAGTTTTTGCTTTCCGTCATCAATAACTTTACCTTTTCCCGTAACCTGTTGTTATATATAACAAGGTTAATATCAAAAAATGTAACAAACTTAATGGTGGTAAACTTACATCTTCAGTTATCTTCAAATGTGAGGGCTTACGTTTCCTCGGTGTGGTTTGAACATCAACCTTTCTCGGTGTAGGTGACTTCAAAGTTTCTGCTTTTAGGCGACTTGATTTCTTATCGAGGGTTAAGAAAACCTTTTCCATTTCATTCAGGTCGAACACCTAAAAAACGCTGATGGTGATAGGCTTTAAATACAAATGAAATTCAACCATCTTGGAAACAGCATCAGGGAGCCTTTATAAAGTTTTACAAATTAAAGCAATAAGAAGATGAATCTAAAATCTAAAAATACTTATTTAAGAATAGAAAATGTAAACAGTTAATCAATTCAATGTAAAACTTACAAAATATTTATTTGCCATCCGAACAAAGTCGTAACAATGAGCATTTGGTTGGTCAATAAACGCAGCTGCCAATGACTCCACAGGAGGAACAGGTTCTTCAACAACAGCAGGTCCTGCTATTGAAATCGAAACAGCATCATGTAAAACTTGAAGTGGCTCAACTTCAGCCTGCAAATTGTATGTAAATTAATTATATACGACCATTTTATTATATAAAAAATAGAAAACATGTTAACTTACCTTCTGGACATCTACGTTAGTAAAATTCAAATTCAACACAATTTTTACCAAAAACTGTTAAACGAAAAAAAATTACCAAACAGTTTTGCAAACACCATGTAACATCCAGCCTCCAAATGAAACTGATGCACAACTACATCAATACCCTTTGAAAAACCAGCCTGACCTCCAATCGTTTGAATCTTAACATCAAACATGTTATTACCAATATATATAACTGCATTAACATCAGTCGATGTATAAGCATAACAGTTGGGAAGAATAAATTCAGGAATGACCTGTAAAGTCATAAGCAAAAAAAAAAGTTACTTTCTAATAAATTAAGAAAATAAATGTAAATATACAAAAAAAAAATTAAAACTGAATGTAAAAAGAAACTTACACTAAAGCGACATGATGCAGAAGTTAGCCATGTCCAATAAGAATTACCAATAACACCATCAATGAAGTAGGATACTTTGAATGTTGTCGCATCAAGAGGGTTGAAGACTAAAAGAGATCCTTTTTTAAGGCCTAATTGAACGACAACTTCGAACCAACCATGAAAAAGGAAAAGTTTTCCTTTTGCTTCATTTACTAAAACACTATATGATCAGCCATTATCAATGTGTAACAGAACATTGGTAGGCGCCTTATCATTACCCCACAATCTATAAGCGGCATCAGATGGAATAGGCTTATACAAAAAAGAAAAAAACGAATTATAATATATATTGACAAGAATACTAAAATGGTCTTATAGTATACCAAACAACAAACAATAATAATTCATATAAAAATTTGTTGCTTACCAGAATGACTTCATCAGGCCTAGTCATATGTCTACACCAAGTAGGATGTATCATACTAATTCAAATAATAATAAAATTAATAGCTGTAACATGTTAACTTTATAGCATCAAAATAAACATAAACAATCATGTATATAACAAAGTAGAAGAAATATTACTGTTCCAAAAAAAAACAGTCATGTATAAAACGATTTTCTAAGATATCAAAAACATATAACATATTTTCAGTATAAACTTTACTAAATCAAAATAATTAACGAATAATAAAGATTAAAATTAACATTCTATCGAAAAAAACAGTATAAAACATATAAATATCGAATGAATGCAAAAAAAACACAATCCATACAATAACCAATAATGAATAATATAAATTGGATTCACTGTTAGTTAAACAAAAAACAAACCCTAAAAGAAAGAAAAATTCATATAAAAAATAAAAAAATCACATTTGGTAAAATCGAAAAAACACAAATACGAAAAAAAAATATTAGAATGATACATGGATATCAATTAACAACACAAAGACCCTTAATATGATATCTTTAGATCTTTTGAAATCCACAAAATAGAAAAACAATCATATAATATCAACAACAAATCTTCATAATACGTATAGAAGAGATTCGTAACTTTGTGATGATGACATTTGATTAGTAGAATCAGAAAACAAAATCGATCCAAGATGCAGAACCCTAGATACGAACGAATACAAATACAAAAACAAATGAAATCAAACATGAATGTTTTCTGAATAACAGATAAAACATGATTAATTGATAGTATCGGTGACCTCTCCTTGATTTGAAGATTAATTTGAACATCTTGAGGGTCGGCGGAGAAATGATTCAACCGGGTTGACTAATTACCCTTGTAAATCCATAAAATAGAACTTCAACTCAAAAAACAATCAAAAACTACATCATTCCATAATAAAAATGTTCCAAAAGTTAATCCATAATTTACCATTCATTGAAAACAATAAAGACATAAAAAACAAAAAAGAAAATTCAGTTTATGATATGAGGATAAACTTTCTGAATACAAAAACTAAACACAAATCTGAATACAAGTATTACAAACAAATCTCAATAAAAATATATGAATATATATCAGAATAAACAAACTATATACTCAATAACATTCAAGCATAATAATGTAAGAATCTTTTAACAACAGCGGTCGATAATTCAAAACAGCATTTAAAAAGTCAGAAAACATAGAACATTTAAGTTTTTGAATCAGTATGTACAGACAAATATCAATACAACATTCAATAATTAACAAAATCGAAACATGAGGATTGTTTGTCCAATATCAGTAACAACATAACATTAAAGCATTATAAAAAAAATAAGAGGATGAACAAAGATTGTAAATAATCAGTACCAACATAACATTAAACATAAATAAAATTCAAGCATTATCAAAATTCAGAAACTGAAGAACGATTAGAACCCCTAAATAACATCAACGTTGTTTAACAACCTAACAATCATTTAACTGCAAACAAAATAAGAACAATCGAAAAAACTGAAGATGGAGAACCATTGTAAACCCTAAATAAAATCACCGCTGTTTAACAACCTAACATCACCGCCGTTTAACAACCTAACATCACAGTCGTTTAACAACCTAACAATCATTCAACATAACATAACATTCAAGAATAATCAAAATCAGAAGCTGAGGTGGACGACTATAAACCCTAAACAACATCATCATCGATTAAAAACATAAAAATCAGTCAACTGCTAACAAAATCAGACAAATCTATACACAAAATAATTAAATCAAACGACAACATAGCGATAATAGCGATTACCGTCGACTGTAGAAGATCCAAATCCGTTGAATGATGAAAGAAAGAAGAGGATTCACTATCGTCGCCGATCGTATTGAGAGAGAGGGGGAGGCAGCGGATATTTTTTATGGTTTGGTATAATGAATAGTATTAAGAAAAACACACTGATAAAACACATCGTGGCTAAATTGTGAAGAAAAACACAATGCGAAGAACTATGAAGGAAAACACAATGTTAAGAAACAGTGAATAAAAACATACTAATAAAACACATTGTGAAGAAACTAATAACTGATAAAACACAACGTTAATAAATACAAAGACACGCCCTTCATGAAACATAAACTGCTATAACACATTTTAAGTAAACCTATAAATGATAAAACACAACGTTAAGAAATTGTTCAAGAACGATAAATTGGTGTGTTACGTGTGAAGAAACCATAAAAACAAATAAAACACAACGTCAAGCATACATGTATAGGCAAAAACGATAGCTTAATCAAATACTTGTAAGTCGAAACAACTAAACCAGGCTGGATTTACAATTACCATAATCAGTCATTGCATTAGACATCCACATTTTTTATCTGTAATATACAAAAAAAAAATCATCTGAAGGATAAGAGAATGATGCGTGTTTGATTTCTACGTAACTGATAGAATTCCATGAATAAGATATAGTGTTTCCTTAGAAGTCTCATTTTGTTGTTTTAAATTTATCTTTTCCAAAAATAACTTACTTAGTGAATTACCATTGTACCCTTTTGCTAAAATTATCTAGATGACACATGTCATAACCATATCACTTCCTACATTTTGCAGAAAAATATGACTTTGTAGCCAACTCATTCCCTATATATATAGGGCTAGGATCATTTCAAAACCATAAATATTTACAGAACTCGCAGAACTCCTAATAAACAATCTTTTTATTTATATATTTTTATGTTTAGGATAATTTTATCATTTATTATTTGTATTTTTACGATTACATACATGTTATGAGTAATTTTATCATTTTTTATATGTAATTTTATAATTACACATATGTAAACTAGTTTTTTTACATATATGTAATTAGTTATGACACATATATATAATAATTTTGGCAATTAAACATATGCAAACTACTTTTAACATGTATGTAATCAAAGAAATACATATAATAGATGATAAAAAGATCCTAATACAAAAACTTATATATAAAATGATTATTTATTAAGAGTTCTGAAAGTTCTGTAGTTATTTAGAGTTCTAAAATGAACTCAACCCTATATATATATACATATATATATATATATGTATATATATATATGTATATATATATATATGTATATATATATATGTATATGGTTAGAGTAAAACGAAAACTTATGTGAGTTGTGAGAACTTAGAGAACTCGTACTTATGAAAGGTTTTTTCAATTTTTTTACCAAAAATGTAACACCCCGAAAATATAAAACTCTATATTGAAATTATAAAGTATAAAATAAACAAGAATAAACTAACTAGGAATAAATAACCTAGTTAGTCATAAGACTAGTTATAACAAGAACCTTGGTTGAAAACATGGAAAAATCTAACTTGATATTAGTAGGAGGGCCAAAAGTGTTAAGTTGAAAACTTGATTTTTATAAAACAAAAAAAAAATTAAATCCAAACACACACTTGTGTGTGTGTCTGGAACGATCAAGAACACAGGGGCGACCAACTCACCCTCAAACCCTAGTTTCAACCATTTGATCAAATTGAAGGCTCTAATTTGATCCAAATCGAATTCCAAGCATTAATTAGTGATCCTCTCAGTAAAGTGATCATAAGGTATGCTAAATTTCGACGTTTAGTTCCATCTCAGATTCTTGATAATTTGTGAAATTTAAATCTAAACTTGATATGTTGATGTTTAGATGAATTTAGTGTTGGAAACATGTTAGATGTAAACCCTAACTAATAAATTTGTGAAATTGATGCTCAAACTTTGAATGTTCATGTTTACCCATCTATGTGTTAAATGGGTTTTTGTGATTGATAAAGAACCCTAAAAAATGAAATCAGAAAACTGATGTTAATGGTTTGCATGAAGCAAACCTGATGTTAATATGCATGTTAGAAATAGCAAACTTGCAAAAAGTATAAAAATTCGGCGAAATAGTTGAGTCATAAACTTGATGACGGTTATTTAAAAACGATGCCCTCACTTTGCTAAAACGCTTAAGAGAAAGCTAATATAGTGAAATTTGGATAAAAACGCATGTTTGAACTATACGGCAAATTATGAGTGACATGTTGTGAAATGAGTTCTAAACAATATTTAGTTGAACTTTATAGGCAAGGAATCCGGATCTTCAAGTGGACAAGCCGGTGGAAACACACGATTGAAAGGAGCACTTTAAAGGTACGTAACCTTGGTTTCGTTACATTATACTTTGATTTTATTGTAGTTAATATCTTGAAATTAGCAATATGAAATATTGTAGTTTATTGTAGAAGTGATGAAGTTCACTAGTTAATCAAAATGGGTTAAAAGATTTGTTAAAGTATGTTTGGTTTGTCACTAAGATGGTGAATTCCATTAGACAACCAAACGGGTCAAATAAGGATTTTAAAAAGGTAGTTTAGAAGTGACTTGAATGTCACTTGATGATTGTGAATTATAAAAGCATAAACCATGGAATGGAAGTGATACGCTAAGATGGACAAGCCCGGGAATGGGTAATTATGGTTAGAAATCAATGACGATGAATTATGCAAGTATGTAACTTGTTTCGTTACATTATGTAAATTTGATATTTTAGTCATTCAAAGTTGTGTTGTAAAATAAGGATTTGTATTAGTTGAAGTGACGATGATCACTACTTAATTGAATGAATTAAAAATTAGATTAGAAAACGTTTGGTAGTCATCGAAAATGGAGGATTCCATAAATGAGCCAAACGGGTCGATTAGATGTTTAATTGAAAGTGATAATGTGTTTTGAATAGCATTTAACGATAATGGATCACAAGAGCGTGAAACCATAGTTTTGGTAATGAAACGCCGGTGATCGTAAGCCCCGGATGTTGGGTAAATACGCCTTGAGGTTATAATAATAGTAGTAGTAGTAGTACAAATAGTGCAAAAAACTATGCGGGTCGAATTAATAGAAAGGGATTTATAGACTTTCAGTCCATAAATTCGATTTTTGATATAATAATTATGATGGATGCGTTGGTAATTTAATTACGGACGCGTAGGAAAAAGAATCACCTAGAACGGACGCTTAGATAGAAAGTTATGAGATTTTGAAGTTGAAATTGTGAAAAACGGAACGGGGCTGAATATGCAGGTCACAAACCTGCACTTGCTGGAAAAGTGCTTCCCCCACGGCACGCGACGGGAACCAGCAAAGCTGGCGCGGCACCGAAAGATGGAAAGAGGTCTGTCGCGTGGCGCGACAGACTCAAATCTGGAATTTTATTTTCTTTTCGATTGTTTGATTTCAGAACTTGTTTATATATAGTTTAACATTGTCAAAACTAACTTTTAACGTGGTTTTGACATTAGGTGGCATAGGCCTCACTCCGGATGGTGATCAAGCATGTTTTCAAGAACCGAACATCACATTTTGAAGCTTTCGCGTTTAACTAACTTTGTGATAGACAATGTTTATGATGTAAACACTTAATTTATGGTTTTTGGATGATTAAACGAGTTAGTAGTTAACTAGAATACTGTCACTATGAAAACTTCCGTTTTGTATATTTTAATGATACGAAGTATTTTCTTTTAAAAATGCGTAGTTTATATTAAAAACTTAAACAAATGAGACGGGTGTTACAAAAAATCCTTAAAAATCAACTTTTCCTAAAAAAACTAGTTTTTTTTTTCAATTATGACAGCCGTAAATGCTGTAAAAAGTGATGTCATGCTTATGTTATAACCTTTTACAGCCGCTCTAAGGGGCCGAAAAACACTATTTTGAATTTTTTTTACGGCAGTCTTTCTAAACACTTAGTTTAGGGGTGTGAAAAAAATGAGGGCAAAACTCGCATGGAAAGACCGATTTCTCTAAATTATCATAACTGGGGGTGATTTTCCCTTGATCCTCTATATGTATATGGTTAGGTATCTATAAAAACAGAATTATGGTACTAAATGTATTAGTCAAGAGTAACTTACTCTACATATAATTATTGTAGACGTGTAAATAAACTATCTCAAAAATTAAGTTATTGATATTTATCAGGGCCGTCCTCGAAAATCCAAGGGTCTTTTAAGGCCCTGTGCGAGTAGAAAAAAACGGGCCCCTAAAAACTTATATATAAAAAAATCAATAATATAACAATATATATGGCTCCCTAAATGAGCCAAAACTAAACATATTTCGGATCTTAGCGTATTATAATATGCTTTTTTAGATAAGAATTAACTTAATTTACATTAATTTAAAGTATATTACAGATGTAATTATATAAAACATTTTAAAAAGAACATTTACATAACTAACTAAAAATAGAAAAGAAAGCTTCTAGGAAATAGAAAAAGAGAATTAAAAGCTATAAAAATGGGCTAGTCAAAACTCAAAAATAGGTAGACAGGGGGTTAAGAAAAAAAAAAGAAAAGAAATGAGGCAAGGACAAGTCTCGAACTCTAGTGTCTTCTTTAGAAGTAAAGGGGCCTAGGTAAGTACACTATATAATTTTTGTGTTTCCTATGCAGTTCAAAAACTATTTATACACAAAACATATATATAAAAAATAAAGTTTGGGCCCTTTGAGAGGTTGGGCCCTATGTGGTGGCCCATCTTGCACCTGGCCCAAGCCGGCCCTGATATTTATAACTTTGTCACGTATCTTTTTTCGTTTCTTAGCACGTTTACCCTATATGTATTTGATCCTAACAAAATATATATTATAATTTCAATTTTTATTTAAATATATATTATAATTTCAATATTTATTTATCATATATTTTGGAAAGATATAATAATAAGAGGCTGAAAGTTAAAATTTGAAGTTACAACATACAAACAAGGAAAAATTAAAATGTTTAACGCTCTCAGTTCCTATAGTCACTTGTTTAACCATTTGAGTCCAAATTTCTTACACAGTTAGAATTATTCTGTTAACTTTTATTAAATAACCAAATTACCCCTATACTTAAAAGAAAAAAACAAGTTATCATTATTAAAACTAATATTATATACATGTATAGCATCACACACACATATATCTATAGTTCAACACACTCTCTCTACCTGGTATCTTTCTCTCTTAACAATACCACAACCACCACTATCACCGACGCACCACAACCATCACCACCGCACCACCTCCCCCACCATTACCACCGCACAACCAACTCCACCAACACCACAACACCACCACATCCACCAACACCGCAACACCACCTCCACCAACACCACAGAACCACTACCATCGTCAGATTTGATGGTTTATATGGTTCATGGACAGTGTTAATATCAAAGCATTTTGTCAGATCTGATGGTTTAGATGTTTCAGAACTGTTGTTGTGTTGTTTCGTTTAGAGAGAGAAAGTTAAAGGGTTGGTGGTGGTGGAGGGTTCTCGGCAGTGGGGGTGAGACGGTGGTGGTGAATGTTCAGATGTGGTGGTAGTTGGATGGTGGTGGCACTGGGGCGACACTGATGGTGGAGATGAGACGATGGTGGAGGGTTTCTGGATCTGGACCTGGATTTTGGTGGGGCAGTGGTGGAGATGGTGGCGGTGTGGAGAGTGTGTGTGTAAAGATGAGAGAGAAAGTGTGTAGTTGTGTGTGTGCGCGTGCTGGTGTGTGTGTGTGTGTGTTTGTATTATATATATGTAAATTATTTATATATATATATATATATATATATATATGTATATATATATACATATATATATATAGGGAGAAGATCATGCAAGAACCACCTCTTATTGCGAGAACCGCGAGAACCAATGTGAACACAACCAAAAATGCCTAAAAATAGCTGAAAATCACACAAAATTTTTTTTTAATATTTTTTATATAAAAATTGCTACTTTTCGAAGCCAAAAAAAATTAAAATTTTTTTTTTTTAAAAATTAAATTTTTTTTAAAAAATTTTTTTGCCACTAAAAGTAGCGATTTGAGCATAAAAAATATTAAAAAAAAAATTAGATTTTTTTTTTAGATTTTTTTAGATTTTTTTAGGTTTATTGGGGGTTTAGTTTTTAGCATTTTAGCTTTTGAGGGGGTGGGGGGGGGTTAGGTTTTTTTTAGGTTTTTTGGGGGTTTTAGTTTTTAGCATTTAGCTTGGGGGGGTGGGGGTTAGGAACCGCGGGAACCACTTTCTGGCCATTAGATTTTCAAAATGGATGGATGAGATTAAAAGTAGTTAAAAGCAATATTAAATTCTTTTTGTCTTATCATGTCTTTAATATTTTAATCTAAAAGGGTATTTAAGTAATTTTGTTTTTTGTATTATTAATTTTATTGTTTTTTATTACATTTTTATCCTATTTGCATTAATTGTTTTTTTCTAAAATCAGATTTTTTTTATTAAAAAACATTTTGAAATCAGATTTTTTGATAAAAAAATTTTACGCGCGTGTTTTTACGACCCGTTTTTTATGAGTGTTTTTCTACGACCCATTTTACACTCCGTTTTTTCACGCCGTTTTTGCGACCGGGGTTTTTAAGTGCCGTTTTTTAGGCCCGGTTTTAGGCGCCGCTTTTTGCTGCGCCGTTTTTTACGTCACGTTTTTTACAAGCCGTTTTTACGCCCCATTTTTTACGTCCCGTTTTTACGCGCCGTTTTTTTACACCACGTTTTTTTCACGTCGTTTCTGCGACCGGGTTTTTACGTGCGGGTTTTTATTCCCGGTTTTACGCGCCGTTTTTACACTTTTTACGTTTTACGTTAAACTTTTTAGACTTTTTACGTTTTAAGTTTTACGTTAAACTTTTTACGTTTTACGTTAAAACTTTTAGGTTTTACATTTTACGTAAAACTTTTACGTTAAAACTTTTTACGTTTTACGTTTTACGTTAAAACTTTTTACGTTTTACGTTTTACGTTAAAACTTTTTACGATTTACGTTTTACGTAAAACTTTTTACGCTTCAAGTTTTTACGTTTTACGTTAAAAAGTTACGGTTTTTACAAAAAAAAACTTTTTTACGCAAAAACGAACGACCCAGAAATCGCAAACTCGGGAGGTGTCTAAGATATATTGTTATCATCATCGACTAGGGGGAAAAATAAAAAACCAACAACATCAAAACAAATGTGTATCTCGACAAAAAAAACGGGGATTGGCTCAGATTATCCGATAATCAAAAGGCTGCAAAAGTGGGGTTGCAGGTTTAAAAAACCTACCCTCCGCCGTCCTTGCCGCGCCATCGTCATCTAAATTTACGTTTTTTTTCATCATCGCTACCCGAATCGACCATATCAAAACCCACAGATTCAAAAGAACACAATTCAAAATCCCCAACATACCAAATCAAACCACAACCAACAACCGTCGCCCACCTTCATCACAAAACCCTCCAACGCCACCACCACCAACAACCGTCACCCACCTTCATCACAAAAAGCACCAGTAAAAAACCCCAACATTCAAATGCATACACAGATAAAAATTAGATAAAACCTTAAGGCAATCGGATGTGATCAACGAACAAAAAAACCCAACTATCCTTTGTATCCGTTTTTAACCCCAATAAAAATTACTCATATGAGTAAAACCAGAGCACCATTAATAAACATTAATAAAGCATACCCAAAATATCTCAAAACCACAGACTCAAACATTCAAACATTCAAAGAATCACCAGCAAAAAACATTAATAAAGCATACCCAAAATATCTCAGAGAAACAGTGCTAACCAAACACCACCACCGTCGCCATCAAAAACCCTCCACCGTCACCCACCACTGCCGCCACGCCACCATCACCCACCAAACCCACCACAAATCATCTCCCCCGTCTCCTTGTCAGATCTTACGCGAATAGTCACCCACCACTGCGAACAGTCATAAGCTCAAACCACCGGTTCACAAAGCCGGTTGCCCGGTGGGCATGAGGGAGGGGGTGTTTGAGGTAGATCAGAAGAGATGAAGACGGCGGTGGTGGCGGGGTTACTGCTGTTGTTCTTCGTTGCTGCTGTATTTTCCGGCAACAGCACCGCCGTGTACGGCGGCGGAGGTGGTTCTCTCCTACGAATCAATTACGAAGATGACGGTGGTGTAATGTTAACGGCAGCAGCCGTTGGCTTCAGGCCCGCCAACGGCTGGGTTGATGATTACTGTTTTTGTCGGTTCCACTTCTCTCTCACATGGAATTGGAAACAAATGAGGAAAAAGCTTCTTAAATAAAATAACCAGATGGGATTGAGAGGAGAGAGGAGATGAATTTTCAAAAAGGTGGATAGAGACAAAGAAACTGACAATTATAAATGAGGAGAGTGGTAGGGGAAATGACATTTGGGGTAAAAGACCAAAATACCCCTTTTGTTGGCATAATCTGATTGGTTGAGAGTGGTTCTCGCGGTTTTTTTACACGCCGTTTTTTACACGTTTTTTTATGGCGTCCTTTTAACGCGCCGTTTTTTCACATTTTTTTAACGCGCCGTTTTTTACACTTTTTACGTTTAACGTTTTACGTTTTACGTTAAACTTTTTAACCTTTTTACGTTTTAAGTTTTACGTTAAACTTTTTACGTATTACGTTTTACGTAAAACTTTTACCGTTTTACGTAAAACTTTTTACGTTTTACGTAAAAAAGTTTACGGTTTAATTTTTTTTTACAAAAACTTTTTTTATGCAAAATCGAACGCACCCAGAAATCGCAAACTCGGTGAGGTGTCTCAGATATATTGTTATCATCATCGACTAGGGGAGAAAAACCAACAACATCAAAACAAAGTGTATCTCGAAAAAGAAACGGGGTTTGGCTCAGATTATCCGATAATCAAAAGGCTGCAAAAGTGGGGTTGTAGGTTCAAAAAACCTACTCTCCGCCGTCCTTGCCGCGCCATCGTCATCAAAATCTACGTTTTTTTTTTCATGATCGCCACCCCAAAAATCCAACTGATCAAAACCCACATAGTTCACTTATCGAAAATCACCGGCAACACATCAAAATCACCGGAAAAAATGACCTGTTTTTTTTTTTTTTTTTTTTTTTGCATCGTCAGCCATAAACATCAAAATCACCGGCAAACAACAGGGACACAAGATCAGAACCAAAAACAGGGACACAAGCAAAAAACAGGGATACAAGATTAGAACCAAAAACATCAAAATCATCAGCAAAAACCTTACCACCACCGCGACCACCGTGTCCGTCAATCCTCCACACCACCACCGTCTCCTTCGCCGTCAAACCCCACCACCACCATCTCCGTCGCCGTCAAACCCCACTACCACAGTCGTCCTCGAAACCCTCCACACCACCACCGCAGTCGTCATCATTTTCAACATCTCCACCGGCAGCCGTCGCCGGTGTACAGCCGGTGACCGGCTGTGTTTCTTGGCCGTGAAAACGAGAGAGAAGGGAGCATGAAATGGGTGTGCGTGTGGTTGAGGGAGGAGGAGGATTAGGTAGGTGTGGTGTGGTGTGTGTGTGTGGGTTTGCCGGAACAAGAACGGCCAACACCGGCCCTCTTCCATATTGACCGCAGATTCGAACAAGAAGAGATTTGGGGTTGGTCTGAGTTTTGATATGGGGTTTCTTCATTTGTGCAGAGGATTTGGGGGGTTCTTCATTTGTGCAGAGAGATGAAAATGAAAATGAAAGATGAAAGAGGAGAGAGGAGAGAGGAGAGAGGAGAGAGGAGAGAGATATATAAAGAGGAGAGAGGTATATTAAATGAAGAGAGATGGAAGATATGACATTTGGGGTAAAAGACCAAAATACCCTTTATGTTGGCATAATATGATTGGCTGAGAGTGGTTCTCGCGGTTCTTACAACTGGAGGTGGTTTTCATTTTAGCGGTCCCATATATATATATATATATATATATATATATATATATATATATATATATATATATATATATATATATATATATATATATATATATATATATATATATATATATATAGGGGGCTGCTAGAGTGAGAACCACCCCGAGTTGTAAGAACCGCGAGAACTACACCCCACGGAGCGCCGTTCGCCATGATTTTTTTTTACAAGTAGATGTGTGTATTATAAACACAGCCGTAAAAAATCATGGCGAACGGCGCTCCGTGGGGTGTAGTTTTTTACACCACAAGTTTGGTGTTTTTTAATTTTTTTTTCTTTTTTCTTTTTTTTTCACCAAACTTGTGGTGTAAAAAACTACACCCCACGGAGCGCCGTTCACCATGATTTTTTACGGCTGTGTTTATAATATACACATCTACTTGTAAAAAAAATCATGGCGAACGGCGCTCCGTGGGGTGTAGTTCTCGCGGTTCTTACAACTCGAGGTGGTTCTCATTCTAGCGGCTCCCTATATATATATATATATATATATATACCTAGCCCCTCATTTCACAGGGAATCGTGTTGCTTCAGATCGAAGTAGTTGAGTTCGGGTGGTTGATAAAACAAATACGCGTCTTGGTCAAAGGAGGCATGGTATGGTTATCTTATTTTCTCACCGGAACTCAAATCCATTATTGAAGATGTCTTAGCCTAATCCGATTAAACAGTGAGTGTACCCTCAAATGGTTTAATCTGATAGTTTTATCATGATGCTAAGAATTATCCAAGTCAAGGATTTCAATCTGAAGATTTATTGATGAAGGGGTATGGTCCCAAAAAGCCGCGTAGACCAGTCAGGTCGCGTGCGAGACCATACTCCTACTACATCAATCTGACAAACCTACATACCCCGCGCCAACTAAATAGGTAAGACCTAGGTCGCGCGCGAGGCTGAAGCAAGGTTAAAGCTCAGATTCTACACTTAGCATCCTGGATGAAAACTCTCACTTCCTGGACCTTGCGCCGGCTATATGGATGTGCTCAAGAGGCCGCGCGAGGGCAGGAGCGTAGGTTCATCCTAGATAACACGAACGGTACGAGTGGCAGAGAAATGGGCCAATCAGCGTCCAACAGGTTGTATCCTATCGTGCTCCATGATCAACAATCGTGCAGGAGACAAGAAGGTACACAAGGACGCCTACATGGCACCAATCAGAGGGCGGCGACACCTGCCCCATAATCTCCACTCACCTGCTGATGTCAGGGAGACAACAAGGACGACAACCAGGACACGTGGCTCCACTCAGGGTGCGCCAGCTCCATAAACCTTCTAGAAACACTAACGGTCGTGACAGAAGGGACAAGAAGAATATTCCTTGTTGTCGACTCCAGGCCCAAGGCCCATCAGCCCATCTCCTTCGACACTACTCTGGCTATAAATAGAGACCTTCATGTACATGTTAATTCTTTTCTGTTCTCTGCTCTCTCACTTTAATCACACACTTATTCCCTTAAAACATATACTTATTCTCACGCTAGAGGGTGGTTAAGAGGAGAACCCCCCTATTCTCCTCCTCTTAACGAGCTTAACGGTGTGTTTAGTGTTTTGCAGGGAGATCTAGGCGTCAGATCAGGAAGGATTAAGAAGATTAACCTTTATGGTCGAAACGTAAACCAAACTAATCCCTAAAATTAGTTCCGTGTTTCTTCAATTGAGTACGATTTGATCGATTGGTGCTTCTGATTTGATCGATCATGGCTCGATGTTACCTACTATAACAAAGATTAAAGGCAATTTCAAGATTTTGAATTGTTCATGAATTCCAATTTTACGACTGATAAGTTTCTATTTCTATAATTTATAATATCATTGTTTACCACTTTCAATTCACTATGTAATATTCAACACGATGAAATAAAGCATTATTCATAGGCACAATGAAGTAACTTGTCAGTTATTGTACCAAAGATACGAGAGTCGACAAAGGTTTACATTGAGCAAGGCCCATACGTTGTAGGAGATCAAGCAAATAACGTTGTTGTGATAAGCAAAGAACATTATCGGTGATCGCAGCCTGTAACCAAAGAAATAACTTATTGTCCCAATTACAATCCAAGAATGTTAGCTGGTAATAAGATCAACCACATATAACTCATTGCTAGTATATATACATGTATGCAAGCATATTGTCAAGGGGTTACTTTTCGAGCCCCGTGTGTCGTCCCCAAGTCCCCGGGGACAAGCCAATCCATCCTGCTTCTTTATACGACTAGGCATGTACACCTCTTCATTGACATTGACTCCGTCCCCCGATAAAGTCCAGGACTAGCCAGTAACCTAAGCGTTCAAGCACAGCCCACAGTATTGCGACCTTCAAATATTTGGGCCATGACAATATCCTTTTTTAACTAAACCCCCACTTTCACCTTATGTAAAGTGGCGAAACAGGAAAGCGAATTAGGAAGAAAATATTTCAAAAAGAAAAGATAAGGTATGACATACAATAATTTATCTTAGATATTTTTAGGGCTGGTAAATCGTGTCTTAGTAGGTTTAACATGTATTTGATAACGCGAACAACAAAAATTTTATACATGAATACCATCGTTTAACTACTTTATATTCAATGTTTATAAGACAGATGTATATTTTTATGCACCTAGAAGGAGAAATAATGGATCCTGACTTTCAAATTTTGATTATTTTTAAAAACGTAAAAAATCACATGGCGTACTTTTCTGTTATCGTGTCTTAACAGGTTACTTACAGGTTACCTATTGCCAGCCCTAGATATTTTGGCACTCATTTGAATAAACTCATGGTGTGTCCTACAAGCAAAGCTTTTAACTAAAAATGGGAACCCACCTTGCAAGGCTGCGATCGTGTATAAGACCGAGTGTAATGGGGCGGCACATCACGGGGATTCTGGCTATGGCGTCCCATAGCGTCACGGAATACCACTACAGGCGGCGCTATAGGAGTTTAAAATCTTGTTCCTGTTATCTACATCGCGGCGTGAGGATTTGTTAATTTCAAAATTTGACCGTTTGAAACGGTTATATATGTAAAAAAATTAACTCAATTAAAATTACCATCTCTCCTATAAATAAACTCCCATCTCTCCTATTTTATAAAATCCAACACACTCAACACACTCTCAAACCCTCTTATCTCTACTTTTTTTTATAAGAAATCTAGAATTTTTATACAATACATCCCTTCAACCGTGGTTTTATTCCTCGGCGTTCGAGTGCGGACACGAACCAAAGTAGCAGTCCTAGCCGTCCCGTTTCTCCGGTTCCCACTCGATCCGCCCCTTTCGGATCCGGTTTTGTCGATTTTAATCAACATCAAACCGGGTTCATGAACCTATTTGTCACACCCCAACCGACGACGGAATCATCGGGGCGCGGCACTAGGTGAATCAGATTGCTCAAGAGAATCCATAACAACTATATTGCCACAGTATTTATTACATTTGTTATCCCATACTAACAATCAGTACAATCACATAAGTTATCACAGATTTCTTGTCCTCTCGAACAATACAAATCCGACAACCTAGATTTTTGGTGTGTTTCTAGACTTCCTAGCCTGATTTGATGTAGACTGCGACTAAACCTGCAGCATACGTTAAAACAATGTCAATACAAAAGTATTGGCGAGCATACAGGTTTGATATGTAATAGTATATTAGATAAAAGCTGCGAATTTCCACATACATAAACGTAATACACGACATATATACTCACAAAACTGATACTACCAGCTAAGTCCTCGAGCTACGATTGCGATTGCTAAACTAGACCCTGTCGGGCGCAATAGTACTATACTAGTCATGGTGGGACGTCGCGAGTATAAGTCCTAGCACATATGTAACTAGCATCACGTATAACTATGCACGTAAGTCATTCGCAAGTGATAAGTAGTTTAAGCATTTGATGTAATTCGATTTGATAGCAACGTATGTTACACTCAAAAGTGCAAAAGCAAAAAGGGTT